>NC_050603.1:25968177-26568177 GCF_013368585.1 Megalops cyprinoides | reverse complement strand
TTCAACCTCACCATGGTCCACTCAGCACTCCTGACCTGCAGCATCACTGATGCTCCATCACATAGCAGTCCTGCAGCATCACTGCTCCTCCACCACTCCTACTCCAGTGCTCCTACAGTAGGTTACTAATATACACTAACAAGATTACTTAAGAACATAAGAACATATTATGATGAGAACAGACCATTCGGCCCAACTAAGCTCGCCATTACCATTAAAGAGAATCCAAAACTGCATCAAGTCTGGACTTGAACACAGCAAGGGTCTCTGCGTCAGCTACATGACCTGGCAACCTATTCCATGTATTGATAACGCTTTGTGTAAAATAATATTTCCTTATATCAGTGTGGAACTTACTCTTACTCGTGCGGTGCCCAGAAATGCACACAATATTCCAAGTGAGGTCTGACTAAAGCATTGTACAATTTCAATATAACCTCTTTAGATTTATAATCAATACTTTTGGCTATATATCCCAACATCCTGTTGGCCTTTTTTACTGCTACAGCACCCTGCCTAAATCCTATTAAGCTTGGGTCAACTAATACTCCCAAGTCTTTTTCAAATTGAGCACATTATAGTTTTTTCCCCCATGAAGTAGTCTTGTGTAAGGTTCTTATTTCCCACATGCAAGACTTTACGTTTAGCTAAATTGGATCTCATCTGCCAGGTATCTGCCCACTTTTGGATGCTATTTAGGTCTTCCTGTATTACCTTCGTTGATTCTATACTTTTGGCTAGAGCCCCTAGTTTTGTATCATCTGCAAATTTTACTATTTTACTACTAACCTCTGCATCAAGATCATTTGTGTGTATAAGGAATAGCAAAGGCCTCAACACCAATCCCTGCGGGACTCCACTTCGTACAGGACCCTGCTCTGATACAATACCTCCCACAGTTACAGTCTGCTTTCTATTAGACAACCAACTTTGAACCCACTCAGTGATAGCTCCTGTAATTCCTGTAGATTTCATGTTCACTATGAGCCTCTCATGCGATACTTTGTCAAATGCCTTTTGAAAGTCTAAATAGATAATATCAAAAGCTTGGTTTGAGTCTAAACACACTGTAGCTTCCTCAAAAAAGTCCAGGAGGTTTGTTAAGCATGACCTCGCTCTGTGAAAACCATGCTGGCTATCATTTAAGATACTATTTCATTCAAGGAATAACTCCAAAGGTGTTTGTCCCTAAAGGTGGATTCCAGTAATTTACATGTAATACAAGTTAAGCTGATGGGCCTATAATTTCCTGGATCAGTCCGGTCTCCTTTCTTGTAGATAGGTACTACACTGCCATGTTTCCAGTCATCTGGTATTTCTCCAGTTTTGAGAGATTGTTTAAAAATAACTGTCAGAGGCTTGTAAACCACTTCCGCTAGTTCCCTGAGAACTCTTGGATATATTCCGCCGGGGCCTGCTGCCTTGGCGTTTTTGGCGTTTATCTAGTACTTCTACATCATTTAAATCAATTTCCTCCATAAGACTGAGAATTGAATGCACCTGAAGGCATACTTATATAATACAGTAATAGAACACGTGTTTAGTATGATTACTTATACAGTATAATACAGCAGTATAATACTTTTAGTATTTACTATGATTCCCCATTTAGCCTAGTATGATTCATTTTTCAAAATTGCTTTCAATCTCACTTAGGTCCTCCAACTTCCCTCTCCCTTTGCCATCAATCCAAAATCAGCTGAGCTGCAACACAATATAGACAGGTAATAGTCAACAGAATCACAAAGCCCAAAAATACTCAATCCATAAGTTATGTTTTTGTTTACTATTTAGAAGTCTCAAACATGCACTCTAAATCCATAACAATAGTGATATATCACAAAAGTAGCTCTCTTCCTTATTACTGTGTAACGTTAGTGTCACAGGGCTCGGGCAAGGACTCAGGCGCAGACAGGAAGGCACAATGTAACACGAGTTTACTGAATCCAAGTCGAAAACCAAAAACAAAGTCAAAACAGGCACGGGCAGGGCTGGAACACAGGGGAAAACAGTAAACATGAACACATGGAGAGCGAAAACAAAGCTGGCTACAAAACCGCCGTACTGACAGTTAGCTTGTACTCAAAAATAATCTTCATTTCACCACCTCCACCCACCACTCTACAATCACACGCCCAGTGTTATATTTAACTAATTTAACTCCCCCCACCCTGCAAAAAAAAAAAAAAAATCATGTTTAGAAGCCTTTTTCTCTAAATACACAACGTTGGATGAAATGGCATTAAGAGAACGAAATTTACAATTAATAGGCTGTTCAAAGTTACTGTTATGTGTTGCTAACTTTATCCAGTATCCTACCCTAATCAGTTATCTGTTAACGATCCCTAAATCTACTAATTTAGTGGGGGATAATCCACTAACATGCTTTAATGCACATGTTAATTTGATTCAGATGTGCTGATAATATACAATCTGATTCTTTAAACATCTGCGTAAAGTTAGGACCCATTAATGTTCCCATCAGTTGTTGATGGGACACTTAATATTGTAACACAGTACCAATCATTTCATGCTTGTCACTTCAACCAGGACAAGCATGAAAAGGTAAGGTTAACGTCAATCCGTCATTTTGCACTGGAACTGTAATTGTGGAAATAAATAATATTTTGCTAAAAGGTGTCAGTAATTGCATGGAGTGGAAACAAACGTTTTTGGTGAAAATGGGCTGATCATAAAGTCAACCATCACATTAGCTATCATAGCAAAGTTACCTGGAAAGTTTATTAGCCACGCATTCACCCAGCGACCAATAATGGTGCTCAAGGGCGTATTCAACTAACATTAATGTCTGACATTATATTTGTCAGAAAGCCCACGTGAAGTCTGAATAAACTGTCAATCATTTATGTTGTGCTGCATATGTAATTTATATAGACAGTAGTAGCTTTCATTTATTGCATATTTGTATACTATACTGTATAGCTGTACTTGCTTATGATAAATAGCATTATTAATGTTTGTTTGATTAAAGTGAAAGCAGTTTTATTACAGTCAGCTTTCATTGACAGTGAGTGTCATCATGAGCAAGAGGAAGGGTGGTAGTGACATTCGTCAGTTTTTTGGGCAGCTTCAGAAAAGAAGAAAAGTAAATTGAGAGCAATGAGAACATGAGTACCAGTCAGATGATAGAAGTATACAGTAGTAAAAGAGATGAGTGAATGTTTCGTGATATAATAATCATTGCCATTCAGATCAGAAATGGTTATTAATCCATTCCTGAACATCATGGCAAGAAACACCACTTGTTTACTTATTTCTTTCATGTTCACTCTGGTGCGTTTGGAGTAAAGAGAGAGAGGGAGAGAGAGAGCATGAGGATGCTGACAGGGCAGGGAGAGCAGGTGACATGGAAGTGAGTGAGAAAAGGAGCAAATATTGATGGTTAAGACCGAATAATGACATCACAACAGTCTAATCCTAATGTTAATTTAAGATGAGATATTCCTGTAAATACGGCTTCTCATGTGTATTTCAGATAATACAATGAAGCAGGGAGAGTGAGTCTGTGACAATGACGGACAGAGTGAGAGAGAGCAGACAGGCAGACAAAGATGAAGGTGCAGGAAAGGGAGGGGAGGAGTTTGGACCTCGCCCAAATCAGCCAAATGTGAATGTCATACCTAGTCAAACCCTATCAAATAGGACACTCTACATTCAGGAGAAATGCTTTAAAGATTATACTTGGCTGCATTACAGCCCCTCCTTAAAGGGGGTCCTCTGTTTCTATTATGCTAAATACTTTTCAACACAAACTGCTTTTTGCGTCAAAAGCAGATTCAGCTTTCATCAAGACTGGCTTTCAGAATTGGAAGAAGGCACTGGAGAAATTTAGTGCGCATAAAGACAGCCAGTGTCACAAATTAGCTGTGATGACTCGGATTCAGGAGCCAAAGCCTGTTAATGTGCAACTTTCATGTGAGCTTGATAGACAGCAGCAACAAGGGAGGAGAAATCTTTGGAAGATTGTTGGGGGTGTGAAGTACTTGGCGCGGCAAGGTCTGGCTTTACGAGGCGTTGATAAGGCGAGTGGGAATTTCAGTCAGCTAAAGTACAAGGCAGAGGGCGATGCAGAGCTGACCACCTGGCTGAAAGGTCACTTTGATTTCACCAGTTCCCAAATGCAAAACGCAATTTTGAAGCTCGTGGGCATTACAATCGTTAAAGAAATTGTGTCAGAAATAACATCAATGCCAGTGATCCAGTTCGCACTTATCATTGGTGGCACCCAGGATATATCAGGAGTTGAGCCGGAGTCAGTATGTTTGTGCTTGGTAAATGCAGATCATCAACCAAAGGAAGAATGGGACTCTACAAAGTGTCATCAATGACAGGGCAAAGTATAGCCAAGATAGCATGTGATGTGATGTGTCTAGGCCTGTGCCTTGTGATGTGTCTAGGCCTGCCTGTGTACCCTCTCCATTAGTAAGAGATTCAATGGGTCTGGTGCATGAATTGGGGGGCTTCTTTAATCAATCTGGAAAGTTCAAGGTGATTTTCCAGGAAATTGCAAAATCAGAGTATGGTTTCACCTCATTGAAACCTCTCTGTCCCACCAGGTGGACTGTCCACATCCCTGCCATCCGCTCAGTTCTCAGCCAGTATGAGCCAGTGCTGACAGCCCTTGAAGAAATGGCATGATGCAGCTCATCTGACACTTCAACTAAGGCCAGTGGTCTTCATGGGACATTTCTAAAAGGGAACACTGTGCTCAGCCTTGTAATGGCTGAAGACCTGATGGGGGATTTGGAGTGCCTGAACATCTCCCTGCAGCTTAGGAAAGACAGGCATGTTGGAGGCTGTGGACCATCAAAACAAGCATGCAGGACAAGCGAACAGAAGACTACTTTGATGTCTTGTTTGCAAAAGCAACTGCTATGGCAAAAAAGTTGGATCTACAACCTATTCAGATGCCTCATATCCGCAAACCTACAAAGCGTTACACCGGTCAGGCTGCAGCCCATATGCATCCAGACGCCCAGTCTTTGTATAGAGCCCAATTCTACAACACCTTGGACACAGTGAATACTCAATTCATAGAGAGGTTTGATCAAGCTGGATTCCACAAGCTGCAGCAGCTTGAAAATGTGCTGCTACGCGGAGACATGGACAAGGTGGTAGACAAGTAGACAAGACAAATTGAATTCAAGACTACTGCAGGTGCAGCTGGCCATGTTTGGGGCTAATTACACATATCAAACGAGCTCAGATGTTGCTAGCATTATTCGAGAAATGGTACCAGAGGTGAGAGGTCTCTTCAGTCAGGTGGAAGCTTTAGTAAGGCTTATGCTAGTCATCCCTGCCTCCTCTGTAGAGGCTGAGAGGAGTTTTAGTGCCCTGAGGAGGCTTAAGACATGGCTTAGATCATCGATGAGTCAAACAAGGCTGAATAATGTGGCCATGTGTCACATGCACCAGGAGAAATTGGAGAGACTGGACCTTGAAGGAATATGCCAGTCTTTTATCTGTGTCCATGATAAGTTCAAAAAGTCTTTTGAATCCTTTGCTTGAAGAATGGCAAGTCAAAACACATGTCATTGCCTGGAGAGGAAGTGAGAGGACAGGAGAGGAGAGCAGAGGAAAGGAGAAGAGATGACTGGAGAGGAGAGGAGAATACAGGACCAGAGGAGAGGAGGAGAGAGGGCTGGAGAGGAGAAGATAGGACAAGAGGAGAAAATGAGAGGAGAGGAGGAGCAGAGCAGAGCAAATGCCCCTGCCCACCCAAGTTTACTTGTAAATATGTAAATAAAACAACAATTTGCTAAACCTTGGCCACAATGTCTGGACTTGTCTTCATATAGCAATGCATATATTTCTGTTTATATGATTATGGCTCTGGTTGTACTAATCTCTGCCATTACATACACTGAAAAAAGAAAAGGTAAAAAAGAAATAAATAAAATGTTCATTCCATGTGTTAGTGAATTAGAATAGCAGGAAATGAGTTTTCAAATTTTAATTTTTTTTTTTGGGGGGGGGGGGGGGGGGGGGCAGTCCCCCCGGCAGATTCAGTCCCCCCAATGTTGACTCCACGGCTACGGCCTTTCTGTGGTCTCATGTGTCCCTAAGCATGATATGTTAATTGTGATGGGGGACATCATTGCTAAAGTTGGGAGTAACAATAGCCTAACCCCAAGAACAATGGGAAACTGTCGGTTGCGGAGAAGCAAATGACAACGGAGAATGAGTGGTCGGATTTTGTGCCAGCAATGAACTTGTAATTGGAGACATAACCTTCCCACTCAAAGGTATTCACAAACTGACCCGTATCTCACCTGACAAGAAGAAAAACAACCAAAATGATCATAATTTGATCACTGGTAGATGGTGAAGCTCTCTTTTGGTGTGTTTCCACCAAGCAGTACAGTACAGTTCGGTTCGTTATGTAACGGTTTGGTATGGTAAACCCTGGTACGGCTTGTGTCTCCACTGCCAACCGTACCCTACTTAATAGGCGGGGCGTATGCTGGATGCCGATTGCTGTGTCAGATAGGTAAGTAGCGTGACATCATAAAAGTGCGCAAAGAACGCAACACAGCAGACGGTTGATGAACTTTTGTGTTTGTATTAGGGCTGTCAACATTAACGCATTAACGCTCGTTCGCGATTAATCTGGAAACTTGATGATTAATTTGCGTTAAAACATTAACGCGTTAACGTTGACAGCCCTTCTAGTCTGTATTCACGTCACACAGAAATGACGACTCTCTGTCAACGGACGGCAGTGGGTGTAGCTCCATCCTTTACAAATCGTACCACCGTGCTTGGTAGCCTAACAGAAGGGTACCAAAAACCAGTACGTTACACTTATTTTGGTACGGTTCGCAACTTTTGATGATGGAAACACAAATAATTGCATACCTACAGAACGCATACAACTCCAAGGACAAAGAAATAAAGAAAAGTGCAGAAGAAGCCGCTGTTTGGGAAATCTAAGTGCTCTTTACAAAATCACAAAAAGCCTCAGTGGGAAAAAGAACCAGAAACCTCTGTCCCCATCAGATGTAAATCTAGCAGGAAATTACATCATATAAAGAAGAGGCTGTATGAAAAGTGGAGCACTTCCATGGAGTTCTAAATCTTCCTGAGACAGATGAACTAGCTAACCCTCCTGACCCAACAGTCATGGTGGACATTAACATCCATCTACCAACACTGAAAGAGGTTAAAGATTCAATCCAAGCCATGAAGAACAGCAAAGCAGCTGGTATTGACCTTGTACATGCAGAAATGCTCAAAGCAGACCTTGGAACATACAGCACAGTTCTAACATCCCTGTTTAACAACATCTGGAGCAGTGGGACAATCCATGAACACTGATGCAAAGGTCTAATTATCAAGATATCTGAAAAAGGCAACCTCAAGGAATGCAATAACTGGTGTGGAATCACACTGCTGTCTATACCAAAGCAAAGTCTTTGGTAGAGTTTTGTTGGGTCGAATAGATTCAGCTGTTGGCAAGAAACTCCGTCAAGAACAAGAATCCGCTGGATTCTACAACGGCAGAGGATGTATAGACCAAATCTTTGCATTGAGCAACATTGTTGAACAATGCATTGAATGGAATGCCCCCCTCTTTGTCAACTACATCGACTTCAAAAAATCCTTTGCAGTGTTCATCTTGAAATCTTATTATCTTGCAATTTTATGGCCTTTATTCTAAAAGCATGAGTACAATAGGGTTCTTCTATGAACACTTCCAAAGCAGTGGTGTTATTGACACCAACTTGTCGCCTTGGTTTTCTGTGACATTTGGATTGTGCCAAGGCTGTATCTCATCTCCCATTCTCTTCTTAGTGGTTATAGACTGGATCATGAGGAAAACAACACACAATAAACCCTGTGGCATCCAGTGTACCCCATTCTCTCAGTTTGAGGACCTTGACTTAGCTGTCCTGTCTGCTACTCAATAACACCTGCAAGAGAAGACAGATAGACTACCCAAGTTTGCGCACCAAACTGGTCTCAATGTAAATGTCACAAAAACAAACCTGATATACGTCAATTCCAACGTTAGTACAACCACCACCATCAATGGCAAGCCGCTTGACAACATTGATAACATTGTATATTGGAGCTCAAAAAGACATCCACTGAACCACTGAAGACTTGGAAAGGCACATTCTACATTTGCACAGCTATATAACATCTGGAAATTGAACCAATACAGCATAAGAACCAAGATCCAGCTGTACAAATCTCCTGTATGGTTCTGAGTGCTGGTGAGTCTTATCACAAAATACAGAACTAAATTCAATGCAATATGTAGTAATACTAAAATAATCAGTACAAAGTATTGATCAATGTACTCTTTTCATTAAATACTGTACTGGTATTGCCCGACAAACAAATGCGTTAAAAATGACAAATGTGCATTTCCTGAAGAAAATGCAGAGTGTGCTTGCAACCCGGCAGTGAAAACATGGTAATGTATATGAGACGATCGCTAGGATGTGGCTAAGTGGTTGCTAAGATGTTGCTAAGCGGTTTCTAGGTTGTTGCTGGATGGTTGCTAGGCTGTATCTAGGTGGTTGCCAGGGTGTTACTAGGTGGTTGCTAAGGTATATAAGGTGGTTGCTAGGGTATTGCTAGGTGGTTGCTAGTGTGTTGCTAGATGTTTAATAAGGTATATGATTTGGTTGCTAGGGTGTTCTCAGGTGGTTGCCAAGGTGTTGCTAAGTGGTTGCTAGGGGGTTGCTAGGGTGTTGCTAGGTGGTTGCAAGGGTAAACAATATGGTCGCTGGGGCATTGCCAGGGTGTTGCTAAGTGGTTGCTAGGGTAAACAATATGATCGCTGGACATTGCTAGGGCGTTGCTGGGTGGTTCCCAAAGTGTTGCTAAGTGGTTGCTAGGCGGTTGCTAGGGTGTTACTACGTGTTTGCTAGGTGGTTGCTAAGGTAAACAATATGGTTGCTAGGGAATGGGGGGATGGAGGGATGAGTGAACGACAAAAAGACGAGTGCAGGTCAATATGGCTTTAAATGAGTGTTGGGTGGCATGACCTGAGCCGACATGTGACTTACCGTGACCGTAGGCTGAAAGGTGACTGCGCGGTAAGACTCGGAAAAATGAATTGAAGTCAATGGGAGGATGGAGGGATGAATAAGCGAGTAAAAGATGAGTGCGGGTCAGTGTGTATTTCAAAGAGTGTTTGGTGGCATGACCTGAGGCAGCATATGAGGTGCTGTGACCGTAGGCCAAAAGGTGACCGAGCAGTAAGACTTTGAAAAATGAAGTCAATGGCAGGATGACTGATTTAAAAATGACAAAAAGACAAGTGTGGGTCAAGACGGTCTTGGATGAGTGTTGGGTGATTTTTCCCGAGGCAACATGTGAGGTATTGTGGCTCTGGGGTGAAAAGTGACCCAAGTGGGAAGGCCATGAAATGTGAGGGGGGTGATTTTGAAAATAAATGGGAGTCTATGGGAGGAGAAGCGGTCCAAAATTTGGTGAAATAACAATAAGAAGAAGAATAAAATTATCGGATAACAATAGTTTGCTTGCACTGCTTCGCATTGCAAGCACACTAATAAAACTACCGGATAACAGTAGTTTGCTTGCAATGCTAATGAAATGCACACAAGACGAAGAACGTGAAAAATAATAGTAATATTTTAAGTTCTATAGCCGAGATGTTGCTTAAATGGTAGTAGGTAAAAATAAAAGACTATTAAGTCGGCTAAAAGAGGAATAGTCAACAGAGATTTTTGTGTCATAGCTACTCACAGTACGGCTAGCCCTGACATCAGCTGTGCTATTTCATGTGGCTGCGCACAATTGTGGAGTGAGCGTGACGATAGACGTCCGAAGAGGGGATAACGTCACTGCAGTCTTATGGGATGTGTAGTTCATTAGAAGAGGTGCAGGTCGATTAATTAAGCGGGGATCCCCAACAGCTACATTAAACTTACATTTAAAATCGATCTTGTTACACATGTATGCCAAGTGAAAAATTCAACCTGAACAGACCATGCAATTTCTCGTCTGCATCTCGAAATTCAGATTAACGATGTAACACTGGGAGACCGATTGTCGCGCCACTGGTGCATGCAGAGTATGCGATCCCGCTAGACATCGGTAAAATTTAGCTTAACCACCTTTATCCCTGACTTTACGTTTCACTCAGTATGGCTATATAGTAATTTAGTAAACCGCGCTAGTCCAATGAAGGGTTAGGCATTCGACAGCCTCGGGGCAGCAACAAAAGGCAAAATTAGAAGAAAAGGGGCAATATACAACAACTAACTGATAATAACACCGCTCATTGCACATGTTTGGCCGCTGCCGATATTAAACAACAAAAGATACAACTCGCACAAATCATCTATAGATTCACACATGCATAAATAACCAGAATAAGGCGCGCCAGAACACAGACAAGTTCCGCCCCTTCAGAATGACGTGCGAGCGAACCAATCAAAACCCAGAAAGCAGCAGTCAGTTCCGGTTGACTTCCGGAGAGTGAGCTCGCTGTGCAGTCCCAATAATCCGGCCGAAAGCACACCTCACTCAGACGCTAAATACAGCCAGTCTGCGGGCCGAAGCATCAAACAAGCAATGTGGAAATAACAAGGATCCACAGAGCAATAAGTGGCAACCAAGTCGGCGTATAACTAGCTAGCTTTTGGATAACAGAGAAAACCAATCATGTAAGTAGATGAAAATCCATTTAGCTAGTGACCGCTTTAGTAAAAATTTTGGATCCACAATCAAAATTACTACCTCGCTAGCTATTAGCCAACTAGCTGGCTAACGTGTGCTGATGACACATCTTGCTAGCTAGCTAACGTTATTGCATGAATGTGTCAATATTTTATATAGCTGGATAACGTTAGCAACCTGTGTGTATTTTAACGCAGTGAACCATTTGTTGAGCCAAGCCCTGCTTCGTTTGCGAACTACATGTCTACCTTCACTAACCCTTTGTTTTCTTTGTTAGCCTGCAACAACTACTGTGTCGCTTTAGCAAGCTGGCTAACAACATGATCCAACAATGACAGTAAGATAGCCAGCTGTCTGGAGGAACATTCGCGAGTCACAAGACAGTTAGCCAGCTATAATCCTATTCCCTGCTGTATCATTTTTGGTTGTGAGCCCAGTGTCGAATGTCTTTAGTTCATTAGGAAAGCAGTTATATTTATCAACCTGCCTTCTGGCCGGCTATGTTAGCTATTTTGACAAGTCAAGGCCAAACTATTATTGTAAACACTGTTCTCTGCAGCTACCAGGCTATCAAAACTACAACGGTAGTTATCTCATAAACAAATGGGCGAGCCAAATGGGTAAATCATGAAATGCAACTCGCTAGCCACACAGCTAACAAGTCGCCTTAGCTATTTGTCAAGATAACTGGTTAACGTCAGATTGGTTGTACACTTAAACAGCTGATTCACGTTAGGTACCTCGGTAGCTAGCTACTTGATCAACTCGTTGTTGAATTATTTGTTAAATAAAATCAGAACTTGGTTAGGCATGCAACTAGCTAGCTATGCTAGTTGATACTAAGAAAGCTGAGACGAAAAGTCCGATACCACTTCATATTTACAAACTTGGATTGTTAGACTCTATGATAGTTATCTCCGACGTAACTAGATAAGCTATTTTGGCTAACTGGTATGTCTGTCGCTGCGCTACACAGCCTGCTAGCCACTGCTAAATATCGAACGAATAGGCTATAGAGCTGTAGCAACAATGTGATGTCGAGAAGAAGGTGACAGCTAACAATGCACTTTATCTACAACCAACACGAGTCCCAATACTCACATACCCAGCTACCCATCTAGCTAGTTGGCTTGTTATTGTTTGTTTGTCAATTTAACAATACGAACGTGGCTCACCGTTCGAGAAACTGTAGGCTAAATTCGTCAAAGGCAACCATGGATAAGATGTCTAGAAAAAATAGTTCTTAGTAGTGGTACACAAAAGTGATAAATAATACATGCCTTTGTTTAGAAACACGAACAAGCACAAAACAAACAAAAATTCTTTTAGATAGTTACCAATAGGATCATCTCTGTCTGACATGACTTGGAAAAACAAAATAGTAAATTAGTCCTATATTTTGGAAACCCGTGATTTTACACCTGATAAATTGCATGCCCATGAAAGAGAAGTGTAGCGAATTCGATTGCTCTGAAATGTTTTTACATCAGCCTGTAACTAAAAAACAACAACCATATGGGCTTGCGTTTGGCTGCTGTTTTGCAGAGTGTGCATGAGCATACTTGGCTAACTCGCTAGCTAGCAGGGGCTCATTGCTCTGTACAATCAAATGTTTTCCCTCAGACCTAAGCTGTAAGCAGTACTGTGTAGCTGTTTCAGATGCAAGGCATAGGTCACACCCTCATGCCACAAAATGTTCCATCGTTTATGAGTATCTTTGGCCGTCAACATTTATAGCGGGGTATATGAGGAAATAGGCCTAAGTGTGTTTTTTTTTTCCTGGTAGCTAGTTGATTACGAAAACCAGAAAGCTACGCCTTTTGATGTTAACCACCGAGGTCACTACCTTCTCTCCCTGTGATGCCAGGATCTTTGCGATAATTTAGGTCAGACCAAGGCAATAGTAACCACCACTATCTGCGTTCAGACAACATTGGAACCGTGTTGCTTTGGGGCTACAGACTGAAGACAAAGGATAGTGTGCAGTATTGAACGTTGACTGAAATTAGGCAGAAGTGCATTGTCTGCTGTGAAATGGGAAAGTGCTCTCACAGCACAGTCTAACTCAAGAGGGCCTCACTTCAAGTTAGCCTTACAATACATTTGCAGCTAGAGGTGCAAAGTACAGTAGGAAGTGCCGAATAAAAATGTAAGGTCAGCAGATGACCCTATTAATGAGTGGTTTCACTCTTTCAGTAAATGGAAGGTTAAACTTCCCTTTCAGTCTGCAGCAAAGTTACCATGAGAGCAAAGCATAATCTAGTGTCCAGTTTCTGGGGAGATTATTCCAGGAAGCAGGCAGCAGTCTGAGGAGGCGAATCGGCAGGATCGGCATGAAAGATGTGTTGGTGTCAGCCAGGAAAAAAACATGCCTGTTTAAACAGCATACACATTTCCTGGAACAGAGATAAATCAGGACCCCATGGCTATTTTTTTTTACCTCCATGGTTTCACTCCTCTCCCTGAACAAACAGAACAACTCTGCTTCTTATGTTGACCCTGTTGCTGTACAGTTTGGGGGTAACCTGGATAGAGTCATTAGTTGAGCCTGTTAAGGTACATTATTTTAAATGGAACACACATGTGTGTGACTAAATGAAGGACAAATGTTGATCTGCAGAGCCAAGTGGATTAAAGTCTGCCATTGTTAATGGGAAAGTGCTTTAAATTGTAAGGGCTAGAGCCAAATCTAGTATGTTTGCCTTATGTATGTGTAGTGGCACCCTCTTGTGTGTGTAACTCTCAGTTTGCTAGGCGTACATGTGAGCACCCATGCAACAAACCATTTGAAGTGCATTTTGTAGGATCTCTGATCCATGGCGAAAGGGCCATCACCACAATTGGAGACCAATGGATTGAGAAGGGGCTCTGTGTGACTTCAGCTTTTTCCCCTCAAACATAAATCATTATTATCGTTATACTTAGTTGATAAAGTCAACTTTCCTCCAAGAAGGTAATGTGGCTGCAGTTGGCAAAAATAATTCTAAGCCCTGCACTAATTGTTTTTCGCCAGCTCAAGATTAATCAGAACTGAGCATTTGATTATCTTCAACCATGGTTTACATTCCTAGTTCATAATCTGGGTAATTTTTTCTTGTGTGTTTTACTAAAGGTACTGTTGGAGCTATTTTTTGTTGTTATCAAGAATTCCCAAAACCAGACCA
This sequence comes from Megalops cyprinoides, assembly GCF_013368585.1. Classification (NCBI taxonomy): domain Eukaryota; kingdom Metazoa; phylum Chordata; class Actinopteri; order Elopiformes; family Megalopidae; genus Megalops; species Megalops cyprinoides. The sequence continues at coordinate 26,554,333 of NC_050603.1, read as the reverse complement.
TTAGCACCATATCAGATTGTGCAGATCAGTCTACCTAATATTTCCTTGCTTATTTCGACATCCCTTATTGGTCTTAAAAAGGGCATTTCAGTTGTGACACCATGTGCAATTTAAGTAGGCTGACAAAACATTTTGGAGACCCAGGACTCCTCTTTCATGGGGCCTGCTTGGGAACAAAATTGGAGGGGAGGTTGCCAGACCTTTCCACAGCCCGAAATCTGCTCATGAATATACATTTTTATGAACAATGTAGACATATCTGTAAAAAAAGTATAAGTATTTAATTTAGCATGTTCCAGTCACAGAATCTGCATGCACAGAACAACTTTATGCACTAGCCGAAGCTTCAGACACATATGTTTGTTCTTATTTTGTCCTCTTAATTATCTTTGAGTGCCAGCAGGCAGTCTGCTGGAGGTTGCTAGTCGAAGGCCCCCTGCTCTAGACATAGCAATGAACAGAGGAAAGTAAGTGTTTTTCACTGGGTTCAGTAGCACACAGCCACTCAAGCAATGAAATGCACTAATTCAGAGAAAGCCACTGAGCTCCTCCCTAAAAGGGTTTCTAAGTACATGCCATCAGTGAGTTTCCTTGAAGGCAAGGGCTTACATGGAATCATGCACTTCGTCCTTGCTGAGTCCAAATGATTTTAGTATTTGTAGGGTGAGTGGTCTTCTCTCTGAATACCTGTTTTAATCAGATCGCCCTCTCCGATTTGTAGACCTACTACTGCTCACAGCTGCTGTTACCAGTATCCTCTGAGTTTGGCTAAATATAGCAGATGCTTGATTTTCAGGCTTGGGAAAGAGGTTCTTTTAGGTGGAGACCTAGATGCGGTCACATTTAGGGTAGAAAGGATTATAAGATCTGTCATTACCCGCCACTGTAATATGATGTGATTAACTTTATTTGGTCCAAAGGTAACATGTGCTCACTCTGTGAAGACAGGTAGTACTTGCTTAGTCATTGTTTTCATTTTCAAAGCTGTTTTAGCATTGTGGCAGTGTTCAATGTGGTCTAATAAAGTCAAATTTGTATTCCTGTCTTAAATAAGGCTGTTGTGTGGCTGTGTCAAAGTCAGACACAGAGTTCAGAGATATAAGGTATTTCGCACAAAAAAGCACAGTCCAGCTTTTTATGTGTGATTAAGGTATTGCTCCCCTCCAAGCTTTTGCTGCCTGTGTGCCCATATGGGGAATGCGATTAAAACACGTGCAAAACGTTTACTTCCCTGATTCTGGCCTGAAGCATTCAGAGGGATTATTCCTTAATACTGTTTTCAGTTTTGTTCTCGCATTTTTTTTAAAATTGTGGAGTATGTAAACTTACTTCACAACACTGTTGCCTGACTCTAAATAAACATGTGCCACGTTTATTTATTTAGTCTTATTCACACGCCTCCATAAATAGTAGCAATGAACATTTTTGAGGCATTTTTTTTTCATTGCATCACTGGCAAATACAGAAAATATGTGAAAGGCATAGGACATCATTCCACAGCTTCTGTTTCTTTACTGTTCTGTTCTGTTAAGTTGGGTTTTAATGCCTGGGGTTTCCACAGTCATGTGAAAGTGCAAAAAGTGTAAATATGTAAATATGGAGTTGCTTTTATTGTAGGTATCAGTGAATGCAGGTCATGTAGATGCAGTCTGCAGATGCAAAAGGCGCATAGAGAAACACTTGCTGTTTATTCTCTATATAATGCTCGCTGATGTAGCTAATTGTGTAATATTAAATTCTTCATTTCTTTGAATGAGCAAACTTACATTGCATTACATTATTGTCATTTAGCAGATGTTCTTATCCAGAGCAACTTTACGTTACATTACATGCATTTAACAGACACTCTTCTCCAGAGTGACATCCATCACAATAAACTTACATAGGTTACAGCTTTTACATGTTATCCATTTTTACTGTTGGATATCTACTGAGACAATTCTGGGTTAAGTACCTTGCCCGAGTGTACAGCAGTAGTGCCCCAGCAGGGAATTTCAGATATGAGCCATGCTCCTTACCACTATGCTACAGTTACACTCCAAATCTAAAATAACATCAGTCTTTTTATTGTCCAGCCACACACAGATGGTAATTGCATGTGATGTCATCGCCAACATAAGCTTAGAATCAACTAACCTGTGATTGCAGTGGTTTGATGGCAGTAATTGGTAAGAATAAAGTCAAAACCCTGGCAGAAGTGTGTACAAATGATGTAGAGGAGAGGTAGGATGATTATTTCCTGTCTTTTTGTTCCACATTCTGATCAGATGCACATATGGGTAAAAATGGAATTTGCGTGCGCTGCATGGTGTCTACCAGTGGAAATGCTCAGTGCTCATTCTTAGTTGCTTCAGACCAGCACACGGGGGAACCCAGGCACATATGGATGTGGGCAGGAATGACTGCCTTCCCTGAGCTGCAGGTAGTGGTTTGGCAGGCGGATAGCACTAAGTGTGCACCTTGCAGAAGGTTAGGCGTCTTGGGGATGAACAGTTTATCATAGTCCTCTTAGTCATGGATACAGCCTGTTCCTGACAATGGGATGGTCATTGTGCTGTAAGGCCAGACTGACCCCGTTTAGCTCCCCCATCGCATAAGGCTAACAGTCAGTATAACTACAGAACACACACTTTTTAGTTGCACTTCACCAGTTTTGTTGGAGTCAGTAAGGTAAATTACAGATACTGTGACTGCTGTGTTGTACAGTTCGAGAGTAGATAGTTAATAGGGTTGTTTATTTGTCAACACAAAGGCTTATGAAGTCTGACATGGAGAATAACATTGATTTGTGTAGACCTCTGAAATGAAAGGTGTAAATGAAATCCTGGCTGGATGAGAATATATAGATGTTGGCCAGAACAATAAAAGACATTATTCACAAAGAACATATCACTAAGCAGTGGGTGTGAAACAAAGGGTATCACTGGGACATTTTGAAACTTAAACAAGATGAAGATTTATCCAGTGTAGCATGCATCTGTTTTGCCCATCAGAGATTGGGGAATGTGCTGGAATGCTCTCCCTTCACAGAAAACAATATCATTCTCTGTGGAACTGACTGTTCGTCCACCTCTTTGGGCCACACATCTGGCTGTTGTCATGAATAATTCATACTGGAACTTACAGTTGCAACATGTATTCTTAAAAAAATAAATCTGTGAAACTCCTAACCACAAAGTAAGTGACACAGGCCTTCACACACAAAATTTGGTTAGATTACACTTAGCTTAGCAGAGGCTGTTCTCCAGACAGTCTTGCACAGCTTAGTTATGTCATTCGTGTATACATTTGACTAAGCTTGATTGAGAACTTTATCTGCTGGCCATGGTGCAACGTACTACCAAAAATGAAAGTGTCTTCCTAGATCTGGAAAGACAGATGTGTCACTTGTGATACATATTGCTTGTGCTCACAGAGTGTAATTAAGGTAATAATAGTTCAAAAAGTAATAATTGTAATTAGGGCTGTGCGATATGACGATATATATCGTGTGACCATAGAAAAACGTCTATCGTTTCATATTATGCTCTATCGTTTATTTCGTTGTGCCGCAAATCACACACTTTGTCATTTGGACGGCGCTTCGCGTTCTTCCACACTGCACGGATGCAGGCAGGAAATTTGCATGAAGGCAACACAAACAAACATGGAGGAGAGTGAATATGACAGAACTATAGTTGAAAAGTGTTTTCTCTTTACCTTTTTTATATTTTATATATTATTTTATATTTTGTTACATGCTTATGTAACGGGTGGTCTCTTGCGTTGTGTTTTTTTTTTTTAATGTGATGTTACGTGGGTCGGCGAGCGAGCGAGTTTCGAACCGAGGTTCTTACTGCTCGCTGCCAACCCCTTAAAGCCAGCGTCGTTGCCAGTTGAGCTAAAGACAAATTGCCGTTAGCCCGTCGGCGACAACGCTACTTAGCCAGGTCTCAGAGGGAGTGACGTAGCCGCTGCAACCACTCGGCTACCTGCTACCTGCTACCCGCTACCTAAGGCTTTACGCAGGACTCACACGAGCTAATCACTTCAGCTCTGCTACACTTAATCCTTTCGCACGTAACTTATTTTTATGCTATGTAGTGCGTGTTAGATTACATGGTTCGTTATGTTTTCATTAGCGTTCATTAGCTCCTCATAGTTTTCAGTTAGCATTTGCTATATTTTTAACGTTAAATCGCTGTTTCCTCAATGCTAAAATTAGCTAGAATTTTTCCAGTCTAGTGTTTTAATCGCACCGGTTTTAGCATACACACTAAACGGCAAATCACACCGGTGTGACCGTAAGCACGAAAGGGATACGCCTCGTTTCCACAGTTTTGTTTGGTGTCCGTAATTCAGTATAATATATGCAATATTCCCTCTAGTGTTCAACGTAAGGAAAAGGAAATGGATCAGAACGTAACTCTCACTCGTGTCGGTGTCATCATGGAATGAATGCAACGGTAAAGCAACCTCTGTTTAGGCTATATGTCAAATGAGCGGCAGTAGAATGGAGGGAAATCACAGCGGTAGAAGGGGAGTGAGATAAAGTTTTCATATCAAAGTGATAAAGATGATCTGTATTTCTTAAGATTATTGGTTAAAGCACAGTGTTTATGTCGATGCAAAAGGTTGCCTGATTACGCAAATTCTTTCCCCAAAATATGTTTAATGAACTCTCGCTTTATTTAACTTCAGTCACTAGTCAAGCAACTGAATTGAAGGAAATGGCACGTTAGCTAATTTGTTTTTCCAATGCCGTTAACTTCCTGGCACACAGTGCATACGGTCTCTCCGCAATCCGCCGCAAAAGTTATTTTTTTCAACGCACTCGAAGGCAAATTTTGGACCTTAAAAAACGGAAGGAGGTGTTTCGCAAACACATTGGAGGTCACGGAGGTTCCCATAGGAATGAATGTATGGCGTCAGATTTATGTCAAAAGCCGCGAGCCTACAAAACATTCTCGCGCACAAAGCAGCCACCATGCGCGAGAGAATTTCTGCTTGGCGAGCGCTGGAGGGCATACGCGCTCGCGTGGGTTAACTTTGCTCGCGCGAATCGACCTGAGTTTTGACAATTTGGGGGCGGAAACCAAGGGAGTCACTGGCCCTCTTATGATTGGTCACTTTCAACGCAATCACACCCACACGACCTCCTTGAACCTTGATTGACAGCTTCCGTTAACTGAACGACAGGCAGACACTGTTTGGTCAGAGGCTTATTTCAAACAACTGAGTCTTGACAAGAAGTTCGGAGTTGAAGACACAGTGGACGGAACAATGGCGGTAATACCTTAAGATTTACGTGTAAGTGATACTGATAGATGGCTTCGTCTAACAACCCAGCAATTTACGTTAACGTTACTTCTAACGTCTATTGCATGCAATCGGCTGAATGATAGGGGAAGCATAGCTAACGTTAATTAACTAACGTTAGCTATTTACATGTTCCAGCCAAATTTCAGAGTAAGTAAATTGCTGGGTTGTTAGACGAAGCCATCTATCAGTATCACAATTCCGTTCACTGTGTCTTCAACTCCGAACTTGTTGTCAGGACTCAGTTGTTTGAAATTTGGGCTGAAGACACCTCTTCAGACTACCTGGACTGACACCCTTGCCATTTGACCTTGTAAATCTAAGATTCCTGGCTCGTACCTGTAGCAAGTTACGTTGTATTTGTAGCACGTTTTGCCTAGGTAGTATAGCAGCACTTTATTGTCCCAGTGACTGTATTTGATATGTAACCTCAGATCAGATTAGTTCTGTATCGCTACACTGACCTTACGCTCAGCTTCAGCACTATCTGCATTGTATGACCTGTACACATCTTGCCCTTGTGCCTGTTGTTTGCCCACTAGTTGCACTTTTGTACGTCGCTTTGGATTAAATGAATAAATGTAAATGTAAAATAACAAGCCTCTGGCCAAACAGCGTCTGCCTGTCGTTCAGTTAACGGAAGCTGTCAATCAAGGTTCAAGGAGGTCGTGTGGGTGTGATTGCGTTGAAAGTGACCAATCATAAGAGGGCCAGTGACTCCCTTGGTTTCCGCCCCCAAATTGTCAAAACTCAGGTCGATTCGCGCGAGCAGAGTTAACCCGCGCGAGCGCGTATGACCTCCAGCGCTCGCCAAGCATAAATTCTCTCGCGCATGGTGGCTGATTTGTGCGCGAGAATGTTTTGTACGCTCGCGGGAATGTTTTATACGCTCGCGAGAATATTTTCTACGCTGGCGACTTTTGACATAAATCTGACGCTTCCGATTGACTCGCATACGTACACAGAGCTATATGGAAACTAGGCGTAAATTGAAAATTTGCACAAAGGTTCTAAATAAAAGGAGAAAAATAATCAAATGTGAGTAAGTACCTTTTATTTGTTGAGTATATAATTCAAAATATAATAAGAAATAGACCTTTCCATGTGGTCATTTTATGTAAACTATTCATTGAATTTACAGAAAATGTGCTATATCGTGATATGTATCGTTATCAAGATATGAAATGACCTTTATTGGGATATGAGATTTTGGTCATATCGCACAGCCCTAATTGTAATACTTTATCAATGCACCTCATACATGCAGTTTACCTAACATACTAGTGTGGATTTTCCTAGTGTGCTTTATGGCTACTACTGAGGCTGTGGCTACTTTTGTAACTCATGAGTTTGGGATTTAGTTGTAACGCGTGTCACCACTTCAGGACTCGGTAAAGATTTCAGAGCAGTATGTTGCTTGCTAGTGGTCAATGGTGAAACCCTTTAGGATGTTTGTAAAGCACTGAACTGCAGGACATACATTACTAAATACTTATACTGAGTGGTCTGGCTGTAGGGCTGTACTGAAAAATTCGAAGCTTCGTTCATTGAATTGGCATTCGATTGTGAAATTAACCATTCGATTTTTAGGATGGGTGCTCAGTTGCAGTTTTAAGCTTATTGCTACTGTAATGCAAGAAATTTAGATGTTAAAGCGACCTACTTTTTATTATCATTTAACATAATTTTGCCAATAAACTGTGGGTCGCTGTCAAGTGTAACAGATCTTTTTTCGTAGACAAAATGCATTCTGTGCTACGAAACTCATAAATTCAGTACGAAACCATGTAACACCGTAACGCGTTTTGTCCATGAAAAACACAAACACATTAGTATTTTGTCCAGGAAATACTGAAGAGAGCACATACTTTCGTGCACATAAAACAAAACGGATGATTCCTGTCGTGCACTGAATTGACCGATGTGCTTTTCATTTTGTGGACAAAGGAAACTCAATTTGTAGACAGAGGTAATTCTGTCCACATAATAGTCCCAGGCCAGCATTTATGCTTTTGTGGCACGAAATGCAGAATGCGCTATACGATCATCATTCAGTGCCATTGAATGTTCATTTTGTCCACTTAACTGTTTTGCTATATCACTGAAAGTAAGATGTGCATGAAAGGGATTTAGCACAATATATTCCGTGACTCCGCAGTTGCAGAAGGCATTCCGTCCATGAAAGCAAAAGCTGCTTGAACTTTCGTAGATGTCAGTGTTTTGCTTACGTACAAAATTAATTATGTTCATAGGCTATATTACTGAAGGTATGATGTGCACAAGAGGGCTTTGGTCTAATACATTCCGTGAGTCAGCAGTTTACGGAATGAATTATGTGTCATGAAATTGCACAGGAATAATTCCGTACACTAAAGCAAATGCCGGTTGAACTTTTGGAGACAGAACTGTTTGTTACATTCATTTGGTCACTTACGAAATGCCGAAACAACAGGCCAAAGCGATGACGTCACGTCACAGACATTCGAAGCTTCGTTTGAAAAAGATTGGCTAAAATTGGCTGTATCGAATATACATTCACACTGTCCAGTGTTTCCCACAGGTCTGAAATATACTTGTGGTGGTAGCCGGGGTAAAGGGCCGGCATTACCTGCCGGCACAAAAATGGTCTACTACATGTGACAAACAACAAATACGTGTGACTTTTAACACAATATTTGGATTTATTGAAAATTTCTATTAATTTCACATTTCCATATCCAACCCACCCCTCCATTTACCCACATGGGAAGAATAAGACAAAGTAAAAAAAAAAAAAAAAATCAAGAATAAAACACTCTTTAGTGTGTACTAAGATGGCACTGTTTGTCAGAGCACTTAATCTTTCTTATATTTAGTCAGGACAATTTTGCTGCATGTTGCGCAATGGTCAAATTACATGTGCTGAATACACTCTTGAGTCTTGTAGCTACCAACGTAGCACAGTTGCTGCTTTCTTTCATAGAATTTGAAGCTACTGCCAAAGTCAGAGAACAATTAAGCTGCTTACACATGACTAGCGCTGGGGCATCAACGCAACGCTCAGCATAGGCTTGACGTGCTGCTCAGTCCTCCAGATGACAAGCGGCCTAGATATGTAATCACAGAAGGCAGAACCTCAAGTACTTAGTATCTCAACAAATTTGCTGAACATGTATTTCAGCAAACAACAGAAAAAAGCTGTGGCAATTGCTCTGATAGTTCGCCGAAGGAGAAAAAGAGCCCGTAGAACGTGGGTTCATGAAACGTTGCTGTCTCGGGATCTGTAATGTTTAAAATGTTTCAGGTGTTTTACTTTTACCCATAATTTGTTGTTAAACCGTAGACATTCGAATTTGATGACTCAGAGACGTCTTACAGATGAGCAAACGCTCATTTAAATACCTCTTCCAGTTCTATCGGCATACATCGCATAGACGTCCCGGATATGTAGGCCGATGTGTGCTTACAGGGATACTAATACACTAGCTAGCTATCGAGTTTTTTGTAGCCCTGTAAGGTTAATACTATAAACTCACGTTTGGATTTGGCTCTTTGACAGAACAACTAAGCTAATAACCAGGGACATGGCAAGCTTCTGAGTATGCCGGGTAATGTAGCTAAATAACTATAAATTATTACAGCCGAATCTACAAACCTGGTAGTCCCATCTCGATGCTAACTGTGCACCATACATTGTTTTTTTTTTAGCGAGGTCGTGGTACCACTTTGAAGTGGTGTCATACAACTCTGAAAAGCCTAACACACAGTATAAACTTTAAATTCAATGTTTATATTTTGCGCCGGTGTCGCGCTGCCCATGTTCCAGTATGTCACACTGTAAAATCATTTTTCACACACGGAAAGGTCAGCGCAGAACGGTAGAAAATAATCTATTGCGGATGGCGTCATTCTCTCGGACGGATAAAAAAAAAAAATAATAAAAAATGGTAAAATGGGTCGCCAAATATACTTTGGCGGCCGTTAATATACCTGGGCGGCCCGCCCAAGTAAAGTCTCTAGCCATTTTCACATATGAACTCCAGACAAAATGCGGAGAATCAGGTCGGCAGTGGACTCGTAACCGAAAGGTTGCCGAGCAGGACTCGTAACCGAAAGGTTGCCGGTTTGATCCCCGCTGGGACACTGCTGCTGTACCCTTGGGCAAGGTACTTAACCCACAATTGCCTCAGTAAATATCCGGCTGTATAAATGGATAACATTGTAAAGAGCTGTAACCTATGTAAGTCGCTTTGGATAAAAGTGTCTGCCAAATGAATAAATGTAAATGTAAACTTGGCCAGAATTGCCCTTACACACATGTAGCACACAACAGGAGATTGTCCGTGACAGACATGTTCTCACCTACAGGAAATACTCTGGTTTGGTTCAGGTGAGGGGTGGCGCCTGGGTCGAGCGTGCAGGAGGCAGGACATGACGCAAAAAGTATGCTGCAGTGGCTGTATTCGAAACCGCCTACTGCATACTGTGTACTGCGTACTACACAAGTATATACTGTATACTGCATGCTATTTTTCAGCGTAGTATCCGGTATGCGACCATTAATAATTACATTTGTAGTACATTTGTCAAAATAGCATGTATTTGGACATATCCGCAATGTCAACTAAACCGTGGAAAGCTATGTACAGGCAAGCAGAAAAGAGTAGGAAGCAGATGTTTGTATTCTTCCGGTTTTGCGCCAGTCACATAATAGAAACGTAATCAACATGCCCACTCGCTCGCGGTGGATTCTGCGGAACGTTGCCTGCTCTATTCAGACATGGGCTCACTCCGACATGAGGTGGACTTTGTACTAGGGAGCTGGCAGAACGAAGTCCGTCACATGTCCAGTCCGTCTGATTCAGCCATTTGCGTTCTCACATACAGCTCCTCTGGCTAAGGGCCGGGTACGTTCCGGTGTCCAGTGCATGTGTGAAAGGGGCTTCTGTGTGGGAAACGCTGCTGTCACCATAGCTCAGGTTCCTTATCTCCCGCTCCAGTGTTCGTGTTTTTCATTTAGTGTTTTCCTCTGTCCCTTTGTGGTGTTTTTTTATTCCACAGCTTGCTTGCTGCATGTCTACAGGAAAGTCTCAGATGTGTCTCCACTTTGCACGTGTACATGATGCAGAGGTAAAGGGCAGACCGTTAAAATAGGTCACTGGATTACATTTGCTGTAGAAGTTTGTACTAAATCTGATACATGTGAACCAGGTGGAAATGTTCGATAGCGGAATGAAAGGAACGTGACAGCGGAGTCTTGTCTGGGCAGACTTGTTTGTGGTCCTGCAGTCAGTATTAAAGCTTATAAAGTTGATGTTGTTTTCGTTTAGAATACTGACAAAGGTAACTGCATTGCGGCATTTTTCTGAACTCTGCCCTTGACCCCCCTAGTCCTACTGTTATCACTACAATCAGCAGTTTATGCAATTAACAGGTCATTTATAAAACCAGTTCTTTACTGGCTGAGGGTGTTTTAACAGGGGTAAGGGTGGAGTGTTGCAGGTCTTTCAGAGTTTCCTGTTCAGTTCATTCCCAAGCTCAAAACATTCTCATTTTATATGGTTGTTGCTAGATCGTCACTTTTTAAGAATAAACTTGTTGTCACTCCAAAGTACACTCAGCGGTTTACTGAAACGTGGTCTTCATATAAAAAGCATTCTGTTGTGTTTCATTTCTTCTTTAGTCATTTTTTTTTTAGCATTTTAAGTTCCAGTCACTGATATGTACCTCTGTTACAGCGATCCTAAGCACCACATGCCATGTGGTGTCATTGCAGTTCTCTGAATGAGTAAACGGGGGGGACAAAGTTGCATGATGACAAAGCTGTAGGTGATGAAATGGCGAATGCAGATTCTGTTTTTTTTTTCTGTCACTTTAGGGATAATTGCGGTGGTGGAAAATGTATGGTTCAAAGGATGAGTATTGTGAGTACTTAATCAGATGTCATGTGCAAGGGGTTGGTCAGTAAACCGGAGTATGGATATGAGCGAGTGATCCCATTGGATCGATAGTGTCATTAATACTCGGGCATCCGGGAGCCTCTTGTTCATGGAGAGTGTTCTCTCAGGCTGTGGCGTTCAGTGAATGACCCCCCTATTCCTGCTGCTGACCACCCCTCCCCCCAACCTCTACAGTTAGACCGGACTATGGAGCTGCTTGGTCATGTGCGGTCGGTGGTTAGAGTCTCTTATCTGCTGAAGCAAATTCCGCCGCAGCATTGCATATATTTATAGTGTTGCAGCATGGAGCTACAGTGGAACCAAGTTACTTTAATAGCAAATGCAATGCTAATATCTACCTGAGCAGAAAGGGGCAGGGGCATAGTGAGCGTTGATTGAATAGGAAATAAAATGCACTGAAGAAGCGCGTATTTGTGATAACCACAGTCGGTCTTCTCGACAGGGTTACCAGTCTGATTTCAAGTGACGTCACATAAAAAGCTTAAATCGTGTTACACACTATCAAAACCGATTCCTAACAAGTTTCGCTTTGGAAAAAGCACTAAAACAACACTCTGCCAAGTGTTTACTTACAATAAACTGCTAACCGTGGAAACAAACCGTGGCTATTTCTGTGCAGGAACGAGTGTTGAAATTGATGGCTAAAATGCATGTTTTATTTTGTTTAGTTTGACCTGATGTCAGTAAGGAAACCAAACTATTGGTATTTCAGTCACACAAGTCAGTGCGAAATGACTACCAATTAGGCAAAATAATTATGCCAAACCTGGCAGCCCGGGTAGCGGATTCTGTTGCGTTTCCGACCAATAAGCTGTTGTTGGTGTTACTAGTTAGCCAACGTTGCTATAAAACGAAATAACCAAATCGTTCCAAGTGACCCTGTGAATGAGAAGCTAATTTTCGTTAATACGTTTTGATATTGTGGCTCATTAGCTACCATATGGGGACATTTTGTGATGATGTGTAACTTAATATCCAACATTGATTTGTTATTCAGTGCTGTCACTATGATGTTTAACTTTATATTTTTGTCAATTTTTCAAGCTGAAGTCAAATTTCCACTCTTGATTACAAAGGTGGACAATACAGCTGTTTTCAACTTAATTTTCTAAAGCACCTTGAGTTGCATGCACTTTCTGTCTTTCCTTTTAAATATGTTCATGCTCCCAAAAGGAAGCATATGGATGTTTTATGTTTTTGGCAATCATCGCTGCAAATTAATAAAATTACTTTTATTATTTTGAATTTTTTTAGATTTAGAATGCTAATTTTCTATAAAATATATTACATTTTAATGTAATTTCACATAACATCAACACTTATTTTTGGCCTGTGGCCCTCCATCCAGATTAATTTTTGGCCCTTCATAGGAAAGAATTTGGGCACCTCTGGTTTAGAGAAAATATTTTAAAGGGAGCAGGGGAAATTAAACTTTAATTTCTTATAGTTATAATGTCTTATTTAAATTAATGTTCTGTTTAATTGGTTGGGCATTCATGTTCAATTTGTTCAATAAAAGCATGTTCGAAATAAATTATTTCATTTCTTTATTCAGTGGACATAGGCTATTCAATGTTTGGGGTCTATGTTAGCAGTGTACCTATTAAAGCAGAAAGACATAGGAACTGCATATCATCATCGCAATATTGAACAATGTTATCGCACATCGCAGATTTTCCGTCATATCGTGCAGGCCTAATGTTAAACTTAATGTTGATTAACAAGAACATTTCAGGCTGGCACTTCATGTCAAAAACGTTGCCGACCCCTGTCCTATACTATCACTGTGTGTAAGTGAGAGATGGGTTATTTATCAGATTTAAACACAGCCCGAAAATGTATTTTTATTTCTATCTTTCACATTTAACTAGCATGAGTATGTTTTTCCATTTGTGTGAGATTCCGGGTGATGTGAAAGAATGACTGTGCGGCATTTAAATTGCCTGTTGATGCGACCTAAAATCCCAGGACATCGCGTCTGCTCTGTGACTGTAACATCCTCTATTGTGCACCTGCCGCCTTACTGCACCCACCACCACTTTCAAGGAGGCTTTTTGGAGCGTAAAATCTTTCTTCTTTGGGGGGGGACCGGGTATCAGGAGTGGGAAATCCCTATCGCTGAATGCACAGGACAACATTTGTGTCTGAGTCAGTCATGAAACAACACTTTCTCCCATTGTAAGCTGCGCAAGTAGGGATTTAAAGGGCTGATACCTAATCTGAGCAGCATGCACACCAGTATGCTGATCACTGTAATCTCTTGGAAGCCAGGCAGGTATAATAAGGAAATAGGCCTGCAATAACAGACTAATTCTGGTGTGCATTTGGCCTGATTTATCAGTTTGGCTTGGACTGATACATTTTGACCAAAAGCAAATTACAGTATGGATTTCAGTAAACAGGCTAATTAAGACATTCTGACACATGTCCAGAATAAAAAAACTTAATAATAAAACATAAATGCTTTTACGTAATAACTTTTTTTCTTTTACAGCAGGTTTTGGGTGGGATGTTATGTATAATCCTGTACGAAATAAAATATCAAGAAATTGGATACTATGTGCACACAGTTCCTGGTGTCTCTTCCAGAGTGGCAGGTGAATGTGAGCAGATAACATTAATGTGGCCTACTTCTCCTCCAAGCAGGTAGACACTAAGTTAATTAAAATCAGCATCTCTCTTTGGAATTGAGCATTAAATGTCTGCTTTTCACTGGGTGGATGTCATAACTCCTGCAGAGCTCGTTCAGCCTGAGGCCAGGGAACAGTGTTCACCGGGCGATAGATGCCTTTCACTCCTGATGGTCTGCACCAAATGCGGAAGGTGCAGACCATCGGCATCGCTACCATCTGTGACAGAGGAGGAGCTTCCCTCCCTCCCCACATAAGTGCGGGGAACAGCTACTGTTCAGATAATGCTTTATGATGGTATGTAGCAGTATCTTGTTGACAAAAGGGGATACTCTGTACAGTGTACAGTTGTTGAGACTGAAAGATTGTGAGACCCATGTATCCTAGACCAGAACATACAGATGGAGGGGCGATTTTGTCCTCATGAATATCAGACAAATAGTACATCCATCACTAAATGGTGTGTAGCAGGTTGTGTTGTGCTCTGAAATATAGTGTTGATATCAGTTTTCCTCTGTGGTGTTCTCTAGATGAGAAATCAGTCTGTGTAAATAGAGAAAGAGAGAAACCAGTGTGTATAGAGAGAGAGAAAGAGAGGGAGAGCAGCAAGTGTGCATGGAGAGAGGGGGTGAGAGAGCAACCATTTTATATGGAGGGAGAGAGAAAGAAAAAAGGGAGAGAGAGAGCACCTGGTGCATTTGGAGGGAAAGAAAGAGCAGCTGACGTGTGTGCTTCTGTGTGAGTTGCCAGATTGGCATTTGTGGTGATAGTGAGGCAGAATGCTGACCAAACTCAGTGGGGCTTTAGTGGTTGGCAGGGGTGTACGGAAGTCCCTGGTGAAACATGAGGGAGACTGTAGCCGCTTCACCTGTGCCTCTGGAGCCAGAGTCAGACAGGTCACACGTGTGGACAGCAATCCACACGAGGGAAGCTTGCACAGCATCTGGTCCTGTCAGCCTCTTGATGTGGAATCTCCGAGTGCAGAAGCTCAGTTCACATGATGAGGGGTGGTTTGGGAGATGGGGTTAAACCGTGCTGTGATTTTTGTGTTTCCCCATAATGACGTGGGTGAAAAAAGAAAGATTTAGGCTAAGCAAAGCATGGATCTTTTCCAGCTTTCGTAGGGATTTTGTTGGCATTTTCTGTAACTGAATTTATCTAATGCTAATATTTCTGCTGTTACAGAATGTAAGATTAAGCATCTAAGGAAGACTTGTGTTCTGTCATTGTGTTTGTTATGCTGGAGGTATTTTTGAGACAGCAAGAAGGAGTGGTATTTAAAAAGGTGGAACGACTCCACTACAGCTGGAGTTGAGACATGTGACTTGGGAGAAGGGTGTAGACTTCAGGACCAGTGGTGAGGCAGTAAAGCTTAATATGTGAAGGCCTTTAGACAGAGACCACCATGTGTGTTCCTCTGCACTCTGTGTGTTGCTCATGTTCCCCCCGTGTCCATGTTTGAGGCCCTCGTGTGTCTCCACCTGTGGAGGCCTGCCTCTCCATCTGTCATTGGTTTTCACCACATTTCCACCTCTGAGTCACCATCATCAGCTCCTGCCAGGTCCTGTATCCGGTAGAACTGTTGACACTGCAGTGACTTGACCTGTTTTTTAGGCCGCTGTTTAGGTTGGCAGTCTTACACACACACGCACACAGACACACACACAGAAGAAGCCCTGCCCCAGAATGCCTATGACACACCCTGCAGCGTGTTGTGGAGTAAGAGTTTCTTTTTACTTCAATAAACAAGTAACAAACACTAGTCAGGCACAGAATTATGTCACAAACTGAATGAAATACAGACTGACAGTGCTTCATTTCTCATTTGTTTTTCAGTGTAGAACCCCAGCATATCGGAGCAGGTGTTTGCAGTGTTTGATTTTTTTTTTATTTTATTTTGGAAACTCTGCAGGTGCTTCTTGATCAATATATGCTGTAGCTAGCTACTCAAAATAAAGACCAGTCCAAACTCCTGAGAAGTTAGTATTTGTCTAAGGAAAGGCCCCAGCATATTGATCTTTTTAAAAAATGAATTGATAAACATATCGATTACATTATTGTGGCAAGTTGGTTTTCCGAGTATTCTGGTTTGGCTTGCCTGGTAGTGGCTTGTGTATTGCTACATTGTTCAGAGTGAAGGAACTGCACAACAGCAGCAGGAAAACACTGCAAACTGAAGATCTGAAATGGAAAATTTTGCCTGGTCTTTTTTTCCTCATCATCCTCTATTTTTAGATGCTAAAGTACAAACTCAGAGTGCCTACCAGCTATCTTTACAAAACAGAGGCCCAACTTTTACCTTATTCAGCATAGCAGCAACAATTACAACATTTTACTGTTAAGATATAACTAATGTGTTAAAGCTGCACAACAAGAGAGCTGTTGAATAAAGAATGCAGTAACACAAATGTTTTGTGGTTTTCATTCCTTGTTGTGGGTCAGAATTGGTGTCCGTTTCTAGCCACACATCATCAGAAAAAGCTGACATGAACTAGTTATCCAACTGGTGTAACTGTTCGGATTTGATCAGTGACAAAAAAGATATGATGAAAGATAAAGAGATGAGACAAGGTATTGAAACATCATTAGAGGAGACACTGTGCTAACAGAAGGGGTACTAGCTCAGTTAAAGGAAGTTAGCCTGTAATCCACAGGTTTTCAACCTTTTTGGGGCTAAGGCTAGTGTTTCCCACATACTTGTGGTGGTAGCCGGCAGAAAGGGCCAGCATTACCTGCTGGCACAAAAATGGTCTACTACATGTGACAAACAACAAATATGTGTGACCTTTAACACAATAATTTGATTTACTGAATATTTCTATTAATTTCGCATATTTCACAGATCCAACCCCCCAACCCTCCCCTCCATTTACCTGTAGGACAGCCAGTCACAACCAATGAGGGAAGTGGTGGCTGTTGAAGGCAGATGCGTGCGTTTGAGTCTTTGGAAGTAGTGATGTTAAAATCTGCCTATCAAATATCTCACATCTGACTCCATTTTATTCCAACCTGCGTTTTAGTTCCCCAATTCCCAATTCTACTTAGCATCCCAGGAATTCTTAGTTCGCTTTGGCTTGTAGGTGATCAGGCTACATAGTCCACGACGTAGGATACCGTACCAGCACATTTAATATAACTCGCTGCCGTATTATATTCTAAGTTATAGAATATACATTAGGCGGCCCACCTAGGGACTGCAGACTCGTCAGAATAGTGCAATACTTAAGACTGACTATGAGCGTAAGTATCAGTGGGTTTTGAGCGGTACGGCAAGAACATACGGAAAAACCTCGAATCCTGCTACGTGCGTCGTTAGAAATGGCCAAATGAGAAGTCACAAACAAAGGTTAAGGCTAATATTTTTATTAATCCAAACTGTTCCAATAAAAAGTATTCCAATCCCGCATTACAGTAAACAGTATGACAGAGTGCAAATGATGGCAAATATACACATCTTACCAATGCGGAGTCACGTGGCTATATGCTTGATGCGCAGGAGTCCGTGCTAACGGTGCTCCCATACGGAGTCACGTAGCTATACGCTTAATGCGCAGGAGGCTGTTCTGACGGGCTCCCTATACGGAGTCACATGGCTATACGCTTAATGCGCAGGAGGCCGTTCTGACAGGCTCCCTATACGGAGTCACATGGCTATACGCTTAATGCGCAGGAGGCCGTTCTGACGGGCACCCTGAGTGAAGAAATCTTTCCCTTTATATACCCAAACCATAAAGAGTTGGTCAGCACATGAGGTAGGGTCATGGACAGAGCCCCACTAGGTTTTGTCCTTATCTGGCTATTGATTGGTGCCGGTGTTTATTCTTGTCCCGTTATTTGGGGCATGTGCATTGGTGTTCATTCCTTCATCTTGCTGAGCGGTTTTTTAGACTAAGGGTTAGGAGACCCTCTACTGTTATAGAACTATCACCCCTTTGCTACTCGCATTGTATGGATCAAAATGAGACCAAACAAGACATGTGTACCTTAAACCAAACAGAATATACAGAAATAATAGTTGATAGTTGCAGGTTGGGATTTCACTACTGGTCAGGAGGAAGGGTCCCTGAGAGTTTTGGGATCATCAAGATCCCGTGCCCTCTGACTCTCCCTACCCCCTGGTGACCCATCCTGTCGTATAGTTCCTTGGTGTGGAGGAGCGGGGACACATTCCTTGTCTTTTATGGCCCAAGAATGCTTACTTGAGCAACAGTCCCTTATTTTAGTGTGCCACAGTCCGTATGTTGTCAGGCGTCTCCCATTCCCACCTTACAGTCCCCCCTCAGGAACCCAGCAGCCACAGTGGTGGTAGCTGTAGGGGACCTAGAGCCAAGGTGGTGCGTGGAGCTGTGCGCAGGGAGTGGATGAGTCGCCTGATGTAACAGCATTGGATGATTGTGATGCAGAGGATGAGGATGCTGACGATGACGCACCCTCTATACACCCAATCCCACCAGGTGTAGGCGTATTGGGCAGAGAGGGTGGAAGCGCTGGTCAGAATCTTGCCTGTTTGTTTGGCCAAGTTTACTTCCACCTGCGCTTGGTAAAGGTGGTAGCCCGTTTCCTGGACCATCTGTTGGACAAGCTCCATGGCGTTCGTTAGGATGTGGGTACTTTCTTCATAAAAGGTGTCCTCCCACCAAGGGGAGGTCTCAGTGTCCATTAGCACTCTCCCTAGGATGTTTATCTGTCCCATGGTTAAATCTTCAGTCACCTCAAGGCAGAACGTGTGGTTGGCTGGGCAGGTCAACCCTCCGTAGGAGAAGGAGTTCATTTCACTGACGACACACCACTGTGTGTGTGACACCTGTACAGCATCTGCATACCCATGCAATGATCGTACATTGAGTAATTTTGTGTTATTGTATGACAATGAGGTTGTAAGGTATTGCAAGTACATATGATATAACTGGATGTTTCATGGCAACAGTTGCGAGTAGTAAAGAGGGATGTCGTACCTTTTATAGCAATATAGCCAGTAAGATGATCCCACTTAATGATCTGATCTTTTATCACCACTCCCAGGGAGCGTATGGTTGTTGAATTCAAAAATACTTGATCGGGATGTATAAAGGGAAAGGTTGCATAGAATCCTATACAACCATTGCATTCGTCACCATTGTATAGCATTATAGTTGTTAGGAGTTCTGCATAGTGGATGGTTTTCATCTGGCTTGATGCAAACCACCTATGCAAATCTAACATGTCGATCAAATCTAGAAGTACATGTCTGGGGATTTTGCGTAGGCGAAGGTCGAGGATCTCCTGCCGTGCAGCAGTGAAAAGGTCTTGTGCATATGTTCTGCAGGCTAAGTCATGTTCGACGATTTGGGTCTGATTAAATATCATGTGGCCAAGTGTAAGTAGTGCTTGGGCATCTGATTTAACCGCCGTAATGATGTTTTCATCACCTTCAGTCAGATGATGGAAGCCGGTGGCTATTTGATTAGTCAACCATGCTGTGTACTGGGATTGTTTGGTTAATTTATATGTATTGGCAATGGAGTTACCTGTGCCAAATAAACCTGTCACGTCTGAGAATAGATCGCGTTTTGACCGTGTAGGTGAAATTTGGACGGCTAGTCTGTTTTTATAATCAGAGATTAAATTGTCGATTTGTGACTGTAACCATATATATGTTTTGTCATGTTCATTACAGTGCGTGATATATGCTGAGAGAACATTTGAGATATTGTAGGAAACGTGTCATGATAAGGTTTACATCATGTAGTAAGGTTTTATTAATGTTTCCTTTGATGAGGCCACCTTTCGGGAGAGGGTATGTTTTGGGGCACTGTGTTGGTTTGTGGTAACCACAGGTTGTGAGGTTGAAGCAGTAGTTACTAGTCCATGAGCAATTTTGGGGGCTAGTCCATGCATCCAGATTGGCCTCACACAGTCCAACACAGTATGTACCCTCTCTTCGATTTGTCCATACAAACGGCTTGGGTTTGTTGCGTTCAACTGTAGGGGAAGAAGTCAGGTTGAACAGTAGTGAGGTGTATTCAATATGTGTGGAATTATGTGGTCCTGTATGAATGCATTTGTATAAGGCTGACCTTAGGTCCTTTGTATTATTGCGTATTATTGCGTGTGGGGTTGGCCTCCACACATTTGGAGAATTTATCAATTATCACGAGGCAATAGCGATACCCCCCTCTGGCACTGGGCAATGGCCCAATGAAATCTAGTTGCAGGGATTCCCAGGGACTTTTAGGGGGCTCTGGTCTGCGGAGTTTGGTGCGACCAGGCTTCCCCTGGTTGACAGCCGCACATATTGAGCATGATTTGCACTAGTGGTTAATGTCAGCATGCATTCGGGGCCACCAGAAATATCGTTGAATTAGTTCTAATGTTTTTTCTGATGAAACATGAGCATATTCGTGATATAGTTTGATGATAGGATTTTGGAGGGCACTTGGCACGACGTATTTACCGTCCCGCATTACGATGCCTTCAGCTACCGAGATGACTTGGTCCTGTTTTAAGTGCGGTGCAAGCTCTCCGTCCGAGACCCATAAATCTTGTTGGTATTGTTTGAAATCTATGGGGGTAGCTTGGACGGCACTTACGGCAAACACGGGTAGTTTAATGCGGTGCCAAGGCTCTCCTTTCCGAGCTGCTTGCTTTGCGAGGTTATCCGCAATGTTGTTATTGCTTTCATGAATGTTTGGATCTTTACTGATATGTGCCCGCACTTTGACTACGGAGATCAGGTTATCGCGGGCTTGAACTGCTTCCCATATTGCTGTGATTACTCCGAAGTGTTTAATTGGTTTCCCAGCGGAAGTTAGAAATTTTAATAAAATCGTGCACAACTCCGAATGTATAGCGGCTATCGGTATACACGCATAACGGTTCGGAATACGTTTTTATAGCTTCTAACAATGCGACAAGTTCGGCTTCCTGGGCTGACATGGAGGGTGGTAGCTTGAATAGTATTTGGTGGCTAACATCCGAATTCGGAGGTTGAGGGGTCCAGAGAGCACACCCAGAATGGAACTGATCATTTTCCCAAAATCGGGAGCCATCAGTATATACTCTAAGCTGACCGGGAAGTTCTCGGTCCATGACTGCACTCAGGGTCTCTAGCCCCGGTTCACAGGTGTGCGCCTGCCCCTCGATATCCCCAAGTAAATGTGGGAGAATCCTATCATTAACTGTGGTAATATCTCGAGCCTGAATGTCTGTTAGCCACCTGGCCAGTCTTTGAGCTGACACTCCTTTAATTCGGCCCTGCAACAGCATTTGAACCGAGGTGTGCATTGTGTGCACAACAACGGGTTGAAAGCCTACAAGGGGTTCCGTTGTTGTAAGCATCCAGTGCACCCCCAGAACATGCTGTGTGCATGGGTCAAAACCCTGTTCGATGGGAGATTTCTTCCGGCTGTAATACGCAACTGTGCGCAGTTTTCCCCCGTGGTCTTGCGCTAGTACTCCACTCAGTGTGTTTTCGTGGATATCGACTTGGATATGGAATGGCTTTGACTGGTTTGGCAAACCTAGGGCTGGCGCTGAACATAGCTTTTGTTTTAATTCTGTGAAGGCCTGTTCGTGTTCGTACTTCCATTCTAAAACATCAGACGGCTTGGTTTTTCCTTTCAATAGGGTGTATAAGGGCGTTGTGACGCTAGCATAGTCTGGGATAAAGTCATGCAAATAGTTTGCTGTGCCGAGCACCTGTTGTAACGCATTTAATGTATAAGGACGGGGCAGTTCTGCAATGCACTTCCACCTGTCCTCTGTTAAAGCCTTGTGATTTTGCGTAATGGTATACCCCAGGTATTGAACCTCGTGTTTTGCAGTCTGAGCTTTAGCCTTGTTCATTTTAAAACCAGCGTTGCCAAGTGTCTGTAGGACTTTGTCTACACGTTCTAAGTGCTTCTCCAAGGAACCTCCTGTGGCAATTAGGATGTCATCTACATAGTGTATGACTTCGCCTGTTCCCGTTAGAGGTCTTACAACATCCGCGACAGCCCGGTGAAAGATGGCCGGGCTATTATGGAAGCCTTGCGGCATGCGTTCCCATGTATATTGAATTTGATTTACAGTGAAGGCTAGCTTCCACTGATCTTTGCGTTGGATCGGAAGGGACCAGAAGCCGTTTTTAATATCGAGTACTGTGAACCACGAAGCGTCTGTGGTTAGCTCGCCTAATAACGTGGAGGGGTTAGCCACGATCGGGGTAGCTTTGGGCAAAACTCGGTTGAGATGTTGATAATCTATACAGAGTCGCCATTCGCCGTTCGGTTTGGGCACCGGATATACCGGCGAATTATGCCCCTACGTTCAAGCTGTTCCACAATTGCATGCACAGCTGCTTCTGCTTCTGGTTTTATCTTATACTGTTTTTGGGGAGGATGTGGTGTTCCCTCAATGCAGATTTCCATATCTATTTTCCCACAATCGTGTTCGTGCTTGGCCCAAATACTGTCATGTTTGTCAATAAGCTGTTTAGCGCGATCTGCGTCGGAAATGGACATGATGCGGGCCTCCTTGCCTCTTGTGTGTCTTTTAATGGCTTTGCCTGTGTTCAGCTCTATTTGTTTTTCCAAACAGTGGATGACAAATCCATATTTTTGCATGATGTCCATTCCCAACACCATTCCTTCACTGTTATTCGGTAGATACCAGAATGGTTCCTTTACCACTACCACGCCTAAGTCTAACCGCGTAGGTTGTGTTTGGGTCGCTGTCATTGGTGTGTCGCCTATGCCAGTAACTTGCATGGTTTTGTCAGTTAAGGGTAAGGGTATGTTGGTACAGGAGCAAGCGGCACCGGTATCTATAAGTACATTGCACAACCGGCCTCCAAGGTTGGCTCTTATTCTGATCTGGTTCCCACTCGTCATCACGCTCCCGACAGCAATGGAGGCCAGGCACCCCTATTGAGTGTTACTGTACTTAGCTAGCAGGTTTGCTAAGTCATTTTGCAGAGAATCAACTGCGGTGTTGTTTTCCATGCGTTTAGTTAGCTGAGCTAGCTGGTCTTGCACAGCTTGGTACTCATTCTTGGGGCTTGCACCAGAGGGCCCGATGAGTTTTCGTATCCGCCGTAGTACTTGGTCACCATCTTTACGAAACGATGTGGGCTTAGATTTAGTGGGATCTGCCTTGAATTTGTTTTGTAACTTGAAGCACTCTTCTACGGTATGCCCCTGCTTATTACAGTATTTACAATGCTTCTCTGGTTGCGGTTCTGGTTCCATATCCCCCTCAGTTAGCCAGTGATTGGATGCAATGGGGTGACTCTTGTTTAATTTCTGTCTGCTCTCTATTTTGGACACCCATCTTACGGTTGCTTCAAATGTATTCTCAGGGGGTTCGACCCCATGATTGAGTGCTTGCTGGACATGCGGGCCTGCATTATTTTTAAGAAGTTGCAGGAAGATGTCCAGATCTCGGGTGGCGTCATCTATGCCGGAATGCTCTTTAAATGCCACCCACAGGCGCTCTGCGTATGTTTCAAAGGCTTCTTTATTGCCTTGCTTTATGTCTAGGATCTTGTTCCATTCCGCTTGCGTGGGCCCTCTCAGCTCAAGGAGTTGTTCCTTGAGACATAGTATGGGTCGTCCTGGGGACTGACCGAGCGCTTCCGACTAGTTGACCGTGTGGCACGGTTACGCGGGTTATTGATCGCTTGGGCTCGTGTACGAGCCCGAGGGGCACGCGCAACATCATTGTTTATAGAGGCCACAAAGGCCTCTTCATCATCACTCTCGTCCTGTGGCCTGCAACTAACCGATTCCATGACAACCTGTCAAATTGCGGCGACAGGAAAGCCGGCATTGTCGCAGCATTCCTCAAGAGTCGAGGCATAGTTTTGGCCATGCTGTAACCTGTTTTGGAGGCTAGCAATTTGGCTCGCCATTGCTTCACCCTGCCTATCCCAGCTTTGCTTTTCATAGGCGAAGCTGTCTATTTGCATGCGAAGTTTCTGCATTTCCTCCGATCTTATCTTTTCTAGGTTACGCATGCTAATGAGGGTTTTCTCGTGTTCCTCTAGAGTTTTAAGGTCATTTCGGCGTAGCAAATACACAATGGCTGCCGGAAGGTTTTTATATTTAGCTTTGGATGCTAAGACGCGGCCCTCCGAAGCATACCAATTTAATATTTGGCTATTATCTGCCGTAAGAGCTAAGCCCTTGTATTTTAACGAGGACATCTTTCACAAAGAGTGCCAGGGTCTCCATGACTTCCTGTTCTACTCTTTCCCTATTGTGTCCTTGACCAGCCATGTTATATAGGCAATCAAATTCTTAATTATTCTTAATAAACCTCCGGGGTTCTACGGTCCCCAGCTAGCTTGGGTATGTCGACCCATTCTACCAATGTGTCTGTATGTGGTGCGGGTCCCTGAATGTCCCTCAACTTCCAACTAAAGAGTAAGAAAAGACCACTTACCTCAGGAGATGAGACCAGAACAGGGCGCTCGCCAACATACAACACATGTCCTTCCAAAGACACGCTAGAGATTACGCAATCACCTCACCGGTCACTGGAGCTGCAGACAGTGACAATCAGGTTGAAGTGATCACGTCGGGGTCACCACTTTGTAGGACAGCCAGTCACAACCAATGAGGGAAGTGGTGGCTGTTGAAGGCAGATGCGTGCGTTTGAGTCTTTGGAAGTAGTGATGTTAAAATCTGCCTATCAAATATCTCACATCTGACTCCATTTTATTCCAACCTGCGTTTTAGTTCCCCAATTCCCAATTCTACTTAGCATCCCAGGAATTCTTAGTTCGCTCTGGCTTGTAGGTGATCAGGCTACATAGTCCACGACGTAGGATACCGTACCAGCACATTTAATATAACTCGCTGCTGTATTATATTCTAAGTTATAGAATATACATTAGGCGGCCCACCTAGGGACTGCAGACTCGTCAGAATAGTGCAATACTTAAGACTGACTATGAGCGTAAGTATCAGTGGGTTTTGAGCGGTACGGCAAGAACATACGGAAAAACCTCGAATCCTGCTACGTGAGTCGTTAGAAATGGCCAAATGAGAAGTCACAAACAAAGGTTAAGGCTAATATTTTTATTAATCCAAACTGTTCCAATAAAAAGTATTCCAATCCCGCATTACAGTAAACAGTATGACAGAGTGCAAATGATGGCAAATATACACAGCTTACCAATGCGGAGTCACGTGGCTATACGCTTGATGCGCAGGAGTCCGTGCTAATGGTGCTCCCATACGGAGTCACATAGCTATACGCTTAATGCGCAGGAGGCCGTTCTGACGGGCCGTCGAACGGACACCATGGAGCTTGTCCAACAGATGGTCCAGGAAACGGGCTACCACCTTTACCAAGCGCAGGTGGAAGTAAACTTGGCCAAACAAACAGGCAAGATTCTGACCAGCGCTTCCACCCTCTCTGCCCAATACGCCTACACCTGGTGGGATTGGGTGTATAGAGGGTGCGTCATCGTCAGCATCCTCATCCTCTGCATCACAATCATCCAATGCTGTTACATCAGGCGACTCATCCACTCCCTGCGCACAGCTCCACGCACCACCTTGGCTCTAGGTCCCCTACAGCTACCACCACTGTGGCTGCTGGGTTCCTGAGGGGGGACTGTAAGGTGGGAATGGGAGACGCCTGACAACATACGGACTGTGGCACACTAAAATAAGGGACTGTTGCTCAAGTAAGCATTCTTGGGCCATAAAAGACAAGGAATGTGTCCCCGCTCCTCCACACCAAGGAACTATACGACAGGATGGGTCACCAGGGGGTAGGGAGAGTCAGAGGGCACGGGATCTTGATGATCCCAAAACTCTCAGGGACCCTTCCTCCTGACCAGTAGTGAAATCCCAACCTGCAACTATCAACTATTATTTCTGTATATTCTGTTTGGTTTAAGGTACACATGTCTTGTTTGGTCTCATTTTGATCCATACAATGCGAGTAGCAAAGGGGTGATAGTTCTATAACAGTAGAGGGTCTCCTAACCCTTAGTCTAAAAAACCGCTCAGCAAGATGAAGGAATGAACACCAATGCACATGCCCCAAATAACGGGACAAGAATAAACACCGGCACCAATCAATAGCCAGATAAGGACAAAACCTAGTGGGGCTCTGTCCATGACCCTACCTCATGTGCTGACCAACTCCTTATGGTTTGGGTATATAAAGGGAAAGATTTCTTCACTCAGGGAGCCCGTCAGAACGGCCTCCTGCGCATTAAGCGTATAGCCATGTGACTCCGTATAGGGAGCCTGTCAGAACGGCCTCCTGCGCATTAAGCGTATAGCCATGTGACTCCGTATAGTTATTAGCTAGCTAGCTAGCTGCTAGCAAGCTTACTTGTTACTATAAATTTGTAATAATTTATAGTTATTTAGCTACATTACCCGTGTCACACACTGTAAAATCATTGGTTACACTCGGAAAGGTCAGCGCAGAGCGGTAGAAAATAATCTATTGCGGATGGCGTCATTCTCGCGGACGGAGAAAGAAAAAAAAATGGTAAAATGGGATGCCAAATATACTTTGGCGGCCGTTAATATACCTGGGCGGCCCGCCCAAGTAAAGTCTCTGTGTGGGAAACACTGAAGGCACATCAAAGGTCAAACCAGAACGTCAAGGCACACCAGCTTAAAGTTGGTTATCGATTATGAAAAATGTCACCCACATTATGATAGGCTGTCATTAGTGAGATTTGACCCGTATTGCACTACAGCAGACTGTCAAATAATTATCAAACAGATAGTCAAATCAGACAGGCAATTGTATAATTTATTAAAAATGCATTGAAGTACATCGGAGCAAGAACTTGTCCAACATAGTGCGGCATCATGAACAGCAACATACTAAAATAAAATAAATAAAATAAAACAAAACATTACTCCCTTAACCCTTTCGCATGTATGGTCACACTGGTGTGATTTGCCGTTTAGCGCGTATGCTAAAACTGGTGTGATTAGAACACTAGATTGGAAAAATTCTAGCTAAGTTTAGCTTTAAGGAAACGGTGATTTAACGTTAAAAATATAGCAAATGCTAACTGAAAACTATGAGAAGCTTAATAACGCTAATGAAAACATAATGAACCATGTAACATAACACATGCACTACATAGCATAAAAATAAGTTGTATGTGAAAGGGTTAATAGCACAATATAGAACATCATCTTTTTACAGAGTATACACACACATATAAAAACGCATCGGGTTCCACGGCACACTTCACTTTGCACACCGATTGAGAACCACTGCGTGTAATCTGCACTATCCAAGTATCTAACAGTCTATGTAAGAGAAAAAACGGCGACTTGCGTTATACAAAATGTTTCCTGCAAATGACAGTGGTGTCCTGTTACTGTGGAGACTCTCCAGCCCATTCATGGCTGTCTTCCAAAGGTACCTCTCTCGCCCATCTTGTTAGTCTCCTCACGTTGAGTGATCATTTCTGGCATAGAGTAATAATGGATGTCTGTCCTTGTTGTCACAGTGATTAGGACAGCCAATTCCCTGATTGCCTCCTGTGTACATTTTGATTTTTATATTCTCTGAGTGTTTTAATGGTATGAACAGAGCTGACCTGATGAGCTTCATGTGTAATAGTCACATTTTTGCAACAGTGTTTGAGTTGGGAGGTTTCCAAACCTGTGTCTAATATAGGGACTCAAGTATCTGTCATTTTGTTGTCTTGTGAACTATAATCCCACTGATTTTGAAATTGTTATTTGGGTTTTGTTGTTAAAGTGAAGTATTTATGGGTTACTTAGAGCTTTGGGAGGAATGTGATGGTGAGGTAGCAACTGACTCATGGGGATTTTCTGGCATGTGGTGGAAATGATGGGTTGCTGCAAATTGGCAGGTGAGGGGAACTGAAAGTTTTCATGCCTTAGGCCAGAAGCTAGAGCAGCGACCGCAGACACTCCGCAGACGCACAGATTCTGGACAAGTTTTACATTTACATTTATTCATTTGGCAGACACTTTTATCCAAAGCGACTTACATAGGTTATCCATTTATACAGCTGGATATTTACTGAGGCAATTGTGGGTTAAGTACCTTGCCCAAGGGTACAGCAGCAGTGTCCCAGCGGGGATTGAACCGGCAACCTTTCGGTTACGAGTCCTGCTCCTTAACCACTATGCTACACTGCCTGCTTGCTATTTTGTTGTATTTAAAGAAATTATTTCAACTTCGTCTTCTCTTCCCTGGAGAGGTTTTCTAATCTGGCCTTTTTGCTTTCTCCCTTACTAATACTTTTTTTTGCACTAAAGCCTTGCCCACTGCTGCCATCCACAACTCAGTGTCTACCCTGCCTACTCTGATGGGCTGGAAACCTGTTTCAAACTTGCCTTCAACTGAGATGGGTTCAGTGATTTTAACGGATGTTGTACCTGCTTTTTTACCCATTTATTCCTGTGTAAATATGCAGTATGTTACTCGTACGAAGTTACTCACACTCATATTCCCGTTTCAGATTCAGATTTCCTTTACTGTCATTTTATCATGCACTTGCGTACAATCAAGAATAAAATAATGTTTCTCCTGTACCAACAGTGTACATAAATTAAGAAAGAATAAGCACAACATATATCTATATACATTAAACACTGTACAAATAAGGAGTGTACTGTAAATTGTCTTTGAGTTTTATAGCAGCATGTATTTACAGTATATTTGGAGGGGAATAGCAGCATGTATTCTGTCAATAAATTATTGGTATAGTCTGTACAAAAAGTGCCAGCTGCAGCGTGAAAGGGATTGCACTGGTGGAGAGAAGTGAACTACTAACCCCTATGGAGGGGTTAATGATTCAGTGAGGGGGTGGGGGGGGGGGGGGGGGGGGGCAAGAGTGTTCATGATTCTCACAGCCTGGGGTATAAAGCTGTTTAGAAGCCTGGTGGTCCTGGTACAGATGCTTCTGTATCTCCTCCCTGATGGCAGGAGGGAAAACAGGCTGTTGGAGGGGTATTCGGGGTCCTTGGTGATGCTGGAGGCAGCACTGAATGAAGATCTCCAGCAGGGATGGGAGAGGGGCACCAATGATCTTCCCAGCTGTTCTCACTACCCTGTTCAGCTATTTCTGTTCGTAAGTTGTGCAGTTTCTGAACCAGGCAGTGATACAGTAGGTCAGAACACTTTCAGTGGTGCCCCTGTAGAAGGTGGTGAGGGCCGGAATGGGTTGGCTGGCCTGCTTGAGCCTTGAGGACTTCTTGACGATAGCCATGGTGTTGGTGGCAGAGGACAGATCGTCCGCCAGGTGCACTCCCAGGAAATTGATGCTACTGACCCTCTCCACGGCCACACCATCTATGGTCAGCAGGGGGTGGTGCACTGTGCGAGCCTTCCTGAAGTCGATGACCATTTCCTTGGTCTTATCAACATTCAGGGAGAGGTTGTGTCTGTTGTACCATGCTGTCAGCTGCTCCACCTCCATCCTGTATGCTGACTCATCATCTTTGCTGATGAGACCCACAACTGTAGTATCATCAGCGAACTTGATGATGTGGTTGTTGGTGAATTGGGCAGTACAGTCGTGAGTCAGCAGGGTGAACTGCAGGGGGCTTAGGACGCAGCCCTGGGGTGAGCCTGTGCTGACTGAGATGGTGCATGATGTGTGGCTGCCGACTCTGACTGACTGCTGCCTTTGTGTCAGGAAGTCCAAGATCCCATTACAGGTGCCAGTATCCAACTCCAGCGACCTCATGTATAGTTAGCAAAATATGTCAATTTTTTTGTGGGGGGGGGGGGCTGTTTTTGCTGTATTACTGGTTACAAATTTATCCATTTATACAGTTGGCATGCTATGTTGGTGGGAAGCTGACTGGCTGAAAAAACAATTAGCTAGGTATCTGTCTCAAGCTCTAGGCAACCCAAATGTTTGCAAACCAGTCCATTTTCTTATTAGATTATTAGCCACTTAGCAAAATGGCTGATGGATACATGACAATGTGTTAGCTAGCATTCTGACCATATGAAAATAAAATTCACTTGCTAGCAAGTAATATCTGCTGTTGTATCTGGACTCCAACATCTCTGACCTTCATATTCCAGAACCCCCAGCATGCTGCTCCTCTCCACGGCAACAGGATAAAGAGCGAGGACGAGTGTGTGCTGCAGTGCCCCCCGTGAGCTGAGCAATGGGGAACACGGCGACCAAGTTCCGCAAGGCGCTCATCAATGGGGACGAGGGCCTGGCCTACCAGCTGTATGAGAGCAACCCCCAGTTTAAGGAGTCCCTGGACCCCAACACCTCGTATGGGGAGCCCTATCAGCACAACACCCCTCTGCACTACGCCTCGCGCCATGCCATGAACCGACTCATGAGGTCAGCACCAGCGAGGAGCCTGCGCAGCTCGCGCACATGCACGCATACAAACACATACAAACACATACAAACACAGCCACGCAAACACACAGAAACACAGCCACACAACCACATGAACGCACAGCAACACAACCACACAAGCTCATCCACATGAATGCACAGAAACACAGCCACACAACCACACGAACGCACAGCAACACAGCCACACAAGCACATCCACATGAACACTCAGAAACATAGCCACACAACCACACGAACACACAGAAACAACCACATAAAACACACAGAAACACAAACACAAAGAAACACAGCCACACAACCGCACGAATGCACGAAACACAGCAAGATAGCCACAGAAACACATCCACACAAACACACAGAAACATAGCCACACAAACACACAAATGCACAGAAACACAACCACACAAACACATGGGCGCACAAAAACACAGCCACACAAACACATCCTCATGAATGCACAAAAACACAGCCACACAAATACATCAACACAAACACACAGAAACACACAACACTCTTTCAAACAAACACATTGCTCTCAGTGTTACAAATATGTTAATCCATGGGATCACCAAAACCAATAAACTGGGAATTCCTCAGCATGTGTTTCCATTGATTAGTAGCTTGCTGTGTATGGCACACGCATAATAACTATAAAACTTATAATGGTAGCTTTCTTCAGATAAGATTATGAGCAGTATTGATTTCCACCCTATTTTAAAGTGGATTGGAGAAAACGGGTGTTTGACGTACAGGGTTTTTATCCACAGTCATCTGTCTAAAAAGGTTAAACATTTCTTTTGAATTGGAAGCATGTTCCCATGATACAGTGAGTTAAACCATGGTTGTTGTTTTTTCCAGCGATATTTAGGGTTTCATCACTGACGAAAAGGGCTATTTGGATTTTTTTCACCAGGTCAATTCAGGAAAAAAAATATGCCATCTCTAGCGAAGGGCGAGAGCAGTCACCCTACCTGGCCTCAAACCCGGGTCTATGGGGTACCAAACTGCAGCTTTGACTGCAACGCCAAAGAGCCAGGCTCGTTGGCAGGGCAGTCAGAGCGCATACTCAACCATAGTGACAGCACATTGCCCTCCCCTTCGGGAAGCGCGCCCATGCGCTTCACGCACCAAGGCGTCCCTCGCGCATTCCCCCACCGTACTTTTCCCATCCCAGGGTGCCCACTCACTGGTGCTTCACCCATCTCTGGGGCGCCTCACACTGGGGTCAACCTAACCTGGGGGTCCCTCATACGGCTCACACACTGGGCATGCCTCCGATGGCCTCACGGCAAGCCATCCCACTTCTCACACTGTATGTAGTGAAGGGCGAGAGCAGTCAAGGCCTTGCGGTCAAAGCTGCTGTTTGGTACCCCGTAGACCTGGGTTTGAGGCCGGGTGGGGTGACTGCTCTCGCCCTTCGCTACACCATCCCTCACACATGAGAGTATAACCGTGGCTCTAGAGCAGCTCCTTGGCATTTGTTTGCCCTTAAAGACAATTTCTCCTCAGAGAAAGATTGGTCAGACATTCACAGCAAAACATTTTGGGCTTGATTTATTTGCTGTGTGCATTGTGTTCGTTGAGGTCACCAGATCAACCTGTAAATCTGGCTTGGCTTACAAGGCTCCCGTTTTGATGGCTGTAAAACACAACTGGAAGGTACTACAGCAAACCCTGGAGAATGACAATAACCTGAAATTAATGTCACATGCCAGCAGATGGTCAGCTAGAGCCTGTCTCTGAGGTGTTTGGTTTCCTTATGAATCACACATCACTGTTTGCTCCTACCAAGGCTTGTGATGTGAAAGCCATTTTTTGTTTGGGGATTGGGGAAGCAATATTGAGAAGAGGCAAGGTCAGGGCCTGGTCCTTTTATGTATACTCTGTAGCTGCATTGACTGCTAACCCCAGCCATTTAGTGTGAGATTAGGCCAAAAGGCTCAAAGATGTTCTGAGACATCCAGGAATGCCTGCAATGTGCTCAGTATCACAAGAAGGATAGGCTGCATCTAGATCCGTTCAAAACAAGAGGTCTAAAGACTGCATACTTCCATTCTGTGGCTCATCGGGGTGAAACTCAGGATAGGGAAGTAGTTTACTGTGGGTAATATCAATAACGAAATTCCCGAGATCACAGTGGCCTGTGCACTTTTATTGTTAAAGGAGGGAAAAATGTCCATTTTCAAAATGAATACTAAGGTGAAACCATTTTCATAGTTCATTAACTACTTCCATCAATTATTTTATAAACAACTGTTGTTTATAAATTTGTCAATTAGTATGTGTAAAATTGCTAGCTACAAGTTGCTAGCTGTACTTGATCATTGGTTAAAAGCATAGTTATTCGAAGCAGAAGTTCCTCTCAGCTGTTTACTGTGATGTTCAAAAATACAAACGGATAATAAAACACATCAGCTAAGTGAATGGCTGAACCTCTGACAGTAACAGCTTTCAGGTGTTTATTGATAAATCACTAACAGATTGAGCCAGTTGAATTGGTTGTCCATTGCTATTTAGAGAAATGTCCTGTTAAAGAATGTATAGAGCAGCGTTTCCCAGCCTTGATCCAAGGAGTGAACCATGAATGCTGGTGTCTGTTCCAGCTGAGCACTACATTAATTATGAGTGATTGAGCTGTTAATTGAATACTAATCTGGATTTGACATCACTTAACAAGCAGCCTATGAACTGGTAATTCTAGAAATGTGCTGTTAAAGATGTTTGTGCTTTTACTTCAATATAACAACATGTTTTAATTAATATTGGCCCATTGGGCAAACTTGAAGCTGCTTTGACAAGGATGGGAGGAGATGGGAATTAATAATGGCTCCTGCCCCATGCCCTAGTTCATTTTAAAGTTTAAGTTCAAGTCATAAATCTGCAAATTTGGTGCACTGTCTACGGAGTGTGGGGAGTGTAGCACTTGAAGGCCCCTTGTTACAGCACTGGTGCAAAAATGGAAGAATCATGTGTCAATTGTTTGGTCTGCGTTTGAAAATATTGATGCCTCTTACACACGATAAGGGGTGTGTACTGCCATCTCTAAGGCTCATGGGAATATTTGTCTGCCCCATCCATTATAAAGTAAACTGAACCTCGCCATAGTGGTAGACCAGACCATACCTCTGTACCTCTATCTGTCCCTCTTTTGATTAATTTACATAGTAGTACATAGTTACTGTACTTGATCATAATACTTTTCACAGTGAAGGAATATTGAATTACATTTCAACTGACATTTTAGACTTGTGGTATGCACCGTATTAAATGGTCAGACTTGGTCAGAAATATAGTTGCAGGTCTTGAAAAGGGTCTTCTAGTTTGCATTATGTTCAGGAAACCACAAAATACCACTCCATTTGTTATTGTTACTACAGCAGACCAATGGAAATTGCATTCTTCGTAAGTAACTAGGGATATTTTTTATTTAATCGCTGTAAGTCTTTTACAGCAACAATATCAAGTGGAGTGGATATTTTGTGGGCTCTTGCATGCAATGCAGTATTACACATACACAGATTATAAAACAACAATGCCATACCTCTGTTGTTGAAGAGCTGTGTGTGTCATCCTTTTGGTGTAGCAGCTGACAGCATCTGTCTCTGAGACGCATTCACTGAACTGACAAAGGTTCTCAGGCAGAGCTTTCTAATTTCCATAGAGGAAGACTACTGCATTTTTCAGAATGGTTTTAAGTTGTTTGAACATATTCATGTGCTTATTTATGCCTTCATTTATTTTGTTTTCTTTGTTGTTTGTTTTGTATCCGCTGTAGATAACATCATCTGTGTGAATACTAAAGTGCAAAGTACAGTATGTTTCAAGATCATTAGCAATTTATTGCAGTGTGAAGCTGCTCTTTGGAAAACCTGAACTTACTTTGTCCAAAGAACAACTTCGCATTGCAATAAATTGTCAAGTATCTTGAAACAAATATGGATAAGTTGTCTGTTGGACAGCCAGGCTTTTGTCCCCCTTATTTTGTGCCCTGGTATGAATATTTTTAAAAATGATTTTTCTGTACTTGCTAGCTCATACTGTATGTCTGCATGTAACTATATCTGCATTAATTCATTATACTGCATTAAATTTTCAACACCATTACACTACATACTAAATATTACTCATTGCACCACAGTGGAGCAGACAGCTGGAGGATAGCCGCATCTCCACTATTTTGGCTATGATTGTGCTCTCAGCCACTGTATACAACTCAGTGCCTGTGCTGATGTAACTATAGCAATACTCCTGCATCTCCTCTGCCACTGAAGTACTTAATTTCTTGGACTGCAGTGCAGCAGATTCCGCTGTGCTCTGTAACATTAAAAGCCAATGTTGGGAGCCATTTTGATGTTTGTGCTGAGGTGTTATGCAGAAGGTCCTACTTCCAGCAGGGCTAAAGTTTGTGATGGCACCTTTCAGCCTGCAGGAGCACACGGGAGTTGTTGCCCCCCAGATGTACAGAGGCTTTTTAAGGGCTGAAATGCATTAGTTCCTAGTTCTTGCATTAGTTCCATAGTTCATATGCTTCCAAGAGTGCATTTTAAACCCAGGCTTTCTTGGGGAAAATCACCACACAGTTTCCCCCTAAGGCTTTTAGGACAGTACATGGTTATTGCAGAATTCAGCTGAGAATTAAATGATAAATTACCTCTGAATCTATCAAGGCTCTTTTCAAAGCCTTTTCTCCTCCATCAGTGCGGTTCAGAGACGATTTACCTGAAAATGATATTCTCTGCTCCATTACCTTGGGCCACAGGAAGGCATCTTCCAGTGGGAGACTGGGAGGATGAGTAAGCGCCAGTGTGGTCAGAGAGGTATCACACCATACTGAGTGCTAATGGCAATATGGAGTCTTTCCTTGTTTGATGCATAATTAAATACTCTAGGATGACTTCTGTGTGTGAGTGTGATGTAGTGTGCTCCCTAAATAAATATAAAACATATATAACACACATGTGCATCTCTGTCTGTGCCACAAGTTTTTGGTGTGGTGGAGAACACCACTGAGATTAACCTGAGAAACAGAAGACACTGGTGTGCCTCATCAACCTAACCAAAGATCTCTATAAAATAAAAAGCTAAATCTAACTGCCACCTTAAGGCAGTGTTTGTAACAGGGAGCCTGTAAAAAATGGCAGCAGTTTAATGACATATTTGGGTATGAGGGGCATGCTTGCTGTAGCTGTTGAGAACAGGGACATCACAGTTAGTGGTCTGATTACACATTAACACAAAGACATCAGAAACCTATCTCAACATGTTTTCTGCCCATTTTCTACCAAACCAACAGTTTGATGTTGTGGTCTAAAAGATTCCTTGGTTTCTTTGACAGAACGCTAGTCGGAGTTTGTCAGTGGAAACCACACTATTCCAATAGAATATTCCAACAAAATTCTACCACAGTGCTAACACAAACGTATGCACAAATCAGCATTGCACTTATCTGTCTGTGCTTTACAAATACTGTAAAGTAACATCCAATAGCGCACTTGTTATGGCATGTTACGTTCTGAAATTTAGCTGCACATGTTAATCACTTATTTTTCTTAGCCATAGATACAGTTACGTCATTACAGATGTAAATGCACCGGTTGTGAGGGCTTACTGATCGTGTCACCTGTTGAGAATTGTTTCATTTCCTGTAAAACAATACAAAACAAGAAAACTACCCCAAAAACCAATGAAATCCAAAATAATTTAAAGTCAGTTCAAGACTTACCTTCTGAAGAACTGCAAAAATGTCAAAAGGTTATTTAGGATAAAATTTGTGACAAGAAAATAAATCACCTTAATTTTTGCATGGAACATTAGTATTTGTGTTTAAGTAAAACAGACAGACCTTGTCAGTACATGGCTACTGTAGTTGAGTACGTGCATGCTTGGCTACTACAGTTAAGGGCATGGTAGTGCAGGCTTTAACATCAGCCGTGGTCTACCCTGAGGGAGGTAGAAAATTCCATTTAGTGAGTAGTACCAACAGGCCACTGGTGAAACTTTCCCTCAGGCTTTAGTATGTGTTCTTTTGTATCCACACATTTCCATGTTAGTACAACTCTTTCACATTGATTTTTGC
Organism: Megalops cyprinoides; assembly: GCF_013368585.1. Taxonomy (NCBI): domain Eukaryota; kingdom Metazoa; phylum Chordata; class Actinopteri; order Elopiformes; family Megalopidae; genus Megalops; species Megalops cyprinoides. The sequence goes on along the minus strand of NC_050603.1, from coordinate 26,518,075 downwards.
AAAACCATTTGGAACTTTGTTAAATTTCCATTCAAAAATAAACATTTCAGTGCATGCTTGAACTGGTAAACCAGCTGTTTTACACACAGCAGCAGGGGCATGCTAGAAGACTGGAAATTGTAATCACCATTATGTGTCATTTCCACTGGCTTTGCAGTCCTAATTATTTTCTTTTTTATCTGTACTAACAAAAATAAAATTGTCTTCACTGATGGGAATGTACTAAACTGTACAAAAGAAAATGCCTGCTTTTTCATTTGTATTACAGCCTTACATTTCAGGCAGAACTGACTGACAGCGAAGGTCACACTCACCATGAGAAAAAAAAAATCCTGGCTTGACCTGACTTTTGACTGAATACCTTTGATCAGTAATATGGCATCAGAAAATTGCTGCCATTGTTTTGTTCAATTTATTTTATTCTTCCTGCCTGAAACTGGTCAGTAATTGGTGATATTTGGAGCACTAGCTGAAGGCCTTCATCCTAACAATTGTGTTTTCCTTCTGGTTCAAGTTGGAATTATGTGTGCAGTTAGAAATGATTATGTGTTTAGTGTTTAGCTGTGAATAGTTTGAAAGACCTTGTTTATATGCATTTCTTTAGTTGGATAGGAAGAGTGGTGTTAGAATGTATTCAAAATTCTTAATCAGAATTTAGAATTCAAAAGAAGCAGCTAACTACTCTTTGTATTAATCTGCTTATGTTTGGAAAGGACAAGCAGGCTGCATTTGTAGTTCTTTGGTTGCACTGTTTAGTCTTACATAAAGCAGTGCTAATGCTTGATTCTTGTGTGTTTAGTCTCCCCTTTGTGGGATCGGTGCTGGACCTTTAACAGTGGAGTTAAAGTGAAGGCCCTTAGCTTACTTTTTCTATAACAAAATAGAAAATTTCTGTAACAATGCAATTGATATCTATATATCTATGTATATATCTATATATAATGACTAGAGATATTAAAATCAGTGCCTTAGGGGTGGGAGGGGGCAGCTGTAACAGTGGTTAAATGGGGTTGTTGTCAACCATTGTTTGGTCCAAGTTATCGATTAATTCAGCCAGAGGAACTTGGGAGAAAGTCTTAAGTAATAATCAGCAGTTCTCAAGGATTCTTGCCTTAGTGTTTCTTTGAACTTTAAAAATACTTGTCGCTGTCATGAGGAAAATACAAATGGAGTTGTGAAAAAGAAAGATAAAATGTTTCCAAAAGATGAAAAATAGCTGACAGGAGTGGGAAAAGGCTATCTGTGGATTTGATTGAATGTCTGGCACCCATCATTATGTGGAATTGGGGATAGATTTGGGATTAACAAAGTATAATTCACAAGCTCCCCCCGAGCATCTTAGGTCCTTAATATGTATTGTATGGTACAAGCCACAAGTACTTAATGGAGTGAGGTGACCCTCTATGTTTGGAGTCACATGAGAAAAAACAGTCCCAGAATGGCAGCTTCTCAAGGCTGTGGCTTTTACACTGAGATTGAGGTAATGTACTTTCCTGAGGGGAAAAAAATTCATTAATTAAAAATGTTCATAATTGATGATTTGCAGGAGTGCACATTAATCTACAGCAGGGCCGTGAGAAGTAGGGGTGCTGTGGGTGCTGCAGCACCCCCTGTTGGAAAAGGCAGACATCACAGACACAGCACTCTCTGCCAGATAAACGTATTAAAACATTTAAAATAATTCTCCTGTTGTTGTTTACCTAAGAATTTAATGCTTGAGGAAGTTTTGAGAACTAATTAGCAATACTGAATAATTATTAATTATTAATATAATGCCAAGCATCATGGTCAACGGACGTCACATAGCCTAGTCATCAGGACAAACGCTTAATGTGAAAAGGCTTAATGTGGCTTAATGTTCCAAGACAGCAATCAATGATCACCAAATTTCTCTTGGACATCTCTTGTCATAAACACTTTCACCTGTCAAAGGATCAAAACCTAAAGCCTATGAGTATGGATGTTATCTTATATTAAGCGTTTTCCTCTCCATTGACGCCCATTATAAGGAAAAGGCTTAACATGTCTCAATGTTCCAAAATAGCGTCCAGTGATCACCAAATTTGGGTTCCTATGGGGAAAAGTTCAATGAAAACGTCTGTTTATATTAAACCAATTGGGTCATGGTATTGGTTCTTGAATGTCATGATCTGAAACGTGTTAGAGAAGTGTAGTCCTGATACGTCGCTGTTTTGGTCCATAATACTATGATAAGCTTTTTCCTTATAATGGGGGCCATTGGAAACAGCTTAACGCAAGATAGTGACCCCTTTCATTGGATTTCAGTTTTGCTTTTTTGTTAGGAGGTAGAGTTTATGACATGTGAGATGTCAGACAAACTTGGTGGGTATTGATCGCTGTTTTGGGACAATAAGCCACGTTAAGCTTTTTCCTTAAAATGGGCGTCAATGGAGAGGAAAACGCTTAATGTGGGATAACGACCATACTCCCAGGATTTCGGTGTTGATTTTTTGAGAGGAGAAAGTGTTTCTGACAAGAGATGCCTGAGAGAAATTTGGTGATCATTGACAGCAGTTTTGGAACATTAAGTCACGTTAAGCATTTTAGAATTTCCCTAGTCATCTAGTAGCTAGTAATGTTGCATCATTCAAGGTAGCTATCACAATGGCACAGAAACGAATTTCGGATTTCTTTGGTAAGCCACCAGCTTCTAAAAAGAGCACAATAGAAGACCAGCGGATCCAGGAAAGCATCCCAACGCCAACCTGTGTTGTGCTGTTAAAATATTGTGCGTATGTGGATATTTTCTCGTGCGCGACAGCCTTTTAGACCTGTTTAACTACACTATATGGACAAACGTATTTGGCCACACCTGTTAATTATTGAATTCAGGTGTTTCAATCAGACTCGTTGCCACAGGTGTATAAAATCAAGCACCTAGCCATGCAGTCTCCATTTGCAAACATTTGTGATACAAAATGGGTCGTTCTGAAGAGCTCAGTGACTTCACTGTGATAGGATGCCACCTTTGCAATAAGATGGTTCGTGAAATTTTATCCCTGCTGGATATTCCACGGTCAACTATAAGTGATACTATTAGAAAGTGGAAGCATTTAGGAACAACAGCAACTCAGCCACGAAGCAGAAGACCATGTAAAATCACAGAGCGGGGTCAACGACTGCTAAGGTGCATGGTGCGTAAAAGTCGCCAACGCTCTGCTGATTCCATAGCTGAAGAGTTCCGAACTTCCACTGGCATTAATGTAAGCACAAAAACTGTGCGGTGGGAGCTTCATGGAATGGGTTTCCATGGCCGAGCAGCTGCATGCAAGCCTCACATCACCAAGTCCAATGCCAAGTGTCGGATGGAGTGGTGTAAAGCACACCGACACTGGACTGTGGAGCAGTGGAAAGGTGTTCTGTGGAGTTACGAATCACGCTTCTCTGTTTGGCAGTCAGATGGGCGAGTCTGGGTTTGGCGGATGCTGGGAGAACGTTATCTGCCTGACTGCATTGTTCCAACTGTGAAGTTTGGTGGAGGAGGGATAATGGTATGGGGCTGTTTTTCAGGGTTTGGGCTAGGCCCCTTATCTCCAGTGAAGGGCAATCTTAATGCTTCAGCATACCAAGATATTTTGGACAATGCTATGCTTCCAACTTTGTGGCAACAGTTTGGAGAAAGCCCTTTTCTATTCCAACATGACTGTGCCCCAGTGCACAAAGCAAGGACTATAAAGACATGGTTTGATGAGTTCGGTGTGGAAGAACTTGACTGGCCCGCGCAGAGCCCTGACTTCAACCCCATCAAGCACCTTTGGGATGAACTGGAACGGAGATTGCGAGCCAGGCCTTCTCGTCCAACATCAGTGCCTGACCTCATAAATGCTCTACAGAATGAATGGGCACAAATTGCCACAGAAGCACTCCAAAATCTTGTGGAAAGCCTTCCAAGAAGAGTGGAAGCTGTTATAGCTGCAAAAGGGGGACCAACTCCATATTAAAGTATAACGTATTTGAATACAATGTCATTACAGTCCCTGTTGGTGTAACGGTCAGGCGTCCGAATACTTTTGTCCATATAGTGTATATCTTGGCTATTTGTATGTTTGTATGTAGGCTGTGTGTAGGCTGTGTGCAACGGGGTCTGGTAGTTGCAAGACTGGCATACGTTTGATTCATATTATAGTAGCGTGTGTTATATTAGAATGTGACGTTATGAATGGAATTTTCACCAAAAAAGCTTTCAGTCAAACTCATTAAATAAATATGAATTTATGTGTATGAAGTAGTCTATTGCCTATTCATCGTGAATGCTTACCTTAACCCCCTCCCCCAATGCACCTCCCACTACAGCACCCCCAACTTAAAGCCTCTTCCCACAGCACTGATCTACAGTCTGTAAAAGGTGGAAATATGACCAATCAAATGAAGGACTCACAGAGCACAAACTTGATGCATTAATTTGGTATGTCTGGGGTGACTCTTTGATATTCTGACTAGCAGGCGAACAAACAAGGCTGTTTGCACTTCCTTCAGTTTGTTTTTACCTGGACCCACTGCTGATCCAGCAAGCACAGAGAGAGTTTGTGAGGGCCGGGAGGTTTTGGAGTCAGCTCAGGTGCACTGCTCACCTCATGCAGGTCATCGTTCGTACAGCACTTCGGGCCATTTTGCAGACCCATTCGTTACATCTGTTCACAACGCCCCCCGTGCCTCCCAGGAGATCTCCCTGGGACCAGCTGGGTTGTGGCGATGGTCTGATCATCTCAGCTGTTTCTTTTGACTCATGCTTGGTAAAACATCAGGAAATTACTCTAGATTATGCAGTATTATTTATTTTTCTGATCAATATTAACAGTAATGTGCCAATTTTGAAACATTTAAATGCTTTATGATTCATTAAATAAGGTTTTAAATTCAAACTGATGCACTAAAATGCAGTGAAAACGTGTCAATTCAATTTCAAATCAATTTATTTATGTAGCGCTTTTTACAACATGAGTTGCCACAAAGCAGCTTTACATCAGTATTCCAGGCCTGATACCCTCTCAGAGAAAGGCAAAGGCAGCAGTGACTAGGATGTGGCTGAGTGGTTGCTAGGGCGTTGTTGGGTGGTTGCTAGGGTGTTGCTAGGGTAAACAATATGGTTGCTGGGGCATTGCTAGGGTGTTGCTGGGTGGTTGCTAGGGTGCTACTAAGTGGTTGCTAGGTGGTTGCTAGGGTAAACAGTGGTTTCTAGGGACACACCCACCTTTTGTGAGTGTTGAGTCACATGACCCAAAACAGCATATCAGGTCCCGGGGCTATTGGTCAAATGGTGACTAAGTGTTAAGACTTTGAAAAATGAATTGAAGTGAATGGGAGGATGGAAGGATGAATAAACGAGTAAAAGATGAGTGCGGGGTCAGTATGGGTTTCCATGAGTGTTGGGTGGCATGACCTGAGCCAGCATATGAGGTACTGTGACCGTAGGCCGAAAGGTGACCGAGCGGTAAGACTTTGAAAAATGAATTGAAGTCAATGGCAGGATGGAGGGATGAATAAACGAGTAAAGGATGAGTGCGAGTCAGTATGGATTTCAGTGAGTGTTGGATGGTATGACCTAACACAGCATATGAGGTATGTGTGCTGACGGCCTAAGTGTGACCGCGTGATAGGGCTTTGAAAAATGAATTGAAGTCAATGAATGAATAAATGAGTAAAAGACTGATGAAAAAATGACAAAAAGACGAGTGTGGGTCAAGGCGCTCTTGGATGAGTGTTGGGTGATTTGTCCCGAGGCCACATGTGAGGTATGGTGGCTATGGGGTGAAAAGTGACTGAGTGGGAAGGCCATGAAGTGTGAGGGGGGTGATTTTGAAAATGAACGGGAATCTATGGGGAAAAAAGGGATGGAAAAATGAGAAAAACCGGAGAACGAGTGCGGGTACGGCTTAGTTGTATACAAGCAACCCGATCGGGGTCAGACCGAAGGTGGTCGATATCTTGAAAACTAAGGAAGGAGAAGCGGTACAAAATTTGGTGGAATAAAAATAATAATAAATAATAAAATAATAAAACTATCAGATAAAAATAGCTTTGCAATCACACTAATAAAACTATCGGATAACAATAGTGTGCTTGCGATGCTTCGCATCACAATTACACTAATAATATTGAAATGCCCAGAACACAAGTTGAACTAAACTGAAATAAAAATCATCAAAACATATGTCAGTTGTAATCAGGTTTGAACATATTTTTTCCACACTCACTGACTACATTGTTTTATATGTTATGTTCACTCATCATAGACCATGTATACATATTTTTTTTGGAGAGATGTTTAGCTAATGTTTAGCTGGCTCCCCTTTTTGAATCCCCTGATTTGGCAGAAGGCCAGAATGTGGAGGCTCCACCCAATGAGCTACTTGTTGACCCCCTTTCCTCCCTCCCCCACAGGTCCTTCCTTTTCTGCAAAGATGGCAACCCCAACAAGCGGAATGTGCACAATGAAACAGCGCTGCACCTCCTGTGCATGGGCCCGCAGATCCTGCTGGCCGAAACTGCGCTGCACCCGCGCATCACGCGCCCTTACGAGGACGAGCAGAAGCGTGCTGACTGCCTCCAGATGGTGCTCAAGTGGACTGGTGCCAAGCTGGAGCAGGGCGAGTATGAGCGGGCCAACGTCAATGCCACCGACAACAAGAAAAGCACCTGCCTGCATTACGCCGCTGCCTCAGGGATGAAGACCTGCGTGGAGGTGAGGCCTTTCATACACCTGCTTCCTGTCTCCACACTGCCCCACAGCTGCACCAGTGGAAGTGGTGAAACACAACAGAATACCGTTAGTGTTGATGCTCTTCTGCACCCTTTGCATGGGGATTTAGCCATCTGGATCAGCTTCACAAATGTACATATATGTCCAATAATTAAAATGCAAGTCTATCTAGATAGATTTTTGCTTGTCTGTTTGTGTGAAAATGCTGCAGTTAAAAAAAGCAACATTAAATTGTGAAATATGGTATTCTTTGCTATCATATCAAAGGTTTCCATGGTAAGTAAAGCTATTGAAATGCTGATTTATTTCTATCCTGAGGCTTGAAGCAGAGTAGCAAGTGTGATCAGCTGCTCTTTCTGGAGAGAGGGAGGGAGAGAGAAAGAGATGGAGGGAGAGAAAGGGTGAGAGAGAGAGGGAGAGAGAAAGTGCAAAAGAGCAAGTGCGCGAGAGGGAGGAAAAAAAGAGGGTGGGGCAAGAGAGAAAACACAGAAGGGAGGGAGAGGGAGAGACAGGGAGAGAGGGAGAGTGAGACCTTTTGTTTTCTGCCATGTGCATCCCTGTGCGATTGTTGCTAGCACAAACAGATTTACAGCACTGTCACACAGGCCCGGTGCTATGGGGGTCCTTAGGGGTGCACCCCCAGATGGACCTCAGTGCACCCTCAGTTGTCTTCTTATTTCCCAATGTCTGCATAGTATTGTATTATATTATTATAGTATGACTTTTTGTGCACCCCCATGGATTGCAATTGCACCCCTCTGTATTTTCTCCTGGTGCTGAGTCACAGAAGAAAGTGTTAATTCACAGCTCTGATGTGGGAGGCTAATCACTGTGGAAACTCTGAAAGGAAGATGCAGACCCTGGCAGAGCTTGCAGTGACAGCGTTGTGGTGCTCTGTGCTGCTCCATGCTGCTAGATAAATGAAACAGGAGAGCGGTGCTGTGGAGGGGCACACCACATGCCCCCCTGTGGCTGCAGCTGTCCAGCTACGTTACAGAACACCTCAACTGGGCTGTCATCAGAAGGCGCTTCTTGTTTGTCTCAAGGCCTGGTCTTGTCACTCTCATCAAAGACAGTTTCTTTTTCTGTAAACTGATGTGACTGGTCCATGCTGGTCCGTAACTGTTCTGTTCCTCAGACAGGAAGGTGGCACTGATGCCGAGCTCCTAGTAGATGCAGTGGAGGTGGCTTTCAGGGTTACAGGGCCTTTAAAGATGATTGAAACGCTCTCTATGTGGGTGGCTGTGTGGAGCTGCTCGACACGCTGGCCATGAGTGTGATGTAGGGGACCTCCAGTGACATGTGGGCCAGGGGTTCGACAGCTGGGCATGGCACTGCCATTTTACATTTTCCCTTATCTAAAATGTGAATGAATATGCAATATATCAGTGCAAACCAGTTGCCAAAGGGCTACATGCTAAGCAAGGAGATTATTATTATTATTATTGTAATTACAAACATCATCATGAATGTGGTAACTCATATTGTAAAGGAGGATGGAGTGTATTGTAAGGCCACAGGACATAGCATAATTATTTTTGGTTGTGTGTGTGGAGCATCAGTCTTAGGGTTCAGATCACGAAGGAGGTGATGCTGTTGTGTATTTGAACACAGAACAGAACCTCAGTTGCTCCAGTTAGCCGCTGCTGTAGAAATGGGTGACAGAGCGTGAGAGAATGCATTAGATGGAGAAAAGCTGTTTGAGCTTGAAAGTTAAGGTTAAGGACGCCTTCAGAGCCACTAACAGCAATGGTGACTGATGATCATCATAATGAACTGTTAGGTGGCACACTGGCACACAGGGAAAATGCAACTGAAATATTACAGCAGAGAACACAATAATGTGAAACATGATGTATGTGCTCATTCAGGCACCTGGCATGCATTAGAGGAGCCACAGTTCCTTCATTTTAATGGGCGCATGCCATTCACAGATTTGTCCAGCCCACACCTTTGGGGCAACCTACCGCAGAAACACTGTCCATAACAGATGTTGCATTATTTGTTTAAATTAAAGCTAAAGCATAGCTTACAGGTTTGCATTGTGTCAATTTCTACATCTGGACGTTTACTAAAGCCAGTCCACTGGGTTACCCTCCTCAGTGACACAGCACCAGTTCCCTGCCTCAAATATTCAAACCTGCAAACCCCCCCCCACAGCTTCTGGTGAAGAGTGATGCTGACCTGTTTGCCGAGAACGAGAACAAGGAGACGCCTTGTGACTGTGCCGAGAAGCAGCACCACAAGGAGCTGGCCCTCAGCCTCGAGTCCCAGATGGTCTTCTCCAAAGACCCCGAGGCGGAAGACATCGAGGCTGAGTACGCTGCCCTGGACCGCAAAGAGGTAAGCTCCACCCTCAAGGCTGTTAGGCTCTGACTTTGTGGTAATCAGGCCCTGCCTTCAGAGCTGGCCTCCACATTCAAGGTGTTATGCTACCCCCTGCAGTGCTGTCAGGCTCTGGCTTCTAGACTCCACCTTCCGGGTGACCCCTCTGGCTAAACAGATAGAGAGCTTAACTGAGAATTGAGCAGTGAACTTAGCCACTAAATTGGCTATGTCCATCTCTCTTTGGGTAAAGCCATTGATAGGGTGATAACAGTTGCTTGTTATCAGCATTGTCTAACAGACTACTATAGAATACAGCCTGGAGGCTGATGCATCAGCTACGTGCTAAAAGGACATCCCAGCTGCATCTTTTGTGCCAGCACTAGATGGGCCAGTGTTTTCCATTCTCCTAACAAAACGGTCATTCATCCCTTGTTCCTGAAGTTCTCAGAAGGTGATGTCATCAACATACTTGTTAGCAGGAAACTTGTCTGGCTATTTTAACAGTTGCTTTTTAAGGTGGTGCACTGTGATCATCAGTTAAAGCACAAACCAACCATGACATTCCTTAAGGCACCAGTGCCGCCTTCATCAGTGCCACAGACTCACTGATAAAACACACACAGGCTTTCACGGAGAAGGGTGGAGGGGAGTGTGTTGTAGTCTGCCCTTATGAGGAGAGCCACACCAGCTGTAGCAGTGACCATCTAAACACTGAGCTATGACTCGGGCACAGTGTGGCAGTGACCAGCTAAACGCTGAACTATGACTCGGGCACAGTGTGAGCCACATAGTGCTGTAAGTGCCTGTGACACACACCACAACAGGATGATGTACCCCCCCCATCCCCCCACCCCCAATTAGTGCCCAGATAACGTGTTGCATCCCAACGGCTCTTCCCTGGGCTAATGCACATTGGATCCTATGAAGCAGAACAGTGTTGTGGCTTTCAGATGAGCCAGTCTAATGCAGTCCCAAACACACATGCACACACACACACACACACACACACAGTCTGGGACTGCAGACCAGAATATTTCCCTCTGCCTCTAGGGACTCATGGGCTCTGGCACTTTTAATAAACCTCACTTTGTCTTTCGCGATGAGCAAAAGGTCCCTGCTTGTTTGGTGTTGAAGGTTTTAGACCTGTTCCCTGTGCTGGAATGGAGTGCTAATTATAGCCGTTACACAATGTAGGTGGGTGATGGGAAGTAGTCTGCATTCCGAAGGGAAACCAAGAATAGTTTAGAACGTAAGGCATGTGGGACGGTTTTTTATACAGATTACACATGGCACATGCAATTTAAGGAAGTAGTTTTCTGAAACCCTGTGTTACGCCTTTTTTGCACCTTAAATAAATCTCACTTTTTTGCAACAGGACAGGTAAATATCTGGAGTTGATTTTAGTTTATGTATTTATTTTAGATAAAACAAGAGCCCAAATGATTGAAATTCTTGTCTATAAATAATGCCGGACCACCTAATGCGCTGGTAAAGACATTCCTGAACTGCATTAATGCATGATGTTTGGCTGACATCCCACAGTGGTCACATTGCTTAATTTTGCCATTTAGTGGAGCAATTGTCATTGTACTTCAGTGACCTCAAAACAACTTCTCAGTAGCTTTTAGACCTCCGCAAACGTGGTCTAGAATGCGGCCCTTCAGACACTGATAAAGTAATCTGTGCATTAGTGCACGGAATACGTGATGTGGAATTACCAGCCCCTGAGCTGCCATCAGGGCTCCAGCAGGCCCTGTCAGCAGGCTGAGGAACGTGGCTCTTCAAATTCTGCAGCAGGGAATGCGGAGAGCCTGGGCACGCCAAACACAGCCACAGGCTGTTGGTGGCTTCCTTATCACACCGGCATCGCGGCCCCAGTCGCGTGTCAGTGGTCTCAGTGTTTCTCAGCCAACAGGATGAGGCAGGGAAGTGCTGACTTGTCAGGGTGTGTGTTTTGCAATCTCTCTCCCTGCAGCCCTACGAGGGCCTGAAGCTGCAGGACCTGCGACGACTCAAGGACATGCTGATCGTGGAGACGGCCGACATGCTGCAGGCTCCACTCTTCACCGCCGAGGCGCTGCTCAGGGCACATGGTATGCACTGGCAAGGAAATGGGGCAGCAAAGGGGGTGCCTGAGAATTTCGCTTAGACCTCTGCTATGAAATTATAGCAGAGACTGTGCTTCTGAATGCTATAGCTGGCCTTGCTTAACACTCTCACTCTCTTTCACTTTCTCTTTCACTCACAAGTGTTCTCTCTCACATGTTAAACTCATGAATGTTGTTAAAACCGTTTGACATTACTGCAGCAATACCACATAATTCGCTTGGCCACCCATCTTTCATTGTCCAGCAGGTTAAGTTGTAATCCGAAAAGTACCACACAGCTTTGTATCTCTGCAGACCACACAGAGGGTGCGACAGATGTCCACAGTGAGGGTGACACTGCAGTGTAGCTTTCCCGACGTAATGACAGCGGCTCCTCAGAGAGCAGGACTGTGGTAGAGCACATGACCACTTTAGCCAACCATATGAGCACATTCCGTCACAGACCATAATGGAACCGCGTCATGCACATCTCCAAGAGGCTTCCACCTCCCTCAGCACCCCTTTTTAACCTTGACAGCTGGCGAAGATGACAGGAAGGCCCCTTTTCCAGGAAAATGCATGTGACGGAAACTGAAAATCGAAACAAAAGTGACCGGCATATATCAAAATAATGCAGTCACTCACAACGATTGGTCTGTTTTTGAGGTTTCATGACACAGTCATCTCAGTGGGTATAATTAGAAGAAACATTTATGTAAAGTGCCATGGCAACTTTATCAGTGCAGCGTATAGTTTTGAAAGAACCCGGCTTTAGAAACTCTCCTCTTACCTACTCGTGTGTAGTGGTGTGACTCTCATGGATTTTGCAAGGACCGTGGTGTTGGTACAAGCAGTGCCATCAGAGCACTGTATTCGGGGCATCCTGGCTGTCCAGGTCTGCTAAACAGCACACCTGCTTCCTTTAATCATTAGCCATCATCCGCAACTGGTGCCTTTGCAGGCCTTTCTCTGTGAGAGGGGATTTCTGGGAAGCATGGAGCAGTTTTATTCTTGATAGCTTCTATATTTACCCCCACACTCTAAAATGGCCCATTTGCCACCTCCTGCTGTCAAAAACGGAAGGAGGTCCTTGTGTTGTATACCTGTCACTCGCGAGTGCCATTCCAGCGTCGCAGAGTTCTCCCAGTTCTTGCTAGCTCGGCTAAAGCCCAACAAAAAGTTCTGTTTACTGGTTTGATAAACCCAGAATGCAGTGCTTGGTGAGGGCAGTGAAGTGTAACACAGTTCTCCTGTGACATTTTTGACTTGAGTGGAAGCTAATGCAAAGATACATGCAGGTAAATATACACTGATATCCAGTCAAATCGATATTAAAGTGGCTTGTTAAAAGGGAGAGTTCAAGTGGATAATAGTTTTGCATAGTCAGGGTATTTAGAGTGGAATTGTAGTTCAGTCGTGAATAATTACGTTTAATTATTATGTCATTTTATCTTTTTTTATTAGTCACTGAGCACTGTAAAACAGCCATATCATTCAAAGAATTTCAATAATTATCCATTTTAGCAATTTTTCCCCAAAAGTAACAACATCTGTAAAATGAAACGATAATGTGAGTAGTAGTGGAACTTGGGGATGTCTGTCAGGCAGCTGCTAAGGAAAATGAAGTGTCATTTTACAAGTTCACAAACCTTGATGAGAAAGGGCTGTTCAGCCCAGCTAGGCTTCATTCTGCCAGTAGTCTAGAGTATATAAGACTCTGGGAAGCTTGTGCTTGAACACTCGAGTTTCCCTGTTTGTTTGCTTCCACCACAAATCTGCTGTTTCATGCATTTATAACTCTCTGAGTGAAAAAATACTTCCCTGTCAATGTGAAACCTACCTTAACTAGTTTCCACTGGATCTCTGGTGGAAATCTGGTACCAGTTTTGTTGCCATTTTATGTGCTTGTTCCAAGAAGCTTCCCCCTTACACTGCAGTACTCAGAAATGGGCAGAGTACTCTAAGTGTCCTATAAATATAAGTGGAAGTGACTTCCTCCCCAGACTGCAGATACTACAGGCTTTCCTGCAGGTCAGTGTAGGAGACTAGGGTCTCATTTTCTGCAGGTCACTGTGTGTATCTAGCCATTGAATGCCTCAGAGTCAGTCACATTTCACATTAGCTCCAGTGTTTGTCAGTATTAATTGCAGAAGGAGATGCTATCAGGCTCTGTGCATTTGTGTGAAAGTGCCTTAATGAAAATGAAACAGTAGAAGCTTATTGACGCTCACGTTTTCTTATTGATCATACAGTTAGATTTCTCAGTTCATCGACCCATGCCTACTTCTCAGTCAGTCTGCGTATGTAGTATGGATGTTAGTATGCCAAGTATGCCAAAGTTCAATTCAGTACAATACACCATAGTTGAATGCTTTTTAAATGAAACCTCTAAAACGAAGAAGAAAAAAATATAACATCTGGCATTAATATTTGGTTTTATATGCATGAACAAACAAATGCCTTCCAGCGTGATACTTCAGAAGTGCATTGTGCATTGTGGGGCAGGATCTGTGTAGTCTCGTGAGCACTACGTGTTTTGTAATGCCACTGCTTAAGCAGATGGATTTGCTGGACAGACCATTTGATAGTGGGGAAATGAACTAGACTTCAATCATGCCTGTTATCATTGATAAGAGCTTTGTTATTAAGGGTTAGACCATGAGAAATTTCTCTCTTTGAACTGAGTGATACTGATACATATTTTCAGCAGATGGGGATATTTGGATTCAGGATTCCATGGATCTCTCTTGGAACATAAATATAACTACGAAAACAATTATAACAGCTTTCGGCGTGTTTTTAGTAAAGCTGATGGACAGCTCTGTTCATAGTATTTCACAATGAAAAGAGTAACCACAGGACTGGGGTTTGTGCCTAAACCACTTTTTGCCATGATTTTATTTCTCATGAATTTGCAGCACTATCCAAAGGAAGACTCACAAAAATAAGCACTGATGTTTTGACAGTCACTTCAAATAGCCAGTATTCCAGAAACACTGAGTAACACTGAATGAACTTTCCTAGCCACATGCTGGAGCAGGGAGAGGGAGCACGTTTAAATGAGGGATGGGCAAATATGCCCATTGCATTAGGTCAGGATGCTGACCTGTACATTTTACAGTGTTACATACTGAGATGATGTCCTTTCAGAAAGACCATAGCACTGGTGCACTGCCAGAGCTCTATCTTCATTTTTGGCACCTTGTGGCATCATTGAATTTGGTAATAATCAGGTACATTTTCTGTCCTCAAATGTGCATGGATGGTGTGTGTTTTCAGTGCAGTCAATTAAGTTTAAATACAGTAAATGTGTTATGGACAGCAAAATGTTGACAGTGTACAATGCTCTGTTGGAATTAATCCAGCTAAAGTGAGCCATGATAGTTGGATACGCATTCCAGGTAACCATATCTCTTGCCGCTCTCACCTGCCACTCCTTTTTTTTAATTAGGGGGTCCAAGCACAAAAGGTGCTGGAACCCTCTTGTTTTTACTTGGATTATTAGGGGCCAAGCACCGAAGGTGCTAGGCACCTATTGTAATTGTTAGCATTTTTCACTATTTATTATACTGTCTCCTATGGGAGTCTGTGGCAGCCCATAGAACCCCTTGGTGTATTTTTATGAAATTTGGCACATTGATAGAGGACAGTCCAAAGTATTCAAGCCTCAAATTTGGGGTCAATCCATCCATCTCTGTAGCGCCAACAACAGGCCAAACTTCAAGGCACATTTTTGCTTATAACTTTTGAACCATTTGTCCTAGAGTTGTGATCTTTTTTCCGCTGAATCCTTGGGTCATGACTATTCGAATGCACACATTGGTGTTAAAGTCTGCCATATTGGATTTTCCGCCATTTTGAATTTTTCGAAAAACCTACTTTTGCGAACTAGTCCTTGGCCGTTGATCTTATCAACACCAAATTTGGTACGTATCACCTACAGATGGGTGTGATCAAAAGTTATTCAAAGAATTTTGCTAGGGCAAATGATGTGGCCGCTATCGTCCAATGAATTTCCATGCCGAAGACACCAAATCAGGAAGTGAGCCATATGTCAGCAATGCTTGGTTGCAGTCATGCCAAAATTGGTATACTTTATTGCCAGGGGGAATATTGGGTACCCACCAAGTTTGGCCATATGGGGACGCTATACCAGAAAAACAGAGAAAAAAAAATCAAATGCCTATAGCGTTGGAACCAAAGCAAATGTTTCAACCAAATTTCTTGTGCATCATCACAGTGAAGGACCCTAGCTGGGAAAGCATGAAACCTGTGTGTCAGCCATTTTGTTTTTTGGCCATCTTGGTATTATCATTTTTTCAATGGTTTTCTATGGCAGGCCATAGAAGCCCTAGGTGGATGTTGGTGGAATCTGGCACCCTCATAGAGCACAGTCCAAGGTATCCAGGCACCAAATTTGGAGTCAATCCATCAATCCCTGTAGCGCCACCAATAGGCCAAATTTCAGAATACATTTTTGCTTATTACTTTTGAACCGTTTTTTCTAGAGTTGTGATCCTTATTTCCACTGAATCCCTGGGTCATGATGAATTAAATAGACTGAGGGTTCTGACCAAAAGTCATTCAAGGAATTTTTAGGGCAAACGATACGGCTGCTGTTGTCCAATGAAATCACATGGTGAAGACACCAAAACAGGAAGTGAGTCATATCTCAGCAATGCTTTGTTGGAGTGAAGGAAGAGTGGCCATATCTTTGCAATGCTTTTGTTCATTGGCATAAAAGTCGATACACATGCTTACAATTAGGCTTGGGTGCCACACAGCAAGCTTAGTGAACATGTACTTAGATTTAAATGACATTTTGTTCTAATGGACATCACAAGGCACAGACGACCAAAAAGACACCAAAAAGTCTTTTGCCAAAAAAAGGTGTTAAAAATGAGGGGTCCTTTTCTAATCAGTGACATTTTATTATATTCAGCTAATATGGTATGTTCTCTGCCATTTTTCCCATGATTTTGGATTTTTTCAAATACCCAAAAATTGCACGCCTCCAACAGCATTGGCACTTCTCATTGCAATGTTCCAAGAAGGCACACTGCATTTTATGGCACTGCTTATGTTTAAGCTTGACATATACAGTGCTGCTTGAAAGTTTGTGAACCCTTCAGACGTGGTCATTGTTTTTGTTAAAAAAATTAAAATAACCTTATTAAATGTACATCCAAACCCCAATTTGTAAAGCAGACTTTCCAAATGATGGATACAAACAAAAAAAAGATATTTTCATTATGTATTCAACAAAAGTGGTTTATCTCACAAAAACTGAAAATTTGCCTTGTGCAAAAGTATGTGAACCCTTTTATTTAGTAGCTTGTGGCACCTCCTTTTGCAGCCATTACTTCAACCAAACGTCTTCTGTAACCACTGACCAGTCTCTCACATCTGCCTTTGGCGATTTTTTCCCACTCCTCCTTGCAGAACTCAGCCAGTTGAGAAAGGTTGGGGGGGCATCTGGCATGTATAGCCCGCTTCAGGTCTAGCCACAACATTTCAATTCGATTGAGGTCCGGACTTTGACTAGGCCAATCCAGAGTACGAATCTTCTTTCTTTTAAGACATTCCTCGGTGGTTTTGCTTGAATGCTTTGGGTCGTTGTCTTGTTGCATTACCCATTTTCGGCCCAACTTCAGCTCCCTGACTGATGGCAGGAGATTCTCATCAAGAATTTGTTGATAGGCCTGAGAATTCAAGTTTCCCTGGATAATACAGAGTCGTCCAGGCCCAGAGGCAGAAAAGCAGCCCCAGACCTTCACATTTCCACCACCATGCTTCACTGTTGGGAGAAGGTTCTTTTCTTGGAATTCAGTGTTGGCTTATCTCCAAACATGGTGGTTTTGATTATGCCCAAATAAATCTATTTTGGACTCATCTGTCCAGAGAATGGACTTCCAAAAGGCCTCTGATTTGTCCAAATGCTCTCTGGCAAAGTTGAAATGGGCTTTGTTCTTTTTTGAGAGCAGAGGCTTCCTTCTAGCAACCCTCCCATGAATTTCATGTCTGTTCAATTTTTGTCTGATTGTAGACGCATGTACATTTACCCCAGATGCTGCCAGAGAGGTCTGCAACTCTCTAGAGGTGATGTGTGGGTTGGCCTTTACCTCATTGATTATTTTTCTGGTGCTTCTTGATGATAGTTTTGATGGGCGTCCACTTCTAGGCAGAGTTGTGGTCATGTTGAATGCCCTCCATTTGTAGATGATGTCTTACAGTGGATGGATGGAGCTGGAATCTTTTGGAGATGGTCTTATAGCCTTCCCCAGAGTGATGGGCTGTCACCACCTTGTTCCTGATATCCTCGGATATCTCCTTTCCTCTTGGCATTGTTGGTCTTTGTGGGTACACCTTGGCACCTCTCTCTTTTAATCAGTGTTGCCCAACCCCTTTCCTAAGGATGTCTAATTTGATTGGTCTGCTTAACTGATTAATTAAGCATCCAAATGTGTTTCACCTGAATCTGTTACCCACTTGACTTTACCAATGCAGCTGGGGGTTCACTTACTTTTGCACATACACTAATTCCATCTTTCATGTAGTTTTTTGGCTAATCACACAATTCCCTCTAAACAAACACATGCAATTGATAAACATACATCTGACATTTAATATATAAAAACTTGTGATGATAAAATAAGAAAATCATGGTAAAACAACAGAAAACTCTGAACTGCTCAAGGGGTTCACATACTTTCAAGCAGCACTGTATGTAGTGGGGGGCAGTGCGGTGGTGCAAATAGGTAGCAGTACTGCCTAACATTATGGAGGTTTCAAGTTTGGGGTGCGTCTGCATTCAGTTTGTACCTTGTCCCTGTGTTCATGTGGCTTTCCTCTCTGGTATTCTGGTTTTCTACCACAGTCCAAACACATTCAGGTAATGTCAATTGGACATGCTACATTGCCAGTGAGTATAAGAGTGGGTGTCAATGTGTGTGTTCAGCCTGTGATGGATTGGTGTCTTGGTCAGGGGTTGTTCTCATTAGTTGTCTACCTGGTGGCCCTGAGGTGCTTGGCCTCTTCATTGCTGCTTGCAGCTATATTTATTATCATTCTTCTGCCACTTTTCCAATCTTACCCATAAAACCATGCATCGGAAAGTCACCAGATTTGGTAGGATGGTAGAGGGTCATCTCCTGAACAATTGTGTACAATATGGCGTCCATAGATCACATGACCCGGCAGCCATCTTGGATTGAAATCACCATTTTCAAAAGCTCAGCCCCCTTGACCCATTTGACAAAAAGTAATGAAACTTGGTATACAGGTTCCCCTCCTCACAAGGAACAACTTTGCCTCTTGAACCTTTCAAGTCCGTCATATTGGATTTTGAACTAATTTGCATAATTATGATTTTAGCAAAAATGACATCTTCCCCTGAATGGTTGAGCTAATTTGCTTGAAATTTGAAACATGTCATCTTGAATCAAATCCCGACTTAAATTGTGAAGAAGCTGCTACATCAAAAAACTTGGCCGCTACAAGCCAATCAAGTTGCTTCATTTACTAATCAATATGCAAATTAGCCAATATCATTCACCGTTGCAGAATTTCATTCTGAAATTTGTTTTGCACAATGACAAGGCCTCACTGACAAGATATTCCAAATTTGAAAGCAATCCATCAAAAAACACAGTCTCCAGAAGCGCTCGAACACGCCCATTTTTAACCCAATTTTTAATTCGTGAAAAATATACTTAAAAATCATCTTCTCATGAACCGTACCTGCAACTGATGCAAAATTTCACTTGTAGGGCCTTTGGGGTATCTAAACTGTGAAAGAATAGTTGCTACATCAAATAACACAAGAGCTACGTGCAAATCAATTTGCAAAGGTCTCAAAATCAATGTTGAAAAATGATTGTGTTCAAGTGGGTATAAATTCTAGATAGTTGAAAGTGTCAATACTTTGCATTCTTCTATAAGCCCAAAGGTTGATTCTTCTGTATGAAAATTTTGTACACTGATGATGTGGTTTGGCTACCACATTGGATTTTATGTTACAAATTCAGTTTGTCCTCCTACCAAAACAAAACACTCGGAACTCCTGAAACTTAATAGGTATGGTTCTCCCTCTGTCAACAATCATCCCAATGAGGGAGAATGCCATAGGTCACATAATTTGGTGACCATCTTGAATTATCTGTAAGACTCTTAAATGTCAACTTTTCTTGAACTGTGTGGCCGATTGGCATGACTATAATGCATTCCCCGAGGCTTTCATAACATTCTTGGACGGTTTTATTAACAATGAGCCAATAGTTTTATCTTTCATCAAATTCTTCTTAACACTGGCCTGTGAAAATCTTCATCACAGACTTTTACTGCATGAAATTAAAGACCCCCAGACAATTAGCTTATTTGTGCTTGGATCCCGGAATTGCTGCTTGCAGCTATATTTCATAACTATGATCATTTATGCTAGAATGAATCTAAGCAGAGAGTTAGTCAGCATGTTAAAAAGGTAGAGTGTGCAAGTCTGGGAACTCTGAAATGGGCGTGGTGGCAGGGATGGCGGTTACACAGGTACAGCCTTACTCTAGCTCTAGTGGTAAGGTCTCTGGTTCACTGGGGGAATGACTGGGTGCTGATCTGTGTTTAAGGTCTAAGCATTGTAGCATCAGCCGCTGTGACTGTGACTGGAAAGACTACACTATTCATTAATGGCTCTTAGCAGAAACTCATCCAGAGCATCAGTTACAGGTTATTTATTTATTTTACAATGTTATCCATTTATACAGCTGGATATTTTACTGAGGCAGTTGTGGCTTAAGTACCTTGCCCAAGGTTACAGCAGCAGTGCCCCAGCGGGGAATTGAACTGGCAAACTTTCGGTTACGAGTCCTGCTTCTTAACCACGCTGACGTCCTGACTGTGCACTGACCTGAGTTGTAAGCATTCCTGTGTTAGTCACTGTGACTGGAAAGCTTGGTGCTGACTGGTGGTGTCTTCTGTGGGACAGACTGGGACAGGGAGAAGTTACTTGAAGCCTGGATGTCCAACCCTGAAGACTGCTGCCAGCGGTCAGGGGTCCAGATGCCAACGCCTCCGCCCAGCGGGTACAACGCCTGGGACACACTGCCCTCCCCCCGGACCCCCCGAACCACCCGCTCCTCTGTCACCTCACCTGATGAGATCAGCCTTTCACCTGGGGATGAGAGTGTGCCGCTGGTGAGACATCCCTACATCTTTTTAACCACGGTCCTGCCGATCTGAGCACTGTCATTTAACCCTGGTTTGACTATGGTCCTGTTGGTAACAGCACGCCAGATAGACTGAGTTTAACCAAGGTACCGCTGATCTTAGCACAGTCAGTTAACACTGGTTTAACCACTGTCCTGATTATCCAAGCAAGGTCAGTTAACCCCAGTTTAATCATAATCATAGTCCTTCTGATCCAAGCAGTCATTTAACAGTGGTTTAACCACGGTCCTGCTGATCTGAGCGCAGTCTGTTAAAAGAACCCCCCTCTTGATTTAAGTTACACAGACAAAACGCTGTGGAGAGAATACACTCTATTTTCAAGTCCTCAGAGTGTTTCATCTCTAAACCCTGGAGCAGAATGTAGGGCAGACTTTTTACTTCAACTAATAAGTTAGTGAGGTCACTCCAAAATATCTGCCTAGAATCTGTCTCACAATGTGTTTTTTGTCTGTTGTCTAAAAGACTATGCTTGTGCCTGACTTCTCACTCCCTTTAAGAGTTTCAAAGGTCAAACCATATTCTAGCACACTCAGCTCTTTCAGATATCAACCTCAGCATTGTTATGGAACAAAGCATTCTTTGTCATTGTGTATATTTCCTGGTGAGCCCATAAAAGAAAACTACTTTGGCTGTCTTTCAGCCACAGTTAGTTGTTCTAGCATTATCAGTTTGAGGACTTAGTTTTGAGAAGTTGCACTTTGTGTGCTTGTTAGGAGCTTTGTACATATACCCAACTTACCCTTATATACATATAAGAGGTTGGGTAAGAGGGCAGTCAGATTAGGTTTACTCTACTGGTAGTATTTGAATGTTAAAGTGGCTGTGGTATCCTAATTTCAAACACCTAGCTAAGGGTTTTAGATGCTAAGTTTGAGCAGTGACTGTTGAAACGGATGGTGGTCATATACAGTAGTAAACATGTCTTCATGCGTGCCCCCCCCCCCCCCCCCCCCTCTCTCTCTCTCTCTGGCAGTGTGGTATCTGCATGTGTGCCATCTCTGTGTTCGAAGACCCTGTGGACATGTCATGTGGTCACGAGTTTTGCAGAGGCTGCTGGGAAGGGTGAGTGTGGCGTGACTGAAAGTTTCTAGGTCCATCAAATCGTTCAGTTTATGTCCGATAATGACACATTCACATTCAAATGAATCCCTCAGCTCTGCCAGAACATCTTTTATCATGAAAATCCACTCCTTCGGTCTCCTTGACTCACTTGGATAAAAAAGGTGTGGATTGAACTCTTACTTGAAGTAAAGCCCTATTGTGTAATGCCGGTCAGTGTTCTATGCAGCACCTTTGATCTGCCTTGTAAGCCACACTTCCATCATGTCTCGTCTTTGTCTCAGGTTTTTAAATATGAAGATCCAAGAGGGGGAGGCTCACAATATCTTCTGCCCGGCCTATGACTGCTTCCAGCTGGTTCCTGTGGAAGTCATAGAGAGTGTGGTTTCCAGAGAGATGGACAAGCGCTACCTCCAGTTTGACATTAAGGTACAAGAATGGGACGAAGTGAGATGGGGGGCAGGGGGAAGGTATGCTTTACAGTGTTTCCCACACATAGACTTTACTTGGGCGGGCTGCCCAGGTATATTAACGGCCGCCAAAGTATATTTGGCGACTCATTTTAGCATTTTTTATTTTTATTTTTTTTTATCCATCCAAGAGAACTACGCCATCCACGATCGATTATTTTCTACCTGGAACATGGGCGGTGCCACACCGGCGCGAAATATAAACATTGAATTTAAAGATCCAATCAAAGTCAAAATGGAAGACAAACTAGAGAAGCTTATACTGTGTGTGTCAGGCTTTACAGAGTTGTATGACACCACTTCGAAGTAGTACCACAACCTCGCAAAAAAAAAAAAAAACGATGTATGGCACAAAGTTAGCATCAAGATGGGGCTACCAGGTTTGTAGATTCAGTGTAATAATTTATAGTTATTAGCTACTAGGGCTGCCCCCTAATAGTTGACTAAATGTTAGTCGATGAGAAGAGTCTTAGTCGACCAAGTTTTCAGTAGTCGGTTAGTCACAGAAAAAAAAACCCTCAAACTCCATTCGGGAGCTGCGCCTTGTCGTTAAAAAGTTTAGATTATGTCGGGCAGGAAATCATCCAAAGTGTGGGATCATTTCGAGCATGTAAAGGACGACCCCAAGAATGTGACATGCAAACTGTGCAATGCAAAGATTTGCCTATCATTCGTCGACCTCAAACATGTCTTATCTGAAACATGTAGGGGAGAGCCGGTACAAAACTATCACGGGATGAAAGTAACACTGCGATTTTCTCCAAGCCCATACAAGTCTGATATGCCTGACTGCGTCAGCATGTACAGCATGCAACACTTACCAGAACCCCGAAAAATCGTGTGGATACGTCATACTTTCGCAGAGTTATACCCGAGAAGCTGTTTTCCATCACGGAAAGTAAATTCACTCAAGTGGTAAGTTGTGTCTATTGTTTCATGTGTCATAGTCATGATCATTTGACAGATTAATTAGTACTTGAACACATGCTGAAGTTTGCCATATCAGAGTTTCTCAGTTTAGAAGCAAGTCAGGTTTAACTGTCAGGAGTCATTGTTGGGACGATTGTAACAGTTGTTTCTTTCGTCCCTCTACAATAACAACTATACTTATTATATTATTATACTGAAGTCATTCCACATTTGTACAAAATAGCACCTTGGTATTGATGGAACACACACGTGAATTGTTGATCACAATGAAAATTAGTTTCTGTCTGTAACGTTATCTTTTAAAATGACGTTTATCTGAAAAGTGTTACTTCCATCCCGGCTCTCCCCTAAGTAAACGTTATTATCCCTTCGTATGTAACTTATTTTTATTCAATGTAGCACGCTGTTACCATGGTTCATTATTTTTTCATTAGCGTTATTAAGCTTCTCATAGTGTACACTTACAGCATTTGCTGTATTTTTAACGTTAAGTCGCTGTTTTTTCAAAGCTAAAATTAGCTAGATTTTTTTCCAATCTAGTGTTCTAATCGCACCGGTTTTAGCATACGTGCTAAACAGCTAATCACACCGGTGTGACCGTACGTGTTGCAAAGTTAAGGCTATATGCAGCTAAATAAATGTCATATGCTCTATTAGGCTTATCCAAGTGTTCGTGGGGACTGGGGAAGCTAAATTACCTCGCTTACTGCATGTTTACCTTCATGTTCTGTTTTTCATTTATCATTTGTTTTATAAGTCATTGTGTTGGTGTTACAAGTTCATAAGTTGTATTATGTTATACTGTGTTGAAATAAATTAAAATGTTCAGTCTCCTTGCTGGTTGTTCCGACACATTCAGAATCATTACCACTGTTGCCGTTAGCATTGTCATTAACAGACGGCTCACTTCGTGTGTGCGCTTGTAAAATTTATATTTTAAAGGCTCATTTACGGTTTTGTATTTCTCTGTAACGTAGCACAGTGTTAACAAAGTTACTTATAACGTTCTTCCTCTGCCCTGGAACTCAAACCATTTTCTGATGTCCCAAAAAAAATATATTTAAATAATTAAATTAATGTCATTGTAGCGAAGGGCGAGAGCAGTCAACCCGCCCGGCCTTGAACCCGGGTCTACGGGGTAACAAACATGCGACTTTGACCGCGACGCCAAAGAGCCAGGCTCGTTGGTATTGGTACCCCGTAGACCCGGGTTCAAGGCCGGGCGGGGTGACTGCTCTCGCCCTTCGCTACAGTCATAAAGTGCGGCGATTAGCTGACTAATGGCTTGAACTAATGACTACTAGTTGACCAGGAAAATCTTTGGTCGGGGGCAGCCCTATTAGCTACATACCCGGCATACTCAGAAGCTTGCTACGTCCCTGGTTATTAGCTAGCTAGTTAGCTGCTAGCTAGCTTAGTTGTTCTGCCAAATCCAAACGTGACTATATAGTATTAACATTATAGAGCTACAAAAAACTCTATAGCTACCTAGTGTATTAGTATCCCTGCAAGCACACATACATGTCCGAGACGTCTATGCGATGTAGGGCTGTCCCCAATACCATTTTTTGGGCTCTGGAGCTTCGGTAGTAATCAATAGCGAATTAAATTAAAGGCATTAATTTTTAAGGATTCTGTTATTATACAGTATTGTTGTTTGTACAGTCATGCGCCGCTTAACGTCCATTCGGACAACGTCTGTTCGCATATACATCTGTAGTCCCATAAGGTTATAATAAAGTTTAAAAGCCCGATCGCAGAACCGGACGTAGTAAAGGCAACGCTTCCCGCACGCAACACGTGTATCTCATGTCTCATGGACATAAAGCGATTTCGCTGCCAGGCATATAATGGTACAGTACATAGTATTAGCCTACCGTATACTGTATATAGTATGGTGTTCGCACAACGTCCAAATCACATAACGTCCTATTTCACAAAACGTATCGTGGACGTTAAGCGACGCATGGCTGTATTGTTATTTGTTAATAAAAAACATTTTCCAAAAGCTTTGCTGTGTTTTATGCATGTTTGTAATCCCGAAGGGTTTGGTTGGAGGAGGTCCTATCTATGCACTTTTTGTGACATAATAACAGTTTGTGACAATTTCGCATTCGCATTGTGACAGTTCGCATTTATTGATAGCCTACATTTAGCAAAAAAAAAAAAAAAAAAAACAAATATCCGAATCCCAGAACTGAAAACCGAATACCTACCCAACAAAGAAATATCCAAATAGTCGAATATTCGGGTCCAGCCTTAATGCGATGTATGCCGATAGACCTGGAAGAGGTATTTAAAAGAGCGTTTGCTCATCTGGAAGCTGTCTCTGAGTCATCAGATTTGAATGTCTACCGTTTAACAACAAATTATGGGTAAAAGTAAAACATCCAAGACATTTTAAACATTAAAGATCCTGAGACAGCAACGTTTCGTGAACACATGTTCTACGGACTCTTTTTCTCCTTCGGCGAACTATCAGAGCAATTGCCAGGGCTTTTTCTGTTGTTTGCTGAAATACACGTTCAGCAAATTTGTTGAGATAGTAAGTACTGTCTTTGTCTTTGCCTTGTTTCTCCCATTCTCTACTTTTTAAAATAGCGCTTCCGTGATTACATATCTAGGACGCTTGTCATGTGGAGGACTGAACGGCACGTCAAGCCTATGCTGAGCGTTGCGTTGATGCCCCAACGCTAGTCATGTGTAAGCAGTTTAATTGTTATCTGACTTTGCTCGTAACTTCGAATTCTATGAAAGAAAGCGGCAACTATGCTGCGTTGGTAGCTACAAGACTCAAGAGTGTATTCATTTGACCATTGCGCAACATGCAGCAAAGTTGTCCTGGCTAAATATAAGAAAGATTAAGATTAAGTGCTCTGACAAACAGTGCCATCTTTGTACACACTGTAGTGTAGAGTGTTTTATCCTTAATTTTTTTTTTGTACTTTGTCTTATTCTTGCCATGTGGGTAGATGGAGGGGAAGGTTGGGGGGTTGGATCTGTGAAATATGTGAAATTAATAGAAATATTCAATAAATCAAAATATTATGTTAAATATGTGTCACACGTATTTGTTTGTTTGTCACATGTAGTAGACCATTTTTTTGCTGGCAGGTAATGCCGGCCCTTTCTGCTTTAGCACCTTGACGGCAGCTGCAGGTTACTTGAATGATGCCAGCGGAGATCTTCCACTCTGCATAGGCTCCAGCGGGAGCAGCAGTAATTGGCTGCATGTAAGGGTGTTAGAGGTTTGCACTTGTCCTGTCAGCACTCCTGCACCAGCATAAAGAGTCTTACGGAGAGACTAGTTTAATGTGGTATAATTAGAGATAACAAAGGGGGGGATGGGGTGGAAATATTAAAGTGAAAGCACAGTACTGTTCTTTTTGAGTGCAGCTGAAGATGTCTCACTGATGTTCAAGGGTGCGAGCCCATTACTGACAGTTTTGTTGACCTCATCTTGTTCTTTCTTGTGACTAACATGACCAATTCCACCTGCTCCCTCCATCTCTGCATCTGTGTGTGTAGCGGGCTAATTGTCCACTTCCTCTCCACATTTGCTCCTAATATCAGACCCAGTCATCTCTTAGAACCTCATATTGTTAAAAGATGTTTTCTGGGAAGGCTGCCATGACTAAAGTAATGACATGGTGCTATAGGATTTTCTCCTCCATGGCAGCTGGGAGGGCTCATCCAGTCAAGCTGCACTCATGCGCTGCCTCTTGTAGGCCATATTAGGAATGAGTGTTGGTGAAATTTCGCACATTGTTTCCGGATCAGTCACTAATATGATGTCATAGGTGGTTAATTAGCTGAAACATTCTCCTCCAGCCAAATGTGAAAAGGCTATTTGTGGTGCGAGTTTCAGTGACTTCATGGACAATTTAGCCATTTGTGAGTATCTGTGGAGAAATGGCCAGTGTTGGCAATGAGAATGACATCTCTTGCCTAGAGCCCTTGGTGACTTAGAGCTCTTTTGTTGTGCAGGATGCAAGCAGCACCAGACACTCCATAAGTTTCCATAGAAACATGATCCTTGTTGGGCAACACTGGAGGCCTGATTTATTGTTTCTGGGTCAGGTATTGGCAGGTCACAGCAAAGTGCTTGACTGTTGGCCATCAAAACTGAGGTGACTTTCAGTTTATCTTTACCCTGTTATGGAAGAGCAGCAGAACCGCATTACTGAGCAGGGCCCACCCATGCAGAAAATGAACTTATTTTATATTCAGCATGCCAAAAGCACCTGAGGTGCTACTGAGGTTTCTGCCATTTATAGACAGGGCTTCCAAGTAGGGATGGATATCGAGAACCGGAACTAAATTGATACTGGTTCCTGACTGGTCAGTACCGAAATATTGATAAGCTCCTGGATAAACAGTGCTGCTATCGGTATTTATGTAACGTTAATTCATTCTAACATAGCTGGCATTTTCAGATTGAATCTAGTGTCCATTATAGTGGCCTTGTCAAATTTTATTTTCAATTACGATTTTGGCTTCCAGTGATTATGAAAACAAGGTAATAAGAAATAAAACGATTATTGTGCCGCGTTATTTATTGAACTGTGTATATATTTATTTATTGTTTATTTTATTTATCTCATTTTTTTACATTTATTTTTTTATTAGTTTTTCAGTTGAATTATATTTAAAGTTCAAGAAAATCCACTGTTAATCCTTTCGTGCGTGTGGTCACACTGGTGTGATTTGCCGTTTAGTGCATATGCTAAAACCGGTGCGATTAGAACACTAGATTGGAAAAAATTCTAACTAATTTTAGCTTTGAGGAAACCGCGATTTAACATTAAAAATATAGCAAATGCTAACTGAAAACTATGAGAAGCTTAATAACGCTAATGAAAACATAGCAAACCATGTAATGTAACACATGCGCTATATAGCATAAAAAAGTTATGTGTGAAAGGGTTAAAAAGACAAGTTTTTTTTTTTTTTTTTTCAAGTTCAATAAATGCATGATGTTTCCAAAGTCAATGAGTAACCGTGTTAAATAATTG
Source organism: Megalops cyprinoides (assembly GCF_013368585.1). Lineage (NCBI taxonomy): Eukaryota > Metazoa > Chordata > Actinopteri > Elopiformes > Megalopidae > Megalops > Megalops cyprinoides. The sequence continues at coordinate 26,490,246 of NC_050603.1, read as the reverse complement.
TGATCTCAATATTGACCAAAATAATCGTGATTATGATTTTTGCCATAATCAAGCAGCCCTGCTCTCCACTACCTACCTCTGCGTACAGGCCTCCTCAACACCGTCTGAAAGAGTGTTCTCCACAGCTGGGGACACAATCAGTAAGGAGAGATCTCAGATTCTTCCTGAGAAAGTCAACATGCTCATTTTCTTAAACAAAACCTGTTGATGTATTTTTTTGGGGGTGGGCCAAATAATACAGGAGAGATGCCAGAATTCTCCACTAAATTGTTCTATTTACATATCTTTACTCTTTATAAATGTTGTTTTTAAGTTATTTTCTTTATCTATTTATGTTACCTTCTGGGAAGCTCAAGGACTATAGTTCTTTGGTAATTTGTAATATTGTTTAAGTTTAGCTCCTGGTTGTGAAGCAGCATTAAGACACATCACCACCAGACATTTGTTGACCAGACAACAAGCAATTGTAGCAATTGCTCCTCCCTCATTATATATACAGGAAACTCAGGAATCAATTTAAATCGTTATTTCTGCAAAAAAGTAATAATAAAATAACTTGAATCTTTTCACATTTTTTCATGTTATGTCTGTATTTTTTGCACCAAATTATGGAGAGTAGTATCAATAAGAGTATTGATAAGTATCGGTATCGATAAGCAGTATCAATATCATTGTCGGTATCAGTAAAATCCTAATGATACCCATCCCTACTTTCAAGGGACGTTGACTGTGTGCGTGCTTCTTATGTCCAACTGAACACTTGCCCTGGGGTTTGTGTTGAAATAAATCTGCTTTCTGAAGGAGCCAAGTATTCATTTCAAGTAAGAAATTCATTTCAAGTACCAACCAGGTAAGGTATGGTATTAATTAAATGCAAACTGTTTGTATATACTTAGAGCACAAGTTCGAATATTCAATAGTCGAATATTCGACTATTTGGATATTGCGTTCGTTGGGTAGGTATTAGCCTACATTTGGCAAAAAAAAAAAAAAAAAACTATCAATAAATGCGAACTGCAAAATAAATTTTGTCAGCACGTTCTTGTACTATATTTATACTTTTAACTGCACTGTTAAAATGTGGAAATATATACCACCTCAGCTTGGGCACCTGACATCCCTCTCACTCACAGCAGTGAACGTCACGGCGATGGAAAAGTAGCCGACGATCGCCGAGCTTGTGCTTTGGAACTGGAACGGAGGGTCTAATTGTTTCGACTGACCCTAGCTTAGTTTGTCACCCTGTAAGGATGATAGCTGCAGCGATGCCACGCTTCTCTCTGCTTCCGGAGGGACGTGAGACCATTTTTAAATATCGCGTCTCAGTCAGCAGAGACGGCGATGAGTGTATAGGATGGGTTAAATGCAAATTTCGTTTCAGTATATGCGAGTACTGAGAAGTGACATTAGAAATTATAAATATAAATCTTAGCAATATAAATCTCCAATCTTAAATTTGTTGGAGCTAGTATGCTGTTTCTGCGCTGTTTCTTTGTCAGGCGTTGTCTCTGTTTAAGAGCCTATTATTATGAGAATTTATGTAGGTCTATAATTTATCCATGATAAGAAAAATTGTCACAAGCTGTTATTATGTCACAAAAAGTGCATAGATAGGACCTCGTTCAACCAAACCCCTCGGGATTACAAACATGCATAAAACACACCAAAGCTTTTGGAAAATGTTTTTATTAACAAATAACAATACAGCCATGCCTCGCGTAACGTCCACGATACGGTCTGTGAAATAGGACGTTATGTGATTTGGACGTTGTGCGAACACCATACTATATACAGTAGCCTATATGGTAAGTCAATACTATGTACTGTACCATTATATGCTTGGCAGCGAAATCGCTTTATGTCCATGAGACATGAGATACACGTGTTGCGTGCGGGAAGCGTTGCCTTCACTAAGACCGGTTCTGCGATCGGGTTTTGAAACCTTATTATAACCTTATGGGACTACAGATGTATATGGGAACGGACGTTGTCCGAATGGACGTTAAGCGGCGCATGACTGTACAAACAACAATACTGTAGAATAGCTACAGCCCTACATCGCATAGACGTCTCGAACATGTATGTGTGCTTGCAGGGATACTAATACACTAGGTAGCTATTGAGTTTTTGTAGCTCTGAAACGTTAATACTATAAAGTCACGTTTGGATTTGGCATAAGCTAGCTAGCAGCTAACTATCTAGCTAATAACCAGGGACGTAGCAAGCTTCTGAGTATGCCGGGTATGTAGCTAATAACTAAAAAGTATTACAGCCGAATCTAGATACCTGGTAGTCCCATCTCGATGCTAACTTTGCGCCATGCTTGTTTTTTTTTTTTTTTTTTTAAGCGAGGTTGTGGTACCACGTCGAAGTGGTGTTATACAACTCTGAAAAGCCTGACACACACACACACTATAAGCTTCTCTAGTTTGTCCTCAATTTTGATTTTGATTGGATCTTTAAATTCAATATTTATATTTTGTGTCAGTGTCGCGCCGCCCATGTTCCAGGTAGAAAATAATCGATCGCGGATGGCGTCGTTCTCTCGGACGGATAAAAAAAAAAAGATTAAAAAAAGGATAAAATACACCTGGGTAATCTGCCCAAGTAAAGTCTATGTGTGGGAAACACTGCTCAGACAACTCCATTCAGATAGACGTTGGAGCGGTTTTCTGGACTGCATAATAAGGCAGTGCACATCTTAGCCAGCATGCCTGGTGATTAGCCGGCCTACAGGCCACAGAGAGGAGCGGAGGGCGGGGAGAATGATTCATACTAGTGGTGGGCAAATCTGAACTTTTTTTTTTTCCAAAATCTCTTATAAGACGAGCGGATTCCATGGCCATTTTATCTGCTGAACACAAATCCAACAAGTTCTTGGACCTAAAATATAGTCTTGAACTGGTTCAGTTGACTTTTTCAAAATGATGGCAAAAAGTTGACTTTTTTGGGAAATTTCTTTACAAATTTACTACTGTTCCTTGTAATACATCTTTTTATAGGTTTTTCAGGTTGCTGAATTCAAAAATAAAGAAAAGGAATTAGAACAATTCAAGCATGTCTGTTGCCTGAAATGTGTAAAAAGTGGGTAATTTCTCCATTATTACAGTGTGAACATGCTACAGAAAAGCAGGATTTGCAACAAAATTATCACATTGTAAGTGCATTCATCAGTAGATTGTCAATATCACTTGTGATGTTGTCCTCTGGGTTGTTGTTCCTCCATACTGAATTTCTCCATCTTGAACTTTCCCTCTGCTGTTTTGACACGTCTCATCTGTCAAATGTCTGGGGCAATCGTTAGATAGGAAATTTCAGCTAAAAGCTGCTTCTCACTCAGTTCAGACAAATCATCCAAATTGTTTGGTGTCATGTGACCACCATGGCTTTTACAACTCTCCAGAACAGTCAATGTTTTGTTAGCTTTCTTCTTCTTCAGAGCTGCCTTCTTGTGTTGTGCCAATTTCTTTGTAGAACGTACTGTGGCAAGAAAGTCCGCCTCTAGCTTCTTTACTTGCTAGTTAATAGTTGTGCAGAAATTTTGATTTTCAAAATTTAATTGTTCAATATTTTTACCTGACCATTTACCAACACCCTTGATCTTTCTGATTTGTTCATATTTGAATACAGGGACCCCTGAAACATCATAAAAATGACACATTACACGCAATGGGTGTGGGACTTCTGATGCCTTTGTCAAAACAAGTCTTCTGCGTAGACATGGTTATGCTATTGTTTTCCTCTTGATGGCAATATGAATGCTCCAGTTGCTTTGATTACTTTATTACTTTTTACTTTATTACTACTTGGTTACTTTTGAATTCAGCAACCTTGAAAACCTATAAAAAATATATTGCAACCCATGTTGGTAAAAAAAAAAAAAAACATGAATTTTTGGCTGCCATTTTGAAAAAGTCCACTGAACCAGTTCAAAAAATCACTTGATGGAAACCACTTGTCTTGGAAAAAAGATGATGGAAACCGCTTGTCTTGGAAAAAAGTCCACATTTGCCCATCCCTATTCGTACGTGCCCAGCTGTCCGGGCTGAGAGCTGCCAATGATGTGCCCTGTGGGAGACTAGATGGAACCGGCAAGGCCTGCTTGTCCCTGCTGGGCCCAAACACTACAGCCCAGCCCAGCACTGGCAAGACAGGGCGGAGGCCCTTCATAAACCTGCACCACCACCCAATTAAGTGTTCAATCAAGTCAAACTGTCCTGAAGAAATAACCAATGTTTCTTCTTACCACTACCTTTTAAAATACTGTATTTACTGTATAAGAAGTGCCGTGATCTTTCAAGGACACATTTATTAAAAAAAGCTTAAGTACTACATATTGATGAATATCAAAAGCTTTAATACTTATAACAGATAAAACATAAATGAAACTTTTTTTAATATTAGCATTAATTACCAACAATAAGTGTTAACCTACCATTAGGATACACATGTATCATTAATGCACAAAATATCAAAGTTCCATAGAATGGCCGGCTTGAGCATTAATGGAGTCTGCAATATCCTTACTGAAACCACACTACTTAGAATACAAGGGCAGTACTATTTACTAAATACTAGTACTTTAGTACTAAAAGTAAAAAACAGCTCTTAGAAGCATGATGCAGGTAACTTTCAGTACACGGGAAATAAAATGGTTGTTTATGTTTTCAACAGCATTTTTCTGGAAGTTAACAGAGAAGTGAAAAATGTATTTGAAGTACACAGTATTTTCACACAATCCTTTATTGAACAGAATAAAACTGTATGATATACCTTAATTATATAATTATTTCATCATTCATGTCATTGTGAGAATTACTAGAGCTGATGGGAGCTGCAATGCCGCAGTGTTCTTAACTAAATCAAAATACATACCCAGTCCTTTGGAATGGCCTCAATTGTGTGTGAATGCATATACAGTATGCGTTAGTGATTATGGTGGCAGTTATGGGGTTGTTATGTTGGGTGTTGCGCTGGGGTGTGCATGTGAGTGGAGGGAGGGGGTGGGGGGAATCATCATAGTATACCCACTACTGCAAACTAGACTACACCACTGGTCCTACGGTTTCTGCTGTAAGCTCCACCTGGAAGTGGTGTGTTCTGACACACTGGTGCTTTTCCTCAGGCATTCGTGGAGAACAACCCTGCGATTCGGTGGTGCCCCACTGCCGGGTGTGAGCGGGCAGTCCGCCTCACCCGCCAAGGCCCGGGTGCCAGCGCTTCCGACTCCCTCAGCTTCCCCTTGCTCAGAGCTCCTGCTGTGGATTGTGGAAAGGGCCACCTCTTCTGCTGGTCAGTGTTTGTCTTCATCACCTGTGTGTGCTGCAGTGTGATTCCCATGCAGGCAAAGAGAGGGTGATAAGTCTTAATGCATTGAGGCTTATGTTTGTGCTTGTTTTTACTCATTTTTCTGTATTTAATGTTGTTATTAATGTTGTTGTTAATTAGCCCTGTAAATTACTCATTTTGATTGTCTTAATATTTCTGCAAATTATAAAGTACAATTCAAGGAATGTTTGTCTTATCTGCATATACAATTGAACTGTATAATGCTAAATAATGAAATCATGAATCAAATAATCTGGTTAAATAATTAGGCAGTTCAGCCAGTGGCATGGTTTGATATTTTTCTTAGTGTTCTGTACAAACCCATGTGTGATGGAGTGTTGGAGAGGTGGGGTGGAACCAGGCTTTGCTGAATGCTGAGTGTATTGAGAGATGGTAGATAGTTGCAGAGAGGGGAACCATCTGTTTCAGAAAGCTCTGCTTCATGGTTTCCCTCACACACAATGGCTAGAATTCCATGGAATTCCATGGTCTGGCCCAGTGTCATTGTGTGGCTTTCTGTGGGGGTTGTGCTGGTGAGTTGATGGTAGTAGTAAGGCCACTATTCTTGCCCTTGTTTACTCTGGTTAGTGTCAGTTTGTACCAGCTGTGTATGACACCGGCCCCACTCCCCTGATGGGTGTCTGAACACTGAGGCTGACAAGTGACACTGCTGCTTGTGTACATGCATGTGTGTGTGTGTGTGTTTGTGTTTTTGTGTCTGTTTCATGTCTGTGTGTCCAGAGCTCAGCACCACATTCATTCAGTCACCTGATCTCAGCGTCATGCTCCCTCAACCAACAATAACCCAGCACTGCACTGCCTTGACCCACTAGAGCTCACCACTGCACTGCCTCAACCAACCAAAACTCAGCATTGCGCTGCTTCAATCAGTTATCTCTCTAATAGCCCATACAGCTCTTCCACTTCCGTTTAACATTATGCTCATTTCCTGAAGCCATGCATATGAGAAATCCTATTCCTGCTTCTGTAGAACTGGTACTTGGCAAACCTGAGGTGTTACATGCCACCAGCTCTACCTTTACCACTGAAATAACAAAGTAAATTTTTAATAAAAGCTGTAATTTTAGAAATCCTGTTTTGCACACTCCTTCTGTTTGCTAAAACCTAAATGTGCATATTGGTGTAACAATAAATTGTATATATTATTGTGTATATATATATATTATTGTAATTGTATTATTGTATATATATATTGCCTCAGGATGTGATGGATTTAGAATGATGTTGTTGATTTTGTTGATTGAAAGGCACCTGTACTGTAGTGCTGGCCATGGCTAGCTGACATGAAGCTGTGAATGCATAATTCCTTCTTCCTGTGATTGCCTGTGTTCCTCTCCTTTGAATGTTTGTCTCTCCTTCCTGTGAATGCATGTGTTTCTTTGCTGTTAGCACCTGTGTTTTCCTGCTGTAAATGCTTTTGTCTGTTTTTTTGTTTTTTTGTTTTTTGTCTGACCTGTAGGGAGTGCCTTGGAGAGGCCCATGAACCATGTGATTGCCAAACCTGGAAGATGTGGCTCCAGAAAGTCTCGGAGATGAAGCCGGAAGAATGTGAGTGCCTCCACTTTGCTAGAATCCTGCCAGATGTTACCAGACCAATGGCTCCACTGATGCATATAATCATGCATACATGTAAACTGCTTTCTCCTCATTTCAGTCACTCTTTTGCTTTTGTGCCTACTCTCATAAGTCTCAATTCATGCATCACTGGTTTTGGGAAAAATCCTTTGTAGTCATAACTCAGTTTTAGGAATTAGTTAACAATAAATCTTATAATGCTCAAAATATTTACTTCTCTCAGTCCTTGGTTTGTGAGTGCTTGGCCTAATTTTTTCTAAATGTACACCATGTCCTGACCAGCTCCTTTGAGGAGTTCTAATTTTGTTTTATTTTCTTCCTCCCGGGAAGTGGCGGGTGTGAGTGAGGCTTATGAAGACGCTGCCAACTGTCTGTGGTTGCTCACCAACTCCAAACCCTGTGCCAACTGCAAGTCACCAATTCAGAAGAATGAGGGCTGCAATCACATGCAGTGTGCCAAGGTAATTTCTGTGAAACCCCACCCCACAAAATCCCACCTGTGCAAAACCCTGCCTCTGTGAAACTACCCGGCAAAACTCCTCCTCACAAAACCCTGCTGCTGCAAAACTCCTGTCCCACAAAAGCCTTCCCGTATGAAACCCCTATGAGTTCAGATTCAGATTTACCAGTATTTACCAGTCTTCAGTATTAAGGGGCAAGGCTGTGCATTATAGTAGTAAAAACTATTTCCTGAAAGTGCATAAAAGCAAAGTGTATAGACATAAAATAATCTGTGTAACTATACAGATGTGAAACATTCTTCAGATTAATTTTTGGCTTTCAGACATTGATACACAAGTTTATTGCTGTAGTCAGACATAGAGTAAGGGCTATCACAGAATGTACCTCTAATGCAGGGCTGCTGGGAACAGCACCAAGACAGACAGGCAGTCCTCATGAACGCAGAGCTCATCAAAACTGAATTATTTGGTGGAACTGCATTCCAGACAGGTCTGATGGAGGTATTCTGTCTTCATATAGCTGCCAAGTATGATGAAGAGCTTTAGCATTTAAAACAGCAGTTGAATGGAATACAAGCTTCTCTCTTCAGGACTCCCTCCTATAGTTGTCTGGTTAATGCCCTTCACTCAGCAGTCCACTGTAACACAACACTGTATGCCTGAAAAGAAGAGTTAGTCTGCCAGCTTGTTCACCACCCTAAACATTTGGCTGTCAGACAGATTTTTTGGATGCTGCGCTCTGAGTTCTGTGATATTGCTTTATGAGTGGATAATATAGATAGATTGTAACATATGTAAGTTGCTCTGGATGAGAGTGTCTGCTAAATGACATTAATATAATGTAATGTAATGTGGTCATTCTTAAAAACACGTGGCAGATGCGTGCGGGGGGGGGGCATGCTCGCAAAATGGCAACGGATTGGTACCGGCTCTTCCTGCTGTGAAACTGAGGGCTGTCGTTGGCTTAGTAAAGCAGAACACAGCCTGGTTTGGCTGATACCAATCAATAAGATTCAGCTGCATGGGGGGGAACCACATGAAATGCTTTTAGCAAAGATCCATATTTTCATCATGACTTTTATAAAAGGCATGTCAGTGAGTTCAGATTGTGTTTGATTAGCTTTCTTATCTGGGGAGGGTTGAGTGTGTGTCTTGTCTGACTGCTGGACTCCCCCCTGCAGTGTAAGTATGACTTTTGCTGGATCTGCCTGGAGGAGTGGAAGAAGCACAGCTCGTCTACAGGGGGCTACTACCGCTGCACACGCTACGAGGTCATCCAGCAGGTGGAGGAGCAGTCCAAGGAGATGACCGTGGAGGTGCTGGAGCTGCGCCTTTATGCTGCTGTCACACACATACACACACACACACATATATATATATAATATACATGCATACACACACACGCTGCTGTCACCTAGAGACACACATGCACACTCAGTTTCCACATGTCCATGTGCATAAATGCTGCTGTCATATAAACACAAACACTACATGTCTACATGTCTGCACACAGTCAGCCCTGCTTTATTTAGGGACAGAAATGCCCTGTGACGGCATAGATTTCTTAAGAGTAGCATTTCTTCAGTCCTTTTGTTACTTTTGCTTACAGAAATGAAACACTGAATAAAATCCATACAAGGTGAAATTCAGAAGGTTATTGCCAAAGTTAAAATTAGTACCACATTATTCAGGGAGATTACCGTTCTGCACTCTCTAGCCCCTTTCAGACAGGCACTGAAAGCCAGAACTTATCTAGCCATTACCCGGAGGAGCTGTATGTGAGAATGCAAATGTCCGAATCAGTCGGACTGGACATGAGACAGACTTCATTCTGCCAGCTCACTAGTACAGAGTCCATCTAATGTCGGATTCAGTCCAATAGAGCAGGTCATTTTCCAGAGAATTTACAGCGAGCAAGTGGGCGTGTTGATGACATTTCTATCATGCGATTGGCGCGAAACCGGAAGAATACAAACATCTGCTTCGTACTCTTTACTGCTTGCCTGTATATTGCTTTCCACTCTTTCGTTGATATTGCGGATACATCCAAATACATGTTATTTTGAGTCCAACGATCGTTAAAGAGATAGTTAGCTATAGCTATACTGCCAAAACTTGGCTCTTACGAAGATTAATAATGTTGGTTAGTAATTTATTATCTGATTAGTAGCTAGCTAAGCTGTAGCTAAGTAATAGTGATAGGTATAGTGAGATAGGTGAACTGGTGACCTAACATTACATAGCTAACAGCAAAAACTTCCTGTTATAATAAATGTGTAATTAATAATAAATTATGTGTACCGGTAGCATTATAAGGATGGCTATGTGTGATATTTTTTATAGGCTATCCAAAAGTACAATAGCTATGTTCGCCTTCTCCTCTTCTGTGCCACATTATGTGCCCATACCACTGAAAGGTAAGACATTGAAAAGAAAAAACCTGACAATACTTCAACTCGCGAATACCTTTCATGAACTTGTCAATACTTTTCACTCGTGACAGTGCAAGTGACGTCTAACTGGAAAATATCACAAGGAAATCTGGACACTTCTAAACTCGCAATTATTTCAAGTGACAATGTAACATACTACAAATATAATGATTAATGGTCGCATACTTGGTACTACACTGAAAAATAGCATGCAGTATACAGTATATACTTGTGTAGTACGCAGTACACAGTATGCAGTGGGCGGTTTTGAATACAGCCACTGTGATTTCTGCAGCATACTTTTTGCGGCATGTCCTGCCTCCTGCACGCTCTACCCAGGTGCCGCCCCTCACCTAAACCAAGCGGAATATTTCCAATAGGTGAGAACGTGTCTGACACGGACAATCTCCTGTTGTGTGCTACATGTGTGAAAGGGCAACTCCAGACAATGTCTGGACCTGATTCTCCGGACATTGTCCGGAGTTCATATGCGAAAACGACTTCTGAGTGCTGGGGAAGGAATGCTAATTTCCCAGTGCTGTGTGTCTCCCCAGGCTGAGAAGAAGCACAAGAGCTTTCAGGAACTTGACCGTTTCATGCACTACTACACACGCTACAAGAACCATGAACACAGCTACCAGGTGAGTGTCTGGGAAAATTTAGGGTAGTGTCAGGCATACTCAGGGGCATATCCAGGGCAACTCAGGTGGCTGCATGGTGGAAGTCTGGGTGTGGTCAGAGGAAACCAGAAATTGGCATGGGGAAATTCAGGTGGTGTGGCCAGGGGAGCTTAAATATTGGGAGTGGGAAGGTCAGGGTGTGGACAGTGGACCGCAGATATGGGCAGGGGGGAGGTCAGGGATGTGGCCAGAGGAACCCAGATATGGGCAGGGGGGGAAGTCTTGGCAGCAAAGAGTAAGCTTCCAGTTTAAGTGCTCATGTCTGTTCTCCTTTTGTTTGCCCAGCTGGAGCAGCGTCTTCTGAAAACAGCCAAAGAAAAGATGGAACAGCTGAGCAGAGCCTTCAGTGGGAGTTAGTTGCCTTCATGTCTTTCTTCACTGTCTGAAAGTGTGGTTTAACTGTGTAGCTTTGTTTTGTTGAATGTGAATGTTTTCACAGTCATAGCACAGTTTAACAGTGTGTGCATATGAATAACTGTAGGTGCACGTATACATGAATACTGTGTCAGTGCACAGTATGTACAGTGGAATAACCGAGTGCACAATATGTACACAGGAGTAACTGTATAGTATGCACACAGGAATAACTGTTGGTGTACAGTATGTGCACAGGAATAACTGTCAGTGCACAGTATTTACACAGAAATAACTATCAGTGCACAGTACTGTATGTAAACAGGAATAACTGTGTCAGTGTACAGTACGCACAGAGGAATAACTGTCAGTACACGGTATGCACTCAGGAATAACTGTCAGTACATGGTATGCACTCAGGAATAACTGTCAGTACACAGTATGCACACAGGAATAACTATAAGTGCACAGTATGTGCACAGGAATAACTGTGTCAGTATACACTATGTGCACAGGAATAACTGTCAGTGCACAGTATGCACACAGGGATAACTGTGTTCTCTGTCTGATCAGGGGAAGGCACTGCCCCTGACACCATGTTCATCGAAGATGCTGTGCATGAGCTTCTGAAGACCCGCCGCATCCTCAAGTGCTCTTACCCATATGGCTTCTTTCTGGAACCCAAAAGCACAAAGAAAGAAATATTTGAACTTATGCAGGTACGTGTTCAAACACGGACAGGTCTTTAATCAGCTATTCAGATAGGCTGTGTTTGTGACTCTTCACACCCCTGGTCATTGGTTCCTCAGACTGACCTGGAGATGGTGACAGAGGACCTCGCTCAGAAAGTCAACAGGCCTTACCTCCGCACCCCTCGCCACAAGATCATCCGCGCTGCCTGCCTGGTCCAGCAGAAGAGGCAGGAGTTCTTGGCATCTGTCGCCAGGGGAGTGGCCCCCAACGACTCCCCTGAAGCCCCACGGCGCAGGTGGGGTCCCCTCTAGTGGTCATCTCTGCACGAGCCAGGCCCAGTACATCTGAGCGCCCCCTAATGCCCTCCACCGGGACACAAGCCTAATTTACACACACTGTTTTTGTTTCGCAAAGGAAAAATTGTCGTTCGTTACCTTCTACGACTCTCTCGGGCTTGGATGAATTTTGCCGTATGTTCAGCTGCCCCTTCAAATCTGTGTGCTGTTAGTGAGACTATGTTCTCTGCTTCAGGGATTAGGGGTTAAGGCAGTGTGTCTTCTCTGTCACACTAGCAGCTCCCTAGCGTCAAAGCTGTAAATGAAAATGACCCTTAATTGATACATGGGTTCTGTTTAACTGAAACACATTACTGAACCTTAATTGAAATGAAAATTCTGTTCCATTGAAACACATTAGTCAATGTTAATACATATGTGGATTCTGTTTTATTGAGGCGCATTGTTGAACCTTAATCAATATGCAAATTCTGTGTCATTGAGACTCATTACTGAATCTTAATCAATATGTGGATTCTGTGTTATTGATACCTGCTATTGAACCTTAATTGAGATATGGATTCCTTTTCATTGAGAGACATTACTGATTGTAATTGATATGTAGATTTGGTTTTACTGTGAAACATTACTGAGTGTTAATCGATATGTTGGTTTTGTTTTGCTGAGGCACATTGTTGAACCTTTAACCATACAGTGATTCTGTTTCATTATTGCAATGCATGATGCAGTCTGTCCAAATATTTTCTTTTTTCTTTTTGAGAGACAAAGCAAACTGTTGTTTTTGCCTTCTCAGCTTCGCTGGAGGGACATGGGACTGGGAGTACCTAGGTTTTGCTTCTCCTGAGGTAAGTGTAGATACTGTTGTTTTTTACCTCAACTGTCAAGACTCTGGTCTGCTTTTGCTTAACTAATCTTTCTGACTGGACACAAGTAACGTAGAGCATGTGACTGTTGAAATGTTAGTGAGTAACTGCATGCCTCAGTTTCCTAACGTTGTTACCGCTGGAACATCACTCAGTCTTATTCTGTTCTAATCTAAAGATCCTGAGGAATCAATCAGTACTTGGAGGGAATGATCAAAGAGAGAACTGTCAAAATTCAGGAGGCCAGCAGCAGGTATACTGAAGCCATCATCAATATTTTCATACAAAGAAAAGTATACTTAAAAATGCCCAATCGTACATGAAGCACTGGAATGATTTATCACATTTTTTTCCTGTTTTGCTTATTTTTATTACAGTATGCTATTTGTTTCCCAGTCCAGCCATTCTAGATGCTTATATTTCCCTCCATGATGGATGGAGATTCTCAGCTTTGACCCTGAATCCGTCCTCCATATACACAGCTCACTAACCCCATTTCCCCTGTTGTATTTAGGCCAATTGGCTTTTGATGCCTTTGCTTTTTTTTCCATGAAGTTCTGACCACATTACTGACAGAGTGAGAGAGGTCACAACAGCCCTTTTTAGACCCAAAGTGCATCTTCCAAATGCAGGTTTCCAGTACATGATAGGTACTGTTGAGTCAAATAGACACTTGAGTGTGTCATTAGGTTGTAGTTAATGTTGAACAACTTCCCTGCTCTTAAGATGAGTAAAATTGTAGCCTTTGGCAAATATTTCTCTCCACTGTAATCAACTGCACAGAATTTAGTCTCATTTTAGAAGAAACCAGACACAGATATTAAGTCCTCCATGACTGAATTAGTTGCAATTAGTAAACGGTTTTGTAATATCAGAATAACTGATGTTATTTCAAAATAAGACAAATGACATAAGGTTTTTATGAACTTGAGGCCAGAAAGTCTACTGCATGACACAGTAAAGTTTGTTGAGGTTGTGATCTAGTTGACACGGTACAGGTGCATATAGGCAACAAGTCATACAAATCAGCAAAACACTATAGAACTTAACCACTACATATCAGCTGGTAGTAAATGTATTTCCGTTGTGCAAGCTGCACTCTGAGGGCCATGACACTGATGTAGGGATGCAGAATATCTGCTGCTCTTATGTTAGCTTTGATCAGAAGAGCATGGCTGCTTACATCAGAAATGTTCATGTCAGAAGACACTATTATGATTTCTGAGGAGTTCTGTGAAAGTTTGTGATGGTGTATCTATTTTCCACATGGCAGTCTGTGCAGACAAAACCTATACAAGTGAGAATAATAAATATAATTTGAATAAATGTATTAATTAAAAGCAATTTATTATTACATTATTGGCATTTAGCAGATGCTCTTATCTAGATTGATTTACATCGGTGACAGTTTTTTTTTTTTTTGTAATGTCATCAATGCCATTTATACAGCTGGATATTTACTGATGCAATTCTGGGTTAAGTACCTTGCCCAAGGGTACAGCAGCAGTGCCCCAGTGGGGAATTGAACCGGCAACCTTTTGGTCACAAGTCCTGCCCCATTTCAAACAAATTTTAACAAATGTGATCAAAGAGAATGAACTAACTTCACCAAACACGTATAAAAACTTCATTAAAATTGGAAACGGTGCATTTATTTTGCAGCACTACTGTCATGCAGTAAAATACATACTTACAGCACTACCACCCACCAGTTTCCTTTGTTGTGTTGAAGGCTTTACAGTAGCTATGTATATATGTATGTACAGTGGCTATAGCTGTATGTTTGGCATGCAGTGACCCCCAACTTTCTAAAACACTAGTGACAACATTGTAATGTCCATTTCTAACTATGTGGTTGCTTGCGGACTTACTTGCAGTAAGTGACACTACAAATTCTGTACACATTAACGAGACTAAAATTTATACCGGCATTAATTACATGTAAACTTGTTACGCAAAGTAGCATCTTTGCTATAGTCTTATGGCTTTGTTTTTCTCCTCTAGTTATATATTTGCCTTAAACTGTATCTCACTTCCATGTAACTTAAAACACCCAGCTCTGCATGGAGAAATGAACTGTGTTATGGTTAGGAGGGGCATGCCAGGGCACCACATGATTTAGTAACAACAACACTGCTTTCTCTATTAATTGCGGAAATTAATGCTTTAATATCAATGGCTCTATATATTTAAAAGCACTCCCATGTATTGTGCATTTTGAGTGATTTCTTACCAGTTTTTGCTGCCTTCTTTGTAGTTGTTCTGCAGAAAGTGTTAATGGCTCCGAACCACATTAGTTATTATAAGGTCCTTATTAATAGAAGCTGTAATTAAAATTTCCTGTGCATTATTGGCCATCATGATGTACCTCTCTCTGGTGAGTTTGCAAACCCTCTGCATTGCATCACGTGGCTTACTTCCAGTGTGCCTGTAGCCTGGCCTCCTTCGATTGGCCACCCTGTTTGGGTGGTGGCCCAGGTGAGCCCCTCCCCGAAGGAGTGGCCCTAGTTCACAGAACTGCAGTGGAAATGGGGTATGACAGTAGAGGCTCCTCAGAAGGGTCTCCTTCATGACACCAGATGAGAAGGCAGATGTAGAACAGGTGCCTGCCTTCAGTGTACCTGTGCCCTCTGTTTGAACAGGCTAGCATTTGCTGAGAGCTGTAAGCTTTTGGGAGAATAAATGGATATATAAATGGATAAGGAAAAATGCACACATGTCTTGTCAAGTGTGGCTTCAGAAGCTATTAAGCCATGAAAAGTCATTTAGAAGTGTCTGGCCTGCTTCGCACACGTTTCATAGGTGATCCCTGTGTCATATTTAACCCTAGTTGCATTGACTGGAAAGCAATACAAAGCATGTCTGTACTGCTCTTAACAAACTATTTATGTGATGCTGCCCTTGGGGAAACGCATTTCATTTTCTTTTTTTAGCTTTCTTTTTTAAGTTTCCTTCAGCATTTTAGTTTATTATTAACATTATTATTACAGCTCAACAAATCAGACAGGGAAATCTGTTACTTCAGTGTCTCCTGTATCTCCTGTATCTGCAGAGGATGCATGCAGTAGGTTTCAAACACAGCAACACCCGGGAGGAGTTGACCATCACAGAAGAGCTTTCAGAGCTTTCAGTAGAAATGATCATAATAAAGACACTCACCTCTAACCTCAAGTTCTGAAAGTATCTTGGATGGCCTTCAGTGACTGCCAAAGCCTGCATTTTACCATGTGTTCAGGATATGTAGAAGCTACTCGAGTTTTAAGTCATAAATCTCTGTGCTCACCATGGCCAGACAGACAGTAATCCAGGCTTGGTGCTTTCTGCGACACTGACCAGATGAGGTCATGGTAATGTGTAAATGATTAAATGCTTGTCACATGATGGCAGTATAAATAACTTAGACAGAATGACAGTCCAGCCAAGAGCTCTCTCTCCTCTTCCAGGCTAGATTTTGTGGTTGTTAAGTATATACTCTGTGAATATGTGTGTCTGTGTGTCTGTCTGCTTTGATACAAAGGGACTTTCTTTGTCTTTATACAACTGATGGTATGTGCATATTTACTGTTTAAGTTTAAGATTTAAGTTTTCTCCCACACAGTAACTGTTAAGTAACTGTAACAATCACACTTGAGGTATGGAAACTAAATTTTTGTAAAAAATGAAGTTCCGTTCTCAAATTGCCCTAAAAAGCTTGCACACTTAACACATTTAGTTAACTTAATTTAATCTAAAATAACAACATGTCTTTCATCTGTTCCATGAAATATTATTAATGGCACAAGATAAAAATGTATAATAAGTCAAATGTTTGGAAATGTGTTAGTAACTAACACTGAATGCTATCTTCACATGGAACAAGCTTGTTATTATATCAGAGACCACTATGCATTGAATAGTTTAAGATAAGAAGAAGCATCTCTTCACAGATTTACTTACTTTCATTTGTTGTGCCTGCCTTTTTCATGGAATGTTCTGGATTGTCTTGAGTGTATTTCTGTGTAAAAGTTGTTGCATCAGCCCAGTAAAATGTAGCAGTGTATACTAAAATCTCAGACCTCACTTCTGGCTTTGCAGATGGCAATCTCTGTGCGGCTCTGCCAGGGCCATTTGACAGCAAGAAAAGCCGATTCATTTTCCTGGTGCCGATGTTTCGGTTAGCCTAACAAACCGCTGCGGAGTCGGCATGAGTCAGAAGTGATAAACATCCTGTTTTGACCATGATGCTTATTAAACTGACGCTGTTGTTTGAGATAAGGGCAGAGATGGTACACTCCTTTTCCCCCTTTCTGAAATGCTGCTTCTCAGCCCTCTGTGTTCTTCCTTTGGGGTGGGGCTTGGCTCTGTTCGGAGCCTCCTGGCATCGGGCGGAGGTTTGTGACCCCGCTGCGGGAGGTGGTCCTGTGTGGTGTGGAGGTGTGGGGTCTGAGTGGGCTGTGCTGTGTGTGCTGCAGGAGTATGCTGAATTTCAGTACCGCCGGCGGCACCGGCAGCGGCGGCGTGGCGACATGCACAGCCTACGGAGCAACACCCCTGACCCTGACGATGCAGGAGAAAGCACTTTAGGTATTTTCCTCACTAACACCACCACCTCCTTAGCCACATTGCTTTTTCATGTGCTCTGTAATGGACGGTGTGGCCATGCGCCATGCATCGCTGACCTGTATGGACCAATCAGAAGGCTTGGCTCACTGTAGATGACACTGATTGGTTCACCCATTTGGAGGCCAATGAAGAGCCAGTCTTCCCATTGCTATCACAGGGGAATGAAAAAACAGGAGACATTTAATGACGTCATACACAGCGGTTTAGTGCTAGATTAATTGGGGCAAATGGCATTCTGCCCTGATTTCTGAATCCTGCCCTGGTGCAACAAGCATCTTCGGATTGCATTTACATTTATTCATTTGGCAGACGCTTTTATCCAAAGCAAACTACAAGTGAGGCAGAGTACAGGATTCTTGTCTGAAAGACAAAGAATAGTCTTCCTTAGTCTTACTTAATAATTGTCCCTTAGAATAAATCACCTTATTCATCCAGTTATGGTTTATCTTGTTCATATGGTGCATTCTTAAGCCTTATCACTTGCGCATGAGAGCTCTTGTCCAGGCATCTGACCAATTGGGGCGTGGCATGTGAGCTGACCTTTGACTTTGTGTGCACGCAGATGCCCAGGAGGGGGGCGGAGGGAGGAGACACGTGCCCTCCATGGTGAGTTCAGCTTCTATGAGTATTCTGCACAGCTCCTCACTCCATGACTACTATACCCCTCTCAGTCCCTCTGAAAACCAGGACTCACTCCAGGTACCCGCCCTGCTCCTCCACCACCACGCTGTGCTGTGCATGCTGTATGTGTGTGTGTGTGCGAGTGTGTGTGTGTGTTTGTGTGTGTGTGTGTGTGTGTGTGTGCGTGTGTATACGTGCGTGTTTGTGTGTATACATGCCTGTGTGTCTGTGTGCGTGTGTATCTGTGTATGTCTGTGCCTGTCTGTGTGTGCGTGTGTGTGTTTGCGCTGTGTTTGTGTGTGTGCGCGTGCGCATGTGTGTGTTTCCTGTGTGTGTGTGTGTGTGTGTGTGTGTGTGTTTGCATGTTTGTCTCACCCATTGAGGTAGGTGCTGTACCTGGAACCAAGTGTTAACTCTGAATGTATTTATGTGAGTGTCACAGGGGCTGGGTGCTGGTGGTAGCCTGATGGGCCGATGGCATTTTTGGACACCTTTCGGCCACTTTTTTATTCTTACTGATCAAGTCCAGGATATAATAACTGTTATAACTGTTTCGATTCAGCTGCTGCTGATTTAGCTGTTGGAGAATTGTACAGTCCATCTGTTTTAGGTGATAAGGATCACATTGCTGCTGATTCAACTGTTGAAAACCGTTTTTTTGTTTTAGGGCCTCAGCTCCCTGGATGAGGACGACCCCAACATTCTGCTGGCTATTCAGCTGTCCCTGCAGGAGTCTGGGCTGGCTATGGGCAGTGAAGCCCAGGAGTTCCTGAATAATGAAGCCTCGCTGGGGGCCATCGGCACCTCCCTGCCATCCAGGCTGGACCCCGCCCCCCATAGCATGGAGGTTCCGCGCACCGCCCTGAGCAGCTCTGAGCTGCTGGAGCTGGGGGACAGCCTAATGAGGTTGGGCAACATCACCAGCCAGTATGCCCCCGAACGCTTTGACAACCTGCAGCCCTTCGGTGACGCCCCGGGGGGCGTCTTCTCCTCATCCAGCGACACGGACTCTGCCTGCCACGACCCCTCCGCCAACGCCAACCTGCTGGGCAACATCATGGCCTGGTTCCACGACATGAACCCCCAGAGCATTGCACTGATCCCCTCAGCTTCCTCCGACCCACCCCCGGATGCCCTGGCGCTGCTTGCTGCCAAAGAGGCCCCGGAGTCTCAGGTGCAGCCCCGGGAGGTGGGGGAGGGGCAGGGGGAGCAGCAGGGGGAGGAGTCTGAGGTGGGGAGGGCAGAGCCAGAGCCCCCCCAGCCTGGTGAGGATGCGGAGGCTTTGTGGCCCAGCCAACTCGAGTTGGAGGGTGTGTCCACCACCGCTGCAGCCACTACCCGGGACCTGGAGCAGGAGGGTGGAGAGAGCCACTGTAGCACCACCCTTGGTCATGCCGACGTCCCTGAATGTGACTCCGACCCTAGGCTCCAACCGGGAAGCTCATCCCCTGAGTGGGAGGAGCAAGTGCACCTGGTGTGAAAGCAGGCAAGGTGCATCCTCCTGTAATGTCTCTACCACTTTGAAAGGCAGATCAGCCATGGCAGCCAACGGATAGGAAAAGAGAGCTGATTACTGGTAACGCAACCAAGAGCTAACTTTTTTGGGGAGGAGAGAGGAATCGAATTGGAATTCACAAGTGTTGATTAAAGTGATCCAAAGTTTAAGAAAAATTTTTCCACAAATCTGGAAAATTCTCCTTGTGTCATGCAGTACTTGGATAATAATAATGGCGAGTGGCAAAGTCCTTCAAAAAAAGCAAGTGCCAGTAAGAAAGGACAGTGAAGTACTTTCAAATGAGAAAGCATTGTTTGTAAAGAAGAGCTGCTTTTCTCTAATAAGTGATAGATTAGACTATCAAATCAGCTGTATGTCAACGTGCTTTTTTCTCATGAGCACCCTGGCAACACCCCCTGTCCTCCTTTGATCTCTCACCCCAACTGGGAAGGCTGTAGCCATGACATCAGGGTGGCGATGAGGTGGGCGGGAGTGGCTTTGGCGTCGGCCCACTGGTGGCGTGGTTGCAGTACAGCCAGAGGAAGACCGATCTCACCCCATTGACTCTGTCTGCCTATCTCTGCCCCAAAAGGTGCCAAACTGTAACTAGTACAAGCATATATGTACAGTACTCCTTAAGCACCAAGATAACAACTTGCAAATCGTGCCTGCATTGCTGACGACCAATCAGACATCCCCCCCCCCCCCCCCCCCCCCAACATCATCCATGATGAAATATTTAATATTTACCTGTGATGCAGAGAACACAAACAGAGGAAACAAAAGGTGTCATGACAGGTTTGCTTTAAAAACAAAAAACAAAAAAAGACAAAAAACAATCATATCTGCATAAGAAAGCATCATGGAGAAACACACACAAAACTGAGACATGTATAGAAATGCAATCAGATAGATTTTTTCCATAACCTAATCACTGTAGTTTGGCAGTTTGAAACTAAATTGAAGTTGAAATGAGAATCTGCAGCTGTAATCTTGAAATGGTTCTGAAACTGAATTCATCCGCGTGCCTTTATGTGAACTTTTTTTAATTTATTGCCACATTTCATGAGAACTTCAGCTGTGATGTGTACAAACACTTGACTCCTGCTGTCATGGTAATTCAGATACAAAACTAACAGTGTGTCCAAACAAATTATGTTTTTTAATCCATTCTTTAGGATCTCTTTAGCTTGTTAGGTTATTTCTAGAACATGTTTAAATGCATTTAACATAGCGTACAGATTTAACTTGATCATAGCCAGCCAATGCATTGTGGGAAACCATTTGTTAACTCTGTTACATTTCATTTGTAAATGTTGACAGTTTTTTATTTTGATTTTTTTTACTTCTGGTGTGAGGCATGCACAGAATGAAATCATCTGGAAACTAGTGAGAGATGAGCACATTGCTGTAATGGAGTATTTGAGGTGGGGTATTTTAATGGTTTGTCGTGAAATAACAGCAATGGCTTGACAAAACACTAAACTGCAGTGTTATGTTGTGTGTGTTGCGAAAGTGTGAGATTGCTGTAAACGGAACTAGTGAACTTTGTGGGACTTTGTTTTGTAAATCACTGTTTAATTTGTGGACTTTAGCCATTGTCTACTTTAATGTAACAGTAAGCTGTGCATGAAAAAGGGTCATATTAAATTCAGTTTGTATTTTCTTGGTACTGAATTTTAAGTGTCAAGGCAAATTATTTAACATACAAATTGGCAAACATATTTTGTAGCCCAATGAAATTTTATATTGTAAAGCTTAATCTTGAAATGCTATTTGCACTTTCATAGTCTATACTTGATACATTCCCAGTTTATATGGAAGTAAGTAATGTTTGATGTCTGGCCAATAAATGAAAGCATCAGTTATGGTTTACTCTTAATAAAATTACACAAAACTTGCATTGCATTCTCTGTTTATTTAGACACCACATTTTTTCCATTTCATGATTAAAAGTTCATATAGTGAAAATGTCTCATTTCTGTACATAGTGTGGTACAAACAGTTCATTCCATTCTTCTGTTCTTAATGCATGATGCAAGCACAATAATGTCACATTTCACAATAGTCACAATACATGGATTTATGTAACCTTTCACTTATGACTGAACATTCCATTTCAACATTCAATATGCACCTTATTAAAAAATTCCATTGCTATGCTTTGAATTGACTGTGGGTACCCCAACACTGCACTGTTATTCCCTAAAATCTTCACTGAGGGCCTTTAAACATGACTGTGGGTGAGCTGTGTTATTCCCCTGAGGTTATACAATGCCCTGCTGAGCTTGACTGTGCTGTAGGTTCTCTAGCTGATGTGTACACTTTCAACTGGAACATTTCACTCAAAAATAAACAGCGCTGGACAGCCCGGGTCCAGCTCTCCCATTTTGTTGGTAAGAGGGTTGACTCTCAAAAGGAATGAAATTGCAACAATACAATTGAAATTGCAAGGAATATGCTCTGACTTTTGAGGAAAGCACTGAATGCCCCAGTTATACCCAGTGTGCCACACCACCACTAAACATGGGTGTCCCCATACTAGTCTTTGGGATTTATTTTACCCCCGTATATCACTGCTGGCTTTACCGCACGTTATTTTCACTCAGCTGTGAAGACTCTTTGGGGTCATGAATACGGCCGCAGAATCGCAGCTTGAGTTTATCCATTTACTCACCTCGAGCTCCTCTCTGTTTATAAATACCCCCATTTTAATGGCTTCTTGGTGAACTGGCATTGAGACCAAATGTTGTAACACTGACAACTTCACTGAGGTATGAAACACTGACACCTTTGTTTCTGCATATAGCTCCACAACCCTCCAGTTATGGTGCTACACATTACTGCTCACGATCCAAATTGCCAAATTGAGATGTATGAATCATTTCCAGTTGTATTCACCTGTTAATTGTTTTCTTTGTTGGGAAGGTGCCAGTTGTCTTGACTGTGTGTATCTCCATGTAAACAGACAATCTCTTAATTTCTTTTCCAAATCTGCATCCACCCAGCAAGTTTTGGCCATAGCAGCCTTTCTGAATTGGAGTACAGGAAGCCCCATCAGGAGGAACATGAGGGCTGTACAGAATGAAGTTTGTGTAAAATTTTTTTAAAGGATTATTAGCCTTCTCAATAAAGGGTATACTGTCACATCTCATCTATCTGATGATGCATGTAGCTTAGCATAAAATTACAGCTGAAAAGAAAAATCTCCATAGGGGGATAATATCTCATTCTTAGTCTGACAGGCAGACAGACTAAAAAAGGTCCAAAACTCCTTGGCCAGAGTGAGCACCAGGTGCACCTAAGGGCTATGTAATTAAGAAACCTCTTCCTCCTTCCTTTCTTTCCCCATCCTTGTTATGCTCCACCCTCCTGTGTTTTCATTGGCTACTCTTCACTCATGGTCATGTGATCCCATTCCAGTCTGGAAGGGATTTTTCTGGGGTTCAAAATTAGGGTTAGGGTTGTTAGGGTTTTAGGGTTTTAGGGTCTTAGGGTCAGAGTTTTAGGGTTACTCCCAGATGCCCGTGAGAAAATCTAGGGTTAGGGTTAGGGTTACTCCCAGATGCCCATGAGAAAATCATTACTTTTCCTCCATAATTAACTGTGGCAGAGTTGTATTGTCTACAGTACCTGAGATATTAGGAATATAAGATGCTTTTTCAGGCATTGCATGCTGTTTGGGAGTAGTTACCCTAGCTGTCATGGTGTGTAAGCTATGTAGCAGAGGCTCAGTTCAGGTAAGGTAAGGGCAATAGAGAGATGACAACTTTGCAGGGTGTGCCTCAGTACAAAGAAATGATTCCCTGGTTTCATTGAAGTTCAAGACATTGAATGTTGATGTGTCAAATACATTTTTGGATAACAGAAAATATTGTAGCACAGTGGTTAAGAGCAGGGCTTGTAACTGAAAGGTTGCTAGTTTGGTTCTCTGCTGAGGCACTGCTGCTGAACCCTTGGGAAAGTTACCTAATCCAGAATTGCTGTATAAATAAATAAATTGCTGGATAATGTGTAAAAATTGTAAACTATGTAAGTTGCTCAAGACAGGAGTGTCTGATACATTGAGTCTTTAAGAAAATATATATTTATTAGTTGTCTGATTGCACCATAGACTTGAGCACAGCACAAGAGTATCTTAGAAATCCTCAGTCCTCCAGGCCAGGGTGGCAGTTTGTGTTGTTATGTCCATCCACCTTCTTATGAGACAAATTTTAAAATCTGGGTCAGTTGCCTTTTTACAGCCATGCTGTTGTTGAGGACCTCAAACATATCAATTTTATACGGCGAGTGTCAGAATGCCTCAGCTCTCTGTCAAACACTTCATTCCTATTTCCTTCCTTCATTCCTAATCCAAACCAATACAGTCCCCAGTAAATACCATGTGACCTCACCTACTTCCACAAGACCCCTGCCAAGAGAGGGTCAGTGTAGAGCTCCACTGCCACCTGCTGGATCTTCACTGATCATTTGATATGTCTGTGATCTGAGTCTGGGTTTGCTTTGCTTGCTTTTGCCTTCCAGAACAGAGAAATATCACCTACGTGTCTAGCTGCATTAGATATTACCCTAGTTAAGCCAGTGTGAGTTCTTTCCTGATCGGGTCTTTATGATAACAGCTTCACTGTACTATAGCGCTGATTTCCCTCTCAACGGTAACGTACATTGAACAATTTTTTTGTGTCCAACCTTAACTAATAATATTCGTTTAAAGAACAAGCCCAATGGATTTATTTGGCAATAATATTAAAGTAGTCTTCCTGTGAAGATAATATGTTTCAAGCAACTTTACTACAATATATAAAACACTTATATTTCTTTGCCTTTACCTCAGGAAACTCCATCAATACTGCTATCCATTTTAGGTAGTTTTTTGCACCAAAACGAAAATCAAGCGCGAATTGAAAATGCTAAATGAAATATTTATATCGCATTCGATTTTTCATTGTGGTATTGATCAATATAAATATGACGAAAACGAGGTATACTTGTTTGCAATGATTTTAAAGTGCTGAAGTGTATTGCTTTCCCGTAATCCTCCGAACTGCTGTTCTTGGCGCTGGCATGCATATCATACTTTGTTTGGCAGACTCTGTGGACCAGTAGTTTTAGATAACCTATTTGTTAATATCTTTAAAATTTAATTTCCTCTAATTGGTTAAAAAGGCGGTAACGTTAAGACGCTACTTCGCATCGACAGTATTTTGTTGTAACCCTCCCCACCTATAGATGGCAGAGTGCAGCTTTCTCTATGGTAGTGCGTCTTTCTTGCAGTCTCTCTGGTGTGTGCTTCCTGGTTTAGGTGCTTTCAGGCGTCCAATAGGCATTTGTTTATGTGGTAAAGCAATCGGTCCGCACAAATCCAATGCCTGAGAATCTTTCTTTCAGAACGAAATGTTGCTAGCTAGTTAAATTAATCAGATGGCCACGTGTTTTTTTTTTTAAAACTCTGTGACAAGTAAGTTAGGTCGGTAACTATTTGGGTAGCTGGTGTGCTCTAGCTGATTCTGCTAAACAAAGTTAAATAGACATTGCGAGTGATTTTTATTAGCTAGCTAGTTAGCATCTCCTGTACACAGCGCTGGTTATATGTAGGGAAAATGCCGCTAGGTTTAAAACCTTGCTGTGCAGTTTGTAAGACAAACACGTCTTCCATGTGGAAGAAAGGAAGTCAGGGAGAGATTCTGTGCAATAACTGTACAGCGAAAAGTTCCATCAGCGGAGGGACAGGACCATCGGCCTCCTCCAACACGCAGCAGAATAATGGCGGCGCTAAGCAGGTCTCACTTCACTCACGTTGCGCTCAATGTTGTGTTCGATCGTGATGTCACCTTTCATTGTAAAATGGCCTTGTGGCTAAGCAAGCATTTCTGCAGTTATAACCAACACCACAGTATAACCAGTTTCCACCTGTATTCACTTATCGTGTTAGTAATCCTAGCAGAGACGTATTGTAGCAATGTTGGTCGTTAGTCTAGCTAAATGGCTAGCTCTGTAGGTTAGACAGGTGTTTATCATAAAAATGTTCTCGTATCCGTAAACAAAAGTGCCGTACTAAACTATAGCGCATATTTATGAAATGGTTTCCTTGTAGTCGAAGCAGGAGATTCACCGGCGGTCAGCACGCTTGAGAAGCACTAAGTATAAGGCACCTGCCTCGGAGAAAAAGGTATCTACGAAAGGAAAAGGGAGAAGACACATCTTCAAGCTGAAAAATGTAAGTGAAACGTCATCTGTTGAGATATACACCTGAGCAAATGAACAGCAAAAAATAATCAGCACATTTTTAATCTCCATGAAGTTAATATGCACGGAATTTAAAAGGTCTGGTTTAACTCAAGCAGAATAATAAGCAATGTCTAAATGTGGAGTCGTGGTTTACCAGATGATTCATTCGTGCAAATTTTGGCATTAAATGGTGGGAGGTTAGGCTGAATGTGGAGAGATTGAAGAGTTTCATAAGTAGATGGTCACAGTTAAACTTGTGGAGTAGAAGGGTGAAGGTGGTGTTATGCAGTTACAAGAGCTTTGAAACTGTTAAGATCTAAGTCTCCTGTTTCTCTTTCAGCCAATCAAAGCTCCAGAATCAGTATCTACAATCATCACGTCAGAGTCCCTTTTTTACAAGGTATCTACCAACTTTAAAGCAGATGATTTATAATGAAACACTGTGTTGGCAAAACATACACTGACAGAGGTGTGTTTTTCTTCTTTGCAGGGAGTTTACTTCCAAATAGGTGATGTTATCAAAGTAACAGACGAGGAGGACGGAAAGCCGTACTATGCCCAGATTCGAGGCTTCGTGCAAGACCAATACTGTGAGAAGAGCGCTGCTCTGACCTGGCTAATACCAACGCAAGCCAGTCCCAAAGACCACTTTGACCCGGGCACTTTCATCGTAGGTTAGTGAATTTCAGTCAGATAATTATGTATGTATGTATAGAAGACACAGCATGTTGCCAGCTGTAGCTGTCAGGCTGCTGGGTGTCTCCTTCCACTAAAGCCTCTGTTTGTGGTATCTGCAGACAGAGAAAATAAACCCTCATACTCTCAGCACTGTTGAATAAGTAACTGTTCTTGCAGCTCTGCTTGATGGGTGCGCTTGGTTAAGTGCTCCTGTCCTTTGCATTGGGTCTTTTTACCTGGCTCTCCTTGTTGTGTAGCTGTGGATAAGAAAAGGCGCAGGTTTAAAGCCTGCCGCAGGTCCGCACTCAGTTTTCAGTGTGTTAGTGTCAGCATACGTTTAGTATCAAGGGTGAATTAGGGGTTTAAATCACAGTGTGCATGCGAGGCTTTAGTGTTAATGTTGTAGAACTACGATAAGACAAACTGCGTCCAGGTTTCCAGAGGTAGCAGTTACTCTTTCCCGAGTTCTAGATGGGTGTTGCAGGGAGTGGGAGGCTCTCAGGCACCATGTTCTCTTTGGTCAGGTGGGAAAAATCCCTGATGAACCATGTACATTATACTCTGACCAGGGCATGAAAAAACACATTTTTTTCAGTCTGATGCATCACACAGCAGGTTTACTAGCATAACTACATTCACAGGCAAGGTTACTAGCATTACTAGTGTCACTATATTTGCAGGCAACATTATGTGCGTTTCTCTTCTGCATGACATTCTGTGTGCTTCTTCTTGTGCGTTGGTGCAGACTATATTGCTGTAAGGCAAGTTTAATTCGTACAGTTGCGGATTCCAAAGTGAGGGTGCAGGGAGAGGGCCATTGAAAAAGAGGAACATCATATATTCCCCTGTAAGCTAGTGTTGCTCTGGCAGTCTGGTGTAGTTCTTAGAGAGCAGGTCTTGGGAATAGAAAGTAGTTGGGGAAACTGCTGTTTTATTCAGTTTACTTCACCTGAAGGCTTGGGTAGCTGTTAAGGTGTATTTATGATTTGGTGTACAAAATCACAGTACATTAAGCTGTCTCATATAAAGGTGGCTGTTCAGCCAACAAACGAATGAGTCAGTGAGTTTGGATCATGCTGCATTATAAAGGAGAGTTGTAAGGGAGTCTGCTGGAATGCACACCTCATGATCCTTTGCATGTTTTAATATACACTGATGAGCCAAAACATTATGACCACCTGCCTAATATGCTGTTGGTCCTCCATGTGCCGCCAAAACAGCACCGACCCACCAAAGCATGAACTCTACAAGACCCCTGAAGGTGTCCTGTGGTATCTGGCACCAAAACATTAGCAGCAGATCCTTCAAGTCCTGTAAGTTGCGAGGTGGAGCCACTGTGGATCAGACTTGTTGGTCCAGCACATCCCACAGATGCTCTATCAGATTGAGATGTGGAGAATTTGGAGGCCAGGGCAACACCTTGAACACTTCATCATGTTCCTCAAACCATTCCCGAACAATGTGAGCAGTGTGGCAGGGCGCATTATCCTGCTGAAAGAGGCCACTGCCATCAGGGAATATCATTGCCTTGAAGGGGTGTACCTGGTCCGCAAAGTTGTTTAGGTAGGTGGCAGGTGTCAAAGTGACGTCAACATGAATTGCCGGACTCAGGGTTTCCCAGCAGAACATTGCCTAGAGCATCACACTCCCTCCACCGGCTTGTCGTCTTCCCACAGTGCATCTTGGTGCCATCAGTTCCCCAGGTAAATGGTGCACACGTACACGGTCATCCACGTGATCTAAAAGAAAACGGGACTCATGGACAAGGCGACCACTGCTCCAAGGTCCAGTTCCGACGCTCACGTGCCCATTGGAGGGGCTTTTGATGGTGGACAGGGGTCATCATGGGCACTATCACCGGTCTGTGGCTACGCAGCCCCATACGCAGCAGTGTGCAATGCACCATGTGTTGTGACACATTCCTCCCATAACCATCATCGAAGTTTTCTGTGACTTGTGCCACAGTAGACCTTCTGTCGGTTCGGACCAGACAGGACCAGCCTTCGTTATCCTTGCACATTGATGCATATTATTTCAGTCTTTCAGTTTTTATTTCCTTTAGTCTGGTATACAGTGCTTCTGTAAGATGCGGCAGGGGTCCTTTTGGTGAGAGGCTGGTTGATGTGTGTCTCAGGGTTTTGTCCCCTTAGTTGCTA
Source organism: Megalops cyprinoides (assembly GCF_013368585.1). Taxonomy (NCBI): domain Eukaryota; kingdom Metazoa; phylum Chordata; class Actinopteri; order Elopiformes; family Megalopidae; genus Megalops; species Megalops cyprinoides. Next base: position 26,461,763 of record NC_050603.1, on the reverse strand, counting down.
ATATGTTTAGATGAATAATTCAGTTTTTCTGATGTCCACATTCATGCCTCTGATTTGTTTTAGGCCCAGAGGAGGATCTTCCAAGGAAGATGGAGTACCTGGAATTTGTGTGCCATGCCCCCTCTGAGTATTTCAAGTCTAGGAGCTGTCCATTCCCCACCATTCCTATCCGTCCAGAAAAAGGCTACATTTGGACTCATATCGGACCCACGCCAGCAGTCGCATTTAAGGAATCTGTTGGTGGCAGTAATTAGCCTAGTAAGCGTTGACGCTACAGGCTATGCCCATTCATGTGAACTGTTGGATAAAGGACCATTATATGTAACATAAGTAAACCAAATTTGGTGTCTTCTGTTGGATTTAAAGAAGTAAATTAGGTTTTGTATGTTGAGTGTCATACTCCCTCTTTACTAAGTATTCACATCTGAAGCTCTGAAAGAATTGGTTAAGAGACATGCACTCTTCATTTTGTACAGAGGAATATATTACCAAACTGACTCCAGATTTCCTTGTTCCCTTAGTCCGGTCAAATCAGCTTTTACCAGAACCCGGATTCATTTTCCAGCACGCATTAAAATGAAAAGGTTAAGGATAAAAATGTGGTGCTGTAAACGTGTCCAGGGCCTTACTAGTATGTGGTTGTAATTTGTAAGTAAAATGTCTGAAGGTTCCTTCACAGGAAGGCTGTTTACTATAATAGTCCAGTGGTGCAGTTTTCATGATTTAACTCCCGTAATGAGGGGTGACAGACTTGAGATGAAGGCTAATTATTTAGTTTCAGTAGGATGAGGATAGACTGGATTTATAGGTGGATTTGTAGCTGTAACCTTCTTAGTTTTATCTGGAAAGAGGGTTGGCACATCGTCTTAATGTTGGAATACTGCATATTCATTATTAAATGTTCATTCATGCTCAGCCATGGGTTTTTAACAGTACCACTGCAAAAGTTACTGATTGCAGTAACAAAAAACTGATTTTTGCAGTGTTAATATTGCTCATTTCAGATGTCAGCTTACTGGCCTTGGTGGGTGACATTTTTAGTGGTGTGATGGTAAGTAAAGTAATGATAGCTACGTTCATTTTTTTATAAAGAGATGGGCGCTGCAGTTTGTGAATGAATGTTTTCTCAACCTGAAGCAGCAGCTTGGAGCAGAAGGCACTGTACAGGCTGAGCTGCCTGAGACGAGTTCCTCCAAATGGGATGTTTCCAGTGAAGTAGTGTGACCGCGTCCATCTCTGGATATGAACAGGGTAGCACCAGATGCACAAGGACTTGGGTTGGAAACATCACACACACTGCCTGTTTCCTGATACACATTGTTACCCTTGTTCCAAAGGTATTGTGTTTTGAGAATGTCTGTCTGCATCAGAGGAGTGCAAGGATGGCATCAGACTCCAAGAAGAGCATGCAGTCCATGATGGCACTTATTTGTGTAATTTCTGTTGAAATCACATCATGAGAATTGACTTAGTCAGTACATGAAATTAAAGTGAATTATTTTAAGGTCAGGACTTTGAACTGCCATGTACTATACAAATGGGAGATGAAAGAGTTTTACAGGCGGCTAATGTCATGTACTCTATTTGAAACTTGCAGAGCCATACCTTGCCATAGAAGGTGATTGTGCAGTGATATTTTGCCCTCATTCAAAGGCGGTGGTCACTGCTTGTGTGCAGAAAGGCACCATTACTGCAAAAAAAAAAAAAAAAACTGTCAGAATGCACTTAATTGGACACAAATCATATTATTTACTAGGCAGAGAATCTATTATTGTTCTGCCCGATACTTTCCATCATTTATCTCAGCTGCTTGATCTAATAGTGAAGAAGGCAGCTGAGAGGAATTTCATTCATGTGTTTGCAGTACATGGCAAATGCACTCGATATAGAGAGACTCGTGCTGGTTGTACCCAGGATTATAGGGAAAGGCACTTTCAAGAGCAAGATCATACTGTCCTGACTTTAGAGGTTTGTTGTAAAAGTCTCAACTAACAACATCATTATTATGTGATCAGTGAGACCATTCCAATCAGAAGTGATGTGCAAAGCCATATTGATGATTAGCAGTTTAAAGCACTGATGGAAGCAGAAATTGTTTTTGATCATGGCTTTGCAATTCCTCATAAGCAGGAGGGCCACCTGTCTCTGTTACAGCCAAAATAAGTGTTGTTCCAGATGCAGGCGGCCTGCTCTCTTGGCTTTAGATCTTGTTTTCTTAGTCACTAATCCTTTATTATGGTGTCTCTGTCACTGCACCAAATAGCAAATCCTTCCACAAATGATATGTCTAAATTGGGGCACCCAGGCAACCAAGCTATTTGATGTAGTGTAAAGAATTTGTCATTGTGTTTGACTTAAAGAACAGAAAAACACAAGCTATTTATATAATATTGCACTGTGTGTTACAGATTGGTGTGTATGTGTACCAGCTGTTATTACATATGTCCTCAATTAACCAACAGCTGCATATTCACAAACAGTTCCTGGAAAATTAACAAGATTATTAATATTACCAGAACAAACTGCAACTTCAGTGATTTATTACCTGCCCAAAAAATGCCTTTAGCACAAAAAAATGGAAAGTTATTCAAATGCCAGAAGTACTTGTTCCCTCTGAGTCAGTACTAACACTTGCAACTGTGGATATCAACTTAATATGAAGACACATGTTAGGTTGTACTTCCTGGAACAGACAGTCAGATGAATCAGATGAGAATAGTCTTGGCGAGATGAGGTTTATTCCCCAGGAGTCAAAGTTACACACGCAAACAGCGCCCAAACTAAGACTGTCTAGGCTCGGATGAGCACTCGCATAAATACCCAGGTATGATTATGCTATACAACAGTTGTTCATTGCATTTAGACAGAATGACATGGCAGTGAACTACAAACATTGATATAGTGATGACCCTTTGTTTAGAGACCGTTCCTGTGGAAAATTTGGTGTGGTCTTCATTGATATAGTGACAATTCTTTGTTCTGCGGCAGTTCCTGTGGACCATTTGGTGTGATTTGCATTGCTATGGTGATGTCTTTGTTCTGCGACAGTTCCTGTGGGCCATTTGGTGGGGACCAGACAGACCTTATAGCTCTGTAATCGACATGGTTTGAGCAAGTAGATAAGTGTGCAATAGATGGAAGGATAAGTCAATAATAAAATGAAGAGAAGACTCAATAAGTAGAGTATCGATCAGAATGTCAATCCTAACAGATTTTACACAATGTTACCTTACACAAACTAGACAAGCACTATTCCAAGCAAACCTAGCCAATGTTTCTTCTCAATTCTAAATAACTGCCAACTGAAGTTTCTTGGGGGGTGGACCTTTTTTGTACATTTTTGTGCATTGAGACAAGTTATAATCTAAAAACTTAATTTTGAATATGTCATATAAATATCCTCATTGAAAAAGTTAAGACTGGTGTGGCTGTTCTCCTAAAATAAACATGAAATAGTAACACTGTATCCAAGCTATTGGCTGCTTGTTTCTATATGCACATTTGGATGAAGTAAGAGGGTAAGGTCATATATTACATCACTCCTTCAGTAACATAGACTGCAGCATATGAAGCAAAATGAAAATGATAATGTTTTGATGAGTGTAAATGATGTGATGCAAATGACAATCATACCTTCTTGTAGAGAGCAGTGAGTTTGTGTAAAGTTTGTGGGAAATGTTGGCTAAACATATTTCACAACTTTGCAGTCAGTTTACGTTTCTGTTGTGTTTGAGGCGTACTGTGTATCTATCCAAATGTGTTACCATACTGAAAGAAAAATATCCAAGTTCACCATCACTGTTATTGGAATTACCGCTCTGAATGTGAGACAAATTCATAGCATAAAATCTGAGACAAGACCTTTCAGAGATGCCTGAGTCAGATGAGCTTAGAGATGAATGGTTTCAGGTATACCATGCCCCTATTCTGTGCAGAGCAATGTGAGACATTACTAAGGCTGTTGTAGCAGATGAGCCAGTAAACATGCAGGAGTTGCTAAACTTTGGTTTTGCTGGCCGAAGCATCTTTTCTTTTTAAGGCATGTCAGCACCCTTCTCGCTCCTGGTTAGCCAATAAAAACCACACCATAGCAGCAGAAATGCACTGTAGGAACACAGTCAAAACAAGTATGATTTCATCAAACTCAGTTTCATCATTCAAGTGAAAAAGAAAATTACTTTTATCTCAGCATATTCAGTAACACTACTATTAGCAGCCCTTATATGTGTTTTACATACTACAATTTAGTGAACACACAAAGCACATTTCATATTTATTTTTGGTGATAAAACAACCATTTAAAGACATTTAAACAGTAATTTGTAGTTAACTACTGTGCTGACAACTCAAATTGTGAAAGTGAAGTAAAACTTTAGATAATGTCTTTGAGGCTCCAAGCATCCATTGCCAAATTTTGACATATTTCATAAGCAGAGACTGGAAATTGGGTGTCAGGGCTGCATATCCCTATGTAGGGAGGAGGGTTACTTTAGGAAGTGAAGATGGGATGTGCAGGAGAGTGCTATGACAGAGGCATCTAGGGATGCGCTCCAAACCAATTTTCTCACTGAGCACAAGCTGTCATCACGGACAAATCTCACAGCATGACTGGGTGATGTCATCAGCACTACAACCAGTCTCATTTCTGCTGGGTTCCATTACTGAGGACAAAAAGACCCTGTCCTCCTCCTCCCCCATTCTTATTCCTAGTTTGAAGAAGTCAGTGGCATGGTGGATGAGTTTGTTAGTTGGCGCTGGTGGAGCGACTGGGCCTTGTTGTGGCAGTATGGTATATTGATGTTTTCTACTGCTGTGGAGTCATTTCATCTGTACATAATCAGCCAGAGAAAGAGGGAGCAACCTGATTCCACTCAGGCAGTCAACGCATACAAGGTGTTCTAACATTATTACAACTATTGTTGTAATGCCTGGCTCCTATGTCTAGCTAGGAGATGGCTCACAGCCATTCATCAATAAAGATATTGCAGTTATCAAAGATAGATGGACAGAAGCTTCAAACCAAATAATTATACTGCAATGTCATTTGTTTCATTTGTGTTATGTCTAACGAAATATGGTAAGGAAATGGTAGACACTGATTATATCATGGTAATTCCAAAGGAATGGAATCTGTCAACATAAAATCATTTATGGTGGGCTACATACTGAAGGTTTAATTCTGACATTTAACTTTGAGAATAAGGTCAACGAATTAGTGATCAATACATAATGAAATAACATTACATAATTTGGTGTATTTCTTCCTTCAGGCTGACCTGGGCTAAATCTAAACATACTTGACAGTTATTGTTTTATTCAATAGATTGTTGGTCAATAATAACTACTGTAAGTGTCTGATTTAGAAACAATATATAAATGGCATATTTCATGGGCAACCAACTGCCAGAGGACTTCCCCAATCAGTTTTGTACATCTAGGAAAACTGATGTGCATTGTCATGACCGAACAAGGAAAAGGAAAGGTGATTAGATCCGTCCATCCATGCACTTTTTGCTTGTATAATTTTCTTCCCTGTCAATAAGGGGTATGAATAAATATGGGTGTCACTGTAAATGGATAATGAGATGTTGAGATATAAAATATCAGGATTTCTTCAGAAAATCTGTAGTTCCTGTGCAGACAGCTGTTTTCCAGGCAGCTCTGCTCTGGTTCTGCCTTACAGGAATCACTGTCTGGCCTTGCACACAGGTTCCTTGTTGGTAAGCACACAGATAATCTTGTGAAGATTTGTGGCCATAACCATTTACCACAAATAGCTATGTTCATGCAATGACAGTGACACTGACCACTAGATAGCAGTGCTGCGCAGCAAATGCAGTTCCTTGTTGAGGGGGCTGGAAAAAATCCTCTTCTGTAAACCAATCATCTTACAACTCAACAGCAAACAATAGCTTAATTGTAATGAATTGTGTTCTAGCATGGTTAATTATGAATGCAAAAATTGCATTAATAATTCTGATAAGGCTGTCCTTTGAGGTCTGGGTCTTTTTTGGGATGAAATGGTGGACACATCAGTTTTGGGGCACAGGTCATATCAGGACGAACGTTAATATCATGACTCATATTGCTGAAAGCATGAAAAGCCATAACTAATGGATGGCCACTCCAGGTGTTGATTCTGTGGCAAAGAGTCCACATAGAATTCACAATAAAACACTGGTTATGGAATTTCAGCTCTTACTGTGTCCTGTGGTATATGCCAAAATGGCTGCTGAAGAACTCTGTGTTGCTGTGTTTATAGACAAAATATGCCATCCGATTTATGACAAATACATGCCATGGAAATAATGCAAAGTAATTAAATAAGATAGATCAGTTTTGCTGTTTCCGTTATGCCAAAATGCCTATAAACAGAGCTAAGATGGTGGCATTGTTGGCAGTGATTGAATATAGTCCTGTGACACAGCCTTCTCAAACAGACTCACAGTGACCACACAGCCATCTGACACAGAATCACAGTGACCACACAGCCTTCACACAGACTCACAGTGACCACCCAGTCTTCTCACACAGACTCACGGTGACCACACATCCTTCTCACACAGACTAACAGTGACCACACAGCCTTCTCACACAGACTCATAATGACCACACAGCCTTCTCAAACAGACTCACAGTGACCACACAGGCTTCTCATACAGAATCACAGTGACCACACATCCTTTTCACACAGACTCACAGTGACCATCCAGCCTTCTCACACAGACTCACAGTGACCACACAGCCGTCTCACACAGAATCACAGTGACCACACATCCTTCTCACACAGACTGACAGTGACCACACAGCCGTCACACACAGACTCACAGTGACCACACAGGCTTCTCACACAGACTCACAGTGACCACCCAGCCTTCTCACACAGAATCACAGTGACCACACAGCCTTCTCACACAGAATCACAGTGACCACACAGCCTTCTCACACAGACTCACAGTGACCATCCAGCCTTCTCAAACATACTCACAGTGACCACACAGCCATCTCACACAGACTGACAGTGACCACACAGCCTTCTCACACAATCTCACAGTAACCACACAAACACAGAACGCTTGATGGAAAATGTCATTGGACCAGCACCACTGGCCCACTATGAACACAGACATACAGTATATTGCATTAATAGCAGGACCTGGCTGGCATGCTAGCTTTGAAGCATTGTGCAGTACAGAGAGGAGTGTTTTCTGTTGGTGGCCAGTCTACACAGCAAACAGCTGAGATCCACACAAATCTCTTCCTCTCTTGTCAGGAAATTGATAGCCCTCTGCTTTCCCCTTCATCTGTATCCTCCCAGAGGCAAAACAATGAATTTCCAACTTTTTCAATCTCTTTTTACAAACACTTAAATATCATCGACTCTCAGTCTGCTCAGTAACCAGCAACAGAAACCTTATCAATGCTGCCTCCCCAACTGTGTGTGTGAGGTGGGGAGGGGGCTGGGGGGCTACTGTCATGGTGTCATGTGTGGAACTTTAATCAGACCTTAGTTTTCACCTGTTTAGTGCAACACCTATATCCTGTGATGGCATCCTGTTTGACTTCCCAGGATGTCGAGCTGTAATTTATTTTCTTAATGACTTAATTGGATTGATTGTTGTTTTTTTTAATTAGGTCACGATTTGTATGATGATGTTATGGCAAGCTAGAAAATCTGCTTTAGCACAGTTCTCCAGGAGCAGGGTTGCCTTTTGTTGTTGCTCATGCATTCTGAGTGTGTGTTACAAAGACACAAAACTCCTGCTAATAAGACTCAAAGTGTCCTTTTGATTTTTTTTTCACAGCCTGTTTCCTGGTGTGCTGTGTCACACAAGGAGGACTGCAGTGCACTGCGGGGAACCATTGTTGCTCACTTAGTGGGGACCACTCAGGAAGAACCAGGCAGTGCGCTCCTCAGGGAGACCCGAATAAGGACAGAGAAGTTCTACAGCAGATTGCTGATCATCATCCAGAGCTGTCCTGGACAGAACATCGTTGTCATTATGGGCAACTTCAATGCCAAGATTGGCAGTGACAACAGGGGCTGCAAACAGGTCATGGGGCAGCAGGGCCTGGGTGAAATGAACAATAATGGGGAAAGATTCGCTGACCTCTGCACCACAAGCAACCTGGTTATCGGCGGGAATTTCTTCAATCACAGAAGGATACACAAGGCTACTTGGGTATCACCAACCCTGTTGACAGAGAACCGAATTGACCATGTGTACATTGGGAAGAAGACTTGAAGGAGATCTCTTCAAGATGTGCGCGTCAAGCGAGGAGCCAATGTTGCTTTGGACCATCATCTCCTAGTTGCCTGAGTGAAGCTCAAGCTAAGGAGGAACTTCCATATCCTGTAAGAGTCAGAGGAAGGGACGATGGACAAGGTATGGCAGGGATTGAAGGAGGCTGTAACATAAGAACATATTATTATGAGAACAGGCCATTCGGCCCAACTAAGCTTGCCATTACAATTAAAGAGAACCCAAAACTGCATCAAGTCTGGACTTGAACACAGTAAGGGTCTCTGCGTCAACTACATGACCTGGCAACCTATTCCATGTATTGATAACTCTTTGTGTAAAACAGTACTTTCTTACATCAGTGCAAAACTTCGTCTTCACTAGTTTCTATTTATGTCTCCTTGTTCTACAGACTGAACTCACTCTAAAAAATCTATTATAGTTAACCTTATTGAGTCCTTTTATAAATTTAAAAACCTCTATTAGATCACCCCTATCTCTCTCTTGCTAAGTCTAAATAGGTTAAGTAACTTGAGTCTTTCCTCATAGCTTTTATATGCCGGGAACTAAATTAGTTGCCCTTCTTTGAACTTTTTCAAGAGCCTCAATATCTTTCTTATAGTGCGGTGCGCAGAACTGCACACAATATTCAAAGAGAGGTCTGACTAAAGCATTGTATAATTTCAATATAACCTCTTTAGATTTATAATCAATACTTTTGGCTATATATCCCAACATCCTGTTGGCCTTTTTACTGCTACAGCACACTGCCTAGATCAGGGGTCTCCAACCTTTTTTCATCTGAGAGCTACTTTGAAAAAATGGAAGTGGCGGAGAGCTACTCATGTCTTATATTACTCACACTTATTCACATAATGTATCAAAACACTCACATTAACCAGCTGAATTAAGCTACTTTTTGTATATACATGTATCAAATGTCAATATCCACAGCTTACATTTTGGATCAAAAGCATCTTAAATTCACATCAACAGCATGTCAAATATATATTCTGTATCCATGTTTCAAATTTAAATGTGTCAAGGTCACTGTAGCGAAGGGCGAGAGCAGTCACTCCACCCAACCTTGAACCTGGGTCTACAGGACACCAAACTGCAACTTTGACCGAGACGCCAAGGAGCTGGGCTCGTTAGTATGGCAGTCAGAGTGCATACTCAACCATAGTGACAGCACTATGTTACACACATAATATATCAAAACATCTTAAATTCACATCAAAGTCATAGAAAACACAGAAAACATTACTACGTGTTTATGTCGTGAGATGTCAGACAAATTTGGTCATCACTAGACACTATTTTGGAACATTAAGCCATGATAAGACTTTTCCTTATAATGGGCGTCAATAGAGAGGAAAATGCTCAATGTAAGATAACGTCCATACTCATAGGATTTCGTTTTTGATTTTTTTTTTGACAGGTGGAAGTGTTTATGACAAGACATGTCCGAGAGAAATTTGGTGATCATTGATCACTGTTTTGGAACATTAAGCCACGTTAAGCCTTTTCACATTAAGAGCTTTAGAATGTCCTTGGAGTGACGCTGAACGTTGCATCTTTTACTGACTGAAACGCTGGTACCGCAGATGAGGCACACACACTTGTCCTTCACATTCATGAAAAAAAAAACTTGCGTTCCCATTCCTCATGGAAATAGCATGTTTTTTTGGCCTGGCCACTTTCTTTGGTCATCATAAATCTGGCTATTTTATTTGGCTAAGATAAACTGGCTTGCTAAGTTAACACCACCAAACTCCTTGCTTTAGCTCAGTAGCTACCTCAGTAGCTAGCCTACAGGGTAACTGACGTGACGTGTTGGGAAAATTGACAGTAGCCTAACTTATTTGATTGACAGCTGATATCATTTTGTGTTGGAGGGGGGTGGGACATCTGTGTATTTGTTTGGATTGAAATGGGAAGAGGTTTCCAGGGTGCATTTATTTTTTGTCTGATTTTTTTGTACATAATCTTTGACCCTTTTGGCGAGCTACTCAAAAACAGGCAGCGAGTGACGTATTGGAGACCCCTGGCCTAGATCCTGTTAAGCTTGGGTTAACTATACTCCCAAGTCTTTTTCAAATTGAGCACATTCTAGATTTTTTTTACCCTCATGAGTAGTCTTGTCTAAGGTTCTTATTTCCCACATGCAAGACTTTACATTTAGCTACACTGGATGTCATCTGCCAGGTATCTGCCCACTTTTGGATGCTTATTTAGGTCTTCCTGTATTACTTTAGTTGATTCTATACTGTTGGCTAGACCCTCTAGTTTTGTATCATCTGCAAATTTTACTACTTTACTACTAACCTCTGCATCAAGATCATTTATGTATATAAGAAATAGCAAAGGCCCCAACACCGATCCCTGTGGGACTCCACTTCGCACAGGACCCTGCTCTGATACAATTCCTCCCACAGTTACAGTCTGCTTTCTATTAGACAACCAACTTCGAACCCACTCAGTGATAGCTCCTGTAATTCCTGCAGATTTCATTTTCAATATGAGCCTCTCATGTGATACTTTGTCAAATGCCTTTTGAAAGTCCAAATAGATAATATCAAAAGCTTGGTTTGAGTCTAAACACACTGCAGCTTCCTCAACAAAGTCCAGGAGGTTTGTTAAGCATTACCTCCCTCTGCGAAAGCCATGCTATCGTTTAGATGCTATCATTTAAGATACCATTTTGTTCAAAGAATAATTCCAAATTGTCCCTAATGATGGATTCCAGTAATTTACATGTGATACAAGTTAAACTGATGGGCCTATAATTTCCTGGATCAGTCTGGTCACCTTTCTTGTAGATAGGTACTACACTGCCATGTTTCCAGTCATCTGGTATTTCTCCAGTTTTGAGAGATTGTTTAAAAATAACTGTCAGAGGCTTGTAAACCACTTCCGCTAGTTCCCTGAGAACTCTTGGATATATTCTGTCGGGACCTGCTGCCTTATTTGTTTTTGGAGTTTATCTAGTACTTTTGCATCATTTAAATCAATTTCCTCCATAAGACTCTGAGAATTGAATGCACCTGAAGGCATATGTGAAAACAGTTCACTTGTGAAACTCTCCACAAAGTAACTATTTAGGGTATCAGCAGTAGATTTGTTATCATAAACCATAACTCCATCCTTATTTTTATACTCTTATCTCATCCTTAACTATCCTTTTCCGACTGTAGTATTGAAAAAAGCGTTTAGAGTTGCTCTTTGCATCTAGTGCAATCTGTCTTTCAAAACACCTTTTAGCTTCCCTTATTTTTTTTCTTAACTTGAGCTTGCATATTACTGTATTCAATCTTATTACTCTCTGAGCTGTCCCACTTGTATATTTTAAATAATTTCCTTTTTTGTTTCAAACTGTCCCGTAATGACTTATTCATCCACTATGGATGGTTCCTTTTTTAAGCTTCCCTTTTCTCACTTGCGGAATGAATTTACGCTGTACATCCAGAATAGTCGTTTTAAATATGCACCACATTTCTTTCACAGTTTTGCCATCTAGAAGAGGTACCCAGTTTATATTCCTTGTATAGTCACACATCTTAATAAAGTCAACTCGTCTAAAGTTGAAAACTCTAGCATAGGAGAATGCAGACTTAACTTGCCAAAAAACTTCAAATGTAATTGCACTATGGTCACTTGTTCCGAGTGGCTCCCCTACCTCAGTACTGCAAATGCTATCAGGATTATTACACAGAACCAGATCTATAATTGTGTTCTCTCTTGTAGGTTGAGTAACAGACTGTACCAAAAAGCAGTCATTTACAACATCTAAAAACTCTTCCTCACATTTACCTTGACCTGACACAGCTTCCCAATTAATTCTAGGGTAATTGAAGCCCTCCATTACTATTGTCTCACCCTCCTGACATGCTAGCTTAATATTATCAAAGAGCATACTGTTAACACTAGGGGTGGGAATCACAGAGTAACTCACGATATGATAATATCACGACACACTGCCCACAATAACGATGGTATCAAAATACTGCGATTCTGCAGTACTCGATACATTGCAAGACAATCATCTACGATTCATCACGATATCTGTATAACTGAAGAAGAAAAAATGCCCATAAAAGGCAAAAAGCAGGAATTATTTATTCACTGCATTGTGGTGTCAGTTTCACAGAATTTGACAATTAACTATCTAAACTTTGCAAATTCTGACTCCAGAAGGCATTGGGAAAAGCAGCCATTGTGTTACATATTTTGCAGCAATTAAAGTCATTCAAGTCATGAGTTCATTCTATATTTTACATTAGATGTTTTCTGTATGGCCTCCATGTGTATTGAAATACAGTGGTTAGGCTAGGTGACAAGCTAGATCATGTAGCCAGTGTTTCTCAGTCCTGTTCCTGTTTCCCTGACTGAACTCATGAGTGGCACTTTTGATTAGCTGAGCACACCTTCTTTAATCAAGAGCATGTTGCTCACACTAATCAGGTGTGTTTGGAGGATAGAGATAGAGAAGGATAGAGAGAAGATATGCAGGACAGTGGGCCTTCAAGAGTAGGATTGAGAACACTTAATAGCCTATTTCCCATTATCAGCTGGCTCTGTTATTTCTTGTAGGGAGATGTTGATAACAAGCTCCTATGTGTCATGAACTACCTGGATTGGCTCTGTATTAGAGTGCTACACAACCCCACACCATCAGTACAAAACTGTTTTTACTGAAAACGCCCTTTCCCCGGTCTCCACTGATGCAGTGATGGTGTGTGTGCTGATGTTTTTTTTAAACTAACTTTGGTAGAAAAAAAGCAGTTGATGAGGGACCGGTTGGCCGACTTGACAGCCATAAATGAAGATATATTTTTCCTCTTTAAATTGCATAACGTTAATACTTTGCCAGCTAAGAAACGTTAGCTAACTTATCTCAGTTAAGTCGATGCCCTGTTTTCATCAACCCATGACATTATAGCTAGCCAACTAGCTGGCTAGCTAGTTGATCCTACAATTGTTACATCTTTATGGCGGTCAGTTGTCCGAACTAAGTAGTTCATCAAATTAACCCTAAAGCAAGTTATTAAAATGAACGTCTGCAAGTGTAAGGATTATGCAACGTAACGGTGTAAATTGGCAGGCTAGCTGTTAGCTAGATAGTACCACTGGGGTGTAGGTCTGGAGCTACGTTCAGGGTGGTCAGGGAAGAGAATAAGTAATGTTAGTTAAGTAATTGCTAACAGGAACCAACAACAAATTTGAGCTGAGATTGTGATGCTTTAACCACGTTCTGTTTTTAGGATAATGTTTGTGATGCTTTAACCACGTTCTGTTTTTAGGATAATGTTAGGTAGATAACCTTTTGTTTAAATGCCTAATCACACAGAATACTAGCGATATAATTGTAGTACCTTCCAATTCAGACAATTTTGTAAGTAGGAGCTATCTTGCTAAGTTGGCTAAATGCTCAACCGAAGCTAGCTACTTATACAAAACAACAGTCTCTGCCATCCAAACCGTTTAGTCAGCGTTACTTACTGAAATTGAGTTGGACAGGTCTCATTTCCAGGGAGGACTGAGAAAGTGAAGTTGTGTGCATTTCTCCACCGCAAGTTTACCCTCATTCATTTGATAAGCGCCACCACGAGGAGTCATGAAGTAGTGACTCTGGTAAGTCAAATTGGCAGGAGAATCAATTTAGAGCGCCTGCATGTTTTAATAAAAATATCGATATTTGGCGCCAGTATATCGATAATGTATCGCAAGAGGAAGTAATATGATATCTTCCTTTGTCGATATTTTGTCCCACCCCTAGTTAACACTGCTGTCTGAGGCTGGTGGCCTATAACATACTCCGACATTCAGACCCTTTACATTTCCCCCCAATATTTTAATCCATATGTCTTCACTAACACCAAGGGGCTCCATTCCTGGAATTTCCTGAATATTAAGATTATCCTTTACCTAGAGAGCTACACCCCCTCCTCTTCTATTGGTTCTATCTTTTCTTAGCAGCTTGTATCCCTCTACGTTATACTCATCCCCATCTCCTGCACCAAGCCATGTCTCTGTGATCCCAATAACATCATAATTACTATTACTCATAGCAGTTTCTTGTTCCAAATTTTTATTTTATGCTTCTAGCATTTAAACAGAAGATTTTAAGGTTACTGTGTGTGTATTTCCTGTCTTTCCTTTCCACTCCCAGCTGCTCAAAACCACCTCTATTACAGTGCTGCTCTGACTGATTTGCAATCATGGTTCCCTCACTACTAATAAAATACTTAGCCATGGTGTGTTCTATTCTGGCAGTCTGTCTATCTTTACCCATCTCACTGTATAACCTTCCTGCCCCCCCCCCCCCCCCCCCCAGACCCTAGTTTAAATAACCCTCTGCTACCCTATGCATACGCTGGCCCAGTGCAGCTGTACTCCTCCGGTTCAGGTGTAACGCGTCCTGCTTGAACAGGTCACCCCCGTTCCAAAAGTAGTCCGAGTGCCCATAAACCTGTACCCCTCTTTCCTACACCAGGTTTGTAGCCATGTGTTAAATCTCCATATAAAGGCTTGCTTCCCTTTGCTTGCACGTGGTACTGGTAGAATTCCAGAGAAGAATACCGTGGAGGTTCTGCTCCTAATCTTCCCCACTAGCTCAATAAATTTTTCTTGCAAAACCCTGAACCTACCCCTTCCTATGTCATTGGCTCCAACATGGACCATGACTACTGGATCCTCCCCCGCTCTGGCCAGAAGCTTATCCACACAATCCAGGAGGTCTCCAACCTGGGCACCGGGCAGGCAACAGACTATGCGAGACTCCTTGTCGCGCAAACACACTATGCTATCTACCCCTCTAATGATTGAGTCCCCCACTGAGGCCGCCTGGGTGCCCTGGGGCTCCTCAGTCCTCCCACTCTCAGGATCGTGGGCCAACTCGTCCTGCAGTGGCATGAAAGGGCTGGTCACCGTGATCTCTTCTGAGATGCTGCCCCTCTTGGAATTGTGCGCCGCTTTCTATGCCTATGCCCTACTGTAACCCAGCTCTCTCACCCTATGTGCTTTGGTGAGCAACCACAGAAGAACATTAAAAACAAGGTAAACAAGTGAATTGGCTGGCTAGCTAAAATATCCAAGATTTAAAGATTTACTCATGAGAGGGTGAAAAACCACAAAGAAACCTCTTGTCAGCTAGAATACGTGCCGAATTAGCTGCGTTTGTTAACGAGCTAACCCGTTGACCAACGCTTTGACAGAGGAAAAAAGTGGAAAATTTGAGACTTTAGGAGCAGATCAGATCTACCCTTATTTAATAACTAGGTTTATAGCCTCAATTTTTATTTTTATCCATTTGGATGTAGGAGCAGACAGACCACTCCACGAACACAGCACGAACTCGTCAGACAACAGCAGTCAAGCAGAGCAATCAAGAGCAGGCAGTGGGGAAGTATGGACATGTCAGGAAGTACTGGGCCCCAAAAGGGACAGGCGTAAGTAGTGGATCTTGGCAGAGACTTTAAAGAAGATAGAGGAAAGGAAGAAGAAGAAGGTGACAGTCAACAACAGCTGCACACGAGCTGGAAAAGTCAAGGCCCCAAGACTATGCAGAAGTGAACAGGAGTGTCAAGAGAAACATTAGGGCAGACAAGAGAAACTACATGGAGACACTGGCAGAGGAAGCAGCACACCACGGGAAAATGTGGGACCTGTACACCACCATCAAGAAGCTCTCCAGAAAGTACAGCAAGCCAGAGACACCAGTGAAGGACAAGGAAGGGAAGACAATACCTGATGAGGAGGGACAGAAGAACAGATGGGTGGAGCATTTTGAGGAGCTGCTGAACAGACCAGCCCCACAGGACCCACCGGACATCCAGCCAGCTAACAGTGACCTGCTGGTTGATTGCAGCATGCCCACAAAGGAGGAGATCCGCAAGGCTGTCAAGCAGCTGTGGAATGGCAAGGCTGCGGGACCCGACAGCGTCCTGGCAGAGGCCCTAAAAGCTGACGACGAGACCAGTGCTGAGATGCTCTACCCCCTCTTCTGCAAGATCTGGGAAGAGGAGGACGTCCCGTCAGAGTGGAAGGAGGGCTACCTCATCAAGCTCCCAAAGAAAGGCGATCTCATCTCCTGTTCCAACTACAGAGGGATAACACTTCTGTCCATCCCGGGTAAGGTCTTCAACCAAGTCCTCCTGAACAGGATGAAAGACTCTGTTAACCCCCAGCTCCAAAACCAGCAGGCTGGTTTCCGCAAGGATAGATCCTGCATCGACTAGATATCAATGCTGCACATCATCCTGGAGCAATCACTGGAGTGGAACTCACCCCTCTACATCAACTTCATTGACTACGAGAAGGCATTCAACAGTGTGGACAGGCAGACTCTTCGGAAGTTGCTGAGAAACTACCGGGTGCTGGAAAAGATCACCAAAATCAACAGGAACACTTACGAAGGGATGACCTGCAGAGTGGTCCATGGCTAACCGATCCCTTCCAAGTCTATCCCCTAACCCTATCCACCGATGCCTTCCAAGTGCGGACAGGAGTGAGAAAAGGATGCTTGCTGTCACCTTTCCTGTTCGTGCTGGCCATTGACTGGATTATGAAGACGTCCACAGCCCAGAAGCAAAATGGCATCCAGTGGACCCTCTGGACACAGCTGGACGACCTCGACTTCGCCGATGACCTGGCCCTTCTCTCTCACACCCAGAAACAGATGCAAGAAAAAACTTGCACCATCACGGAAAACTCAGCACGCCTGGGCACCAACATCCACAGAGAGAAGTGTAAGGTCAGCGCAGCTGACGCAACCCCCATCACGCTGGAATGTGAAGCTCTCAAAGAGGTGGAGAGCTTCACCTACCTTGGCAGCATCATTGACAAGCAGGATGGGACAGACACACAGATGTAAGAGTCCGGATAGGTAAAGCGGGGTCAGCTTTCCATCAGCTAAAGAACATCTGGGGTTCCATGAACCTAACCACAAACATCAAGAAAAGGACCTTTAACACCATCATGAAGCCTCTGCTTTTCTATGGAGTCGAGACCTGAAGAATCACCATAACAACCATGAAGAGAATCCAGATGTTCATCAACACCTGCCTCAGAAGGATCCTTCGGATCCGCTGACCCAACACCATCAGTAACCAAAACCTGTGGCAGCGAACAGGACAGCAGCCTGTAGATGAAGAGATCCTCTAAAGGTGCTAGGCATGGATTGGCCACACCCTCTGCAAATCTGCATCCAGCACAGCATGGCAAGCTCTCACCTGGAACCCACAGGGGAAAAGTAAAAGATGCCAGTCAAGGAACACCTGGCGCCTCGATCCAGAGGCGGACACCAAGAGAATGGGACTCACCTGGGGGCAGCTGGAGTGACTGCCCGAGGATCGAGATGCCTGGAGAACTCTCGTAGGTGGTCCATGTCCTGCTAGGGGCCACAGGCGAAAGTGAAGTGAAGTGAATTCAAGGATAAAATACAGGAACAGGCTAGGTAGGTACAGGCTAGGTAATTATGATCACAATACTGAAGCATAGGCTACAGAAATATGAACCAAAGAAATGTGATGCTTCACTAAAGAGGCATGAAAATATCCATTATCTGGCCAATGAAATGGAGCTTGTGAATAACTTAGTTGAATGCTGTAAAACTGACAGAAACAGCTGTTAACCAGTGTGTATATGCATATTGCCCCTAGCAACACGGGAGTGCACAGTACCCTGCTTCACTACAGCCATAGTGCTAACCACCATTCTGCCCCCTCACTCGCCTTCTGTTTAAACCCAGACATGAACTGCAGTTCCTCACTCTCCTCCTGCTTAAACCCAGACATGACCAATGGTTCACCAACTGTTTAAACCTACACATGACCAATAGTTCTCCACCTGCTTAAACCCGGACATGACCAGCGGTGCTCTGCCTGCTTCAACCCAGACATGATCAAGGGTTCCTTCACTCTCCAACTGCTTAAAACCAGCCATGACCAATGGTTCTCCACTCTTAACCTGCTTAAAAACAGACACGAGGCAGAGGCATAACAGTTAATGTGTTTTTTGTGTTATATGACATAATATTTCCTCGTATTACTAACATTGTGTGTATGGCATTGTTGACTCTCAGTGCTCTTATGCACATGGTTTCAGCTGCACATTAGATTTTGATCATAACCACAGCAAGGCTGTCCTCTCATAGACATCCGCCTGAAATTCCTATTGATGCAGGCCTGCTTGGTATCACAACAGGTGGTTTGGAAAGAGCAATTGGGAGAAGTGCCTGGCTTAATGTAATGAGTCACGACTATTTTTGAATGAGCTGAAATGACTGATGATTCACAAATCTGAAATGTGTAGAAATGTTGTGACAACTAACCTGCTCAGGGAAAGCTGGTATGGCGTCACTGCACTAGATGACTGTTTGTAAATTACTATTAGTCATTGCCACAGTGTGCATACCCAGGGGTTAGCCTCACTGTATGGGCCTGCTGCCTTACTGTATCTGTTTTTTTTCCCTTTTTTCAGAAAAAAAAATGCAGACTTTGGGTGTGTTGTGTATGTGCATGTGTGTATATCAATACATGCATGTGTGCATGTGTATATGGTTGTATTTCTAGCTGTGTGTATGTGTGTCTATTTGTGGGGGTATGTATTTGTGTATATTTATGTGTATGTGCATATGTATGTATACGTGTGTATATGTAGGGGTGTGTATGTGTATGTGTGTATATTTGTAGGTGTGTGTATGTGTGAGTATATGAATATCTCCACAGCAGAACATCAGAACTGTACAAGAGTGAAAACTCCAGGTATCATTGGTTATGAGGATTACTGAGGATTTTTCTTGCATGCATTTTGATTAAATGTTTTTTTCATCATATCTTTTTTCAGGAGTCAGCATTTCAGATCCCTGCCCGCAGAACGTGCATTAATCTGGATATAAAGTAGGCTCTTGCCAAAATGTCAAGTTCAGATGATGTATTATAAAGTGTAAGCTCATGCATTATCTCCTAACATGGCCTGACAGAAATAAATGTCAAAGTTGAATTCACATCGTGTACTGCATTCTTCCTCTAATTCCTAATTTTAGTTTTTAAGTATTTCATTATTATTCTAATAAAATTTCTAACAAGTGATCTTTGAGAGATCTGTTTGTGGTATTAAGGAGATCTTAAATAGTTTTAAAAAATCATCCACGTAAATCTTGTTATACGCCATCTTCATGAACCAATGAGAAAGATGAAACTAAGCTCCAGCATGGAGGACCTCAACCAGGTAAATATTTACAACTGTGTGCAGGGCTCGTGGAATTGTGTCCAGGATTGGTAGTTAAGTGTCCAGGGACAGTATAATGTCTCCAGATTGTGTCCAGGGTCAGAGAAGACAGTAAAGGAAGGAGGACAACCTTGGGGGGAAATGGCAAGATGTCAACAGGGCTGACCACTACATTGGAAACCTCAGGAATGTCCATCAAACATGTTTAACCCCTGAAATGGGGCAGAAACTCAGGGTCAGCTCTTGAGATGTGTATGATGTAGGGGCAGGTGCACCTGAGCCAATGTCCAACAGGAGGTAATTACCCCACTTAACCACACAGCAGGGGCCTTACTGAGTGCTTCTGGCTGACTACATGACATGATATCAGTCACACATGACCCTAGCAATTCTGACTGTAAAACATGTAATGCTGTGTGGAGTGATTGCCCACGTTAAAAACATCATCTTTGCTGTTTCTGTGTTCCATTGGAAAGCATCTCCTAGAGCAGTGTGCTTCTCATTCACTACTTTAGGCCACTGATTCCTTGCTTTGTTCATTTCGGAAAAGTTCCCTCTACTAAACCAAAAGGTAAAATAAATTCTGCCAAATGGAAACTGTTTACTCAGAATGCAGAGGATAATCAAAATGGATTTGTTGCTGTGAGAAACTGTCTCATTTATACCGTCTGAAAAAAATTAGTCATCTTTTTTGCAAGAGTGAAAAGCAAGTATCTATTGGTGTATCAAAGCAACAATTTTATGGTGTGATAATAACTACACTTCAGAGCTTGACAGTATATTGCCATAATTACTGACCTGTCTAGCATTTCATGTTCCTGCACTTGGAGGAAGCAGCTTTTAGTATGCTGGGTTGTGCCTCTGCATAAAGCCTCAATATTAGACAGATTAAAAACAATTTGTTAATGTACAAGGAACACTTGTTAGCAGGGCAGAATAAATAATGAAATGCAGCTCTTAGCTCAAATCTGAATCTAGCTTGTACCACATTGGAGGATTATTTCAACCCATTTCATTTCAAAGTTAGCGTAATATGTCAGCTAAAACCCAGAATTCAATCACTGTCAGTGGCGGCTGGTGAGCTGGAAACAGAGGAGGTTGAAA
This sequence comes from Megalops cyprinoides, assembly GCF_013368585.1. Classification (NCBI taxonomy): domain Eukaryota; kingdom Metazoa; phylum Chordata; class Actinopteri; order Elopiformes; family Megalopidae; genus Megalops; species Megalops cyprinoides. The sequence continues at coordinate 26,441,184 of NC_050603.1, read as the reverse complement.
CATTACCTTTAAATCTATCATTACTTTCAACCTGTTCCCCTTTACCTTCCTTGATTAACAATAAAACAAATAATTCACAGAATAATTGACACCAATCGCGTAAATAGAGTAAATGATTATGCTCGCGAAACAGCGCAGATTGTCTCTAGTTTGTGTGCTTGCGAAAGTTACAACGTGAAATTGTTTAATTAACAATGATGGTAATTTATCGATTTAAATTACGTTAAATTCTCATTGACACATCACAGCTTTTGTGAGGTCTGTGTTCTAAACGTTATTGTTCTGCGCTCAGCCTAACTTAAATTAACTAATTTAAATCGGTCTAACTAAATTTAGCTCCATTTTGTGATTTGAATTTTGTAACACAAGAAAGCTATAACATGAAACATTTAAGAGAAAGCTTTGGGATTACTTGCCACTTAAATTGTTCAAATTGCCATCCTTGCCTTGCCATCCAACTTTTTTTCCGAGGACCCACTTTTTAAAAATGACAAACCATCGCGACCCAATTCACAAAAGGCCTTATCTATAAATCGTGAGAAGAGCAGATTTGTGCATAAATGAACATTCCTGACCATTTTCCGGCCATTTCCGCATCACCTTATATTATCTTGAATAGGTAAACCAGCCATTTCGAAGACATATACATCTGATAAATCCTTTCCTCTTTTCCATTTCCTCTCATCAGTAAAACAATATACACATTTTGAATACTTTATGAATGAGACAAAATAAGTGCATTTAGGCGGACTTAACAGGTTCTCGTTTTTTTTCCTCTCATCAGTAAAAGAAACAGAATGTACGCTAGCGTTTCATACTAGATTCAATGTTATAAGTACAATTATCAGAACAAAACGAACATTCAAAAACATCCTTCTTGTTGAATTTTTTTTTTTGAGATGCTCATGCCTATTATCAGAACAAGTAGGCTTGTATTTAAGTGCAGCTATTGTTATCAAACAGTCAATCAATCAATTCGAACAGTCAACAATCAATTCGTTAACCACATCAGGTCTATTCCACGTCAAATCTCATTAGGCACATTATGTGCTATTTACCTGGATTAGGAAAAGAGATGTCCTGGTCGTGACCAGATGCCGCTTTTCAAATCTCCCCGCCCGACTTCCAGCCAATCGCCGCGATCCGACAATTGCGTAACCTGGACGGGGAGCAAAAGGAGGACACACACACACACACACACACACACACACGACTATGTCCTAGGATGTAACAAGGTCCTTCAAATAAATGCTCATCTTGCAACTACAACTATGCAATTTACTTGTAGCTGGTTTCCCCAATAAAGTAAGACAGAATCAAAATAGCTGATACGATTAGAGTTTTGATCTGCATGCATGAAGCAAATTTTACCTATCAAAAACATTGAATGAAGGATCAACTAATTTGCATTAACCAAATAAAAGAAAATGACATATTCATATCATCCCAGACCAGAACCAGTTACTTTTTCCCTTAGTTTTTTAAGTGATTCACGGATTGAGTAGTGTGCCTGCAGGGGAGGGGAGGGAGACACAAAATCGTGTGGAACACTGATTTAGAAATGAATACACTGAAATTATACTGCTTCCTTTTCCCATCAATGCTTTGACTTTACTGCTCTTATTGTTAAACTTACATATGAAGAACATTTGTGCTGTTTGGCAACCCTAGAGTGCATCTTAAGACTGCACTGAAGAAACTTTCAGCAGGAGATGCCCTTTAATACTACTTGGTGTTAGTTATTGCATTTATTTAAAGATGTCTCTATGTGGTCAATAAAACTGCTGCAATGTCATGAATAACATGAAGAAGACAAAGAGCTGTTTTATTAGTACAGACAAGGCTGAGGTCATACATGGAAGAAGCAGTTGACAGTTTCAGGCCTCCTAAAAGAAGACACATTATGGCAGCAGACGTTTCACATTATGGAATCACATAACCTGAGTGGTTAGTATTCAGTAGACAGTGCCTTTATTTCGTATTTCATTATTACACATTTTCTTGCCAATAGCTTTCAAAGAGAGATGATCAAAGTGGTTGTAATAAGGTGTTTAATGTCTTTTTTTTAACCCAATAAAGGCTTCATTATGTATGGTAGCAGTAGTTGTTCCTGTATGCGTCAGTGTGAATCTGAGCACTGTGCTTGCTTTAATATTTTCTTCTCCTCTTTCTTTGTTCAGGTCATATATAATGCATGCCTTGTTCCATCTCATTTATTATTGAACAGAAATGTATTTGATCATTCAGCACAATAAACACTTCACCTTTAGGATTTCCAATGCACACATGCAAAGTATTCTTCAGGCTTACTCTTCCATCTCACACTGGGATGAGGGGAAATTTCCAAACCTCACAGGGGTGCTTCATATTCCTTTGAGAATGACAATCAATGAAAACAGAAATGAGATCAAAGTCCAATGTGTTGGAAATAATTCAGGAGCATCTTACAGCTGTGATGTGATGGCTACAATGCATTCTTAAATGGAAACTGCTCCAACTTTCACCAATCCTGTCTGATCATTCAGTGATCCTGATGTAATGCATTTGCTGTTTTTAATTAATAAAAAGGGCAAATTAATAAATGCACTCTGCTAAAAGTAAATTAAAATCAATGAACAAATTATTCAATGAAGGTCACAGTTACCAAGGTCCAGACTAGAAAATTCTCACTGTTCCATTCAGGCATAATAAATAATTTGTTGGAGTTTTTATTGTTGGAACAATGTAATTATATAACTATATAATAATAACACACACACACACACACACACACATATATATATATATATATATATATATATATATATATATATATGTATGTATATATATATATATATATATATATATATACTGTATGAATATATATATGAATATATATATGTTGAAGGATGTTGAGGATATTGGCCATGCTGGTTTCAACCAGTACTGTGAGTGACATGTTGTGACGCTAGAAGTTGTAGGTGCAGTGGGTGCACAACAGGCTGAGGCAGCAGTAAGGCTGCTAACGTTAGCTAGCTCATCTTCTTCAAGTAAAGTTACACCTGTTGTAACGCCAGCTACTTGTTGCTCCTTCGTCGTGGAGTCTCTGGCTGTTATATTAAAGAATTTCATCTGTTTAGGCAAACTTTCCTATACTTTTGTCTTGAAAGAATTAAAGATTATGTACTTATAATCTTTTCCTTGCCATTGTCTTCTTCTGACTCTCTGAAGGTCATTTGAAGTTCTTCAGTTAGAACAGTTAGAATTCTCATTTGGGTTTGTCCTTTACTTATATAAGTTGCTTTGTTAACTGAAAAGAGCTGCCTGCCTCCAAATAGTTTTTGTTCACTAGCTATGATTGCGTTAAGCAAAATGGAGAAGGACCTTATACTGGTCTTTGCCTGGGGCCTCCAAATCACTAAAACCACCCCTGAACATGACAGAACGATCTGCGCGATTTTCAACCAGACTGAAATCTGGCTGTATTCGAAACCCCCTACTTACATACTGTGTACTGTGTGCTACACAAGTATCTACTGTATACTGCAGGCTATCTTTCAGTGTAGTACCCAGTATGGGACCATTAATGACTACATTTGTAGTATGTTACATTGTTGCGTGAAATCATTGCTAGTTTAGAAACGTCCAGATTTCCTTGTGGTATTTTCCAGTTAGACACCACTAGCATTCTCACGAGTGATAAGTATTGACGAGTTCACGAAAAGTAGGCCTACTCGTGAGTTGAAGTGTTTTCAGGTTTTTTCTTTTCAATGTCTTACCTTTCGGTGGTACGTGCATGTAATGTTGCACGGAGGAGGAGAAGAGATGCTACAAAAAAAAAATAAAATTTGGCCGTGATATTTGAGTATTTGAATACAATGTAAGTAGCCTACGCTGCTAGCTTGCAAGCTTAACTTTTTATGGTGTTACACCTGTTAGGCTATATGTCGTCAGATAAGTAATAAGGTAAAAATGTATATGAAAATTTATGAATAATAAACAAACAATTGATAGTTTAATTATATATGTCATACAGTTTTACATTTCAATCATTTATATGTAATGGAATTACAAAGGATCATAATCAAGTCAAGCTGTTTTTCAGCTTTTTACCCTAAAATTACCTGTGACGTCTACAGTCGCACTTCCTTATGGGATATATAATAGGCGAAGAAGACTGGTCTGATGCATACTGGTGATATTTTTCCAAATCAGTACGTCATCCGAGTATGTTTGGTGTACTGGACATTTCGTTCGCATACTGTATACTACATACTATGGTCAAAATCAGTATACACTGGTAGTATAGTATGCAGTTTCGAATACAGCCACTGTCTAGAACAGTCACAGCTAGCTTAACACTAGAATGTGATAGAAAAATTCCCTCTCTTTCCCCCTTTGGTGCCGCGTCTCCCGACCGCCCTCAGTAACAAACCGCCCCTGCCAATTAGACAAAATAATTATGCCAAACTGCCAGGTTTGGTGCTATTAGTTAGCCAATGTTACTATAAAACAAAATTACCAAATCGTTCCGAGTGACCCCGTGAATGAGAAGCTAATTTTCGTTAATACGTTTTGATATTGTGGCTCATTAGCTACCATATGGGGGCATTTTGTGATGATGTGTAACTTAAACGTTGCTCAATGTATACTTAATATCCAATATTGATTTATTATTCAGTGTTGTCGCTGTGATGTTTAACTTTATATTTTGTCAATTTTCCAAGCTGAAGTCAAATTTCCACTCTTGATTACAAAGGTGTTTTCAACTCAATTTTGTAAAGCACCTTCAGTTGAATGCACTTTCTGTCAGAAGGGTCTTTCCTTTTAAATATGTTTATGCTCTCAAAAAGAAGCATATGGATGTTTTATGTTTTTGACAATCATCTCTGCAAATTAATAAAATTAATGTTAAGCAGATTAAAAAGTAGTGTTTTTATTATTTTGAAAATTTGTTTTAGATTTAGAATGTTAATTTTCTATAAAATATAATACATTTTAATGTAATGTAATTTCACATAACATCAACATTTTGGCCCACGGCCCTCCATCCAGATTATTTTTTGGCCGTTCATAGGAAAGAATTTGGGCACCTCTGGTTTAGACTGATGTAATAGATGCATTGTAAAACAAGCGGGATACAGAGTTTAAAAAAGTTAATTAAAATAGCAGTAGTGGTTAAGCTTGCATCATATTTGCTAAGAAACAACTTTGGTTTTCTGGGCTGAAGGGTAGCTTCAAGAACAGCATTTTTACATACTTTTATCAAAGTTACAGGGCTTTGGAGTAAGGAGATTTTTGCACTGAAAGCTTTCTGTGCACTTGGACACAAACATAGGTTTTTACCGGTTTTCAAGGGTTTTCAGGAAATTCTGCAAAGCAAAAACATTTTGGACAGCTCATTGCTTGCTACTGATTATTTATTTAATTGAAATTGTATTTATGTATTACATGTATCCTTGCCATTGATATCTATTATGTCAATCACATTGCTATCAATCACATAATCTAAACAGGACAGACCAATAGCTAGTAGTATTTTTTGTCAGGGATACTGAAGGAGTTGTGATGATGCAATAGGCAGGAAAATGATGATGATGAAGGAAGATAGTACAAGATAAGAATTTATTGCCATTTATTGTGTGGTCCTATCATGTATGTATCTTGTCTTTGTATGTTTAAATGAGGGTAGACTGTACAATAATAAATGATTGCAATGACTACGGCCTAGGAACTGAGAAAGCACTGATACACATTATCTCTCTCTCTCTCTCTCTCTCTCTCTCTCTCTCTCTCTCACACACACACACACACACACACACACACACAAAATACTTAGAATACTTATGAATTATGTCACTGCAAGGGATCACAGTGAACTGTGGAATTACTAGAGATCATACTTTGTTTCATAATTATGAGGGAACACCCTCAATTTTATAATTTGCAGCAGAACAAGCTAAATCTTATAAAACAAGGGGTCACACTCATTGGCATGATTACAAGGGATCAGTCTGTACTTTATCAGTACAAGTAGATCAAGCAAAATCATAAAGCACAAGGGATCACTTTCAACTTTATTATTAAAGGGGATCAACGTAATTTTATTATTATATTGGACACTACTGAGGTTTTCAGACAGCAATAATGATAAAGAGCAGCATAAGAAATAAGTAATAAAAACACCTGTATAAAAAAACACACTATTAATTATTGCACAGTAAATTATTGCACTATTGAATTGAAAATATTGCACAAACCAAGACAAACCAATGGGCTGGGGAAGACTCCGTGAGGGGGTGAGGTAGTTGAGTACTAATACCCAGTCTGTAAGGTGCAAGAGTGTGGTGAGGTGTTAAGTGTCCATGGTGTGAGTAAGGTGGGGGTGTGGTATTTCCTTCCTGCCTTAATGTCCTTAGCAGTCATTCTGACAGTGGCTGAAAAAGGCTGTTGTGGAAGCGTGCCTTGTGAGTGGTGGTGCTCTCTGGCCTGTGGTGTCTCCTGGCCTGGCCTGTGGTTGTGTCCTGAATTCTTCCACCTGAGCAGAGAGTGAGCTGGGTGGTGTCAATCACTGAGGATGCTCTGTGCTTTTCTCCTACAGCGCTGTGTGTAGAGTGTGTGTCCATGGAGGGGTGCATATTTAATAATGATGTTGTTTTTCTGGGTGGAAACACAGTCGTAAGTGTACAGGCCTTGAGGCGTTTCTTCTCAGAAGGTCTCACCCAGGGAAATTGATGGATATTCAGCAACTGCCTCTCAGCGACTGTTGAGAGTGGAGGTTGGGAGATCCCCTCTTCTCATCTGTTCGGTGGTTTTGGAGGAGGGGGGTTACTGTCATCATTCGTGAAAACTTGAAGGCTTGTGTGAAGGCATACATGTCCTTCACAAGTTCATCCTAGAGACTGTGACAGAAACACATGGGAGAGTGGATGGGCACCAGCAAGGCACTGCAGGAGATCACAGGGATGCTGAGTCTCCAACTGCGCTCCTCACAGCACTTCAGGCAGACCTGACTCCACAGGGCACGGGAAGCACCTCATGAATAAAACACAGGAAGTGGCTGAGCCCCACTTGAGGGCCACTGCGCTTCCAGGCAGTCCCTCCAGGTATACCTGACAGCAGAGAATGTGCACAAACAAAACAGCAAGAGAGGACGAAGCACCAAAAGTGTGAGGAAGCGTTGAGATAAAGAGGACCATCAGGTACACACAGACACAAGCACACATTTAAAAACACACACATTCAGTCACTCTGTCACATAAACACACACACATGTACATCCCAGTCTCATACACACACCCACACACACACAGACACACATACACACAAATGTACAAATGTCCATGCTCTGGCCTGTCTTGCTCAACATTATTATATGTGATCAACTGGGACAGCAGGAAATCACCAGGCATCCTCGAAATTATCCTTATCAGCAATGGCCCTTATCAGACCCTATTAGCAATGACACTTTCTCTGAACCAATAAGCACTCCCCAAAAGGGTATGTATGAACTATGCTTAATTAAAGGAAACAATCAAAGCAACAGTTAGCACACAGAACTTTCTGCATCACTCACAAATATGAAAAAGAACCTACCTTTCTAAACGAACACCTTATAAAGATGACACATAATGCACAAATCCTCAAATCTTCAATATTACAATGGGTGCTAGACCACACACCCCTTTAAATGTACATACAACAATGGCTTCAGCATTGCTTTTGAAGAATAAATAGCCTACATCATTCTCTTGGCAAACCATTTCATCGCAGCAGCGATGCAGCATAGAGAAAGCGATGCTTGTTCATACACCAAGAGACCATGAAAGAAATGGAAACCTTTAATGCAACATGGCCAAAAACATTAAAGAGCACCTTAGAATGCCACTTCCCCTACCCCCATCAGTGGACATCTCACCAATCCAAAAACTGTGCACTTTGCAGTCATCGTACCCAGAATATTTATCTTGGAGTGAAGTACTGTTACTACCACTAATACTACTAATACTACTGCTGCTTTACTATTGAAGCTGTAGCATTGGTGATTGTGCCCTTGAATTCCTTTTATTCCACCTCCTCTCCTCCTCATGTCAAATGAACAACTCCCAGAATGTCATTTATTGTTCTCTCTGTCCTTTGTAAGTTATCACCCATCAAGGTGTAGGTGGACTTCCACAACATTGACTTGATATGAGAATGATCCATGCAAGTTTTCTGTTTAGATTATATCTAGTGCTTAAAATGACATTCCCCTGACATTTCCAAAAGTTAATCCCTTTTAAAAATATAACCTTTAACAGAACATAGTATGGGGTGTCTTCTGACAGAGGTAATAGACTCTTTTAACTTGACCTTGTCCCTACATTTTGATAGCTTTGCATAGGCTGTCTACTGTCTGATTTCTTATGTATTGTCTGAAGTGGACATGAATCTAGTATTGTGAACAAGAAACAGCCAATAAAAATAGGCACATTATTTTTGGGGGGACATCTGTAAAACTCTTTCAATTTTAATATCAGCTTGCAGCATTTGAGCTGGTACATGGGGGTCAGTGGCTGTCTAATTATCATAAATGAAAAACTTACTGTATGTTTAGGAGCTAGACACTTTTTACATGTTCATGAGTAAATGGTTTCTGTACATGTAGAATACAGTCTTTGTTTGAAAGGCAGCTATTCCAGGCCTGATGCCCTCTCAGAGCAAGGTGACAGTGGCAAGGAAAAACTCCCTGACTAATAGGAAGAAACCTTGAGCAGAACCCAGGTCAGAGGAGGAGCCCATCTGCTTCTGGCTGGCACTGGGTGGAAAAACAGAGTAGTAAAGAATTTCCTATGAGGTTCTTAACAGCACTTAAGAATGGTGAAACATGTAGGTAGTACGACACAGCAATGTAGGTGCGTAAGACACAATGAGTCTTGCAAATCTTATATCTTAAACATTATACAGCAGAATATGCATGGCATGTAGTCCTCGAGGGTCCAGTTCTTGGTACATGGAGGGCTCCACAGGAATGACAGCGAGGAAGCTGAGCTGGGGGTCCCGAAGTGGTGCTTGACTTACAGCTCCAGGCAGGAGCCCGGAGCCGGGTGGGGAAAACAGAATTGAAAAACATAGGTTAGTGGATGATAAGAGTGGCAGGAATGTACAGCAGAGAGGCAGGAGAGGAGGGGCAGGGAAAAAGATGCCAGTATGCAACAAGGAAAAACATTAGGCTAACATTATGGCAGTATACCTAGGGGATGTGTGAGCAAGGGACCGGCATAATCACGAGGGTGACCCTAAGGCAGTCGACACCAGATCACGGCCAATGACCACTTAGTCCACCAGAGACTCTATGATCCGTGCCAGCACCAGGCCATGTCCCTCAGCTGAAGGATTTACTGTATAGATATGTTTTGAGCCTAGACTTAAAGGTGGAGAGAGAGTCTGCTCCCTGAACCTCGGTAGGTAAGCTGTTCCACAGGAGAGGGGCTCGATAGGAAAAGGCTCTACCGCCTAATAGTAGTTTTGCCCAATCTTGGAACAATAAGAAACCTGGCATTTTGGGAATGAAGGGCTCTTTGTGGAAGGTATGGGTGAAGAAGGTCCTTAACATAGGGAGGGGCAAGCCCATTTAAAGCCTTAAATGTGAGGAAGAGTATTTTAAAATCAGTCTGGTATTTAATGGGTAGCCAATGGAGAGAAGCTAGAACTGGGGTAATGTGCTCAAAGCGTTTAGTTCTAGGTAAGATACGAGCAGTGGCGTTTTGTACCAGCTGAAAGGGTTTTACTGAGACATTTGCACATCCTGACAAGAAGTAGTCTAATCTGGATGTTACAAAGGCATGGGTTAGCTTTTCGGCATTAGTAATTGATACAATTTTCCTGATTTTGATGTTTCTCAAATGAAAGAAGGCTGTCCGAGAGGTGATTCAAAAGAGAGCTCAGGATCAATAACAACACCAAGGTCTTTGATAGCTGCACTTGAGTCAAGGGAGACACCATCAAGGTCTAGTGTAAAATGAGCGAATTTGCTCCTGATTGAATTTTGGCCAGCGACCAAAAGGAGGAGTTAAGGAGGAAAAAATTTCAGGCCATCTAATTCTTTACGTCTGTTAGGCAGGACTCCATGTTTGATATATTCAGAGGGACATCAGGTTTGACAGATATGTATAACTGAGTGTCATCCGTGTAACAGTGGAAGCTAATGTCATGTTTTCGGATGATATTGCCAAGAGGCAACATGTATAACGAGAAGAGCAGAGGCCCAAGCACGGATCCTTGAGGTATACCATTCCTTACTCTGGAACGAGCAGAAGATTCATTGTTAATGGAGACAAACTGATATTGTTCTGATAGATAGGACTTAAACCAAGTTAGAGCCTGTCCTCTTATGTCAACCAGGTTTTTGAGGTGGTCGAGGAGGATACAATGTTCAATGGTATCAAAGGCTGCACTTACAGCTTAGTAGCACAAGAAGAGAGATACAGCCATTGATCTACCTTGTTTTCATGAAAAGGACAGGGATGTGTGTTACATATACATGGGAAGAATGTGACGGATAGTAGTGAATTAGAAAGACAGAGAGAACAGAGAGACATGTGACAATTAGAAAATAATATGGCAGAGGGATCTTAATTGTGTAATTAATGATGAAAATTGGCTGAGAATTCTGAACAATTCAGGCAGAAATATTAGAGAGGCAAGGGGCAAATTTATTCAATATATATTATTGTACAGATACTATTGGAAACCCGCAAGACTTTATAAAATGAATTTGATTAACAATAATACATGTTAGAAGTGTCAGAAAGAGGTTGGCACCTTTCTGCACTTAACGTGGGAATGTCCTTTGGTACATCCATTCTGGTGTGAAGTATTAGAACTCCTGGGGGGTTGGCTAGGGCAGACTTTGCCGGTGTCGTCATGGCTATGCCTCCTCAGAGATAAAGCAGAGATACCCAGAACAACAAAGGATGAGTTTGCAATTGTGACTGTTGATATTATTGGTGCTGCGGAATTGGAAATCCCAAAAGATACTAGGGATAATGGAGTGGATGGATTTAATGGTGGAGGTGGCATCCTATGAGATCATGCTGGCCAGGACTGGGGGCAAAGGGGAGAAGGCTAAGGGAAGTTGAGAACATTTGTTGCATTACATGACACTAAGAGATTAAAACTAGGGAGAGGATAAAATAAGTACAGTATGAGAGTATTTTTTGTTTTGACACAAGCTAATGTAAATTGTTCATTATCATTATATATTTGTCTGTTGTCTTGCTGGAATGTTTCTTTTATGCTGCTGTATACAAAATGTGTTGTTGAAACAATAAAAACTTTAATTGCAAAAAAAGAAAGACAGAGAGCAGCTGTCCTTTTTCTAAATGAGGTGCCTAGTAATTTATTTATCTTAGTTTTGTTGGCATTCTTTGGCTGCAGTTTCAACATTATGCCCATGCTCTGTCGCTGATTAAAAACCTATTTCTTTAAACTGTACCTCAGTCCTGCTACCTAAATGTGATCACTTATTCCCCTTATATGTAATTTTATACATAGCAGTTTTACTGTCAGGTATGTGGTCAGGTATGCTGCCTGCTGAGTAGAACTGCTTCTGGATCAATGGGTGCACAACCCCCCCCCCGACCTTTTGGGACTGTATGTTCACCTCTCCCAGCAGGTCAGGTCTGTAGCAGTGGTCTCTTCTCCTCCTCATCCTATTCCCATGTGTGGGAAGGTGGATGACCTGGTCAGTGCCAGCGCAGTGTTTATTTGCATTATGAAAGTCTTAGTTGTTATCATGTTGTCTTACCCAATTTCACGGCTGATGAACTTAAAATCTCTGATGCATTCATATCCATCAGTTCACAAGTCATAAATTGCTGCCGTGGTTATGGGATTTTAAGTAATGGCAAATACTTGCACAAGGCACCTGCCTGTCAGTCTGAACTCTGCTCCATCTCCAAGATTTTAGTGCTCATCAGAACATCTCAATATACTTTGATATGTAAGCTTCAGTACAGCGTAGAATTTAGTGCACTACATCTTATAGAGAGACAGCAAAATGTAACAGCAACTCTAACTGCATCTCAAACTGTCTCTTTGCAATGCTGCAGCCCCCGATAACACAAATTTCATATCTTATTTTAAATTACTTTAACTGACATTTAGTTTTAAAAGTTGTACAGATTTAATCTTGTTCTCCTGCATGTCTTCCTTGTCATTCATGGGTCAAGTAAACAGTGAATTGATCTCTGAGAATGGGATCTGAAAGCAGGTGTCACTATCCAAGTACCAATAAACCTCATGAACCCAGTTCACAAGCTCAAGACACCTGTCATAAACATCCCATTTAAGCTAGGGAGGGTGATCAAGTAATACCGCCCAGCCTTTGGCTCACAAAAACTTCAGTAACCTCACAGAGGCTTTCCAATCAGGTTTATATCCGGACACACAGTAGCACACAGGCAGCCATTGTCAGAGTACTGACTGCAGCACACTGATCGCTACAGACGTTTGACACTAAATTGCAGATTTGGGACCGAGCGCCATGCCTGTTTTAAAAGGTCCTCCTGGCCAGAGTGCCACGGCAAAATGAAACAGAGGATACTGACGGCAGATACTTGAAAGCAGTGCACGCAGTGTCAAAAATGAAGGCTGTAGGGACAGATTCAGTGATTACCCATGCCATATCAAAAAAAGGAATTGGACATGGTCGCTACATTCTCAGGGATCAGTGAGAACAGTTTGCCTGTGGAGTATAAACAGCCGATGGGCTTTCAGCACATCTTCCATGAATCTCAGCACTGCAGCCAAGGTGGACGAGGCAGACAAAGAGCCTGATTACCTGTTCGTTTTGGGTGGTGGTGGTCATGGCTCGCAAGGGTGAAACTGGCTGTTCCACAGAGAAAAAAAAATGGAAAATGTAAATTCTAACAGAGAGGAACAGATAACAGTTAAATGCCCTGCAGAGCTCGGCGTGAGGCTAAGCACTTCTGAAAGTCGCTCAAGCTGAATTTTATGTTGAATGAGAGGCAAGAGCATGATTTTTCAAAGCACAAACTGTTGGCTGCTCACTGCCAGAGGAAGCAGGGACAGGCTTTGATTTGCTGTAGAGCGCTGGTGTCCTCAGGCCTATGTGAGTGGCGTACTGGGCAGACCCAGTAGACCCTGCTGAAAGAATAATCACACTGGATGCTTCTGCAGGGATTAGGAAGACCTAGGCAAGCAATCTAGATGCTGTGGCTGTGTTTACATTTACATTTACATTTATTCATTTGGCAGACACTTTTATCCAAAGTGACTTACATAGGTTACAGTGTTCTGCACAGGACCCCAGGAAGCAGTGAGATTCACTGCCCAATTATACACATGCATAGCAGGCCAATTCATACACTCATACTCAACAACTCTCACACACAAACACAAAAACACACACCCTGTACGTGCACGGAAACCCCACACTAATACACACATCTGTGCATGCGTGTACAGCTACAGAGGAGTTCAGAGGAGGCTAGAGTCAAGCCTCTTCCAAATAATAATCAATTTTTCTTGATACACCATTAAAAATGCATAAATTTAAAGCAGCATTGCTTGCACTTATGGCTGTTATCTTGACTTTGATATCACCAAATATTGAACATCTTAAAATCCATTTCAGAGAAATATTGATTTCAGTATCTCAGTCACTGAGATAGTTTGTCTGGCTTTGATTGGATGATAAAAACATTATGAGAATTTAGTGCTGCCCAGAAGCCCAGTTTCACATCTGCTTGCATGGTACAGAGCTGCATACTTGGTCATGTTTCTACATTTTGCTTGCATTTTGCAAAACTTTCATTTTAAACATTCAGTCTAACAACAGTTATTTGGAAATTTTTTGTTGTTGTTGTTAATGGAGATCATGCATCCACTCCAAAAAAAACCAAGCATCGCTGAGATGCTGTTATTCTGTTGGGGAAGTTTTATTGTGTCTCCAGGCTGTGCTATTCTCAGCAGAGGATTGGATGTGACACAGCTCACCAGTTCCAAAAAAACTGACGACTGGCCAGGGGGGTTAAGTCATTCACAAAAGCTGACACGAACTAAGGATATCAGCAACTGCTTCTTGCTGATACATAAAAAGACAGTACCTATAGAGCAGTGGTTCCCAACCTTTTTTCCTTGGAGCCCCCCTACTTGTATCTAAGAGAAGCTGAGCCCCCCTAGCCCGCGCACACACACCAAAAGAATGAAGTGATTCATTCCAGTTCTTTATTGGCAAAAATTAACATCAATTATGGTTTTTTCCTTTTCTCTTTGGTTCATCCCCATTATGTTTGGTTAGTATAATTAACACCCCTTTTAGTTAAATTTATATATGTGGATGTAGGTATATTTGTATGCATGCATGAATGTATGTATGTGGATATAAATATTTATGTGCATACATGTGTGTATATGTATGTATGTGTATATATGGATGAATATTTTTTCTTTCCTTCTGTTTGTGTCACCAGGTGTATAAAATATTCACAAAATAAATAAATAAATAAATAAATGAAGGACACGAAAATATACTGGACATTTTGTGGTTGTACTGATTTATGAATTAATTGCAATGAAAGTATGAAAAAAATTATAACTAACTATACTAAGTAGCCTACTCTTTTTGAGTGAGGACCAAAAAAATCTTTTTAATCCTTTTGCACGTAACTTATTTTATGCTATGTAGCACTTGTGTTATGTTATGTTTTCATTAGTGTTATTAAGCATCTCATAGTTTTCACCGCCACGTTTGCTATTTTTCTTTATGTTAAATCGCTGTTCCTAAAAGCTAAAATTTGCTAGAATTTTTCCAATCTTGTGTTCTAATCACAACGGTGTTAGCATACGTGCTAAATGGCTAATCAATCACACTGTTGTGACTGTACGCACAAAAGGGTTATATACAGACTTTTGATTATCCAGTAAGTGTTTTATTATGATTTTATTTAACATGTGCAAATCTAATTTTGACAACCTGACAACTTCAGAGCAGACAAAGCCTTGTGCACCCCCTGTGATCTTTGGGGACCCCAGGTTGGGAACCATGGCTATAGAGGACACTACATCTACAGCTGCTGGCCTTTAGCATAGCGCCAGGGCCACACTTATCCCAGAGCACAATGGAGAGCCTAGGCATACCTAATATATTGCGCCTGCTTGTAGAAAGAGCCTACACACATTTTTAAGAATGGACAGGAACCATGAAGAAAAAAGTACCTAAAAGTTTCACTTAATATTATATTCACAACAACACTAAGAGTAACAAGTCATAAGAGCAACTAGCATTCATATTAAGGGAACATGCCTTTCAGTAAAAATGATAATAAAACCCCAAACCACCTGTATATGCAGCCTAATTTTTGTTTTGACATGAAATGACTGCAGGGTATTCTGATACTTTCATTTTCATTTCATTTCATCTTGCTATCTCAAACATAACTAGATTAATATGAACAGTTTAAATGACAGCTTGTTCAAAAAAAATTTAGTTATAACCACGTAACCTGAGCCCACGTATATAGTTGATGATGCCGTCTAACTGCCAATCAGGATTATATGAACTGCTTTATTATCTTTTCATCATATGTGTCATGTGGATGTAATTTAATTCTCTCACTTTTTCATGACACTCAGATGAATAATGAACTGTTTCTTGATGGAAAGCTTACCAAGACCAAGTGTTCTCTCCATTAGCAGGGGAACTGAAGTGAAATTGACATCGATACCTTTACTAGTCTAACAGGTTGTCTGTCTAAGGGGTATAATACTCATCACTCATTGTGATATCACTCGTCACAAGTGATAACTGAAGTTCTGACTCAGTTTTCAGAACCCTAAGGATCACACAGAAATAAGATGTGAAAGGTTTAAGTTCTGAGAGTGTGGAGCATGTCTTGGAATGCCTGAAACAGAAGCCCTGATATACAAGTGGAGGGCTCTCTAATAATGGACTATACATATTGGTTTTACATATTCCAAATGCTAAAAATGACCCCCTATAGTTACACATGCAGAAAATT
Source organism: Megalops cyprinoides (assembly GCF_013368585.1). Lineage (NCBI taxonomy): Eukaryota > Metazoa > Chordata > Actinopteri > Elopiformes > Megalopidae > Megalops > Megalops cyprinoides. The sequence goes on along the minus strand of NC_050603.1, from coordinate 26,425,180 downwards.
AGATTAGACAGTGATGCTTCTATTAAGTTCAGGAGAATACTTTTAGGATTACTTGTCAGTTAATTGAGAGGACATTCATTAGATTTTAGATAGAAGCCATAAAAATGGCAAACAACTGGAATTGTTTTGAAATTTGCAGTGCTTCTCTTTTTTACCTTCTTGAAGTCTTGCTTCAGTTTTTTAGCATTCTGTCTACATTCCTGAAAGAACCTGGCACATCAGACCTTGACGTAACAAAGGGTAACAACAGTCACACAGTCAAATTTATGCAAAATGTGGCCTCTTCGGCACATTTGAAGATGTCCAGCTACAAAATAACACACAATGAAATGTTTTTTTACATTCAGAAATGAATGAAGTAACTGTAGGAATGAATGACATTTCAACTGTCGCACAGTGAAACAAACTGTATTCATGAGGTAAATTTAGCACGCTATGCATTTCTTCTAGAATTCATTGTCATTCTGGTGGTATCTCCTAGCCAGCTAACCTATGAGAGTGGTTTCAACCAACCATCTTATTCCTTCACAAGGAAATTAAATCAAAATGGGATCGACAGAAAAATATCTTGACTGGAGATGTTGCTGGCAGATCTCCTTGTTTTGAGCATCAGGCCTTAAGATGAGATTTGGCCTTGGGTCTTCATTAGTGAGTGGATCTGTGGATGTGTTAGGAATCTGGGACTAGTATAAATGAATATAAGAAGGATTTAGTATTGCTATGTACTGTACGTATTGTGTGTATTATTGGAACTTTCCAAACAAATATCTGGGAGAGCATATACCATACAACCCAAAGCCAACCTGTTAGTATCTATTTTCTCAGATATTTATATCCTGCATACCTGGTGAAAGCCCTGATGTCCCACTCCTGTGTCTATTTCCAAAATGTCCAGGGTTCAACGGGGTGGTTCACAAAGCCTCCAAGCCAAAGACCTCACTATTTTCATTTCAATGCTTCTCATTCTTGCAAGTAAACGCCCCTGGCATGGAGTTTCCCTCCACCGAAGGCCTCATGTTATCTTTTCTTATGCATCCTGTTTATATTAGTCATTTTAATTTTTTAAAAAATGTATTGTTATTATCACCATATATATGTATTTACCAAAGACTAGCACACCTTTAAAAAGCCTGAGTGGTTTCAGGGGGGTTGGGTGAGTGCTGATATGTGTCCGGTATCGGACCAACAGAGACAAGGAAGGTTTTGTGTCTGACAAGGCATTGTACCGATTGATTACATTTGATCTGATCAAAAACGTGCGAAAAGCAGATATATCAGTAAACATTGATGTGCAACGTAAGAGTGTTCCCCAAGGTACTCTGCCCAGCCAGGCTGATTCCATCAACCAGCACTTGCATCCACACAGTCAATCACCACAGGGAGCACACTGCTTTCAGGCTCAACCCAAAATTAGTCTGGGGATGTACATCCAAGTGGGGTTACGACTTCTGTTTCTCAAAGCCAAAGAGATGAGGTAGCTGAAGATGTTCTATTGCACCAAATAACATTAATATAAGCAAGAGACAGGAATTTGAACAAAGAGCCAACTTGACAGCGGTATCAGGCATGATTGGACAGGAACATGACTGGTATTTAATTCTGACAGGAGAGTTTTGAGAGAGAACATAGGGAATTTGAATACCTTGGGTGTGCTATTAATGTGAAAAAAACATAGTCATAGTTATGTCTTATGACTGCAAAGATTCAGCATATGAAGCTGCACCAGCCTTAAACAGAACTATACTAATTTGACCATCACGATTATACAGGTAATGTTTTTTTTTTAAATGATTCACCTTCACAAACATCTTGGTAATTTCAACAACTTTGATATAAACATGTTGAATGGTGGCCTTTTGACATGCACAGATTCTGTAGTATTCCATGTGTGACTGTGTGAATTTACAGTATTTGAGCACTGTATCACATTAGGTCATATTGACTTTGTTTATGTAGGCCCTGAAATGTGAAATATACTTGGAAAAGGTCCAAGTGATGATGAAATACTGAACTTAAGGTGACAGCGGTGAAATGGGCTTGCAGATTCTTCCTCTACAACATCTGAAGGATCCACCCCTATCTCACTGTGTATTCAACACATATTCAACCTGCTGGTTCAGGCCCTGGTCCTCTTACACCTGGACTATTGCAACTCCCTGTTTGCTTGCCTTCCTGCATGTGCAATCAAACCTCTACAGCTAATCCAAAATGCAGCTGCATGACTTGTCTACAGTCTCCCTAAACATAATAAAGTTACTCCCTCCTCATCTCACTTCACTGACTTCCTGTTATCACTTCCATCATGTTCAAAACCTTGGTTCTGGCATACAGGACAGTGAATGGGACTGCCCCCTCATACCTAACACCCCTGTTCAAACCCTATGGTCCCTCAAGATCGCTGCACTCTGCATCCACAGGGCAACTGACTGTCAAAGCCTTATGGATCTGAGTCAGTTTATCTGGTGGATCCTGGAATATGACAACTTTGTGACAGAGATGATGTGGAGGTACCTCCATTTAATCTGAGTGGGGACACACTTGTCTCTTAGAAGGAGTCAATGAGGCAATGAATTGGTTAAGACAAAGGTTTCCAAACCTCTCATTCAGTGTCCACCAGAGAGCTCCCTGTGTACCTACAGATACAGAGTTACTGTCAGGGCTCCCGCCCCCTAGCTGTTGTGTTTTTGTTTTTCCCTGTCCATGTGCCTTTGTTTTCCTTGTGTTCTAGCCCTGCCCCGCTCTCCGCCCTGTCTCCGCCCACCTGATTGTCTCCACCCGCCTGCCTGCACACCTGCTTCCCATCTCCTAATCAGCCCAGCCCTATATCTACCCTGCTTGTCTCTGTGTTGTTTGCCAGATCGTTTCAGTGTTTCTGCCTGTCTCGTTTCCCGCCTGTTTACCCTGTTGGGATTTTGCTGGTTTTTGCCTCGCCTGTTCCTCGACTTCGTTTTTTTGCCTGCCCTTCTGTCCTGATTGCCTGATCTGCCTGCCTTCAAGGTTTGACCCTGCCTGTTTCGGTTTTTGATCCCTGTTTTGCCCTTGGACTGCTTACCTGGTATTTTGACCCTGCCTGTTTTTGGACTGCCTGCTTGTTTGAGGATTCTGCTTATAAACGCCTGTAATTGGAGCACTCGTGGTCCGCGTCTGAGTCCGTGCCTGAGTCCTGACAGTACGATCTGGCCAGTATGGACTCAGCGGACCTTCCCCAGATGAAGGTGGCATTGGAGCTGCAAGGTGCGTTGCTGGGGAGCCATCAGAGCCAGCTGGAAGCCATCAGCAGTTCCCTGGAGAGCTTCGCTACCAACATGGCTACTGTCACTGCTCAGCTACAGCAGCTGCAGCTGAGCCAGGAGAACTGCCCCGCACCTCCCACAGCAGCCTCCTCATCTGTCACACCTGTACCATTGAGCTGGGAACCCCAATTGCCACCCCCTGAATCGTATGCAGGGGATCCAGGAACCTGCAGATCGTTCCTCTCCCAGTGCTCCCTTGTGTTTGAGCTCCAGTCCTCCACGTTTCCCACAGACCGGGCGAAGATCGCATATGTCATCACCCTGCTGACAGGCCGTGCCAGGGAGTGGGGCACCGCGGTCTGGGATGCCCGCGCTCCTTTCTGTCACTCATTCGGAGCCTTCGCCGAGGAGATGAAGAGGGTGTTTGACCGCTCCAGGCACGGTCATGAGCCGCCAGGGAGATGCTGCTGATCGGCCAGGGGCGCCGGTCGGTCTCCGATCTCGCCATTGATTTCCGCACCCTGGCCGCCACTAGTGGGTGGAATATGGAGGCGCAATACGACGCTTTCCTCCACAGTCTTTCGGAGCCCATCAAGGATGAGCTGGCCACCCGGGAACTGCCAGCTAGCTTTGACGCCTTGGTGGACCTGGCCATCCGAGTTGATCAGCGCCTGTCGCAGCGACGCCGGGAGAGAGGGGCCAGTGGACCGCTCAGCCTCACCCGAGAACATCCGCCCGCGCCGGCCGCACGGAACCCTGCACGTCCGCCACCTGCCTCCCCAGAGCCGATGCGGGTTGTTCGCACTTGTCTGTCTTCCGCCGAGCGTCAGAGGAGGATCAGCACCCGATCCTGCCTGTACTGCGGACAGCCTGGTCACTTCATCGCAACCTGCCCGGCAAAAGACCAGAACTCACCCACAGCCAGAGGGTTACAGGTGAGCGTCACCCCCTTACACCAGTCCCTTGAAGTCCGTCCTCTGTTCTCGGCCACGCTGCTCATCGGGGGTCAGCCTCACGCAGTCTCCGTCCTGATTGACTCAGGAGCCGACGGGAGCTTCATCGATGCCAACCTGGCGGCCCAGCTGAAACTGCCCCGTGTCCCGCTGCACTCGCCACTGGAAGCCCACGCCATCACTGGGGCCCCGCTGGTCCGGATCACCCACGCCACTCCTCCGGTGAGTTTCCTCGTCTCTGGTAACCATCGCGAGGAGATCGTGTTGCATATTATTAACACCCCACAAGCCTCCGTGGTCCTGGGTCACCCCTGGCTAGCCCAGCACAACCCCTTCATTGATTGGGTGGGCAATACGATCCTGGGCTGGAGCCCGTACTGCCACTCCCACTGCCTTCGGGATGCCTTGGTTCCTGTATCGCCGGTCTCTCCTGCCCCGAGGACTTCCCAGACCTGTCGGCGGTGCCTCCTGAATACCTGGACCTGAAACCTGCGTTCAGCAAGTCCCGCGCCACGTCGCTACCTCCGCACCATCCATACGATTGTGCCATCGACCTCCTGCCCGGCTCGTCACCTCCGAGGGGGCGTCTGTACTCCCTGTCACCCCCGGAGACCGAGGCCATGAACCGGTACATCCGGGAGTCCCTTGCTGCAGGCATCATCCGTCCATCCTCCTCACCCGCAGGGGCTGGGTTCTTCTTCGTGGGTAAGAAGGACGGCTCCCTCCGTCCCTGTATTGATTATCGGGGCCTCAACGCCATAACAGTTAAGAACCGCTACCCCCTGCCGCTTCTGTCCTCTGCGTTTGAGTCGTTACAGGGGGCCACCGTCTTCACCAAACTGGACCTCCGCAACGCTTACCACCTGGTCCGGATTCGTGAGGGAGATGAGTGGAAGACGGCCTTCAACACTCCATCTGGGCACTATGAATATCTGGTCATGCCGTTTGGTTTGACTAATGCCCCGGCTGTCTTCCAGGCCCTGGTCAACGACATCCTCCGAGACCTGCTCAACCGGTTTGTGTTTGTCTATCTGGATGACATCCTCATCTTCTCACACTCCCTGCCTGAACACATCCAGCACGTCCGTCGCGTTCTCCAGCGCCTGCTGGAGAACCACCTGTACGTCAAGGCGGAGAAGTGCGAATTCCATCAAAGCACTATCTCCTTCCTGGGCTTTGTCGTCACGGCAGGGAGCATCCAGATGGACCGGCAGAAAGTCCGAGCGGTGGAGGAGTGGTCTCGTCCCACCTCCTGCCGGGAGTTGCAGCGCTTCCTTGGATTCGCCAACTTCTACCGCCGCTTCATCCGGGATTACAGCACGGTAGCAGCTCCCCTCACTGCACTGACATCGGTCAACAAGGCCTTCTCCTGGTCCCCGGCAGCCGAAGAGGCCTTCCGTGACCTGAAAACGTGGGACGTGGGAGTGGGGGCCGTCCTGTCACAGCGCTCGGCCACCGACAGCAAACTCCACCCCTGCGCTTACTTCTCCCATCGCCTTTCGCCTACTGAGCGCAATTATGACATCGGCGACCGGGAGCTGCTAGCTGTCAAGCTGGCGCTGGAGGAGTGGAGGCACTGGCTGGAGGGGGCGAGCATGCCGTTCCTGGTGTGGACCGACCATAAGAACTTGGAATACCTCAGGTCGGCCAAACGTCTGAACCCTAGACAAGCCCGCTGGTCCTTGTTCTTCTCCCGGTTTAATTTCACCTTGTCCTACCGCCCGGGAACCAAGAACGGTAAGCCGGATGCCCTCTCTCGCCAGTTCGTGCCCGCCGGGGACACCCAGGAGCCCAGCACCATCCTGCCCAGTCGATGCGTTGTTGCAGCGGCGCGCTGGGACATCGAGACGACCGTCCGCACCGCCCTCCAGGCTGAGCCGGGCCCGAGCTCCTGCCCCCCTAACCGTCTTTTTGTTCCCCAGTCTGTTCGTTCCCAGGTCCTGCAGTGGGGGCACTCATCCAGACTCTCCTGCCATCCCGGTGCCCGTCGCACGGTGGCGTTCATCCGCCAGCGGTTCTGGTGGCCCACCATGGAGGATGATGTCCGGAACTTTGTCACCGCCTGCTCGGTCTGTGCCCAGAACAAGACGTCCAACCAACCGCCCGCCGGCCTGCTGCAACCCCTGCCTGTTCCCAGACGGCCCTGGTCCCACATAGCCCTGGACTTTGTCACTGGCCTGCCCCTGTCTGATGGTAACACCACCATCCTTACCATTGTGGATCGGTTTTCGAAGTCAGTACATTTCATACCGCTGCCCAAGTTACCCTCCGCCAAGGAGACTGCCCAGCTACTCATACATCATGTGTTCCGGCTGCATGGTCTGCCCATCGACGTGGTGTCCGACCGGGGGCCGCAGTTTACCTCTCATTTCTGGAGGGCATTTTGCAGGCTACTGGGTGCCACTGTCAACCTGTCGTCCGGTTTCCATCCCCAGTCCAACGGCCAGACCGAGCGGGCGAACCAGCAGTTGGAGATGGTGCTGCGATGCCTGACGTCCCAGGAACCGTCAGCGTGGAGCCAGCACCTTCCCTGGGTGGAGTATGCCGTTAACTCCTTGCCCTCTGCATCTACAGGGCTTTCCCCATTCCAGTGTTGTGTGGGTTACCAACCTCCCCTGTTCCCGGCCCAGGAGGAGGAAGTCGGCGTACCCTCAGCGGCGGCATTTATCCGACGCTGCCGCCGCACCTGGAGACGCGCTCGGCACACGCTGCTGCGCTCTGTGGCTCAGGCTAAACGGTTTGCCGACCGCCACCGCTCCAAGGCCCCTCGCTATCGCCAGGGTCAGCGAGTGTGGCTCTCCACCCGCGACCTGCCCCTTAAGGTGGACTCCCGCAAGCTGGCTCCCCGCTTCATTGGTCCCTTTCCCATCGCTAAGGTGATCAGCCCCGCAGCGGTCCGGCTGAAACTCCCGCTCTCTCTTCGCCGCATCCACCCGACCTTCCACGTCTCCAAGATCAAGCCCGTCGTCCGCAGCCCTCTCTGCCCAGCTCCCCGGACTCCTCCGCCTCCCCGCCTGATCGGTGGAGCCCAAGCCTACACTGTTCGCCGTCTGCTGGGGGTTCAGCGTCGAGGGCGCGGTCTCCAGTACCTGGTGGACTGGGAGGGCTACGGACCTGAGGAGAGATGCTGGGTCCCAGCCAGGGACATCCTGGACCCCGCCTTGATCCGGGACTTCCACCGCCGGAACCCAGGCTCGCCTGCTGTGACGCCTGGTGGCGTCCGTAGGGGGGGGGGGTACTGTCAGGGCTCCCGCCCCCTAGCTGTTGTGTTTTTGTTTTTCCCTGTCCATGTGCCTTTGTTTTCCTTGTGTTCTAGCCCTGCCCCGCTCTCCGCCCTGTCTCCGCCCACCTGATTGTCTCCACCCGCCTGCCTGCACACCTGCTTCCCATCTCCTAATCAGCCCAGCCCTATATCTACCCTGCTTGTCTCTGTGTTGTTTGCCAGATCGTTTCAGTGTTTCTGCCTGTCTCGTTTCCCGCCTGTTTACCCTGTTTGGATTTTGCTGGTTTTTGCCTCGCCTGTTCCTCGACTTCGTTTTTTGCCTGCCCTTCTGTCCTGATTGCCTGATCTGCCTGCCTTCAAGGTTTGACCCTGCCTGTTTCGGTTTTTGATCCCTGTTTTGCCCTTGGACTGCTTACCTGGTATTTTGACCCTGCCTGTTTTTGGACTGCCTGCTTGTTTGAGGATTCTGCTTATAAACGCCTGTAATTGGAGCACTCGTGGTCCGCGTCTGAGTCCGTGCCTGAGTCCTGACAGTTACAAAGTCATAATAAGGAAGGTATTTATAGCTAATGCCTTCCAGTTGCAATCAATAAATCAATAAAAGTGTATTAGCTTATGGGCCATTTTTGCAATACTACTATCAGAATGTTCCCAGAAGGAATTGGAAAAACCAGAAAAAAATGCCCAGTTGGAGAAAAGCTACATTATTCCCTCATACCATGAAAATGTTGTCAGTTTTATGAAAATAGTTTGATTTATTTTATTTTTAACAATTTAAATTGGTCATATTCTTACACTGCTCACAAGCTGCAGTACATTACCTGCTGCATCAGAAACCTTGCTTAAATAGAAGCAAGCTATGCAAAAAAGATAAATATTTCAAATAATTATTAACGTCATATCAACTTTGACCTTGAGAGACAACCAAAGAAGTGCAATCAAGGGTACTGAGTTTGAAAGACCAAGATAACAGTCAATCCATAGATAACAGCGAAGACACCTGCAATTACTACTCATTTATATTTAGTAATTTTGCAGATACTCCTATAGAGACTTACACAATGTATTTATTAACCTCTCAGTGCTGTTGTCGACTAAAGTCGCCCAAACAATGAATGTTCTAGAGTGCCAAGAGCGACTTTAGGCGACAGAAATGCATCAGCAACGAAAGATGTCATTTTATCCAAGCAAAATACAGTTATACTGTGTAATGGAATGAACTAATGAGTCAATAATATGTGCCAATAATTATATCATAGTGTGTATTATTTATCAACATAAAATACGTAATTATAAACAAAAATTACGAGCTTTGCATAGCTTCTTATGTGGATACCGACGTGGGTTTTAACCGAACGTAAAGCGAAAGCAAAGCAAACTGAACACAAAGCAGCTAGCTAGCTATACATGTTTATGAAATGTCTTACCTCAAATTTTTTGACATGCGCAGACATTACTGTATATGGGGCTGACTGATTGACATTGCTTAAAAAAACTGGTTGTCATTTACTTATACAAGTAATGTGAATAAGTGAATAAGTGAATAAGTTAGCTAGCTACATTACGCTGTCAACTTCACATAAGTGACACAGGTCTGTAGGAATAGGATATCACTACAAGGAACCGAGCCAGCAAAGTCAACAAAGATGATCTGTGTGATTGTTGACATTTACCTAATTTGCATATCCAGTCATATAAAAGCCAATTTCGCGGTCATTATTATTGTCGTGTGTTATCGGAGATCACAGAGTGAGAGAATGGTGAGTGTTGTGCATAGCAAGTTTTTTAGTTGGGACAGTGACAGCGAGGAGGAGTTTTTTGGTTTTGAAGAAGAGGATCTGGAGGGGGTGATGGAGAGTTTTGGGAGTGAGGAGGTGGCTGAAGAGGAGGGAGAGGAGGAGGGGGAGGAGGAGGGAAAGAGGGCACTCCATGGCAGCGGCGAGTTGCGTCAGGTTGACGCTAGCTTGCCCGGGAGACGACTAGGCACCTCTGAAGGAAGAAGAGGACGGGAGTTTTCAAACCTTCCCAGGCCTGGTCCACAGCAAGTATGGAGTAGCAGTGACCCGGTGGATTATTTTCTGTCCATGTTTTCACGTGACATGAACGATCTGATGGTGACCGAAACTAACAGGTACTGTATGTTGAGGCTGTGGGAGCTCTCGAGCTAGCACTGAACGCTCGCCTGAGGGAATGGAAGCCCACAGATGCGGCAGAGATGCAAGTTTTTCTTGCTATACAGGATTATCTTAGGACTTCTGAAATCGCTGATTACTGGAGTTCAGAGAGTCAGTCACTGGTGTGGACACCAAATTGTTCCTGTGTCATGTCCCGAAATCGATTCCAAATCATCAGCTCCTGTTTACATTTTAACGACAACACTTTGAGAGTTGAGAGAGAACACCCAAACTACTGTGTGCTTTTCAAACTTTGACCTCTTCTGGACAAAGTGCTGAGAAACTTCAAACGTGAGTACTACCCACGGAAAAATCTAACGAATGATGAATTTATGGTTTCCTATCGCGGTAGAATGTTTTTAGGCAGTACATTCTGATGAAGCGCCATCGTTTTGTAATGAAAAACTTTGTCTTCACTGATGCGAAAACTAACTACACGTATCTGTGGGATGTCTACACTGGAGGAGCCTATAGGGCCCTATCCAGTTCGATAGGGCTGTGGGCATAGGCCATTCTGCCGTTATCAATCTCCTCAGAAATGCGGGACTGCTGGAGAAGGGTCATGTTGTTTACATGGACAACTTTTATTCCTCACCTGAACTGTTTTGGAGCCCTCATAGGGCAAACACAGGGGCATGTGGAACAGTACGCCAAAACCGTAGAGGAATGCTTCCCCAGCTGAAGACCCTGAAGTTAAAGCCAACAGACCCGCCTGTTTTCTTTGAGAATGGCCCATTGCTAGCAGTGTCATTTTGTGACACAGGAGTTGTTACTGTTTTGTCAACAGAGCATGAGACTACAGTTATATCAAAAAGAGTGAGGTGTAAAGGTATGTTTTAACTGAATGCGACGCAAAATTTCACCTGGCGAAAGCCAATCACCTTCAAATAGAGCTAGAAGCCACGCCCCCTTTCCAGAAATCTGAGGCTGATTGGTATTGTCCATTAGCTGATGTTTCAAAATGTGGACCCATCGTTGTGTTGAGTGTTAACTTTGAAACTTTAGAGAAACATTACTTCTTAAAAAAGAGAGTTCACAAGAAATGACAAACTGCTTGTGTGCGGTATTTAGGCTATATATGCTAATTAACTAGCTAGATAGCAACGCAAGATAACTTAGCTGTCTTCTATTGTGTCTAGCAAACTTGCTAGCAGCGTTGGTGTAATCAAAAATGCTTGCTGTGACGTGGCGCAAAATTCACTTGTTCATTTTTCAGGCAAGTGATCAAACCCGTGCGAGGAGAGCGAAGCGAAATTTCACGTTGTGTTCGGTTAAAATGCACCTTTAAGGGCCCATTGGTTTTAGGACTGTGAGAACACCACTTTGTGTGGAAGATTACAACATTTACATGGGTGGTGTGGACAGAGCAGACCGGTTCTGCACCTACTACGAATATGGACACTGCAGTGTGAAGTGGTACAACCAGTTCTACTACCATATGAAAGAAGTGGACTTAGTGAATGCCTTTATTGTGTACCAGGAGTGTGGCAATCCACTGGATGCTGTGGATTTTAGGAAGAAAGTGGTGGAGGGGCTTTTGCAGAGAGGGAGGTCCAGGGATGTGCAGGTGTCATCACTTGACATGGCAGTAGTACCTGAACGTCTGGTGGGGCGACACTTCTTGGGGCAGAACTCGGCATCTAAGCAAAGCAAAGTCTGCTCTTCTAGGAAGAGCACCAGTGATGGCAATAATGGAAGGAAACAGCTGTCTTTCTTCTGGAAGCCTGCCCAGACAAACCTGCCCTGTGCCCTACCACATGCTTTGAGCTGTACCACACCAAGATGGTCTACAGACAGTGATTGGTGAGTTTTTCACTTTTTCCATTTATTTTGGTTTGAAAGTTTATAATGTTTTCTGTATTGGATGGTGATATATTGAATAGTAAGGTAATCTCTGCAGTAAGAATGACATTTTCTTTGTCCATCCTCCCTCTTTAGATTGCTGTCCCTGGCCTCTCCAATTGTCTGCTGGCCTATTCAGTCATCTGCGAGGGAAAGCGTGAAATCTGCAGGCATATGCGTGCGCGTCAGACAGGCACATGTACACACTGTCATTCTCGCTCTCTCTCTCTCTGTCTCTCATACATACAAAATAGGTTGACTGTTGCTGATGTTGCTGATGACGTTTATAATAGCTAATTTTTCATTTTTTTTTTTCAGCCAATATTGTTACAATAGTTCATTTTTACAAATCTATACAAACTGTAGATGTTTACATAAGTTATTTATGCACTACTGTATATTGCACTTACTCTTTGAATATGTAACTACTGAATTTTGCATTAATATGTACTTTTGTTTACTTGCGGTGTATTTGTTATTTATGTTATTATGTTTACATTCATACCATTGTCACTTTTAACTGACAATTATCTGAATGTTCACTCCATGCTAACTTACCAGCACTTGAACGGTACTTATATTTTCTATCTGATAAGTTAATCATTGTGCCAGTGCTTTTTAAGTCATCTGTAATGAAAGAATAATACTTTCAAGCACAGATAAATATTTGTAATGATTTGACTTATGTGTAGTCCCCTTTTTCATTTTGTTAGTTATTGTTGGAAATACCTTTTATAAATGAGATCTTTTTTGGCTATTTTACATCATGGAATACTGGAGTAATGTGGCTAGAATTGGAGGTACTTGTCTCTTCATACATGTGGTTTTGCATATTGAAGTTGTTAGACTTTGTAGAAAGATAAATGCATTGTTTTATTAGAAGTTGTCTTATTTCTAAGCTTCATTTTCTCACTTAGAATATTGGCGGCCATACTGCCTTGGCACTGTAGGTGGTCAGTGTTCCAGAACCGTCTGGCAGTTACTTTGTTAAGGCAGATAGCATTGAGGTACACCAGCAGAATTATTTATTGCTTTGAAAAATTATTTATTAATAGCTGTGTTGCTCTTAACTTGTTAACAATGTTTTATTTAATCCAAGCCACTTTTGCTGTGCTATTATTTACTGCAGTCTTAAACATGCATCTGGAGAGAAGGCCTATATAACATTAATTAAATTTTGCACAGACAGCAGTGTGGTCCTGTGTCTGTGAATGCTTCATTTTAAGTGGGAGGAAGGGGCCTGATCACTCTTGCATAATTCCTTCCTTCCCAGTCTCATCGCTGTCAGCGCTAATCACACCCCCTCTCAAGAAGCATCCATTTGCTGGGCTTTGTCTTCAGACCTGTCAATGAGGGTAAGCCTGACTCACAAAGGAGCTAACTCTTGAAAGGTGGAACACATCAATGTGTTTATTGGCTTCTGCCTGGGATCTGGTTCCTTACTCATGTCCTCGTCTCTGGCAGCACAGCAGAGAAGAATTCCATTTTCAAGCACACGTTTCTTGACATGTCAATCTGTTCCCCTCACAACTGTGTGTAAAAGGTTTTGTGTTAATTTTGTATAAGAAAAAAGTATCCAATCTGTGTTTTTTGAGGTTTTTTTGAGGTATGGAAGGTGTACTCAAAAATACATCTCTTGGCCGATGTAGCAGAGATCAGAGATAGGACACCGACAGGTGTGCACAGTTCTTCACTAGTAAGTGGAAAAGTTATATTTACCCCTACATGACACTTTGCCTGTGCCAGAGGCCAATATTTGTTCTTCTATGCATTTGTCTAATTAGTTTAACATGGTCAAGCCACAACCTTGCATGCCTTGATTCAGTCCATTTATTAGTTTGAATATAGCTGGCATATATGCCACTTTCAGAATCCTCTAGTGAAGAGCTTGACTTGACCAAGTGGTTAGGTGATGAATCCTTGCAACATGCAAAACTCCTCTGAGCAGTGCACATCAACAACCCTTCCTTCGGACTGACCAAAGTGTGGGAGAAACTGCAAGAGTGTTATGGCTCTCCTGAGGCCTTGGAAAAGGCTCTGTTTGATAGGCTAGAATGTTTCCCCAGAATTTCAAACAAGGACCCTCATCTACTACGTGACCTGGGGGACCTCCTTTTAGAAATAGACTCTGCCAAGAGCGCTGGCTACATACCAGAATTACTGTACCTCAACATGGCACATGGAATCCATCCCATAGTGGACAAACTTCCCTTTAGCCTGCAGGAGAAAGGGATGACACATGGAACAGGGTACAAACGAGAACATTTAGTGTCATTCCCTCCATTCTCTGTTTTCGCTGCCTTTATTAAACATGAAGCCAGAATGAGAAATGACCCCAGTTTCAGGTCTTCAGCTCCACCACCTATCACAACCTCCAATGTGGGCAAATATCTGGGGAAGCATGACAGAACAGGAGTGCCTATCTCAGTCAACAGAATGGAAGTGGTTAACTCCGAACAAAGGCGATGTGCAGAAAAAAGAGTCGAGGACCCTAGCAAAGAGTGTCCCATCCACAACAAACCCCATGCACTCAAAAATGCAGGGCATGCCGAGAGAAGTCTCTGGAAGAATGTAAGGCTTACCTGAAACAGAATCAGATATGTTTCCAATGCTGCGCTTCTTCCAGCCATCAAGCTAAGAACTGTAAGGTGGAAATACACTGTGCAGAATGTGGCAGTGACTCACACATCACTGCTCTCCACGCTGGTCCCATACCATGGACAATACACGCTGTTACAGAGCCCATCACTGATCATGGCAGGAAGCAAGAGTCAGCTTCACCCATTGCCACCTCCACATGCACGCAGGTGTGTGGAAATGAGATTGGTGGACACTCATGTGCCAAGATCTACCTCGTCTATGTTTACCCAAATGGTCATTATGACAAGAGACTCGGAGCTTACGCAATTCTAGGTAATCAAAGCAATACACATCTGGCCAGGTCTTCTTTGACATCTTTTGCATTGCCAAAAACTCTTCCCCATATACTCTCAAGACTTGTTCATGGATGTCGGTGGTGACTGGAAGAAGAACAAGCAATTTCATTGTGGAATCAGCTGATGGCCAATCCAGTCTGCCCTTGCCCACGCTTACTGAATGTGACATGCTCCCTGACAATCAAAATGAAATCCCAACCCCTGGAGCTGCTCATTACCATCCTCACCTCAAGGACATTGCTGCAGAGATTCCAGTACTTGACCCCCAGGCAGATATTTTACTGCTGCTTGGGAGAGATGTTATTCAGGCCCACAAGGCGCTCGATCAGAGGAACGGACCTCCAAATGCTCCATTTGCACAGAGACTAGCTCTGGGGTGGGTAATCATTGGTGACATTTGTCTTGGCAGGGCTCACAAACCTGGGCATGTAAATGTTCTCAAGACAAACATCTTGGACAATGGGCGACCATGCTACTTCTTCCCATGTCAAAACAGCATCCAGGTAGAGGAAAGCTTCAGCTGCCAAGATCATCACAAGATTAACTCTGCTATTTTTGGACAAGGAAACAGGCTAGCTGAGGCTGATGCCATGGGAGAAACAGTCTTTCAATGCACAAGTGCAGATGAAAAACCTGCTTACTCAATAGAGGAACAGGCCTTCCTGCAGATAATGGAGAAAGAAGTCTACCAGGATGACATGAATAGCTCGGTGGCTCCACTGCCTTTCCGCTCTCCGAGACCACGCCTCCCCAACAACAAACAGCAAGCCAGCCAACGCCTCACCTCAGTTTGTCACATGCTGAAGAAGCGACCTGAAATGAGACAACACTTTGTGGACTTCATACAAAACCTATTTGACAACGGACATGCAGAACCAGTACCACCACTAAAGGAACAAGAGGAATGCTGGTGCCTCCCCTTCTTTGGGGTTTATCACCCTTGTAAGCCAGACCAGATAAGGGTAGTCTTCCATTCCAGTGCACACCACCATGGAGTGTCTCTAAACGATGTCCTTCTTACAGGCCCCAATCTCAACAACAGTCTGCTGGGCGTGCTCATGTGGTTCTGCAAGGAGCGAGTGGAAGTCAAGCAGATGTTTCATTGTTTCTTGGTATGGGAAGATCACAGGAACTTCTTGCACTTGCTTTGGCACTGGAACAATGACATGGAGGAACCCATAGTGGAGTACCGCATGAGGGTGCATGTTTTCGGGAACAGCCCATTGCCCGCCATGGCAATCTATGGGCTCAGGAGGGCATCCCAAGATCAAGAGGATAACGACTGCAGGACAAGGTGCTTTGTGGAACATCATTTCATTTCTATGCCGATGACAGTCTCTCGTTTCCATCAATGAGGCTATTGCAGTTCTCAAGAGGGCCTAAGAAATGCTGGCTGCATCTAATTTAATGTTGCAAAAGAGTGCTTCTAATAACATCAATGTAATGAAGGTATTTCCCAAGGAGGACCTTGCAAAGGGCCTAAAGGACCTCGATCTCGGAGCAGACTTCCCACCCATGCAAGACTGGGAATAAGCTGGGACGTTGCCACAGACGAGTTCACATTTCAGGTGTCTGCCACGGAGAAGCCTTACACTTGCAGAGGGGTGTTATTGACCATAAACAGTCTGCAAATAGATGTTGTTCCTCATAACTGTGAGCACGGTTAGGGTTATTTGTTTTTCAGTTGAATTATATTTAAAGTCAGTGGCGGCTGGTGAGATGGGGGGTCTGAAACACTACCTTTAAATCCATCATTACTTTCAACCTGTTCCCCTTTATCCTCCTTGATTAACATTAAAACAAATAATTCACAGAATAATTGACACCAATCACGTAAATAGAGTAAATGATTATGCTCGCGAAACAGTGCAGATTGTCTGTAGTTGTTGTGCTGTTTCGTGAGCATGATCATTTACTCTATTTACGTGATTGGTGTCAATTATTCTGTCAATTATTTGTTTTATTGTTAATCAAGGAGGATACTTTGCCGAATACCGTATTTGGATTTGGCTACACCCCTAATGTCTACGTAAGTAACCGTGTGCAGAGAATCAGAAAGTCATCCCTACCAGAACAATGGAACTATGTTCCCACAGACACAAACCCGGCTGACCATGCTTCAAGGTTAATTCCTGCAAACACCTTGATGTCCAGCACGTGGCTTAAGGGCCAGACTTCCTGTTGAAGCCAGCTAAGAATGAGGCAGATAATGTAGCTTCCTTAGATCTAGTTAACCCTTTGGTGATATCTTGTGCCACTCAGGTTGCAGAGTCTTCCTTGAATCCAAGATGCTTTGAGTCATTCTCATCCTGGAGATTGCTCATAAGAACTATATCAAGGGTGATCCACATAGCTAGTTCCTTCAAGCGAGAAAACACCAAGAGCAATTGTCAAGGCTGGCACATATGCTAAAGTCTCCACCCAGAAGACCTCATCAAGGCTAAGGGTGTTATCATATGTAGTCTTCAATACAAGGCCTTTCCCAAAGTCTTTGCATGCATTCAGACAGGGAGAGAGATCCCCTAAACAGAGCCAGCTCAGAAGGTTGTCTCCTTACCTAGATGATGCAGGTTGCCTCAGAGTAGGAGGTTGTTTTTCACAAGCTATGAAAGGAACCCACTCATTATTCCTCGCCATCACCACCTAATGACCCTACTAATACGACACTACCACCAAGCAAGTCCAGCATCAAGGGCGCCACTTCACAGAGGGTGCGGTGAGGCCAGCTGGCCTATGGGTCATTGGTGGAAAGCAGTGCATCAGCACCATCATTCACAGCTGTGTGACCTGCTGCAAGCTCTGATGGAGAACAGAGACACAAAAGATGGCTGACCTACCTGTGGATCGTCTAAGCACCAACCCCCGTTCTCTTACGTTGGAGTTGACGTGTTCAGGCCTTGGACAGTCACTCCTCGTAAACGGTGGGCAGTTATCTTTAGCTGTATGAGTACCGGGCTTATACACATTGAGGTGATGGAAACGATGGAGTCTTCAAGTTTCATCAATATGCTGCGGCGATTCCTCTCCATCCGTGGCCCAGTAAAACAGTTGAGGTCTGACTGTGGGACCAACTTCTTGGGCGCATGCAAAGAGCTCGGTACCAGTGGCCCATGGGCATGGTGGTCAAAACCTTCTCAAGTCATGATGGGAAGGTGAGGAAAGTAGAAGTCAAGGTTGCCTCTGGAGGAACATGCAAAACCTTCTTGAGACCCATAACGGACTCATAAATGTACTCATCTTGCCAAACACTAATTACAAGGACAATGGAAGGAAAATGTAATTGTGACATCTTATAGATGTCAGGCGGGGAGTGTGCTGGCAGAGATTAATTTTCGCCAGCAGGTGGCGTTATTGTTTTTTTGTGTTCATTTCTTGTGTGTTGCAATAGCCAATAGGAATGACTTACATCAACCAGGAAGAAGGAACAAAGTCTCACATGTTCAGTTATAGCCAACAGGGACAGAGGTCAGATTTGTCATGGTTGAATCTGCATCCATCCTTCTTTGTTGTTTTATGGAAAGCATTGCCTGTGAGTATTTTCAATCATTAACATGTCTTAAAAGCATTATTGATGAATATTTTGGCATTGCAAGTGTTTTAGTGGATTTCAGTTAATGGTGTTTATGCTAGTAGCATAGCTACATGGTGGCTATATGTAGCTTTAGAATAAACTCAATAAAGAAGACAATACACCTGTCACTTAACTTGCCGAGGAGTTTATCTGTCTGCTTAGCTGTGCTCAGGTCAAACAGTGAGGTCAGAACAAGGAGGATTTTTTAAAATGGTCAGTCACATTTCCTTTGTTGTCTTTCATTCCTTTACATCACAAAAAGTTCAAGTACTCATTGTTTTACCCCCTGTTGTGACTGCCAGTAATGTAATGTAGTAACAGGGGCTTGTGGGTAACACCTATGTTTCTGAAAATACAGATTCTTTTTTCTTTTACAGGAATCCACCCAGGACACAAGAGAGTAAGCTTCAGTTCTTTATTCAATTTCAGTACAATAACACACATACATAGACTTTCCCTTTGCTAACCCTCCCCTCTTGTTTTCTCCTACCCCCTGGAAGCCCTGTTGCTGCCCAAATGTGCTGTGGGAGATAAAATTACACACTGACCCATGCACACTGCACACACCATACTCAAATGTTCTTTCCTTATCTACATTCTGGTATTGCTAAGTGTGTATTTACACTGCACTGAAAGCCAGGTTTCCCCACACAGCTTCCCATGCAAGTCTCCCTTCTGCTACTGCCCCCTGCTGGTAGGGTGAGGAAAAACAACAGGAGAGCCCACACACAGTGACTTACACCCACACAGACAAACCAAAGAAAAATAAGGGGGGCGGGGGGTGTAACATTGACCTGTGTTGATTCTCCAGGCCTATCTACAACCCAAAATAAGAAAAAACAACAACAACAACAAAACAGCAGTTCTGCGTGCTGGTCCAAGACCCTGAACTCAAACCTTTGCCCCTCCACTCTGTGCAGCCCTTGGCATCCTCTGTCAGCTCAGGTAACTTGTGAAGCAGGCCACAGTCACACAATTCGGACGACCAGAGGAACACATTCCTCCCACTCCCCACTGCTGAGCTCCACCTAGCGCACAACTCCACCAGCCCCTTTTTCGGGCTCAGTCTTTTTCTTTCTGCAGCAGAACCATTTCCCCTAGAGCTGTCACATCACCACCATCAGGGATGCCACCCACTCATCACTCACTCACATGTTTGCTCAAGATTTAAACAAAATTACTTTGTGGTAATTAGTAGGACTCTCCCTACATGCCCCACTTCCCACTCTAACTGCAGGTTTGCCCCACATCCCACTGCCCCCCGCTGCGGTTTCCTCCAATCCTGCTGACACATGAAATAAGGGAAAAGTATAATGAGATTTTTTTAGTATATGATTCTACTGGGTGAGTTGTGGTCAAGCCTAAGTCAGTATATATCTCTGCACTCTGACTGCAGTTCTTCCCTGGTTCCCCTTCCTAGAACATGATTTCAGCTATTAATCCATCATTATCCATGCCCGGGCATGGCAGGCTGAACTGTGCTCGGGCTCGCTTGAAGAGGTGGGCTCGGGCACGGTTCAGTTGGACTCGGGCACGGTACACATCAGTGTGATCGCTAACCATGCCCGAGCATGGAACTCGAACATGACGTTAATGATGCGACTCTCCCATTTAACAAATATATCTATTATAGTTATCTATATCAGTTAGCTGGATATCTGTTAGTTACACACCCAATCATAATAAATTCTTTAAACCATCATTTGATTAGCTAGCTGACCTCCTTAAAGATAACAATCTGGCTACCTGCAAAATGATCTTTGATTAGTTCTGTAGATCTATACCTAAAAATAACTCTGCGGATCCCCACATTAGCTTTATTACTAGCAAGCGAAATAAAACTAACCATACTTTACGTGGCGATGTAAGCATTGCTATTGTCAGGGGCTTAGAGTTAGAGTTTCACAAATGAAGCAGCCAACCTGTTTAAGTAGCTAGTCTTCAACAATCGTTCAGATAGGTAGCCTGTTAGCTAACTAGCTATATTTGTCAAATCTATCGCTAGATAGCTAACTTTAGCTCCCCAGCCAGTTAGCATCGATTAAGCAATGCAGTGATTTTCAGTTAATCATGCTGCATGTATATGAAGATATTTACGGAGGCAGCTAGCATTGAGGGAGGAATTTGGAGTTTTATTCACGTTTATCAATAAGGTGAGAACAAGACCCGTTATTAACCCAAATACTCTTGAATCAATTGAAAAGTGTACATCCAAGTAGTACCTAATAGAAGATGTTTGTTGATGTAATGATGACAGTAGCGCACACACAAGTAGTAGCCCTAACTGGTTAACATTAGCTAATATTATTGTGATTAGGCTGCTGTAATGTGACACAGCATAATGACTGAAACGTTAGCTGCCTCCGTAAAAATCTTATACGTGCAGCACGATTAACTGAAAATCGCTGCATTGCATCGGCCGTGTGTCACCACGCCCAAAACGACTCCAAATAAGCCGCAAAATGCAATCATGAACTCCATTGTGCTGTGCGAGAGCGCTTTTCTTCAACACAAAATGTTTGCATCATGATCACGTAAGCATGCTCGGGCCAGGAACGTTAAGCGCAATGTGAGCGCAGGCCAGCGGGGGAGTGGGGAGGGGGGGGGGGGGCAATCATGCTCGGGCACGGTACAAGGCAACTGGGCCTAGTGTGAGTACTCCCTAAAAGTCTGAAATGTCCTCTGCCAGGCCATAGACCCTTGCATAAATGAGGTCATGTGATTACAGTACCACAGCTTGGTGGGTGCTTTTCCTGCCCAGTTATTCAAAAAATGTATAATAAGATGCAGTAGGTGGTAGAATTAATGACCTCTCAGATGTATTCATGAAATGGACTGCCGTGTGAGAGGAGATCAAATGTGCATTTTCTGCCCTTTGTGGAACAATAATGTGCTGTCTGACTGGCTTCACAAACACTCAAGATGCTAAGGCAGTTACATCAGCCTCTTGTCTGAAAACAAGGTCTTCCCATAACTTGTGCTCTAACTGCCATCTTAATTTGATGGTTTGAGATCCTGGAAAGTCCTTGGAAACACAGCACACAAGTTGGATTATTAATGCGTTTCTGGGCTACTGAGGAAGACTGAGTTTTGGCTCTGGGTTTTTCACCTTGGCTGAACTGGATTCACACGTAGCACAGCTGCTCCGGGGTTTTGCTGTTGTTTGTGCATGCTTGCACTGGGCTGGATTCGTGTGGAAGCACATTAAAATGAGATTCAACTACATCTATATTTCATGCTGACTGAATAAGGAGTACTACAGTAGCAAAAGATATGTTGTGAAGACTTATGCCAACTGCAGACAACAGGTGGATGTTCATTCATCACTGCCTGCTAATACACACATGGTAACAGTGTCTTACACTGTTTTGAAAGCCACCCTCAGTATCAGAACTAAATGCTTGTCAGGAGCAGGGAAATTTGTACTAGTTGTGATTAGGGCTGGGCGATATGGACCAAAAATGATATCTCTGTATTTTTAGGCTGAATGGTGATACACGATATGTATATATATATATATATATATATATATATATGTATTCATTATGTTTTCATTAGCGCTATTAAGCATGTCATAGTTTTCAGTTAGTATTTGCTATATTTTTAAAGTTAAATCGCTGTTTCCTCAAAGTTAAAATTAGCTAGAATTTTTCCAATCTAGTGTTCAAATAGTTTTTCCAATCTAGTGTTTTGGCATATGCGCTAAACAGCAAATTACACCGACAAGTTGTTTTTTTTTAAAATGCATGATGTTTCCAAAGTCAATGAGCAATTGTGTTAAATAACCATGATCTCAATATTGACCATAATATGACACGCAGACGCAGAGGGAGAATGGGGGTGGGGTTGCGTGAAGAGTGTGAGAGAGGAGAGATGCAAACACTGGTACGACTTTAGGGAAGAAATGGGTTATGTAACGCAACATCAAACTATATTGATATGAACAGTATCGTCTCATCCTATATCTCATTTGACAATATATCAATATACCTTAAAAAGCTGATATACCACCCAGCCCTAGTTGTGATGATTTCATCCAACATTTGAACATATGTTAATTGCAATATGTGCACATGCATTTCTCACCAAATGTGCGTACACATGAATAAAGTTGCATAAATCACATATACACATCTTTCCTGTATAAATCACAGATGGGCATAATTGTATGCACATGAATGAGCTTTTCAGCTCTACACAGTGAATACCCTAAATTCACCTTATATGGGGGCCCTTAAACCATTTTTTCAACTGAAATCATCATCACAATGGCAATGAAAACAAACAGGGCTAAACAATGTGCAAAGAAAGGGAGGCACTGCTGACTCAAGTGCAGTCAACCTTAAAATGTATTGTTGATGGGACAATAGACTGCAAATCCCATTTTGTTTAAGTAAAAATAAAATGCATCAAAACACACGTATGTCCATCACTTGCCAAACCATGCCTCCATGTGATGTTCCACACCACTGTTCATTATAATAAAGGAGCTGGAGCAGATTCAGGCCATCAGACATCACAAATGAGATGGATGTTAATGGAGTGATAGTTTTTCTGATTATTTAAAGCTGTTTGTTAATGGTGCCATATAACAATGATAGGCCTGATCACATTAGGGAATCCTCTGAGGACTTCCTTCCCTATTGATGCTCTCTTTAGCTTCTGTGGAGTATGGGAAGTGAATGGATTGGGTTGTCATATGAACAATGCCACTCTGAACGTCAGGCAAAATGCATCTTAGTCATGGCCTGAACTGTTACTGAGCTCCCTCTGCAAGGGCCCCATTCCAGGGATCTAAGGGGGAGGAGAGGACATGCATTCACACAGGTATAGCATTATTGTATTTAGTTGGCCTCTCCAGTGTTGTGCTCAGCAGCTTACAACTGTTTAAGAGGGTGGAACCGATACGAGCTCATTCATCTTCCTGCTAGAAGTGTGTTTGATCTCTGCATGCTTAAGGCAGAGACCATCAGCCTTAAGCCTTATTCAGAGACCATCAGCCACAACCTCCAAACGGTTTAGTGCAGCCATGAGATTGCAGCACATATCTATAGTAGTATACACACGTTTATCATTATTTATTATTATTATTATTAATAATAATAACAATAATAATAATAATAATAATAATTACTATTATTATTATATAATTAGTTTACCAGGCTGCCATAACCTTTAACATGCACTTCAGCATTGTTTGCCCCATTCTCTTCTGTTATTCTAAATCTATGTGTAAACTACAGAGCGGGCAGTCAGTCAGCCACTGTAACACAGGGAAACAAAGAGTTAAGGATTGCTTAAACAGATGTGCAGAAAAAGGAGGGTGAAATAGGGGATAGCCTGCTCACATGAAACAGGGCTATGATTTCTCACTTTGCAATGGGATCAGAATGATAGTCGATAGTATTAAATAATATGCATCGACGTTTTCAGAGCAATAGGTGCGACCATGAATTGAAATTCTCCTCTATACATGGAGAGAACAAAGGCATTCTTTTAATATCCTGGATCAATACCCCATGTCAGAGAGAAGAAAACACATTTAAGCAGGGCTGGAAAATGACAAGCAAGAAATGGAGAGCACAGAGCGCCCTCGTTTTGATATTCTGCTTAGAGACACTCATTTAAGGACAATTCCCAGTGATTGCAGACACATTCTCTGCTGGGACTTACCAGTCTTTAGACTTTGCTGAAATTCACACAGCACTGGAGATGCAAGCCAGCTTACAAATTACAACTCATCTCTATTTGCAGAAGTCCATTTAATGAGACATTTGCCCTCTGGAATTATTTATTTGACAACAGAATGACCTATTAAACCAGGAGGGGGAAGATTCTTCATTGCCAGAGATAGCATGGAAATTGAGAAAGGTCAATTTCCTATTCTGCCATTCATGTGCAATTTTTAGCAACTGCACAAAGCTTGTGTCTGTGCAATAGTATTCCTGAAGTCCATTTTATTTGTCTACATATAGGAGTGATTGCTTTATTCTCCTAGCTCATCTTGTCAATAATGAATTACAATCAGTTCTTCTGTTTTGTTGTTGACAGGCCTGATTATGTTGTTGCACATTCCTCAGGCACACATGCAGTTTCAAGGCAAAAGGAGCAATTTAACAAAAAGGAACAAAATAAATTTATAGTTTGGAACAGTACAATTTTCCTTTTGGGTTCCTGTTTATATTTAACAATAAGGGGTCATCTAATGAGTTTTGTATTATCACAGATAAAATGGTATATCAAAAGAAAAATAATCAAAATTAAAAGTAAGAGTTAGTATCTTAAATAGATTTTGACTAATACATTTTATTCAAATTATGAGTTCCCATTTGTTTAGTTCTCTAGTTTTGATTATTGTAGTTTTTTAATTAAATATATTTTTTCCATCAAAATGTTGGTATCCGTGAAAGGAATGCATTGGCAAGTTGCAACTATAATGACTGACTGTTTATCCGTTAAGCATTTTTAATGGAAAAAATTGTAATTCTTGCCATTCATTCCTCTCAGTGCACATGCATGTAATTTTCAATTACACCTACAGTCATGGGCAAAAATATTGGGCACCCCTGCACTTCTTTCAGATAATGCACCACTTCTCCCAGAAAATTGTTACAATTAAAATGCTTTGGTATTCATGTTTTTTCTTTTGTTTGCATTGAACAACACAGCAGAGAAAGCAGAGAAAAAAGCCAAATCTGATATCATTCCACACAGAACTCCACACAGAACTGGACAAAATTATTGGCACCTTTTCAAAACTGTAAGAAATAATTGGATTTAAAGCATGCGATGCTCCTTTAATTTGTATTTAAACTCACCTGTGGCAAGTAACAGGTGCTGACAATATAGAAATCACACTTGCAACCAGTTTAAATGGAGAAAAACTGGTAACTGGTTACTTGGTAACCCCTGACTATCCCATTTCATAGCAAATAGCTAGACTGTAAATGTGCTGAGAAATATCCGCTCAGAAAATCAGAAAATATTGAGTAACTTTTTCATGCAATAAATCAAAATCCTTCATTGTCTACATCTAAATGTATGCATGAAGAATTATTTACATGGAAAATGTCTGAGGAGTATGTTGCAATTGCTGTTGTAGGCAGAATTTTGGCACTCAGTCGTATTGTCATAAACTGCTGTACAAGTAATGCTGTATAACTATTTACTTTGATATATTTACATATAATAAAGTGACAGGTGCCAGAACTGTCAGTACTCCCACCTAATATGCCACATTTGGTCACACAGGTGTACCTTCACTAACAGACAGTCACACATTTGATACCCTAAAACATTTCATCATTTCAATGTTTCAAATAAGCTGAGCCCAGCAAAATCACTTAACAAATTAACAATTTACAAATTAAACCCTGATATAAATGACCGAGAGGAGAATCTCTGAATCCTGTCCACAAGCAGGTATATCTAAGCAGTCTTCTACATTAATGGAAAAATGTACACATCACAGAAATGTCTACTGTGTACATCTTTAAGTATAAGAGCTCTGTGTTTATAGACATGCAAACAGATCCCTTTATCAGGCTAAAACATTATTGTCAAATTTTTGATTCTTAAATTTATTTATTTTTTTTTAGCTGAAGTGTCCTCAACTGATAAATGTAACAGAAATGGCAGGGGACCAATAACCTTTTGGCAGGGAGTAGAGGGGTTCTTGTGAGCTCTTTGACGTGTAACAATGGTGTTTTGCGTCCTTGCCTTGTCCTTTGGTCTTAATGACATGAGCCCTCCTCTTGGAGTATTTTGCATAAATCAAGGGTACTTCCCTCAATGTATAGGGACAGCCATTTCAGTACAACTTTTTTTGGCGCTGTGAATATAGAGTCAGCGCATATGAATTTCCATTATCCCCACTGACAACCAAATTGCTTACTTTTAATTGGAAATGATCATAACTCTCAAATAGCTGTAGCGCGGCTGGCGCAGACAAGCATGCATTCTCATACGGCGCCCTGCAATGACTGACCAGAATGAGGCATCCATCAAAGCTGGAGTCAGCACACACTTGCACTCCACAATGCGGAAAGTGAAGTGACCTTGAGCAGCGATGTGGGGAACTTCAAACACATCCCCCCTCTCTTCCCATTCGCTGAACTCCCTTCCCATCATCCTCCTGCCTTTGGACAAGGATTACTCTTCAATAAAGGAGCCCTGGCCCTTTTACTTAGTTGTGGCTCTTCTTTTTTACCTTGCCATTATGGAGGAATTTCAGACAGGACACTGATCCAGTGCGAGTTCCATCAGTGCCGGAGTCCGGACGGAAGCTGAGGGTAGAGATGGCAGAGGTGCCTGTGTGTGCTGCTGTGCCTATTCAGGAGCGTATTTGTAATCTGTGTTTTCAGCGAGAGGGAATTAACGCCATAACCCAAGCATTGCTTGGGGAGGCAGCAGATGTGTCAAAACGGCAGGCCTGGGGAATTTATGTGGTTGAGATGTACTGCATTTGCAGGGATGAGGCAATTTTGTACATTATTGGTAATGCTACTGAGGCCAACCCAGGCACTTCCAGGCTGTTAGGGAAAGCTGTTGTTTGGGATACTTGGTGTTCTGTGTTATAGAATTCACAGCCCTCTACAGGGAAAACAAGAGGGGAACAAATCTTTGTTATTGGCACTGAGAAGATTATTGAGGTTGATAACATGATATTGATATTGATTGTTGATATTCTAAGCACATTAGCAAAGTTTCGAACACCAAACATTTCTGAGCCAGTTATTTCTAAGATGCCCAAGTGTTTCACCTCAAGTGCCATTTATATAAAAAGTTTAGCAGAAGCAGCACAGGTTATAGCAATCAACAAAAAGGGTACAATAAAGTCTCCAGTAGAAGCCTCCTTCAGAATGCATCAAAGAAATCAAAGAACGAAGTGGTCCTGCTGGTCCCTAAGCTAGGTTATCACAGTCATGAATGCAAATCACCTGTCACACGTGTCTTGCTGAGGAAGGATGGATGTACAATGCACATACTGTCCATTTCGTTGAAAGTGGAAAAAAAATCCCCTCTCCCCCTGCACTTCTCCTTACTTGAATCATTCGTATTTCTGAAGGGTCACTTCTTGTGCTCTGTTGCTGGAGTAAGGTGCTCTTGCTTTGGTGTCTAATTTAAACCAGCTGTCTTGGAGGCACTACAAAGCACCTCAGTGTCAACTCAGGGTTCATGGTGGCAAGACAGGACAATTACTGCTGTCCTTGATCTCAGAGGCAGCGTGGCATGATGTAGATCAGTGAAAACTGTCTGGGGTCTTGGATAAGCCGTGGCTTGGAGCCGTCTTGTAATAACCTATTGTAACGCTAACATGAAAGGAGTGACTTCAATTCTGCTCGCATTGACTGCAAAATTCACCTGAGATTATGTCCTTCAGCAGAAAGACTAATGTCTAACCTGACATTTGTCTGAAAAGCAGACACATTATTCAGTAATGATTACATTGCAGTTCCATTAAGATTTTGTTACTGTTTGTGGTTTATTGTTCTCCAGTAGTCATTACAATCGGAAGGTTTGTCTTAAGCTTAAAACCAACGCAATTAAAAGCCTAAATTATACGCTATCCAAACTTGTCAGTGCTCCCGCCCCCTAGCTGTTGTGTTTTTGTTTTTCCCTGTCCATGTGCTTTTGTTTTCCTTGTGTTCTAGCCCTGCCCTACTCTCTGCCCTGTCTCCGCCCACCTGATCATCTCCACCTGCCTACCTGCACACCTGCTTCCCATCATCTCATCAGCCCAGCCCTACATCTACCCTGCTTGTCTCTGTCTTGTTGCCAGTTCGTTGCAGTGTGTTTGTACCTGTCTCGTTCCCGCTGTGGTTTCTGTTTGATCGCTGTTCCCCAAGTCGACCCTGCCTGCGCTTTGACCTTGCTCCTGCCTGCTGCCCTGCCTTGTTCACCTGATCTACCTAACTACCTGGTTTGACCCTGCCTGACCCCGGCTTTGATTCCTGACTGCGTTCGGACTGCCCACCTGGTCTCTACCCTGCCTGTTTTATGGTTACGATTCTGCCCTGTGTCCTTGATAAAGGCACTTGGAATCTGGAGTTCTCATGGTCCGCGCCTGAGTCCTTGCCTGTGCCCTGACAGAACTGTGTCTATGAAAAAGCCATAATTGGTGCTTAAAACCACAAACCAAATATTTCAGTTCAGGTTTTTTCAAACACCTAAACACTGGCAGAGGACAGAAGGTTTCTCTTTAGACTATGTAATTCCTACCCCTGATGTCTCTGCTTCAGAATCTGCTGCTCAGGCTCTTACACCTGCAAGTACCTGTGTTAGAAGACTACCCTGTTAAGGTTCCTAGAGCTGCAGTTCCCTGTGAAGGAGACTCCTCTGCTCAGGTTCCTGCACCTGCAAGTATCATTGTTAGCAGACTCCTCTGTTCAGGTTCCTACACCTGCAGGTGCCTGTGTTAGTAGACTCCTCTGCTCAGGTTCCTACATGTGTTAAAAGGCTCCTACACTCTCTGACTCTCTGGTTTAAATATTCTTGGCATCTTGTGGGCTTCAGCCACCCCTCCATACCTAATGTGAACTGCCTGAATTTCACACACTCACAGATGCACATGAAGGCACACACACACACACAAGCACTCACACACGCACACATGCATGCACGCATACATGCACAAGTACGCACACAACCGCACATGCAGGCACAAATAGTCTTTTGCGGCTAAGCTCATTTCTCCAGCTGTGCCCTGATTTTTCAATGCTCCATATACAGCATTGCCAGTGCTGTGCTATGCTAAAAATGTGTAACATTTCTTAATGGTTACTTTGGTCATGTTGCCTTAAGCATGAATTTTTAAATCTGATAATACTTTGGCAGATGTAGCACATAAAGCCATTCAAGGACAGAGCCCTGCTTTGCAGCTGTCTTCTAATGGACTTCTGGCTCAAGCTCATCCTAAACCCCATTCAATGTGACAGATCCTCTGCATCAGATCTCCTAAATATTTACCTGCAGAGGGGCCCATAGTATCCTGCTCCCTCTGCTACATTCAGAAAAAAGAAGTAAAACAGCAGAGAAGAGAATCATCTGGAGATTAGTTAACTGGACACTATGAAGCAAGGCTGGAATATAAATTGCCATGTTTTGTAATAGTCCATATGTAAACCTCATCTCAAGACAACAAACTGCAAGAGGAACCATTTAGACATACACCAGAAAACATATAGTACCGCATAATGTCTTCAAAGCAAGGAAGTGTGGGATGGTGCCTCAGTTTTACTAGTATAGAGGTAAGCCTCTCAGAGATTCACTATACTCAAAAGGCTGAGATCTCAACCTATATGGGTTGAGATCTCAGCCTTTTGAGTATAGTTTTATATTTACTTTTATATTTACATATAGTATTTCCTTTTACCCATGTCCATTTAAACTCAAATAATTTGGATACAACTTCAAAAGGAGCACTAAATGAAAACTGAACTTTGTTGAAAATTTTGCCCTTTCAGATCTTAGCTTTTTCTGCCCATTATAAAATCACCCAACTCTGCCCATTTTCAGAGGTGTGCCAGAACCTTGCTCCTACTGGCAAATCATTACAAACCTCTTTTTATTAAACCTTATTTTACTAAACAATTTGCTGAAAAATATTCAAAATGGTTATTTTGGCATATTATTATTTCAGAATACAAGAATATAGTGCACATGGATGTTTAATTAACCATTTATTACTGCACTATTAGCAATTAATAAGTCAGTGTAACATGGTTAAGGAGCAGAACTCATAACCGAAAGGTTGCCGGTTCAATTCCTCATGAGAGCACTGCTGCTGTATGCTTGGACAAGGTACTTAACCCACAATTGCCTCAGTAAAAAATTGTGCTGTTTAAATGGATAACATTGTAAAAACCTGTAATTGATGTAAGTCGCTCTGGATAAGAGTGTCTGCTAAATGCATGTAATGTAATGTACTGTCATTATAAATCATTCACTGACATTTAGTCTAACATTAATATATGCTATTCCCTAATGTGTAATTAAGGAGCCTTGAGAAAATTCCACTCAAGGTTAAAAAACAAATTATGCTAATTTCTGAAAATGAATCAATGCTGGACTAACATGAGCAAAGTATTTTTATGATATATATTGCAATTAATAAATATTTTCTAGCCATTTGTACTCATATATTTTATTGAAACCATAATGTTACCATATGATCTTATTTTATAATGGCATGTATGCCATCTGCTAAGTTACAGTTATGATGTTATGAATTTTAGGGGGTTTCCTATAGATATAACCACAATGGCCTAGCACATTATCCTTTACTTTGGCAAATGATTTGTGATTGTGGTCATTTAACCAAACTAAACACACAGGTTGCAAGGGATGCATACAGTTACATAGGATGCAACTAGACTCAAAGAACAAATGGCAAAATTAGGACACTTTCCGTTTTCCTCCTTATGTCCTACGTCTACTTCTACTTCACACTATCACAGCTGCTCCATTGCCCCATTTTATGATCAGTACCATCATTTACATTTAGCCAATAGCCACATCTGTTCATTGTAGCAAATTTCAAGTCACTTTTGGACCTTTGATTATGCATTGTGTGCATTTATCTCTCTGTGTTTTCCTTTCATATTGATTCATTTCATTTTGATATTTTTGCAATTATTTGTACTGATTTACAGAGAGTAAATAATTGTACTAGCATTCAACAACGTATGTTTATGCTGAAAGTGTTTTTGGAGATTATGTTTCTGTGGTTTATTCAGAGCACCAGATTGTGAATAGAAGGAAAATCTCAATGGAATCCAATCTTTTACAAAAAGCAAT
Source organism: Megalops cyprinoides (assembly GCF_013368585.1). NCBI lineage: Eukaryota > Metazoa > Chordata > Actinopteri > Elopiformes > Megalopidae > Megalops > Megalops cyprinoides. The sequence continues at coordinate 26,394,450 of NC_050603.1, read as the reverse complement.
ATTATATACCCAACATCATGCTCCTTATTAAGTGTTGTGTTAAGTCAGGTATAAGATGAATCAGTGTTAAGTCGTGAGAATGTGCATTGAACATCTCATTTTCTTTGCCTGCATAATTCCATATCAGATTTCCTTGGCTGATTCCTGATTCCCTGGCTTCTTTTATTTTATCTTATTTTCTTAGCTTCTGTTATATTTTCTGATGTGACCCTATAAACCTCTTAGTACCCCCCCCCCCCCATTGTAAATCCTCTCAATTTTCACACCTTTCAATGGGTGATTGTTGCTTGTCTGCTCTCTCTTTTATGTGCTACACATTCCATTTGATCATGCTAGTTGTGCTTTCTTGGTATTTCTGTCACAAAACACAAGTGAGACCATATTTCCTTCCCAAACGATACCATGTCTCATCCATAATAGATGCTGTCATGGCTCTCAAAGTTCCTTCCAAATCAAGTTGTAGTTTGAAGTTCCATCCCTTCAGTATACAGTAACAGTCTAATATGGTTGATGTCTGCTTTCATGTCTTATCTCACTTCTAAGCCCTGAAAGGGTGTCAGTTTTCTTTTTTTTTTTTTTTTACAGCTGCTCTATTTTTCCAGGAAACAGCCCTTGCATTGTCCTGAGTAGACAGTGAATGTGTTCCATATATTTGTGTACTGAATATTAATGATAATTATTCACTATACACACTATAGGCAGCATTTACATGATCTTGGTAATTTATATAAAGCCCTTGCTGAGATTTTGGGAGTACTGGATTTTAAATTTATGTTTACTGGCATTAGCTTAGCAGATGCTCTTACCCAGAGAAACTTACACAGTTTACACTTTTACATGTTATTCATTTATACAGCTGCATATTTCATTAGGAAATTCTACATTAAGCACCTCACCTAAGTGTACAACAGCAGATGCCCAGCTGGGAATTGAACAAGCAACCCTTGGATTATGAGTCCTGCTTCCTACCACCACACCTCACTGCTGGGGCAAGAGAATGATACAGGGTAATGGCATGCATCAATCCAGGTGTGGTTTGAGGACAAGGGGACGGAAGTGTTGTGTTGGTCATCACAATCCTGCTGAGAACCTTCAGCTCTGAACTGTGACCTCCAGAGTATAAGCAGATATCTGGAAACCTGCCAGGAACTACTGCAAACCCTGAATACCACGTGGCCAGAAGCAACACAATGTGCTCACTCTACTATTTGATTTGAGCTTGATCTGAGGCAGAATGGAACACCTGACTATCATATGGTCAGACAGACAGACAACGCGAAGGGACATGGTCCTGGCACTTCCATGAGACCACAGGCAGCAGGAAGCGGGAAATATGAGCTTGGTGTTTGTTTGTTTTCTCCCTCTGTTCCCTTGGATCAGGTAACACAACTATCATCAGGTCAGTGCACATGTCAATGCCCTGCTGGAAATCAATTGATCCAGATTGCTCAGCAGAGCCGTATTTATTATTTTTATTAACCTACCAGCACCCTATCTCTTTAGAAACTTCTTAAAAACATCCAGTAGGGGCATTTGTGCTGATAATTTGATAAAAATTAAGTCTGACAAACCTGAAAGTTCTACCTGTAGACAAATGGTCCTTAAGATTGGGTTAATAAATATCAGATCGCTACAACCTAAAGCTTTGTTAATAAACAAATTGATTACTGATCACCAGTTTGATATCTTATGCCTGACTGAAACATGGCTTAAACCTAATGACTTTGTTGCTCTCCTCCCAGTTACTGTAATCACCAGGTCCCTTGACCTACTGGTAGAGGTGGCGGCGTGAGGTACACAGCTCCAAACTCTGTGCCACCCTTAAACCTGGCTATAACTTCCATTCATTTGAACTATTAGTATTTAGCTTTGCACATCCTGACAAGACTGCATTTCAGCTATTTACCCTTGTTATAGTTTACAGGCCATCTGGCCCTTACAGTGTTTTCTTATTGGAATTTGCCAATTTTCTATCTGACCTGGTTGTCAATACAGAAAAAGCTGTAATAGTGGGCGACTTCAATGTCCATATGGATAATGAACATGACCCATTCAGAACAGCATTTTTGTCCATCATTGAATCCATTGGACTCTATCAAGCTGTGGACAAACCCACACATTACCGCAACCATACTCTTGATTTGGTCCTCACATATGGAGCAGACATTAACCAGGTGGAAATTATGCCACACAATCCTGTGTTATCCGACCACTATCTCATCTCTTTCAATTTACCACTAACGTGCTTCACATACTCGGAGCCTAGATTTTCTTCCAGGCGCACGTTTTGCTCTCTTACAGCAAATGCTTTTATCGATGAGCTCCCTACATCATACTACCTGCACAACGAAATCTCCTCTAGTTTATGTTCAAACCCTAGCTCAACTGAAATTAATCTACTCGCGGACAGTATCGACTCTACTTTGCGTAAAACTCTAGATGCCGTTGCTCCCCTCAAAAGGAAGAAAATCACAGACAAGAAGCTAGCACCTTGGTATAACGACCATACTCGTGCTCTCAATCAAGCTACACGAAAACTCGAAAGAAAATGGCGCTCCACCAAATTACAGGTTTTTCTCCTGGCGTGGAAGGAAAGTCTCCTAACTTACAAGCATGCCCTCACAGCTACCAGATCCAAATATTTCTCTACCCTTACTGAGAGAAACAAGGACAATCCTAGGTACCTGTTTAGCACTATCGCCAGATTAACCAAGAGTCCTGCATCAGTTAACCCTACCATACCAGCAATTTATAGTAGCAATGACTTCATGAACTTCTTTGATAGTAAAATCTTAAAGATAAGAGACACAATACAAAAATTCTCATCAACTTCTGGTTCCTGCCTGTCCAGTCCCATTCCAGATTATGTAGGCATGTCTATTAGGCCCACTTCATGCTTTGACTCTTTTATACCCATTGAATTTAGCGACTTTTCTTCTCTTATCAATTCATCTAATAACTCTACCAGCCAACTTGACCCCATACCAACTGGCTTCCTAAAACAACTACTGCCTGCAATTGGCACACCACTATTAAATCTTATCAACGCCTCTCTTATGTCTGGACACGTACCTCAGCCCTTCAAAGTAGCAGTTATCAAGCCTATTCTGAAAAAGCCTAATCTTGATCCCAATGACCTGTCAAACTATAGGCCCATCTCGAACCTTCCATTCCTCTCAAAAATTCTAGAAAAAGCAGTATCAAAGCAACTCTGTGCCTTTTTACACTCTAACAACATTTTGGAAGTTTTCCAGTCCGGATTTAGGCCTCACTACAGTACGGAAACTGCTCTCCTGAAAGTGCTCAACGACCTTCTACTCTCCTGTGACAATGGCTGTATCTCTCTTCTTGTGCTGCTAGACCTAAGTGCAGCCTTTGATACCATCGATCATTGTATCCTCCTTGACCGCCTCGAAAACCTGGTTGGCATAAGTGGACAGGCCCTATCTTGGTTTAGGTCTAATCTATCAGAACGATATCAGTTTGTCTCCATCAACAACGAATCCTCCGCTCGTTCCAGAGTAAGATATGGTATACCTCAAGGATCTGTGCTTGGGCCTCTGCTCTTCTCATTATACATGTTGCCTCTTGGCGATATCATCCGTAAACATGACATTAATTTCCACTGTTACGCGGATGACACTCAGTTATACATATTAGTCAAACCCGATGTCCCTCTGAATATTTCAAACATGGAGGCCTGCCTAACAGATGTAAAGAATTGGATGGCCCGAAACTTTCTCCTCCTCAACCCGGACAAAACCGAAATATTGGTCATAGGCCAAAATTCAACCAGGAGCAAACTCACTCATTTTACACTGGACCTTGATGGTGTCTCCCTTGCCCCGAGGGCAGCCATCAAAGACCTTGGTGTTGTTATTGATCCCGAGCTCTCCTTTGAAACTCACATAACTAACACCTCTAGGACTGCCTTCTTCCATCTGAGAAATATTGCTAAAATCAGGAAAATCGTATCAATTAACGACGCTGAAAAACTAATCCACGCCTTTGTAACATCCAGATTAGACTACTGTAATGCCCTCTTGTCAGGATGTGCAAACGTCTCATTAAAACCCCTTCAGCTGGTGCAAAATGCAGCTGCTTGAATCTTAACTAAAACTAAACGCTTTGAGCACATCACCCCAGTTCTGGCTTCTCTCCATTGGCTACCTATTAAATACCGGATCGTTTTTAAAATACTCTTACTCACATTTAAGGCTTTAAATGGGCTCCCCCCCCCCCCCCCCCCCATCTTAAGGACCTTCTTCATCCATATCTTCCGCAGAGAGCCCTTTGCTCCCAAAATGCCGGGCTTCTCACCATTCCAAGAGTGGGAAAAACTACTGTAGGCCGTAGAGCCTTTTCCTATCAAGCCCCTCTCCTGTGGAACAGTTTACCCTCTGAGATTCGGGGAACAGACTCTCCCACCTTTAAGTCTAGGCTCAAAACATATCTATATAGTAAATCCTTCAGCTGAGGGACATGGCCTGGTGCTGGCGTGGATCATAGAGTCTCTGGTGGACTAAGTGGTCATTGCTTTCATGGACCCTGTGCTGTGATCTGGTGTTGACTGTCTTAGGGTCGCCCTCATGACTATGCCGGTCCCTTGCCTCCCGTCCCCTAGGTATGCTGCCATAATGTTAGCCTGCCGGGGTCTTTCCTTGTTGCACACCTTTTTCTCTGCCCCTCCTCTCCTGCCTCTCTGTTCTACATCCCAGCCATTCTTATCATCCACTAACCACTGTTTTCTGTTTGCTTCCTATCCCTGCTCCGGGCTCCTGTCCAGAGCTGTAGCCCAAAGCGTCTCATCCCGTTTTCCAGTCCTGCTACCTCGCTGCCCTGCCCATCAAAGCCAACTGCGTTCCAAGAACCGGACATCCTAGGAGACATTCTTATAATCACTCTACTGTTAACTACTATTGTCTGTCAATCATAAATGTCTTCAAGCACATTGCATAATTTGTCTCTAACTCTATCTGCCCAGTGCCGGCCAGAAGCAGATGGACCCCCCCTATGAGCCCGGTTCTGCTCAAGGTTTCTTCCTGATAGGGAGTTTTTCCTTGCCACTGTTGCCTTAGGCTTGCTCTAAGGGGGTCTCAGGCCTGGGAACAATGTAAAGCTGCTTTGTGACAACTTGTGTTGTAAAAAGCGCTATACAAATAAAAATGAATTGAATTGAATTGAATTAGAGGACAGCCCTTTTACATCTTTTAAACATACAGGATTTCATAACACATACATATTGTTACTACACATCTATATTGGCCCATTACCATTATAACCCTAAAATATTCAAAGACAGGAAGGAGAGGGGAGAGAAAGATAACAATGAAAAGCAGTAATGGAGGTGCCTACAATTAAAACTACTGTAATTATGTGTGGTGTGTGTAAGGTGTGTGAACCATTTCTGTGTGTGGTTCTGACTCGGATGTATGATTATAGACTGATACCACAACATTGAGCAAACACGTTCCCTTTAGTCTGGCTTCTGTTGAGAACTGGATGATTTGAGTAGGTTATCCTCACTAGTTTGCCCCTCAAATTACAGCTGTAAAGAATCATGGAAATAAGACAGGACAAAAAACAACAACCCCCCCTCCCCATAGAATACCTCAAACTTAAGCAAAGAACAGTAAGCTAATGTTGTGATGATCTCATATTACTGTGGTGCTGTACTGCTATATAGCCTTTCCTGTCAGAAAAATAAAATTCTGTGTTCATGAAATTAATTATATCATTGAAACACAACACCTCTCCCTGCTCCCTCACTTTTGACTCATAAAATTCCTCACTGTGGGTGCATGCCAACGTGGAAGGTGAAAGTGCATGTGAAGAATGCCCAAATATGGTCATGTACAGGGACTTTTATGAAGACATATTATGTTGAATAAAAGTCAAAAAGAATACATAATGTTCAAGCACTCACTTCCACTTCCAGCTGGCTGAATACAAAATATTTGGTGATAATATACATCAACTGTTAGCATTCAGCTATAACTGTGAGTTGATCTGACTGGCTGACTGAAGGACTAGGTTTTCAAAATCTGCTAATAGTGCAGCGATCTCAAACTTTTTATGCAAGCATGAAGATTCATTTTTTTTGTGAACAATTGTTTATTGTATTTTAGAAAACTGTATGCAAATACAAATGCAGGGAATAGCACTCATACATACACAGAGTATATCACAGACGAAGCAGCAATTAAAGAATAAGAATGACAATACATAATTGAGTATATGTAAAAAAAAAAAAAAATATATATATATATATATATATATATATATATATATATATATATATATGTATATACACCCACGCACACACATGTTCCCTGGGTAAGTTATAACAGATGTCTTATAGCTTCTAAAAATTCGGTCCATTTCTTAATTGTAGTGGATTTAGCTCCATTTAGTTTGGCTGTAGATCTTTCCATCAGAACAATTGAATGAAGGTGAGATAACCAAATCCTAACTAAGGGGAGGTTAGGTGAAAACCAGGACTGTAGTATGGTTTTTTTGCAGGCAGTAAGGGACGCTAGTAAAAATGTCCTATTTGACACAGACAGAGAGAGATCACAGTCGTTGTTAAGTAAAAAAAGAGAAGGAGAGAACTTAACTTCTGCACCTGTAATGTCAGAAAAGGTCTTTGCTACTACCTTCCATAGGGTTTGGATATGTGTACACTCCCAAAACATATGCAGTGCAGTCCCTATTTCTTCTTTGCAGTGCATACATAGAGGATCTGGTGACCTCTTCATCTGGAACCTCCTTAAGGGTGTGCAAAACATCCTATGTATCATTTTAAAATGTATCAACTGGTGAGCCAAATTTTTGGAGCAAGAGAAAGTATTTTCCCAAACTTTCCTCCAAACCAGTAGCTGTAAATAAAGAAAAAAAGGACAGGTAGGGAGAGAGAATGCATCTTTTAAATCCTAGAGCGTGCGTAGACCATTCTCATTAAAAAGGTCTCTGAGAAGTGTGACCCCTTTGGATAACCAGCTGTTAAACTGAAACGGTTTACCTCCAGATAGCAAATGTGGGTTATTCCAAATAGGGGATGATGCAGTAAGTCTGTATGATATATTGAACTGTTTTTCTACTACTTTCCCAATTTTAAGAGTGTGAGTGATGATGGGACCTGGTCTCAATGAAAAAGATTTCATTTTCTGAATAATCAGGGGAATATCCTGCAGACGATAAGGGGAAACAATGGATTCTTCAATTTGCCTCCACGGCACAGAGGAATGTGGGCTCAACCAAACCTGAAGAGCTTTCATCTGGAATGCCCAGTAATAAAATTTAAAGTTTGGCAAGCCTAGGCCACCCCGTAGTTTCGGTCGTTGCAGAGTGGCTAAGCGAATCCTAGGTCGTTTGTCTCCCCAAAGAAATCTAGTAACCATATGATCAATATCTTTAAAATACTTCAATGGGGGTTGTAACGGAATCATAGCAAACAGGAAATTAAAACGGGGCAGGACATTCATCTTCACTATAGATATTCTGCCCTGTAGTGAGAGTTGAAGCGGTGACCATCTGTCCAAGTCAGCTTTAATAGACTTTAGCATATCCTTGTAGTTTGACTTGACTATCTGGTGAAGCAAAGGCTTAATTTTAATGCCCAGATAAGTGAACCCCTCAGCTGCATGTTTAATTGGTAAATTTATACAGTCTCTAGCTGCTATATTCAGGGGCATAAGGATAGATTTATCCCAATTTACCTTAAAACCAGACATGGCCCCATAATCTGTAATAACCTGAAGTGCTTCAGGGATCAACGTAGAAATATCAGATAGATATAATAAAACATCATCAGCATATAATGATAATTGGTGCTGTGTGCCATTTATGAAAATGGGGTGTATATTTGGGGATTCTTTGATAGCTTGGGCCAAAGGCTCAAGGGAGAGAGCAAAAAGAACCGGACTTAAAGGGCAGCCCTGACGTGATCCACGTTCTAAAATGAAGGGAGGGGCTTGGCTGTAACCAGTTTGCACCACAGCAGTAGGACTATCATACAAAGTTTTTATCATATTAATAAAAACAGGACCAACAACAAATCTCTCTAGAACCAACCATAACCATCCATTCTAGATGATCAAATGCTTTCTCAGCATCGATAGAAAGAAGGACTGAGTGGTCGATTATGTGTAGGAGTCTACGGATGTTGTTGGCAGCAAATCTGCCCTTCATAAAACCACATTGATTGTTAGTGATAAGAGAGTCGACATACTGCTCAAGCCTTGTGACCAGGGCTTTTGCATATATTTTTAATTCAGCAGAGATTACATTTACGGGCCTGTAGCTCGAACATAAAAGAGGATCCTTATTCTTCTTTAGCAGTAGGGATAACAATGAAATTTTTTGGTCCCTATGAAATGAGCCTACTTCTATAGCGTAATTAATTGAATCTAACAATAAAGGACCCACTATGTCCCAAAAGGCTAAAAAGAATTCAGGGGGAAATCCATCCAACCCAGGTGATTTATTTTTCTTTAACTGCTTAGCTGCAAATTCTAGTTCCTCCAATGTCAGGGGAGCCTCAAGTTGTACAGATTGTTCAACATTTAGGGAGGGTAAACTCAAACCATTCAAGAAAGCCCTGACCCTGAATTCATCCATATTTGCTTCAGATTTGTACAAACTAGAATAAAAGTTATGAAAGACTGTATTTATACCATCAGGGTCTTTAATTAAGGTGTTACTACTGTCTTTAATAGCGCTAATAGAAGCCAACCGTTCGTTGTTTTTTAATCTTAAAGCTAGAAGCCTACTAGGCCTATCTGCATTCTCATAATAAAGTTGCCAAGATTGCTGAATTAAAAATTCTGCTCTCACGGAAGTTAGGTCCGCATATTTACTCTTAGCAGCCAACAGAATATTTGCCCGCTCCTCAGAAAAACATTGCTTTTGTTGTCCCTCTAAAGTACCAATTTCCTTCTCTAATTCTAATGTTGCTTTATTACGTGAAGAGGACAGATATGAAGCAAATGAGATAGATTTGCCCCTAATGAAGCATTTACTTGCTTCCCACAAAACATGGGGATTAGTGGCAGACTCTTTATTAGTCTCTACAAATGCAATCAACTCAGCCCGCAGCTGCTTCATAAAATTGTCGTTCTGAAGAAGAGTAGTGTTAAAATGCCACCTGCTAGCCTTAGATGATTTCGGGTGAAGACTAAAGGAATACATTACCGCACCGTGATCTGACAATAGAATGGGAAAAATAACAGCAGCGGTAACAAATTGAAGAGAGACTAAAATAAGATAATACGAGAAAAGGACTTGTGGAGAAGAATGTAAAATCCTTCACTTTTGGGTTCATAATACGCCATGCATCACACACATTTGTATCTTCCATAAACTGGATTAGTGTTGGAGAAGAGGGGTCTGACATATGCAAGGGGGATCTATCTAAATCTGGATTAACCACAGCATTAAAGTCCCCTCCTAACAAAATACTAAAATCAGGCAACTCCAGAAGCTTGGTGGAGATCCTATTGAAGAAATTTGAGTCTAAGACATTGGGTGCATAAATGGATATCAAGCATAACTTGTTATTTGCAATAATGCAATTTGCTAATGTTATTCGCCCATCACCATCATTCCAAGTATCCTGCACAGTTATTGCTAATTTCCTTCTAACCAGAATGATCACCCCTTTAGTTTTTTTTCATCAGCACAGGAATAAGAAATAATTCTATAGTGTTTGTTCAGCATCCTATGTACATCCTCTATTTTCAGATGTGTCTCCTGTAAAAGGGCCACATCGATTCCTTTCGGATATAGGTAATGAAGACAACTAGCTCCACGCAAATTCCAGGACAAAACTTTGAAATCACACACTATGGGGGCATAAAAGGGAAAACATACACTCTCCGCTTCCCTACCTGTGTAGCTAATTCGATAGCAGAATGAATATTTAGAGGACCATTTCTGAGTAACAAACAGAAAAAATTTCCAAACAACAAGGCTATTCCCGGCAAAAAACAAAAAAAGAACATATTAACAACTATATACACACAACACTGAATGACTAAGCTACAGTATCAACGGCCGGGGAGAATAAACGCCTATCCCCGTAAATTGACCGAAAAACACAAAAAAAGTGCGACTGTGGGCTGTAGGGCAAGATGCGCACCATCTCCAGAGCAGATAAAGCGCGACTACATTTTTATATTAATCAAGCTGCAACATCGACGAGGTAGTTAAGTGTAAAGAGACATGAAAGAAAGAAATAGAGAGAAAAAGAAAAATGAAACATGGAGGATCGGGCCTCACCACCTCCTCCTATCATCTAGTCAATGAATTATTTAGCTTGGTATATCAAACACAAATTTACCACATTATTATAAACATTGCGTGTGTACATACACTTACATACACACGTTCACACATAAGTGGCTAGCTATACATGCCGCTATGTAGCTAGCTAAAACGCAACATGACGCAGTGTGCCGTAACTAAATTTAAACAGCTCCTGTGTTCTACCTCGAATAACATTCCTCACTGGGCCAAATGCCTTTCTCCTTTGGGTAGTAAGGGCCGAGTAATCTGGGAAAAAAACTCAAATAATCGTTCCCATAGCGTACGGGACCCCCATTATGTTTAGCTGCCTGTAAAATTGCTTGCTGATCGCTGAACCCGAGGGACTCTTTTATTAAGATTTCAGTGTGCTTTCATGGATGGAAAGCATGGTTTTCCCTGAAGCAAAACTGTCCATTGGTTCTGAAATACTGGTTATTGTATGTCAAGGCATTACATCCATACCTTGACATACAGTAAATAAATACTTAAGTATTTTAGGGTGCAACTGGGTAACTATCACAGTGAGAGATAAACCTGGAGCTGGGTCCTGGATGAAGAAAAAGAATCCACAGTCATAAACTTATGTATTATTTTAGTGAGGCAGGTCATCCCCAATCCCCTTGATTCTGCAGTGGCCCTCTTGAAATGTGTGTGAGCCCATTCAAAGTGCACTCACTTGGGATTTTTTCAAGAATGGTGTATTGAGTCATTTTCACATATGAACTCCGGACAAAGTGCGGAGAATCAGGTCCGGAAATTGGCCGGAACTGCCCTTTCACACATGTAGCACACAACAGGAGATTGTCCATGACAGACGCATTCTCACCTACAGGAAATACTCCGCTTGGTTTAGGTGAGGGGCAGCGCCTGGGTAGAGCGTGCAGGAGGCAGGACATGACACACAAAGTACACTGGAGAAATCGCAGTGGCTGTATTCGAAACCGCCTACTACATACTATGTACTGCGTACTACACAAGTATATACTGTATACTGCATGCTATTTTTCAGTGTAGTACCCAGTATGTGACCATTAATAATTACATTTGTAGTATGTTACATTGTCGCTTGAAATCATTGCGAGTTTAGAAATGTCCAGATTTCCTCGTGGTATTTTCCAGTTAGACACTACTTGCATTCTCATGAGTGAAAAGTATTGACGAGATCACCTAAAGTATTCGTGAGTTGAAGTATTTTCAGTTTTTTTCTTTTCAATGTCTTACCTTTTGGTGGTATGGGTACATAAAATGTGGCACGGAGGAGGAGAAGGCGAACATAGCTATTGTACTTTTGGGTAGCCTATAAAAAAATCACACATAGCCATCCAAATGGTGCTACTGGTACACATAATTTATTATTAATTATACATTTATTATAACAAGAAGTTTTTGTTGTTCGCTATGTACACTCTTTTCACATGGCTCTGCAAATGGTATTATTACTGAAACACAGCCAGTCCCATTACTCTCTCCCTCCTACATTTAACTGTGGCACAGTTTAACAGACGGGCATTTTACACCAGGAAAAATACAAATTTATGTTAAAATAAATCCTCAGACAGACATCTAAGCAAGATGAAATAATATTTTATAACTGTATAAAGGTAGACATGGAGTATAAGAAGTATAAGAGTCTTGATTTGTAAATCATTTGCTCAAATTATTGATTACAACGCATGCCTCTAAATCTATACTTGGTGGTTCTTTGAGTGAAGGTTTGAATATCTAGATCATGAATTGGTTGCATGAACATTTACATCTAAAACAATAAAGCATAATTATAACACACATTGAGGGCCCTACACAAAATTATCCTACCAGGGAACACTGAACAGGCATACAAGCCAGAAACTAGCTTTAGTCCCATATGATGGTAAACCTCGCCCCCAATAACAAAAGTGCAGTCTGGCCTCCTGTCATCCAGGAGTCTCTCCCCTGCTGTTCAGTGAAACGTGGCAAAACAACTATATACACATTAAAGAGGAAGCAGTCAGTCATAACAGACAGGGTAGTTTATTACTTACTGTCATGCCACTGCAATTAAATTCATGTTTAGGCAAACGGAGGAGAGGCGCAGCTGATTTACTCTGGGGTTCCTTGGATCCAGCTAGGATCCAGCCATGCATGAAACAATGATAGCATCTCCAATCAGTTATATTGCTTCAGAGCGGAAATCCTGTTTATGGTGAAGCGAATATTAAATTCTGCTTTGGTGCTGAATTCTGCCTTAATATAAAGGCTAGGGAAGGAGGAACTGAAACTGAGGGAAGGAAAACACTAGTAGTATATTTTTAATTTTAATTTTATTTTTACTGTCCATTTTAATGTCCACATACAAAACACACAGTTGTGAGACAAAAAGGGACAAACTGTACTACAGACCTTTAGACACCTTGCTAAAATAATTAGAACATTTACACCTGGACTCAATCAACAGTCAGAGAACAAATGGCCATCAAAGAACTCTCTCTCTAAATTAATTAAGCCCAATTAATTTATATTGAAAACATAAAATGTAAGTCACTAGTGAGGGGTTCTTTGGGGGCCGATTCAGACTCTGAATAGGGTGGATGGAACAGAATTGTGTGCTGTGAATAAATATACATAGGCCTAGAAAACCACACCCTCTTTCCCAAAGCCTGATGGCAAACAGATTTTCTGAAGAAGTTATTAGGCCTCATGGCAGAATGCAATCGCAAGACACTGCTGAGCAGAAACTTCAGAGAAAATGAAGCAGTACTAGAAACAAGATGAGCCTTTTCAATCCTTTAGCATAAAATGATGCACTGATGAAGTTAAAATGTCAGTATCAATCATTTTTTAAAATGGAAACACACCATAGTGTGCTTAGTTCTAAGTTATTTTCATTGTCACTTTATTAATCGGGTAACATTAGACAAAAACACAGCAAAAGCAAATCAGACATAAGGATTACAATATTCAAGCATAGTTATAAAACTATTTAAACTTTAAAATTAAGTATCAGGGAATATATGAAGGCAGCTGTATGCCCTAGCATCCCACACAGGAACTGGTTGGAACACATGGACATTGATTGATGTGAGGCTGTCTAAGGTCTGAACTAGTAAGTTAGTTTTTCAGAGTGATTGCTAGCTAGTTGGTTAGGACAATTGTGTCAGCTCTCTCATGGCACAGTGCACTTGTTCTGTCTATAACTGTATTTATACAATGGTCCTGTTATTACTGTAAGTATGAATGGGTCAATATTCAATGTAGCCTTGCTATCTAGCTACCATCTCAATTGTAATGGATGTTACTGAGACTGAATTGACTGAAGTGTTGCTAACTCCTTTCAAACACAACAGAAAACATTAAAATGCTTGCAGGACATGGCATAGCTTGAGACACCTGACATACTGTATAAGTTGGAAAGTGTTGCCAAACCACTGAACAATTTACCAGCTAGCTACACAAAATATTGCCACTGATTTTAAGGACTACAGCTTTTGGAGATATGTCATGAGCATATTGTGGCACTAACTGGAACTGCTATACAACTATACTTGCTGTATGCACTTTTATAAGTCGCTTTGGATAAAAGCGTCTGCTAAATAAATAAATGTAAATGTAAATGTAAAACTACATGGCCACAAAAAGAGCACCGTTTTTAGCATAGCCAAGAGTGTCATGTGGATTCCAGGTCTTTGGAGAAAACCTGTCATAAATTGCTGCTTTGTCCAACCGAAAGCAGTGGGAACACTATCTGCCAACACTATAATGTGTAAACAAGACTGAGGGTTCAGGACATTGTTATATTTTGTTCTCCAGATGGCTAGATAGGTAAGTCACAAAGAGGTTGGAGGCAATATGTCACAGTGCAGTGCACTGTCTGGAGCTAGGTACCACTTAATAGATTTATTTATTTTTATTTATTTTACCTTTATTTTACTAGGAAGTCCCATTGAGATCAAAATTCTGTTTTACAAGAGAGACCTGGCCAAGATAGCAGCTCTACAATCTCACAACATATACTATATGGACAAAAGTATTCGGATGCCTGACCATTACATTGTAATGACATTGTATTCAAATACATATACTTTAATATGGAGTTGGTCCCCCTTTTGCAGCTATAACAGCTTCCACTCTTCTTGGAAGGCTTTCCACAAGATTTTGGAGTGTTTCTGTGGGAATTTGTGCCCATTCATTCTGTAGAGCATTTATGAGGTCAGGCACTGATGTTGGCTCGCAATCTCCGTTCCAGTTCATCCCAAAGGTGCTCGATGGGGTTGAGGTCAGGGCTCTGTGCGGGCCAGTCAAGTTCTTCCACACCGAACTCATCAAACCATGTCTTTATAGTCCTTGCTTTGTACACTGGGGCACAGTCATGTTGGAATAGAAAAGGGCCTTCCCCAAACTGCTTTGCCAAAAAGTTGGAAGCATAGCATTGTCCAAAATGTTTTGGTATGCTGAAGCATTAAGATTGCCCTTCACTGGACATAAGGGGCCTAGCCCAAACCCTGAAAAACAGGTGTGGCCAAATACTTCTGTCCATATAGTGTATTAAAAATACAACATATACAACATAAAATATGACATATACAATATAATATACAAAAATCCACAACAAAAAACATTTATTTAAACTCAGTGGCCTTTCAAGAAAAACAACCACATGTCTCATTCACCACATTCTTTATGATGCCCTTACATTTATATCCATTGATAAATTTATCTAATTTTAAATCTTTCTGTAGATTATTCCATGTCCAAAGGGCATTTTTTTTGTTTTCCCTAGATCTGTCAAAACCTGGGGTACATTAAAAAGCAACCATCTGGAAGAGCGTAGCTGATAACTACCTGACCTGAGGCAGAGAAGGGTACAGAGGTAAACTGGAAGTTTGCCCAGTATTGCTTTATAGATAAGAATGCAGTGGTGAGTAAGAAACTTTGCATTTGTAATAAAATGTATCGATGCGTGGTACACTGAATCAAGGCTCCGTAAAATGGAGGAGGCTGCAGGCATATATATCACTGTAATCAATCACAGGCAGAAAGTAGAGCAGTTTGTAATGACTGTAATGCAGTCTGAAGCCTTTGTACCGCCTCTGCTATGGAGGGAGCATGCGTATAAACAACAGTGTCATCAGCATAGAGGTGTATTTTTGCTTAAATGTCCTTACCCAAGTCATTTATAAAAATAGAAAACAAGATAGGTGCCAGAATGGAACCCTGGGGAACACCTTTGGTTATCTCAGGAAAATCAGATTTGTAGCCCTCTGCATAGACACATTGGGTTCGATCTACAAAATAATTTCTGAACCATTTAACAGCCTTAGGACCGAAAGCAACATTCCTAAGTTTGTTCAGCAGCAATTCATGATCCACTGAATCAAATGGCTTCACAAAAATCCACAAAAAAGGCAGCGCAATACTGCTTTCTGTCCAGGCCACCAATGAGATCATTTGTCACAACCATAGCAGCAGTAATTGTACTGTAACCACAGTGTTTTCCACAGGTCTGAAATATACTTGTGGTGGTAGCCGGCGGAAAGGGCCGGCATTACCTGCGGGCACAAAAATGGTCTACTACATGTGACAAACAGCAAATACGTCTGACCTTTAACACAATATTTTGATTTATTGAATATTTCTTTTAATTTCACATATTTCACAGATCCAACCCTCCCCTCCATTTACCCACATGGGAAGAGTAAGACAAAGTAAAAAAAAATTAAGAATAAAACACTCTTTAGTGTGTACAAAGATGGTACTGTTTGTCAGAGCACTTAATCTTAATCTTTCTTATATTTAGCCAGGACAACTTTGCTGCATGTTGCGCAATAGTCAAAGTACGTGTGCTGAATACACTCTTGAGTCTTGTAGCTACCAACGCAGCACAGTTGCCGCTTTCTTTCATAAAATTCGAAGCTATGGGCAAAGTCAGATAACAATTAAGCTGCTTACACATGACTAGCGTTGGGGCATCACTGCAACGTTCAGCATAGGCTTGACGTGCCGCTCAGTCCTCCAGATGACAAGCCTAGATATGTAATCATGGAAGCGCTATTTTAAAAAGTAGAGAGCGGGAGAAATAAGGCAAAGACAGGGCCTTAAATTAAATTAAATTAAATTAAATTATTTTAATCAATGGCATACATTTTTCTAAATCAAGTAGAGGAAAAAAATATGGAATCACTCAATGTTGAGGAAAAAATTATGGAATCACCTTGTAATTTGCATTTCTAAAACAAATACCAGCACAAGTATAAAAATGCGAATTAGTCTGCAGTTACAAGAGAGTGCTTACAGACCTTAACGATCTGTTGAACCTGGCTAATTGAAAACATACATGGCCCCAACAAGAGAGTTGTCAATTGAAATCATGGAAAGGATTATAAAACTCCTTCAAGATGGAAATCCAACATGGAGTGTGGCAAAAGATGTTGGTTGTAGTAGTATAATAGTATAAACAAAATGGGAAGGTTATAAAAAGAAAACATATGCGTAGACCACGGAAGACGTCAAAACATCAGGATAGAAACCTGAAAGCAATATGCCTTGAAAATAGAAAATGCACAACAAAACAAGTGAATGTTTGTGACAGAACTGTCTATGTGTGGGAAACACTGAACCAGACTGAAAATCACTTAAAATGTTATTATCAAGTAAAACCTGTTTTAACTGTAAGTTTACCTGGGATTCAAGGATCTTGGCCAAGACTGAGAGTTTGGAGATTGGACAGTAGCTGTCTGAATTGTCATGCTGATCTCCCCTTTGAAATGACATGTGTCTTGCAGTTTGTGTTTCCAATTTTCAAAAGACTAAGAGAATATCATGACATATCTAAAGATAGTAAAATCAGCAACAACTGTTTACCAAATGGAGTAAGTGGCAGGGTTTCAGAGACTGCTCAAAGGGCCTGCTGACACGTCCTGACATGATGGCGTGCCATAGCTACTGATTCAGGCAGTGAAGTCTGGACAAGTGACCTAGATCTCCACTGGAGAGCTGCTTAATACCTAGCCACGTCAACCCATAACTAGCCACCCTCTGCCACCAAAACACTCCCACTCCCATACTTACATCTGATTTCTGACTTTCAATGATTTGTACTGTGAATAAATCTCACTGTAAGAATGTAATAATAAATTGCATCAGTATGTCTCTGATTTCTGAAAAGCCGTTCTTCAACCCGCCTAGGACCACAGCTATATCTGTTTCTACATACTAACAGATGAGAATGAAGCAGCAGAATACTTGTCCTTGCCTGCTTTTTAGCAAGAGATTGCAACCACACTGCATAGAGCTTCTAATGAGAAACCCAGTACCTCATGTATCCAAGCTGCTATCAAAGACACCATCAGATGATCATCTGTTACAGACTTACAGTATGCATGTGATGATATCTACAGCATATGAGAAATAAACTGAAAAACATAATTAGCTGAAACTGGTGAGCTTGTAGCAAACTGCAGAGGGTGATATAACAGAGAGGTGCACAGTGAAAACTACATTTCAGGTATATCCAAGAGATAAGCAATCATTTTTACATGCAAAGTGTCATCATAGTTTGACTTCTCCATTCAGTTGATGAACCAGTGAGAAATGCATACTACTCAAAAAAAAACCATGCTAAAATCTGCATAGCAGTCCATATACTGTACATGTGAAAGCTTGGTTGAGATTTTTTATAAAAAGATTTGTGTGTATTTTATAGCTCCCAAACTTTTTTTGTGAATTATCACATGAATTATGTTTTACTCATTTGGTGATGTGTTTTCAATTTAATTTCATTTAATGCTAAGAAACTGCTCTAATAACTTTTTTCATTTAGGTTCACTTCATTTCAGACCAGGAAAATGCAATTCAACCTTTATTCATGTGCAAACTTATTCAAGGTCACAAGACCCCTGGAAAACAATGTGAATGATAACATATGGATAATACATAAAATGCATCAGTAACAGTTCCATTCTCTGGCCAGTGAGGTGGAAAGGGGATGACATGGTGACCTAAGGCAGGCTATGAGTGGGGACCCTTCATCTGTAAGACAGGTCAGCTATGATGCAGATGGTCCAGCACATCTGCAGAATTGCACAGAACTTTCTATGCGCCAGAACAAAAAGGCCTGCGAGGATGGAAAAAGTTCCAGAATCACATTAGGGTACAGAGAGAGGAAGTGCTGATTTGTCATGCTCCTTGCAATCAAAGTTATTCAATGTTTTGAATAATACAGAACACAAATGACACCAATTACTAAAACTCCTTAACCAACATGTAAAATAATTAAAAGAATTGATTTAATTTAATAATTGTTATTAAAGATATTAATTATCAATTAAATCGCCGAATTCGTTGATAGGAAATGAGCAGTCTGGTGGATCAACCTGTTAGAATTATACAATCACAACTGGAATAAATTAAAAAGGTTTACTGACAAGTTACACTAAGACAAAGGCAAAATTCAGGGTCTGGGCTACAGACCTGGTCCACTACCTTAACAGACATTAAATTACATAAAGACATTAACAAAACAAGAACATGGATGGATCACGGAATGGATAAATGAATGTGTGAAGAGAAAATTACCCAAGCCAATTGTTTACCTCTCCAAGGAAGAACACAGGAACCACTCACAAACTCCAAAAGGAAAAATCGAAAAAGTCGAAGGAGAAACTGAGACACGGACTGGATGACTGAATGGATGACTGAGCGTCTATCTGAGCTGGCTGAACATCAAGGCTGAGCTTAGGCAAAACTGGACATGAGCAAAAACTGAGCAAAGAGGTCTGTTCTAGGCCTGACTTAAGAAGAAGCTCTCTCCACCTCTCTGACCCATGCATAATTAATTTTATGGTGGGGGAGTGCCTGGAAGTTTCTTCAGGACTAAATTTTGTGCTTTTGATCCAAACATCTGGAAATACCAGATATATTTTTGAGATTATCATTTTTGCATTCAGCTTCATGAGCATAGGTGGGTTGAGAGGAGAGAGTTGGCTGAGAGGAACTGGTAAAATGGTGGTTTTGCTGCTATATTGAGAAATAACCATGTTATCACATGACATTGGGTTTTCCAACATTTTTCCCATGACATGAGGGTACAATTAACTGGGGGGTATAACAGGGTAAGTGATCCACACAAAGAAACACACACACACACACACACACACACACACAGTGATTGTGCTGAGGAAGGGGAGAAGGCATCCTCTGCAGTTGTGGCCTATATGGATTCTACATCTGAGGGGCAGATTAATGCTTACCAATACACAAAGCGGGCGTACCACACCCTGCTTCCGCTTTTATCTGGCAAAATTAAATGTAAATCCAAACCGACAATCATTAGTTTGAGATGTTAATGTATTTTGATTGGGTTCTAGGTAACTTCTTGCAATTCTTAAAGCAATGGCTGCTTATCTTAAGTAGGTATGTGACCTGAGGTCATTGATTTAGGGGTATTTATGGTGGTAGGCCATTCACACTCTTGCCTGCTATGTGTGTGTATCTGTTGACTTATATGCCCTTGGTCTAGTCCTGAGTAATGAAGGTAACCATAAACCCAGACCAGGGCAAAGAACCGTAAAATACCTGGTACTCTCCCGACAGTTAAGCAGAGGATAGTGATAGCAAGCTTCTCCCAGCACAATTTTGTGTAAGCATCTCTCACTGGCTTATGGGCTGGATCATGACCTGCTGGCTTCCAGTGTTTGTTTCTTCATTACTTTGCACTGCTCACCCACAGACTGCCTTTGCTCACCCAGAGAAGTTTATTTTGGATCACAGATCTCTCATTGCAGGCACTTTCACAATAATCTAACCCCAGATTCGTTTACTGTATAGAATGTGTTAAAATAATTATAGTAGGGAACAAATACCCATGAGAAAGAAAAGAAAAAAACCTTCCAGATTTCCAGACAAAACTAATAGTATTGCACCAGTTTCTGAATTTCAATTCTTCCAACCAACACAGGTTGCAACATACAGGCTGGATTCCAGTGTTTGGGAATTTAGTATGGCAGGTGAGTCCACAGACAGACAATAGAAACAACAAACCATAGGAGGTGCACCACCCAGTATTTACAAGCAGCCCATGTGCTAAAAAATCTCCAACTAATAACTGACCAGAAAAAAGTCCCTTACGAAACCAAACAACCTCTCCCCAAAAACATATTTATAATCCCCCATTCCAAACGCAAAATTATACTCCAAATCCCCACAATTTATTGCAAAAAGATATAAGAAAAGAAAGGCATAGATCTCACCCATGTAGATTCATCAGGAGGACCTTCTGAGGGTTGTTAGTAGACTGTGCTCAACCATAAAGAAGCTCCACCTCAGTGACATAATGGATGTATAAAAAAAAACTAGTAGAGAAAAATCGATGTTAATGTTTTAACAGACATCCAGGAGTTACACAGTTTCAAACATTGCAATATAAGTATCCATATTAGCAATATCTTCCCTGCACAAGACATTGGGAATGTTAAAAAAAATGCATTTGCAAACTATTTAACAAACAAATTCACAAACATAACCATGCTTGTTGTTTCTAAACTCATCTTAATCAACTTTTTCCACAGGTTTCCTCACATTTGTAGCGAACATCTGGCACACTATGTCAACAGTGAAACCTGGTTTTGGTACTTGTCAGCATTACCTTGCAATGTGGTTAACTTTTTAGTGTACGTTGTAAGCTGCTCTGAATAAGAGCATCTGCCAAACAGCTACATTGAAATTGCGTGTGACAATATATTAAAATACTTGGCAAAAATACAAAATATTCCAAAAATAAATGTATCAGCTACTGGTACACAAAACTGTAACCCTGACATGTCAGAAACTTTGAAAAGGAGGTGAACGAATTATACTTATGCTACATTATAGGTGAGGAGTCAAACTATAGTCTAACAATATAAAGACACTGTAATGGTAACATTTAACAGATATGCATTCATAAAGATGGAGTGGATAGCTAGTCATACAGATTGTAATGTATATAAATATGATTATGCTAAGTTTTTTACTATTAACATAATCTAGCTATATGTAATATTAGCTAGTGTTAGCTAACTTAGCTAACAAGGTTACCTCAAACAACTGAGGTAAAATAATAACTGCTCATCTTTCATTCTATTCTTTTTCATGACAGATGTGTCGAGTTGAGATTTCATCCTCAACTTCCTTCATCTTCATCAAGAATGCATCTTCTAAAACACTGAATGTTTCATCCATACTGAGTCTGTGTCAGAACTGCAGTGATGCTGAATAACAGTTTGCATTACAGCAGAGGTCTCATACTTCATTGGATGAGCAGAGGCTTGCTGTTCATTGGATGAGTGAGCGGAGCTGGGAGGAACCTCTGTACATACTAGCATGGTCAGCTATTAATAACCCCTTATGAGCCTTTCCTACACAGTTACGTTCAGTTTTCTCAGTTATAGATCCAACCAGCAGTGCCATCTGTTCAGTAATAACAGGATGTTTAATATATATGTATGACTAAATAAGTTTTCGTTATTCCTCCACAAACACACTCAGCCATTCCAATGGGAGACACCCTTGCCTCTCCCCCCTCAGGCCATATGTCCTCCTGCATCCTCAAAAGGGCAGCATCCACCTTCTTAAAGGAGCAACAGGTCAAAGATTCACAGAAAGTTTTTTCATTGCAATAGCTTTACCAGTTTTAACAATTAAGTATTAGATATGACAATGGCAGGTCAATGGCAAATCTTACCTCACATGCAAGAAAGGATGGCTTCTGATGTGATGGTTTGTCATAATGTTTGATATTCTATGCTAGCAACTTTATCGTAGGAATGTCAATGATTACTGCTGTAAAATTTCCAAAGTTCCATTTTAAAAAATGATTTCGGATATATTTAATAGACATTTTAATTTCTAAAAATAGTCATTTTAGGGGAACAATGAAAGAGCGACATGGCAGCAAAGGCTCACCCAGGGACGTGATGGGTTGCCAAGCCCTGGGTGTGCAACCTTTTGTGTATAACATTCACGTGACACCTGGGGCGTGACTAGTACAATTGCCAGAATAAGCACAATTACCTTACAGGCATGTGTGGCAATGCTGCAGGCACTTGGGGCATGGGAGACTGGAAGAATACATTTGGAGAACATTATGTGAAAATCAAATTGCAGTGAAAGACATCTCCAGTGCATGTATATATAGTGAGGGTGATATCCCTTTAAAACATCACACAGAATCTGGCAGTTGTTGATGAATATTTCAACTACGCAGTGAGGTAGAGACAATTAGAGAAAAAAAAAAAACTAATTTAATGTAAGTGACCCCAGAAATTCCATGTCACATTTAAATATGAAAATGTGATCCATAAATCTTTTTCATCCTTTCTGCTATCACCCTGGGTCATTGCATTATCAGTTGAAAAACATTCCCCAAGTGTCTGCTTTAAATTGACATTCATGTCCAACTGGAGTACATTAATACAGGTTAATTAATAAGGATTTTCTTTTGTGTGAAATCACCCAGGAGTAACTATGCATTACCATCAGGCAAGAGACAAGTACAAATTGCCAGAACTTAAAAAGATGGGTGAGGGATCAATAGATCACAATACCTGCTATCAACACCCCACCCCCCACATCTGTATTTCAGAAACGTAATTATATGGCTCTCCATTCATCCCAGTCAGAAACTGGATCCCAGTTTCTGTACAATGCAGTGGCCATAAAATTTATTCATGTCCTCAACAAAATTTACTAAAAAATAATTTTACAAAGGACATGCAAGCGCTAAATGAGGATATGTATAGTCTTAACATGACCAAAAGTACTAAGAGCAACAGCATGCTTTAAATAATGAGTTTGTGGATATAAAAATGAAAACAATTGTGATGAAACAAATCCTGTAAATGTCATTCTCTGAAAGTGAACAGAAGCTTGGGAACTGTGCAGGAGAAATCCATCAATTTATCAGATGAATTGCTCTGCCTAAAATCAGATAAAAAGGTCAGTTACCTCTACAGTTAAGTGAAGGAAACATAAAAAATCACAAGAATCTGAACCTACTGGTTTCAAGCTGTTCCCTTCATCACAAAGCTTTACATTACTGGAATGATAGTAACCGTGTGAGAACGAGTATTCGAGTTTTTTTTTTTTTTTTTTTTTTACACAGAGCTTACTGCGAGAAACGTATTTGAGAGTGCAGAATCAAACCAAATGGCAGTGGTCATACTCAAGATCATTGGGAACGCTACATCTGATAAACTGTCATTCCAAGTTAGCGGCATGAATCTGGAATTAGTTGGAAGGAAGCAGTGCATTTTTTCACTCCAAGTTTACATTTAGGACCATGGTTTATTTACTATTTATTTATTACTTTGAGTGAAAGGTTTTTGGGTGAAAATTCCATTCATGACGTCACATCCTAATAACATACGCTACTATAATATGAATCAAACGTATTCCAGTCTTGCAACTACCAGACCCCGTTGCACACAGCAGACAAGAACATAGCCGAGACATAATTAAAGAGGTCCAAAAGGCTGTCGCGCACAGCGGACAAGAACATATCCACATACGTACAATATTTTAACAGCACAACAACACAGGTCGGCGTCGGGATGCTTTCCTGGATCCGCTGGTCTTCCGTTGTGGTCTTTTTAGAAGCTGGTGGTTTACCAAAGAAATCCGAAATTCGTTTCTGTGCCATTGTGATAGCTACCTTGAATGATGCAACATTACTAGCTAATGTTCCAAAACTGCGATCAACGATCACCAAATTTCTCTCGGACATCTCTTGTCAGAAGCACTTCCTTCTGTCAAAAAATCAAAATCCGAAATCCTAGGAGTATGGTCATCATGACGTTCAAGAACCAATACGACGACCCAATGAGTTTAATATAAACACTGACGACTTCAATGAAGTTTTCCCCACAGGAACCCAAATTTGGTATTCGTTGGACGCTATTTTGTAACATTAGGCCACGCTAAACCTTTTCCTTATAATGGGCGTCAATTGAAAAGAAAACGCTTGATGTAAGATTAGCTAAACACTCGCATACTGTAACTTACGACACTGCACTGTATATGCGTGGCGTGTATTACTAGCAAAGATGTAAACATAATGTTAGCCTAAATTGGGAACCGATCTCTCTTATTTGATTAACTGTCTGTTATGGAACCAAACTGCCATTATGCATTTACACAGCGACTCAACTTTCGTAACAGTCATTCAGCAAACCTAAATCCGATGATAAACCTTAAAACTTCTGCCACCCTAAAATTTCATTCGCTTTTACTGGAAGTATGATGCTGATTGACATCTCACTTCACCTCTTCTTGAAAGAAGTGTTTACTTTGACATCCGGTGGCGCCTTTTTCAAATCGAGGACGAGGAAGAGTGAATATTTCCACAGCTCACGGGTGAAATGGAGATGTCAAACTGCCTCTGATAGCGAATGAAATTTTAGGGTGGCACGCGGGGTGGCCAATCAGATATCAGGGGTGTCCAGTGCCACCCAGGACACCCCTCTGGCTCCGCCACTGAAGATAACGTGTATACTCATAGGATTTCGGTTTTGATATTTTTAACAGGTGTAAATGTTTATGACAAGAGATGTCCGAGAGAAATTTGGTGATCATTGATCGCGGTCTTGGAACATTAAGCCACGTTAAGCCTTTTCACGTTATGCGTTTTAGAATGTCTAGGATGACTAGGCTACGTGACGTCCGTTGACCATGATGCTTAGCGTTATTTTAATAATTAATAAATATTCAGTATTGCTAATTATTTCTCAAAACTTCCTCAAGCATTAAATTCGCAGGTAAATAACAGCAGGAGAATTATTTTAAATGTTTTAGTGCGTTTCTTTATTATTATTATTATTTTTCATCTGGCAGAGAGTGCTGTGATGTCTGCCATTTCCAACAGGGGGTGCTGCAGCACCCCTACTGCCCATGGCCCTGGTGAAATGAAAGAAACATTGAGTTTTGCAGACATGCTTATTTGCATAAAGACTAGCACCAAAAATGTGCAGCTCATGTTAAGAATGTTGTCTCCAATGTGAAATGATGAGCATAGTTAGTCTGTCAGTGAGGGACATGCATGTTTCTGGTTAGTCAAGGTTTGTATGTGTTGCTTAATCCTCCCACAGTAGCAGAGGGGAGTAACATGAGGGGTAGCGGAGGCGGGACCTAAAGCTTTGGTGACTGCATCAGTACAGACCCCAGCTTTCCCACCATCCACTGAATGCGTATCTTTATGCGTTACTCGTTCCATATTGGGTTTCAGTCAATTTCACCTCCCTTTGCACTTTACGCAGCTTTAATAATCTTCACAACAGTTTCTTGACAAGGTTTACAATTCATGGAGATTTTACTCTATATCAAAACGTATTTAACCTTCCATTGCTTTCTTCCTCATGTCAATGCCGACAGGCTGAAGGACAGTGTGCAAATGAGACCACAGTACCAATTCTAAATGTAAGGTTTTTATTTATGCCACTTTCCTAGGCAATATAGCTAACCTGCATTCTGAATCACTTCCTATACACAAGCATGCTTATTTTGACAGTCTTTCCCTAGACTAGACTTGCTCCACCTTCAGCTCTTGCACAGAGAATAAATTAATTTAAGAACATTGCCTACCTTGAAATAGAACTGCATGTAGCTTGTGAAGCGGTATACTCTGCTGTTGCCATGGCTACCTTAAGAAAATGATGTACAGCAGGAAAGAACACATCTTTGATCTTTGCCTTATTTGTTCAAATCAGCGATGTCTAGTCGAGTTCGACAGGTTTCTGGTTATTGCCCCAACTCCAGTTTTAGCCTCTTTAATTTAGGAGATTATTTTGGAACTTGAATTACCAGATGTTCTCCCTCCCTGGACTGTCTGATTATGTGTTCGTACTATATATTACTGCTGTAATGGATTGTTTCAGTTCTGCATTCTGAATGGTCAAAGAAGAATTCTAACCACCCTAAAACTACTGAATACTCAATACTATTCTGCTACTCCCAATTGGATCCTGGTAATTCTGATAATTGTGACCATTTTGCCTGTTAGCAAAATGTACACAAAATACAGCCTCTACAGTACACATACAGTGTCTATCAAGCTACCAAATCCTGTAGGCAAAATTCTTCATGTTCATCAATGGCCACAGGTATGACAGCTTTCTACAGAATTAATGAACATTAAAAACCTTGCTACAGAAGACTTACTGATACCTATAAATATGGACAAAGACACCCAGAAGAACTCAACCAACATAGCTATTAGGCAAGCTGCTGCTTAGATTGGACTCATTGTCAGTTCTTTTGCCTGTTTTTACAAATTATCGTATAATACCATAAGAAACTATCAGGTGATGATTTTTTCAGATACAAATACCTCCTGCCTTTATAGATTGTGAACACATTACTTTGTAAATCTGTTTCATGTAAGCAATAAAAGGCACTCAAGGCTTTGTGGTGCACCACTACAAGAATCCAATCATTTCAGAGGAGAATAGTACAAATTGTGATTGATACCTTTTTTTGTTACCTAAAATGGTCTTTTTCTATCTGAATTGGAAATTAGATTTTCCTGAGCAACCACCAAAACACCAGGTTTGGATATTAAGTGCACCACAAATGTGAAGAATTTGTTTGGATACCTTCTAACTTGCCAAATCCAAATGAAAAATAATAATAATAAAGAAACATGAAACATATCTGCATCAATGAATGTGAGAGTTTCTGGAGTAGTGATGGATGCAGTATGTTCCCAAAAATGTTCCAGATATTCCCAATTTATCACATATCTGTAAAGAATATGAATTTGGAAAGTTGATTCAGCATGTACTGAAATTAAAGGTTTGGAATTCTAGGGGTTTGGATTAGCAAATGAGAGAAAATGGCAGGGAACGCTACCTATTTCATTAGAGGGGGAATTGACATTTGCATTTAACCCAGGCTGGCATTTTAATGGAATTCAATTTTGGATTGAAATAACAGCTGCTGTGAAGGATATGGCTGCCTATGTGAGACAACCTACTTTTTAGTATACCCTCATATCACTTAGGAAAGTGCTGTCGTGAATGAATACAAGTCAGTGTCTTTTGCCTGAGCAACCAAATGGTAGCCCAAAAAACAAACAAACAAACAAACAAAAAGGGGTAATAGAGGAAACCTGATGGGGGAAATTCAAGTTTATCAACTGGCAAAAGGTACAGTATAATTTAAATAAACTCAAATCTCCATACTTTTAAAGCAATAAAACATTTTAAACACTTGAAATCATCTTAACCCCATTAACATCAATTCACCTTTAACAATGTAACAATGTACATTATGTTGTTTACAACTGAAGTGCGGGCTATTACCACCAACTGTTGCTTGATGGACTTATTTGTGTGAATTGTGGGGTGAAGGAGGGGATTTCATTGAGTTCATTAAAATTAATTTGCACTACTGGTGTTAGGCTTCAATATGGTTGCATTAGATTAGACAATTAGAGTGTAATGTGCTAACATAAAATGTATGGTTACATATGCATATTATCAGTATATATTATGATGATACATGAGATTAGGTTACATTCCAAAGACCTGATGTGCAACAGGCTATATAAATAAACATTCACCTTCTACCTGGCGCAGGTGGTACTCATCATTGTATAATCCACCTCCTATCAGAGTATGAAGAGGGACCACAGTGAACCAACACTGTTATGGATCTAATTTTGTTCAGTGCCTTAAGACTGAAAACTTTGTGCCACTACAGCATAATAGTGGGCTCATAGTAGTAACTAGCTAGTCACTTAGCTAGCTAGCTGGCACAGTTAGACACAAAGATGTTGATACAAATGTTCGAATAAACTTGCAAACATAAAACTATATCCAGAAAATTATTAATTTATTGTATGACTGTGAATAGTGAGTCAGTGAACGAGTGAGCTATTTCAGACGCAGCCTTCGTCTTCGCAACGCTTCTGCTAAGTAAGGTTGCTGGTTTTTAAAATGGCGCTTGTATCTTTTCACTGCAACTCTATATCGAGATTTAGGGAATTATTACTTTAAAAGTAACAGCGGCAGTAAAACTGTATGTCACACTATTATGGTTAAACTTTGCAATTAATCTGCTGTTCACATGCGTGCCGAACCGTGGGGTAAACTACTAACCAACGTTATTAATCCTCGTAAGAGACAAGTTTTGGCAGTATAGCTATAGATAACTATCTCTTTAACGATCGTTGGACTGAAAATAACATGTATTTGGACGTATCCCCAATATCAACAAAAGAGTGGAAAGCAATATACGGGCAAGCAGAAACGAGTATGAAGCAGATGTTCTCTGGAATTCGCACAGCGTTTCACCATTCTGTATTACTAAATTTTTAACTTTTATAAAGATTTTAAGTCACCTCCTGCCATTTTTGAAATGGGTTTCAATGCGCTTGTCTGAGTTCCAACCTGCTTGAGGTCAGCACGCTTAGTAACGGTTACTATGGTATGATTGGACAATTTCTATTTTAGGGAGGGGCTTAGGGATAGATCAATAGAGTACCAAGGTGTGTACGTCATCACTGGTTCTTCGCTGGTGTCGGAAGTAAATCCCCTATGGAAAATTACAATGGGCTTCGCACACTGTCCATCTTTACTCAAGTTCGGATTTACTTCAGGAGCTGGGAATTTCCTGAATTAACCTGTTCGGTGTGAGGATATATTTGGACTCATCAGATGTTTCGATATTTTCCGAAAATGTTAAGATTTAAGACTTGTAGTTCGTGTTGTAGTCCACTTTTCGAACGACATATCCAATAGAGCAATGCGAGGGGAACGTCCTGACAAATCAGATACCGCCATCTCATCTGGGCATTCTGGGATCTTCGGTTTAGAAAACCGTTGGCTCTGAACCCACCCACCTAGGTTTGCTAGTGGAAAACACAGTAGCAAAGACGACGACAGTTGGTAGTTAGCCAGCTAACAAACTCCGTAATCGTTATAAAATGGTTCAGTGCTTTGTCCCGGACTGCAGCCACCGTAGATATGTGAACGACTGCAAATTTTTCAGGTTTTCAAAATGCCCTACGGCATAGTTTTACATTATGGAAGCTGAAGGTTATCTCTGTAAGCACACCATCAGAGAGACGTCTATCAAATGTAACTAACCGAATGTGCATTTTCACTCAGGTCGAGTGCCCAAACCTACAGGTATAAGCAGAATTATCCTTTTGATTAAACATCAAGGTGTTTCCGACTCTGTAGATATGTCTTAAAGGCTTCGGGCGTTTTTCCTCTTTCAAATCGTGGGATAACAATCAGTCCACTTAGCAAGCTCGATGGGTGATGATGTGGTAACCTGACTTTGCTAGCTAGCTAGCTGGTTAACTATGCTACCTAACGTTACACTGGCCTACACTCACTGACACCCTGTAGGCCTTATCTCTCGTGCTCGCACTGACCAAACCGGTGATATGGTGTGGTGGAAAATTTTTGATAAAGTGTATACCCCATATGTAAATTATGAGTATTGCCACTTTCACCCGCCCCCCAGAGAAAAGCGGAGCTTGACGTGGTACGATTAAGCTTGTTACATGGTGGAAATAAGTTATTGCCAGCAAACATCATAAGCATTGCCAACAGATGTTAGCTTTTGATTTTAACCACAGTTATTGACATATTAACTGAAGTTATTGATATATTACATTAGATATTTATTTTATCTTTACTGTACATGTGGAGGTCTGGAAGTGTATAAGGAAACCAGACAATCTAATATGTTAGCCTTAAATAATATGTATTCTATTATACTTCGTATGGTGGAAAATATTGTTTGCATTAAGCACTACTACTGAAAAGTAATATGATGTGATTCTATGCCTAAATAATGCTGGGGGTTACCCTAGGTCATAAACATTGCATGTAGGCCATTGTAAGACACCGCTAGGGGGGTAATCTTGGGGGCTATTACAGGACAGTGGGTGACCTTGGAGAAGGAACACTGCCTTCAGCATTGTCCCTCCCTGGAAGTCACCCCAGAACCTTTGTGCGCTATGTTGTTGTTTCATAGTCATGCCTTCTCTTCTCCTATTGGTTCCTAGTCTACGCTTACTGTATCTTTTTTCCCTTCTCTTCTCCTATTGGTTCCTAGTCTACGCTTATTGTATCTTTTTTCCCTTCTCTTCTCCTATTGGTTTACGGTCTACGCTTATTGTATCTTTTTCCTCTGACTCATAGTCATGCCACCTTCGCTTAATGTATCTCCTCCCCTTGACTTGCCCCTACAGCATGTCAGCCTGTTTTTGCCCCTTTAACATATGCATCCCATTTTAGTTTTATATTTTCTTTTATGAGTTATACAGCTAGAAAATAACAGCTGATTGCCTGCATTGGCCTAGCTGACATCTACTGACAAAATGCTTGCAAACTGTATGTGGATTTACTGCAATTTGTCATAGTTGCCCATCATAGTAGTGCTGAGCTAATGGCCCCCTTTGCAGGGTTTAGTTCTTCTGGCCCATCTCCTGGGCCGTGTCCAGACGGGGCCTAGTTCTTACATTAACCCTTTGTTTTAAGGCCTAACCTTGTAGCTTATGGCACATAGATATCTGTGTGCCTTTTTTACAGTCTGCAGCACCGCTGTCTGGCTAACTGAGTTATTTGACCCTTGAATAAATACAAATAATGGTGATATTCCAGGCATATATATGCTTAAAAATAAAATGAACTCTGTATTAAAATGGAAAGTGGGATGATCTTGAAGGAGGAGCCTGGGAGGAGTTGGAAGGATAGGAGGAGCGAGAAAAGGCATAAAGGATGGATGTAGGCTGAGGGGAAGAGGAAGTGATTGGGAAGTGATTAGGAAGTGATTGAGGAAGTGATTGAGGAAGTGATTGGGGAAGTGATTGGGGAGTGTTTGTGAATGTATACACACTGCATATACACCTGTTGCTCCGCGGACCAACCCGGTTTACTGTATGGGATTGATCACCATATGCAATAAACCAAACAACCATGATTACATCAGACTCTGTGAGGACTTATTATTTTCTGGAAGGCATCAAAATGTGGAGGAAGACCCTCGGTCCATTTGGCCCAGACCAGGGGGATATCCACCACAATGGCACTCAAAACAACTGAATTCCTCCACATGCCCTGATTTATAATGGTTTTCGCCCAGCTGAAAACTTCGGGTCTCATCCTTACAGAAGAGGAGAATATGGCTAAGCGACACCATTGCTGCTATCGATGAGTTTGCTATTACTGATAGCGATGACCGCTAAAGACGAGCTCGCAAGTTGGCTGCTATAGCGATAGCTGATAGCGATGATTAGCCACACTCTAGCTAGCAAGTCTGGAGAGCGGGAATGAGAAAGCTCCGTGGTTTCATGGGACGTATAGTTTTTAGCCCCTGGTTGTACTACCATATAAGATAAAAATTAAATTACGTAAAATTTAGCTCAAAACAATTACAATAAACAATATAAGTCGCAAATTGGGAACATAATATATAATCCAGGAATCGATGGTAAGCCATAAATCGCTAGAAGTACTTTAAAAGTGCGTTTTAAAAAATGTTTATGACTAAAATGAATGGGGAACTTCACTTCCGACACCAGTGTGATGTAGCCACCTCAGTACTCTATTCTGTAGAATAGAATAGATAGGCAGCCTGTATGGATATCAGAGTGACTGTGCATTAACTAGTCAGCATGGATGTCAGTGTGATTCTGTGTTAGCCAGCCAGTGTAGATATCAGTGCGATTCTGTCATTAGCCACCCAGTATGGACATTAGTGTGATTCTGCATTACCTAGCTAGCAAGGATGCCAGTATGATTCTGTTAGTCCGCCAACGTGGAGATCAGTGTGATTCTGCATTATCTGGCAAATTATGTGTTATTGGTGTGCTTGAATGATCACTCCCCTAGAATTGATAACTAAGGACTCTGGGACTGGGTTTTCTCATCCAGTTAGACTTCCACTGATTGAAATGCAAGATGGCAGGACTTCAGCCCTCATGCATGTCAACTTCCAGTCTAACTAATGGGGTTTGACAAAACCATTACTTGTAATGTAGTCTAGTGTATTCTCTTGCTACACCATGTATGAAATAAAGGAGCAACACATTACGAAAGCAATTAGCCTTTTTTAATCTTACATTGCATTGAAAATTTACATAATAGATTCATACATTTTACAAATTTTTTTTCATAAAAATATATTTCTTTACAAAACCTTTCTTTTTTTCTTTTTTATATTTATTTTGAATGCATTAACATAGGAGGAGTACCCAGCTGAACTGCAAACTCTGTAAATTCTACGTTGACTCAAAGTGTTCATTCCTAGATGGCATGGGTTTTTATTGCAGTCATTTATAGGAAACAGCTAAGTGGCAAATTAGGTTGGACGGTAGAAAAACAAAATACTGTTCAAGTGAATGCAACTCTGTGACAAAACTTGATAAATATTACAAACCACGAATGTAGTGACAGAATAAATTAAGGAACAAATGTAAAGAATACAACCATGAGAGGAGGAAGGAGCAGCAGCCCTGGGTCAGGTGGTTTTTGGTAGGCACTGTGTAAAAATGTGTCACTACAGAAAGGTATTCATCAAAACACAACAGTTATGAAAAATGGTGAGCTGTAATAAAGAATGGGCTGGATTCTTTTAAGTTCACAAATCAAGTTATGTGGATTATTTTCCTTTAGCTTTGTCAAGACTAAAACTCATTTCACCGACTGAAGATCGACAATGTAATAACAGTATAGTGGCACCTGAAGTCTACAGCCTTCTTACTCCCAGGAACTTTAGTTTCTTTTTTTTGTTACTTATATAATTCTCATTAAAATGCTATGAGAAGTGTTTTCAAAAGGCACTGCAATGAATTACACAGCACAGGGCCTGAGGACAATGAGTCAAATTAGTCTGATGCAATAGCCAGGTCAGTACTAATGTGGTTAAAGGTGCAGAAGTCAGTGTGAAAGAGTAGAGCAAAAGGCCTCATAAGGTTGTTTCTAGTGCAATAACACCATATGGCCTATGAGTATTCACACTGAATTAACAATCTACTCACTAGAGACAAAACATTAGAGTAACTTATGGACCTTCAAAATAACTTAAGTTTTGAAATATTTTTTGATCATAGTTTGGTACAAAATATTTGTTATCCCCACTCAGCTGCAGATCAGTCAGTCAATTCAGTTAATCAATGAATCAGTAATGTCATTTCTAATGCCTTAGTGGGCAATTTGTTTTGCCAGAGAAATAAAATAAATTTCACTCAGCAAATGACAACCATTTATATGATATATTTATCATTCTGCAGTACTTCAATGTATTATAGATCTTCCCAAGGTGTGGTAGTGGAGTGCTGGAGTTTCTCATCTCCTCCATGTTTCACCACATCAGACTGAATCGGCTCTGTGTCTTTAGACCCTTAAAGTGCTTCTTTACTAGATGAATGAACTGCTGCCACATTACACTGTGGGGACACATGCATGCTTGTCAAATATTAGTGTGTTTTGTGTACAACACTATTTTAATCTGAATGCGTGATGCATCTTATTTATAAAGTGTTATTTATTATGATAATAGTTATACCATATAACAATTAAGTAAATGTATATATCTTTCAAAAATGGTGGCCAGACACAAATTGAAGTGTCGTATTAGCTAAATGTCATAGCTATACATCTCCATCTTGAATTCTTCAATTCAACCAAAGTGTTCAAGGACAACACCAAAACAAACAAAATAAAAAAAAAATTGTAAAAATGATTTCTGTAGACTTTAGGTCCAAAATACCTACATATTTCCAGAAACAAACGTGACACAAACACAGAAATGAGAGAATGTAAACGTCAAAATAGACAAGAAATTTGCAATTCAAGCTAATGTGTTACAAAACACCTCTGTCACCATTTTTTCTCTGTTTCTGCACCACACTTGGAATGGGTATGCCTTCACACTTACTCTTCACACTGACTCAAGAGTTGAAAAAACTAAGATGGGGCTCGGGGCGAATAATCATAAACAAAGGAATGACAGAAAAAAGGGAAGCATACTGGAACATAATGTTGTGCATTCTTTGATGTGATCATCATATTTGAAATTTTTGTATAAACTCTCAATATAATCTCATTGCCCAGGCCCACCCCAAGTGGTAATATATAGCACAAAAATATAAGTGGTGAATGCTCCTCATATATATGCAAGTAGATTTACAGATCTTTTAACTCTTAAAAAAGATGAAATCAAATGTGAACAAGCACTCTTGGAGTGCACATAAGGTAGCATAGGAGTTCTCCACTCTGAGTGTGAAGATGGGTGTTCCACTCTTCTAAAACATGTTGGATTCCAAGCCGTTCTGACGCACGTGACCAGTTGGTTCCTGAAAAGTGTGCTTTAAATATCAGTGGATGTGCGTCTTCTGGACCTCCCAGTTCCACTATATCCAGTTTTGCAAAGCATTTTAAAAAAAAGGAGAGCTGAACACCCCCCCCCCCCCCCCCCCCCCCCCCCCCCCCCCCCCCCCCACAGGGCCAGCTTCATTATACCATTGTGCAGACCGTGTTCAAGTTGGGGTCAAACCGAACAGCTTTCCCTTCTACAGACTTTGCATTGGTGTTGTACATGGGGTTCTCAAAAGCGGCTTGTCCGTTGTTGTTCTCATGGACTGAACAACCAGTGTACTGGGTTTTGGGTGTAGTCCTGGAAGAACAAAGTCAAATTGAAAGTTAAAGAAATGGCATCTTATCCGCCCCTTCCATCAATCATTCTTTGGACACTCTGCTCTATAACTCAAAATTACTTTGTAACATCTCTGTTGATTGTGGCACTGTGTAATGCATATTTTATATCCATTTTGACAGCGTGCTAGCTTCACGCTAACATACAGACAGAAAGGAACCAGCCTCACAGTACATTTTGACTGTGTACTAGCCTCATGCTAACAAGTATGAGGGATGGAAGCCTCATAGTTCAGTTGTTTGCAATGGAGGAAACCGACATGGTTTCCACTACAATTTTGTGATGTTAAGAAGGTTCAGCTCTATCAATTTCAACACAAATAGACTAACTGAAAGAAGGAATCATTAGCATAGAGGTCCTTCATTACTCATACTAGTAAAGTGATATGCTGGCATAAGCAAAGGATGGAAATGTGAAACTAGCTCCTTGCTTTCCAATGTGCATCTATACAAATACTGAATAAAACTGAGAGCCAATATTCATTTTGATCTTTACCAGTGAGTCACACTATACACATAAACAAACATTGCTAGGATGAAACACGAGGAAGCACATGAAAGGTTTTTTTCCATTTGATGTACTGTGTATCAAGAATGTTCAAATGGAGCCGAGTGGCTAATGCGGTACGGCGTAGCTACTTACCGCTGTTTGTAAAGATAGAATCCAAAGCCTGCGAATATGAGGGCAAAAAAAGGCACAAGGATCGCTATGGCAACAGAGCTACTGTTTGTACCATGGGGTGGATTTGAAGAGTTATTACTCTCTGACATGTTCAGACCTGTGAGAAAAAAAACAAACAAAAGTGTGTGAATATAAATGAGAAAAAATGGTCAGAAGAGAGCAGGCACATCACTTATCTTTACCATTGCAAAATAGTGTCAAAACACCAGCACATTTTTTTGTTGTCAATGATTTAACTGTGATACTGGAGGGGCCAACAGTACAATTTTAATGGCCATACAAATGTGCACACATTTACAGTGTGGGGATATTTTTAGATCACATTTTGACCACAGACTCAATTTTCCTTCACATATGCATCTGTACATATTGCTCTTTGATAAAAGGCAGGTATTTAATGAGGCTGTCCTTTCAAAGCTTTTGTTTTCCATTTTGTAAATCAGTTGTATCTCACAGTAAAAATACATTTTTATGATTATTATTATTACTGTTTTTGTTATTATTGTTATTATTACCATGTATCTAAGTATCTTAGTATCTAAAAACAGTGATAAGATAATCTTACTACAAAAAAATGAGACAGGTGTATTAACAGAATTTAAACTGATCATGAGGAAATGAGCCAAATAAAGAACTGTAAGGCTGTGTTCACACGTAGTGTCTTTTTTTGATGAAAAACGCTGGCCAGAGCATTTTTTCAAGTAAAAAAAAAAAAACACTGGCAGCGTTTTTTTCCAAAAAGCAGTTGAGAGCATCTTTTGTTGCCATAACAACAGCAGCATGTACAGTAGCATGTTGCTAGTGATCTAGCTGGCTATACATTGTTGCAGAGCTAACGTTAGGTAACGCTGGTAGGTAACGCATTCCTGTGAAAGGTTAATGCAGACCTGGAGCTCTGCCTTGACAGAGTCCACCTCAAGTCGGTTCCTTTCATTCCGCCATGCAGTGGCCATAAATGAGAATACTTTCTCCGTGTGAGCATTACTGCAAGCGATGGATAACAGGTAGGCACTGATTGTCTTCAAGTTCTTCAACGGGACATCTGATTGTCTGAAGAGTTTTAGATATCTCTCCTCAGTGCTCCAATTCTCCATTTCTGCAGAGCTGCTGAGAATTTTTTCCACAAAGGAATACTCCTCATATAGGCCATCCATGTCCAGATTGCAGACATTCACTGCTTCAGACAATTGCTCAAATGGGATTGCATGTTTCAGACTTAATTTTGCCATTTGACTGTGGAAACTTTTTTCAGAGAAATCATCTCTCACCAAGATACTTGCAGGCCCTTTCATAGACAGCAACAAAGTCAGCCTTACATCTCCTTGCCAGATCCGGAGTGAGCTCTTTCAGCTTGTTATTGACAGTGAAGCCAAAGTAGTTATCCCTCAGCCTTCTTTCAAGCTGGTCATTCAGATTGGACATGAGCTGGTAGATGGAGGTGACGCAAAAAGATTTAGCTTCCAATGCCTCAATGCAGTCAGTGAATAGCTTAAGAGCATGGCTGAGGAAGAAAAAGTATAGCTCAGCCACATCAGAGGCACTCCCCTCTCCAAAACATTCCCATAATGCCTTGGAACAGGCATCCTCTCCTAAACTTTTGAAGTAACTGGTAAATGGTTTCCAGTACTTAGTTATCCTCTCCACAGCGGGCAGTAGCGACAGCCACCGTGTCATTACGCAAAATGTTGTACTTGTTCACGTCCAGGAACTCGCAGAATTCCTGCAGCTGCGCTGTCCGGGTGGCTGAGGTGCTGAAATGAGTGTAGACTTTGAGCACAATATTTTCAACGTCAACATTCATTTTGGATGCAGCATATTTGCTTGTATTGCACAACATGTGAGCAATGCAGTTGGCAGACCGAATGCCATTCTGGGCCAGGTTAAGTTTCTGGAAAACACTATTGTGTCTGCCATAGTTAACGCATTGCATTGTCTGCTATGTAAGCTGAGACTTTTTTCAGCTCCAGACCAGAGGCTTCGAGCTTCGAAATTAATTGATTGGCAATGGCTTCCGAAGTCTCATCACTATCGCCATAGAAATAAAGCAGGGCGTGTTGAATTCCAGCTGCAAAGTGAAAATATTGGAGGACTATTGGAAAGCATTTGGCTGCCCCCTTGTTCAAAGCATCAGTAGCGAGGGAAAAATGGATGTCAATATCCAGATTGCAGACATTCACTGCTTCAGACAATTGCTCAAATGGGATTGCATGTTTCAGACTTAAAAAAATGGATGTTGTTTTCTTTAATGTAGTTCACGTCTATGTCTGTAGAGTATGGGGCTAAAACATTGGAACACAATGCTTGTACTTTTGTCCTGCCGAGCGTAAGTGCTTTGGCGACCATAGAGTCTTCATAGACCTGTCTATTGAGCTTAGCGCAACAGTCCAGGCTCCTGTAGGAATGGTGATGGTTCACCGTGTGAAATAGCTTAGTTAGCTCTGCAGCTGTGGTTTTATCATCCACATGGAGCTGACATCAATGTCTGTTTGGCACAGTTTACAAAATGCATGGTATGGATCTGTCCTGCTTTTGGTAGCAAACTGGTGTTCAGAACACCACGCAGAGTTGAAAGACGTCTTTCTTTTTGGCAAATGCAGTTCACTGTGCTTCACATAATAGGATTATTATGTAAAACAGACGCTGACAGCTTCAAAAAAGACGCTACATGTGAACACAGCCTTAGAGTAAACACCGTGTACACAATATAGATTTTTGTCCAGTAATGTAACAAGAAAACATTTCAGCATGAGGATTTAATTTTTGTGTTTGTACAGCAGTGTGTATGAGAGTGGATAGGCTTGCTAGCAAAAACCCTATGAGTCAAGAATTCAGAGAGAATTCTAGAGCATTCCTATAGACCCATTATTGATAAATGTCAGAATTTCATCCATGTGGTGTTCAAACAAACAAGTGTCTTTAAAAGGCGAAGAAATTCCATTCAATGTCTTGAATTTATTTGTCAATGCTTGAAAAAAGGAAGAAAATAAAAATGCTCTTTCCATTGATTAGATTCTTAGTTTTCAATGTCCTAAGATTTATTTTTATTACACTGTAGTAGAAGCCGTAATAATATGTTTGGTATGTTTATGTATTCAAAAAGGCACAAAGACTTGAGGGGAAGTATCTGTTTCTTAACCATAGGAAATTCCTTACACGGATAACTAGTTAATGTTTGGTGGCTAATTAAGTACTTGAATTGGTAACTGTGACATATTTGATAGCTGGAAAGCATCTATGAACAGTAAGCCGCTTAGCTGAGTAGCTACAGCACTAAAAATCACTTCAAGAAGAAGCACATG
Source organism: Megalops cyprinoides (assembly GCF_013368585.1). NCBI lineage: Eukaryota > Metazoa > Chordata > Actinopteri > Elopiformes > Megalopidae > Megalops > Megalops cyprinoides. The sequence goes on along the minus strand of NC_050603.1, from coordinate 26,355,487 downwards.
TATTGTTTTTATTTTTTCATTTGCTGCCTGATGAGCTATTTGATTCAAATATAAATTAAATTTGTGACTGCAAAGGTCTGTTAAACCTAGGGACAGATATAAATCTGTAAGGAGGTAATGTGACACAGATCGAATGATATTAGTTACCTAGTCTCTGTAGTCCGAACTGGCCGTAGTCTTTACCCTGTATGAAGCCTTGAAAGACATATGTGGCACCATCTGGTTCTGCTGATACCTGTAAGAATAATGACAAACAGAATGGACATTTAATCCACTGAACAATCTTATTTGTTAAATCCACTTGTTGCTGAAGTGTATGGTTGCCACTTCATCCCTTTCTCTTTAGAACAAGTATGTTCACCATGGATAACAATGACTCTATGGTTATGTAAGCCCAGGTCTTTTTCATATTGTACTTACTCTAAAATGGTACCTTCCTTAAAATTAATGTACTTAAATTCATATGGTCCACCCAATGCCAAAGTGAAAGTTTATTTTCCAAGTTTCTGCCCAGTTCTGAATTCTATTAAATTATTCTTAGATTATTTTAATAAATTACAAACCTCTTAACCCATGAGTTTTGCCATCAGTGAATTGATCTGTTTTGCTTCTCATGCCCTTTGATATAAATAAGAAACAGCAGAGGTCCCAGAACTGATTTGTGAGGTACTCCACTTCCCTCAACTCCTTGATTGGGTGTGATTCCTTTTATTGCTACCCTTTATATTCTTTGATGAAGATTTTTAAGTTCTGAATGTACTGTGCAGACTAACTTACAAAACCGTCCATGGACCACGTCTCCTCTTTGATTTTGCTCACTGCAGTGTGTGTAGATGATTTCACATGGTACATGAGCAGCATTAGCCGGGCCTCCTGGCTTTTATAAAGACCTGTGTTTCAGAGGGAAAGAACAACATGTCAGCAAGCTCCGTACAGACAATAAGAATAAGAATAAGAAATACTTTATTAATCCCGAAGGAAATTTGAGTGTCACAACTGCACCGTCCGGCACACATCAAAAACAACAACAGAATAAATTGAATAAAATAAATAGAGAGGTATAAAATACAACAAATGGAAAGATGTTTGTGCAATTATGTGTTGTGCAGTACTTCTGTAGCTGTCATATAATAAATAAATGAGAATAGTGAGATGGAGAAGTTATCATCCTTGTGCTATGATTATATACATAGTATATAATGAATTATGAAACAAGAATAAACAAGGGTAAGGTTATTGCTGTTATACAGTATGAAGTGCAGTAGAAAAACAGTTATTGTTGTACAATATGCATAACAATGATAACTATACAGTGCAAATCCTGACCAGATGGCGAGAGAACAATTGTTGTCCCATGTGCAAAGATTATGTGTGTGTGTGTGTGTGTGTATGTGTGTGTGTGTGGGGGGTGGGGGGATGGAGGGGGGGGGGGGACAGCACAGGGCATCAGGTGCCAGTCAATCCCATGTTGCAGCAGAGAGGGGAAGAGTTGTATAGTTTGATGGATGCAGGCAGAAAAGACCTTCTGTGCCTCTCAGTGGAACATTTAAGTCCCTTTTTATATGTTGGTCATGGCCTTTAGACATAATTATTCTGCCTCTCTATCAAGTATCAAGTCAAACTGAAATTAATATAAATTTAATGTGTTCGCATCACCCACAGAAAAGAGGCACAGACTCGTAATATTACTGGACTGGCTGATGCTATTCTCTGTGTCTGCTCTGTCTGTCCATGCACTGCCAGGATCACTGGTCCCATGCATGCTTGTTTCTGGATGACACAGGCTGAGGATAATCTTTGCCTCTAGAGTGCTTTAGTTTGATTGGAGATGTGAAATAATGGGAGGGGACAAGAATACTGACTGCCTAAAAGTTTCGGAATGACAGATTAACTTATGACTGTTGCAGTGCAGTTTTTGCTATGATCGGAATGCTCTTAGCTCATCTCTGCTCATCTCTGTGCCTCAGCACATGCAGCACAGACTGCCTTAATGGATTGCTCCCACATCATCTCACTCAATAGAGAGCCAGCTAATCATCCACTGTAAAATTTATCCCTGCTGCTGTAATTTGTTTGTTGTTCCTCCTGTTACTGTGTGGGTTTGGTTCTATGCAAAATGAGAGAGTGTGCACATTCACAGTTCCATGTGATTATTGCTAAAGGTCAACAGTCAAAATTAAAGGCAGGAGCTTAATTAGTGGGGAGGAAATCGTATGTCTGTCATCTAAGAACACTGACACACTTAATTCACTTAAAATAATGAAACTTATTTTAAGTGAATTTTAAATTCTTTAACTTTAAGTTATTTTAAGTTATTTTTCATTGTTACTGTCACTGTATCATTACCTTACAGCTTGTTACTATGACATTTTCTAGGACTGCCCTGGTGTTTGGGTGGAAAGAATTGAGTGACATGGCCTTTATAAACGAACACACACTGAGACTTGTTAACATACACACATACAATATCAGTGGTTGGTCGTCATATCTTGAAGGACTTCTCTGGTAGGCTATACTTCCATGAACGCGTACAGCACCAATTACTAGATACTGTGAAATACCTCTAAATATTCCATTACAGATATGTATTGATCTGGGTTGAAGAGCAAATGGCAGGAATTACATTCAGTGCTCATGAATGTGTTAATGGAGTGAGACATGAACGGCTTTGCTGCACATGAAAAATGACTGGGGATGAGGAAAGTTCCTCCTACCTGAAAGCAGCAGCTCCATGTTGCTGTTGGTTAATGTCACATTAACTCTACCCGTTGTAGTGTTAAAGCTTGTGATAGTCAAAGTCATTGGTTGTTTCCTTCCTTTGTAGTTATAGGAGCCTTTCCAGATGTAATTTGGAGCAAAGACGTCATCCGGAACTGCAAAATGGCATGGGCAAAAGTAAAAGGAAGAAAAAAATGTTCATTGTTAAGTGTTCGCTGACAATGGAACTCTGGACCTCGCCTCACCGATGTGAAACTTTGAAAATTGACTCTTTTTGTAACAGCTCAACTTTAGGAGTTTATAAATGTTAAATAAGCATTCTGTCATATGAAGGTCAGGGAGACTTCAGGAGGATTATCTATCAGCCCCAGAAGAGGCTCCAGAAGTGTCTGAGAGAAGCTCAGCTGTCTTGCTGCTTTACTGTCAAGCTCATGGCGCACAGTCTCTGCTTCTCATTAACGGCCTTCTACTCTCCAGGCTTTTTAAGGAATACATAAAGGACACCATATCTGTCCTCGCTGTGAGGTGGCCAGGCACAGCAAAATCAAATTCTTTACACAGAAATGTGTAAAGAATTTGATTTTGAAACAGAAATGTGACAACAGCTTACCGTTGAGTTTTGGACTGGGGGTCCCTGGCACAGGCTTATGTGTTTTGTCAGATAACTTGGAGCCCGCTAAAATAAAAACAGACGAATATTAATTTTTAGTGTACAGTCTTTAAAGTACAACAGTTTTAGTGCAGTGAGTTTTAGGATAACAACATAGAGCCAAAAGCCCATTTAGAACTGTTTCATGGTATCTCAATGTGGCGTGGATAAAACAGTCAGACCTGAGCCGTCTTCCTGCTTGAGATGGTTTCAAAAAATGCATCACATCACTGCAGTGCTTCAGTGCTAACCATCCACGTTCTCTCCACAGTCGTCACATCTGCTTTGTGTGTAATTACTGCCTGGCCCCGAGGATCACAGCTGTGCGTTTCAGCAGCAGTGAGCCTGTTTACTACAAACCCTGACCCCGCCAGGTGCGGGAACTGCTTCTCTTACCCCCCCCATGTGGTGCATGCTCCTTCCCTGCACAATAGCAACCCCATACTGCTGCCCAGTAACCCCATACAACAGGCCATCCCTCACCCTGGAATGGGGCTCCCACTCAAATCATGACATCTCAAGGCGAATCATTGAATGTAAGCAGGTTTCAAGGACTATTCCTGGAACAGTAAAATTCAAAGGGAACCAGGCTACATTGAAGACGAAACTGTGGAGGGGGAAGCGCTCTTTTTTGAGGCAGATGCTTTTTCCTCTGTGAGGGCACACACTCACAGATGCTCCTGGCAACAAATAAAGGACACCAGTGACACTGAAAAGTCACCAAACTGTTGGCAGTATCAGCACACTGACACCATTAGACTCAACATGGAAATGACAGCCCTGTGAGTTAGTAAGAAGGACAGATGCATTTAACTTGCAGTGACTGAAAACAGGGAGAATTATTTTTTTATATTTTAGCCTCCGTCTGGCATTCTTTTGCACATTTTAACATCAAATCAATTTGCCATGACTTTTTAGCATCAAGGGGATATCTGACCACTTTCTAAGACATTTGTATGAAAATTTCCAAAATCGTACAATCGTACAAAAAAATTTGGCAGTAAACTCAACTCTAAATTGACTCCCCATTTACTTAATAAACTGAACATCTTGAGTCCACCTACCAAACTTTTTTGTATGTGGACCACTTTTTTGATTTTGGACTGACACAATTTGGTTTCCTGCAACAAGCTGAGCTCAGCCTGAGCTTTGAAAGTCAGGATTGCAGGATGTAATCCATTGTTTATATGATGAGAACATATGAAAAGGTTTTTGAGGACTGTGGGCAACACATGGGAAGCAAAAGCCTCCGTGCCTATGCAGCGGTTGATTAGTCAGGCTGGTGGGGGATGGTGCTGTACCTCGGCACACTGGTGGCTTCCCGGTCCAGGTCCCGTCCGACTTGCAGACCCTGTGCTCAGAGCCTCCAGACAGGAAGAAGCCAGGCTGGCAGCTGTAGATGAGCGTGTAGCCAAAGGAGGGCAGGTCCATCCCCACCACGTTGACATTGGATGGGCTCTCTGGCTGCTTGCAGGAGTGGGCTGTGAAGGAGAGAGAGGCTGTCACTCCGGTCAGCCTACAGGACTCAGGTCAGATGCCCTGTGATGCCGACACTTTGAAAGCAGCCTGAGACTCAGGACACTTTTGATATTGCTTACTCTCCCCCAAGCCCATCCTGCACAAAAGCCCCATGCAAAAACTGGTAGGCTGCAATCTAAGATCCCATCAGTTCTCTCTCGACTGTGAAATTGGATGACTCCGTTACAGTTTGGGGGGGGTGGGGGGGATGGAGGGCAGAGTTCAGATGACGTGCCTCTCTCAGATGTCCATGACATACGACAGACTGTGCGGAGTGGACACACCTTTACCTGTGCCCCCCACCCCCCCCCCCCCCCCAACTCCTAGCCCCTCAAGATCAAACAGAAAAGCTCTGTATTTTGGCGGAGGAACTGTGCAAAGGTTCAGCTTTGATCAAAAGTTTTTGGGATTTTTTTTTTTTGTCTGGAGAGTCCGGCAAGATCTAATATTGGAGTTATCGATTTCTGCCTTCCTGTGTGGGAGCTCAGAGTGATGTGGATTAGCTGGGGGCTGTGAAGATCTCCTCCTCCTTCAGGCCCCCATTTCGTCTTTGCAAGTTGCACCATTATGGAGAAATGAAGCTTTAAATGAACAAATGGACCGAACATAGAAATGAAGAATACAGAATAGGTACCAGCTTTCCTTCATCCTAAGCTTCAGATACTAAACTCAAGTGACATCAGTGGGGATAAATAAGACATCCTTAGCTGCCCTCTGTAAGGCTTTTGGGCCATAGTTTGGATGGCCCTGTGTCTGGGTCCAGGATGGCCTGGACTGACTGTGGCTGGAAACTCCACCCAATACACAATACTCACTTATGAAAGACATATTCTCTGCACTAGCAAAATGGATGAGCCAATGTGGGCAGACAGTACTGAACGGAGCTTATCTGGAGCCTCCTATAGCTAACAGATGGAAATAAACATTTTAGTGTCGGGTGCGTCTTGGTCTGAGCCCAAGCATCCAACCAAAAATGGAAGATAATGGTATCCATAGTATAATGGAAATATAATTGGAAATGCTGGGAAAACTTCAATCTGTATGCTAAACTGAGAGGCAGCTGGTAATCTGCAACGTCAGCAAAGCTCCTCTACGTGCAGTTTTCATCGACAACTGGGGGGAACTGGAAGGGGCAGGGTTGCTGGGGGCTTGAGAGGGCACCTTGTGTGTGCTTTTACACTGGTGGTGTGGCTAGGGCAAGCTTGCGGTGCCAGTGGAGTGATGGGGAAGAGAAAAGGCATAGACAGATTAGGCCTGCCCCTGTGTGCATGCACAGCAGCCAGAGAAGACACAACAAGGCAGTTCCTCTGGGCTCTGCTGTGTCGGCAGTCTGGAGCAGCCAATCAGGTGAAGGGTGACATAGACAATGTACATGAGGGCTCTGATTCTCAGCCAGCTGGCCCAGCATATGAGTGTTGAACCTGTAAACTTACTTCCACACACCCACATGATTTAAAAATCTACTTCACATACCTGCTGCCACAAAGTAAAGCAGATTATCCTACTGCAGTTCCAACAATTCACAGCTTAATTTGAAAGCTATGGATATAGTAGTATGGCACCGTGCTAGTGGCAGCCTGTTACAGTAGCTCCAGTCAACATCTCGTGTTTTTTGTATGTTCTTGTGTTTCTATCGCACTTTTTTCGGCCAAAACACTGTATACAGTAGGATTTTTCATGCTAATATGGATACTGTGCGGCTAAATGGATTTCTGCTGATACCCCTGGCACTTTTAATTTTTGTTGTGCCAGGTCACTATGCCAACGGGAGTGGGGATATTGTTTACCTTCAGGACCAGCTGATTGCGCTCTCCAAACCTACACTATTGCCTGGATTGAGACCCAAAATCCCCGGAGAGCTGAGGAGGAGACATCGGGGCTGCAGGGCTGGTGCCAAACGGAGAGCAAGGAGGAGGAAATATAAACCATTTCTTCCCTCCATTGTCATGGGGAATGTAAGTTCCCTGGCGAATAAGATGGATGAGCTCAGGGCACTGATGAAGATACAGCGGGAATAACGGGAATGCAGTATTATGTGTTTCACCGAGACATGGCTGCAGGAACATATTCCGGACTCTAACGTCACCGTCCCCGGCTTTCAGACAATATGGGTTGACAGAGATTGCAGACAGAGCGGTAAGAAGAAAGGAGGGGGGTTATGAACAACAGTGTTTGTGAACAAGAGAGGGTGTAATCCTAGACATGTTACTGTGAAGCATACTGGGAGCATTTCTGTAACCCGGGCATCGAACTGTTAGCCGTGAGTTTTCGTCCATATTATCTGCCGAGGGAGTTCATATACGCCATCTTTGTTGCTGTTTACATCCCGTTACAGGAGGTCATTCCTGCCCACTGCAATAGCCATCTGCAACGACTCCCCTCTGCGCCAGGAGAGGAGACTCCTCCACTGAGTGGCAACTTGCACAATGCACATTTTACTTACTTTTAATTTGCACATTCTATTTTTATTCCAGTTATTTTTATTTAGTTTAGTAATTTTTTGTATATACATGTGTATACATGTGTGTGTTTCTGTAAGTTATGTGTGTCTTTTATTACTGTAACACTGGAATTTCCCCTTGGGAATAAATAAAGTACTCTATCTATCTATCTATCTATTACTGTACATATGGTGGCAAGTGAACAGGGTGCAAGCCGTGTGTGTGGTTGTGCAGACGCATATTTGGTGTTTAATACTGATTTCCTTTGACTAGCATTATGTCAGCACAGTCCTATGAATAGCATTGCATTAGCTCAGCCCTATGGATAGCATGACATCAGCATAGTGCTACGATTAGCATTATATTAGCACAGTCCTATGATTAGCATTACGTCAGCACAGTTCTGGTTGTTTTTTTTTACAGTTTTGCTAGGCTCAGCAACCAAATTAATGGGTAGCTAGGCTGAGTAAATGTGTGCAGTACAATCAAAGTGTCCAAAGTTGTATGAACTTTTACTAGAGGAATCAGTGTGACACAAGCTTCATTTCCTCCAGTGCAGATCACTGAGGCAGAACATGCGTAGCTGTGGTGGGGATGATGTCAGCAGGAGGGTGGGACTCACGGATGCACTCGGGCTGGGTTCCACTCCAGGTGAGGTCGGCTTGGCACAGTCGGGTTGTAGACCCCTGCAGCAGGTGACCTGGCTGGCATTGGAACTCCACCACACTGCCCACCTGCGACAGACATCAGGTATATATATGTATATATATACACGCACACAGTACCAGTCAAATTTTTCAATAATAATAATAATAATAAAGAAATACGTCTTGTGTTTTTGTGCGTAGATGAGTCATTTGACTTTGTTTCCACGTCTGAGGAATGGCTTTTTGGCTGCAAGTCTTCCCTTGAGACCACTTCTGACCAGACTTCTCCGGACTGTAGATGGGTGTACCAGGGTCCCTGTGGTTGCTGCCAGCTCTGAGCTGGTGGCACTGCTTTACAGCTTCCGATTGCGGAGGGACGTCAACTTGATGTGTCTTTTATCTGCTGAACTAAGTTTCCTTGGCCGACCACTGCGTGTCTGGTCCTCAACCTTGCCCGTTTCTTTGTGCTTCTTCAGAAGAGCTTGGATACCACATTGTGTCGTGTCTCTATGCTCACCCTCGTCATGGTGTAAGATTAGCAATCTATTCTGCAACCTCACCTTTTCAGTATGGCTGATCCTCACCCAGTTTTATTCCCTCTACACAGGTGTTTCTGTTTCAGTTAATAATTGTTAATAATCAACTGCTCATGTTGCTAATGATTACCACCTGTTTTGTTTAGTTGTTAGGTATAGTTGTTTTATCATGCATTAGCCTTTTTCACCTTGCGGCCATACTGAAAATGAAAAGGAGGCTTGGTTGGGTAAACAAACAGTCCCCCCCCCCCGAGGTAATTTGACATTAGCTGGGCATGGCATGTGAAAGATGGACACAAAACCTACTGCTTGTGCCCAAAGGCAAAAGGGCACACCTTGCCCACAGTTTGTGTACCCTGTATGTGTTAGGGTATGGTCATTCTAATGTCATAGCTAATGTTACCTCGATCTCACAGTCATCTAGGTAATGTTGCCTAGCTAGCTCTTTTAGCTCTCTAAACATGGATTAGCTATATATTATATTAGCTAATTAAGTGTCCACCAGCTGGCTAACAGTTTGTGTACCCTGTATGTGTTAGTGAGATGTTAATTAGTATTAAAATGTTATCCATTCATAGGTTAATCGTGTTTCGATACTGTTATCTAGCTAGCTGCTAGCTACCTCGTTCTCGCACCTGACAGTCATCTCACATGACAGTCATCAGCTGGGTAGCTAGCTAGCTTTTTTAAAATCACTAAACACGGTTGAAATATGAATGAAGCTAAGTAGGTAGCTAAGACCACCCTTAAATGCTCTGGTAAATAACTGAGTAGAGAGTAGATTTGTAGCATCGAGCATCCACTAGCTGGCTTAACTAGATTCATTTACCCACCCAAGTCTTGTTTTGAAATCAATATGGTGACGCAGGTGAAAAAGGCGAATTGGAGTATATGCCTACAAAAAAAGGTTTGGAGGGTCTTTATTTAATCGTAGTGGCACATATCACTATTTTCAAAAGAAATGTTCAGAAATCTAAAATATGATATTTGTTATTGACACACTAATGGAGAAGATAGAAAAGAACTGTTTTAAGACATGTTTTGTTAAGACTTTTGCACAGTACTGTATATGTACACATATAATACACACATTATTATATGTTATATAACCTATATTACACATTTTGAGGAGTCCTAAAATATTTGTGTGGCTTGATGGGTTTGGCCTCTCAGCTAGGCTGTTGCACAGCTATGATTTCTCAGCATGCTGCTTTGCAGCTTCCTAATTTTGTGTAACATAATCAGGAACCTGGATCAAATGGATCACCTTTCCTATACTCATTCAATTATTCAGCACGGAGCTGCAAGGAGATACAGGCCCTAATACAACCAGCTAGCCCAAGGTGCTGGGCTAGCCTGCAGCAAGGTAACAGCTGGTATGACTTCCCTCCTCCATGTAGCCTGTCCACTATGCATCTTACAAAGCCTGTGCCACCTGCTTTGCCCCTCTACACCCTTGCTTTCAAACATGCTGCCTCTGAAGATAACAGATCCAACTCCAGTGTCAAATATCCACACATGAGCATGTGCTCAAACGCTGTTTCCACACCTTTTAAAGGGGGTCACCAGGGATTTTCTCAGAAAAGTGATCAGTAGTCTGCCTTCCTTTCTGAAACACACTAGGATTTTGCCTGTTTATATAGTCTGATCTTAGACTTTCATTTGAAAACGAACCATTAATTGGTCAGACCAATCACACTTTAACATTTACATTACATTTACATTTATTCATTTGAAAGACGCTTTCATCCAAAGTGACTTACAAGTGAGGCAGAGTACAACACAAGCAAAAGTCCTACAAGGAGTCACAATATTAGAAGGGCTGCATGACCAAGTTTCAATAGTTGGCCAGACATGGTACAAGCTAGCTGGTATAGACACAAGTGCATTCAACCATTCAATTTGTCTAGTACATAAATTTAGGACATAAGAGATTGCTTTAGGTGGTAGTGATTCAGGTGATCAGGTGAGCATGGGAGAGCTGTGTCTTCAGATGTTTCTTAAAAATAGTGAGGAAGTGTGGAAGGTCATTCTACTATCGGGGGACAACAACAGTGAAAGTTCTGGATAGTGGTTTTGTGCCACGATGTGACAGGACCACAACATGCCGTTTGGTAGCAGAGTGCAATGGTCAGAAGGGACACAGGGTTGTAGTAGAGCTTGTAGTAAGTGGGTGGGTCTTACAAAGCTAACTTATTAATGCTTGGTTTGTCAAAGCAAACATTTTGCCTGGGTTTCCTTTTCCTGTTCAAGAGAGAAGAGCCTTTGAAGAGCTTATTTCATTTCATTTTGTACCTTTTTATTGTATACCTTTATATAACTCTGGTTCCTCTGGAGCCCACAGTGATTTAGAGGTGCACTGCATTTATAGATTGTCTGACTTTTAAGGATAAGCTTTACCTTTGACATTAAACCCAGTGTCAAAGAGAGATGGAATCACTCAAATTTGTCACAGAGTGACACCTCAGCTGTGCACATAAATTGATTAATTCGTCCCTCTGAAAATGAACAGAGTTGATGGGTAATAGACACAGGAATTATCTGCAGGATATAATGTGTCCTCCGCTCCTCTTCAGTGCCATTAAGGCTCTGGCGAGCGGGTGCCATTTCTGCGCTCTCAGGCCCAGACACATGATTTATGAGTGTGAAAAGCCTGACACTTGGCTGTTCTCTTCGAAGCCTTGGCTCGGTTTGACCCTGCCACTACATCAAGCCTTGATTTCTCAGCAGTGGCGCACGCAGGATGAGCCTTGTCCTCTCTCTTTTCTTTATGCAATGCTGTTTTGGAATGGGCAATTGCACACTGGTCTCGCCTCACCACAACAACCTCTGCACTTGCTGACATCACATGAGCAATTTGCAGGGCGCCTGATGAATTGCAGGCAACCCACCTATCCCTACCCCTGGCATCGCAAAGCCATTGATGACATTCCTGGGTCCAAACCTCTTCTACAAAGCTCAGCTTGCACTCAAGGCAAGCACCTTAACAACAGAGCTACTTGGGCATATTCTTCACAATTTGCAAGGAGTAAAAATATGAATATTGTTCATGTGTTGCTTCACAGGTCTTGGGGTGGATGCTTTGGGGTACAATGCAGGTGTCCCTCAGCTATCCTCAGTACACGACCAATGTAAAGAGCATCATGCTTCACTCCCTGACTCTGTCAGATTATTAGATGCTTATACAACTTACTTTCACTTCAGTGTAAAAACTAGACATGAGGCAAATTTGGTTTTCCTACTGCTAACAAATCAAGGCAGACTATAAGATGATTTTTCTCCCATTGTGGAAGGTGTGTGGGTGTGTAACCAAATCGTTTTTCAGAAGGACTCTCTCTTACTCTCCCGTGATGCAAACAGCGGCAGCGTGTGACCTGGAACCCCCTGCAGAGTGTGACCGCGCATTTATCCGCTTGGGCCGGCCCTCCTTCCTCTGCTTCTACCTCCAGCAGAAGTGATTATGCGCTGCTGGGTATGCGGTGGGGCGGAGCCTTGCGAGAGTCAAGAGCTGTGTTTTGTTGTAGCTATACGTATGATAATGAAGCCGTCCCCCTAATTACCTCCAGCTGAGTGCTTATACTGTAATGTTCCCACAGGTATGACCTGCTGAGAGCGATGCGGCTCCCGGGGAGCTGTGACGATGTTTGGCACTCCAGCAGAAATCACTTCTGTGCTCAAGTCCTTACAGGAATTCAGCCGCCACACTCTTGCGAATGTTTTCCACCTTTGCTTTTGGCCATGAAGAGATTCGATCAGAATACTGTTTTAAAGCACAGCAAGACACTTTTGCTATTCTTGGTCATTTTGAGAGCATGTCAGTGACCCAGTAACCCACACCAGCTTTCCAAAGCAGGTGTCATACAGGACATCTGCTTTCCTGCTGCTAGGGGGTGTGGAGGAGCCCGTGCTAACTCTGGCCCCCCTCTCAGATCAGCCAATACGCCGGTAGAAGCAGAAGAAGGGGTGGGCTGAAGTAAAGAAATCTATATTGTGACCAAAGCGCTCTGGGCAATATTCAAGCTCGAACTCTGCAATCCATTGGATAAAATTTGCTAGGGGGTGACACATCACCAACTTCGATGACAGAAAAGATTTCCAGATTGGGTTTTTGCTCTGCCAGTATGACATTTGGAGCATAGGGTGAAGCGGTCTGGACAGACAGCTCAGTGAGAAACAGAGCAGAATCATTCCTCCATATATCTGTTTACAGTGTACGCAGCCTTAAGGTGATACTGTCAATCATCAGCACATGTGTAATCACCACTGCTGTCATATTTTAAAACCTGTTGAGGTCACATCCACCCAGGGCCTTGGAGAAAGTGCTAAAGGTTCTCTGCTGTGAGCTGGGCGTCACGTTTCGGGATTTACCTTGAAGCCAGATGTTCTGTTGAGGGAGCCGTAGCGAGGTGTCCCTGGGTTTTCACATGTCGTACGGGTGGGTTCTGAAGACAAGGAAAAAAGGTGATCACATTTAGTCAAAACATGCCACACAATAACTGCTGGGTGTCTCATACAAGGATCTTAAGGAAATCCCTTTTCTTTAGGCATGACATCAAAAAAAGGCAGAGAGGGAAAGAGCCTAAGAGGGTTCACTCCAATGTGGCTCCATGTGTTATTTGGTCTCAGTTAAGGAGGGAGAATGCTGTTAACCATACAAATACATACAGGTCATAGTGATGTCACAGAGGGAGGCTAGTCTGTATTGTGTCTAATAGCAATAACATTGTGGTGATGTCACAGAGGGCGAATAGTATGTATCTGAGTGTGTACCAGCAATAATACTATGAGCAGTGAAGCCCAGCAGGGGGCAGCATTGCTGCAGTGCTGGTGCAGGAATCATCCACTGCTGCTGCCTGATTGGAATGTGGAACACATCCTCAGGCCCGACGCATGGGGCTGGATTCAATATAACGCTGTAAATTACAGCGTGGACGGCACAGCTTATGCTACACCCAATGTTTTCTTTCTCAGTTTTCGGCAAAATGTGGTGCTATAAAAAGGCCTGGTGGAAAACGATCTAAAGATAATGTGATTTAAGCAAAAGGCATTGATTCACAGTGTGTTAAGCGTAGGCACATTCTTTCTCACACAAAGGCACACACACACACACACACACACACACACACACACACACACACACATAAACACATACACACAGACAGAAAGTAGGATGTTACCATCAAATATGGGTGATTGTTTATATTTTACCATCCCTGTGGGACAGTACATTAAGTGACACTGACACTCCACAAAAACACACAGCACTGCATCCGTGCCTGTGGAGCTGTAATGACATGTTCAACTGTTTTAGAATTCAAAGAAATTGGCTTTAAATCCTATTACAACTGTGAGGGACACAGCATAGTTTGTGCATAATCATATAAAGCCTGTCAGTTATTCTCCTACACCAGCCTGTTAGTGCTGGAATGTGTGTGTGGGGAAATAGCAAATTTGTTTAGGAAACGTGGATGTTTTGAGCTGACCCGGGCCAACCCATCCTGTTAGCACAGGGATTAGAGCAATGACAGTCAGAGGTGGAGTTTAACTAAGGATGTATTAAGAGGGGGGGGGGGTACATTTAGGAAGCACATTGTTACCTTACAGATACACTACTGTGGGGAGAGTCTGTCCTATGTGACATCATCAGGCAAGTGAAGCTCACATGGCTCTCAAATATTCTATTTACTGACCAGCTATTAGGTTCTGCTGGAAACATTAGGTTATATTACATTTACACATTTACATTACTGTCACTTAGCAGATGCTCTTACCCAGAGTGACTTCCGAAGTGCATCTAATAAAATGGCATGAAATGTTATATTGACAAGGACGCTGCAAGCTATATTTAAACATGAGTCAGTGCTAAAATACTGTCAATGCAAGTGCACACTTGGTCAACACAGTATTATGTTTGGTAGCAGTGTTATGTTTTATACAATGATACATTGTACACATCACTCCAAACAAAACCACCACATACACTGTAGCAAAACTACAGTGTATCTCATATAAAATTCCACATAAACAGAATAAGAAATCACACTAGGGTAGGGGACTGAGGTGCAGTCTGAAGAGGTGGGTCTTCTATTATGGAAGGTGGCTAGCAAATCCACTGCTCTCACCACTACAGGAAGCTTGTTCCACCACATAGGTTAAAGATAGACGGAGGCCGTGACCTGGATGTGCAGATGCAGGAGGGGGTGGCAGCCAACTGTCCTGTAGAAGCTGAGCGCAATGGCCTGGCTGGTGTGGATGGGCTAATGATGGATTAAAGATAATGTTCCCCGCATCACCTTGTGGGCCAACCCTGGCGTCCCGAAATGGATGCCTGCTTTCAACAGTAGCAAGTGAGGGGAGAGCAGGGTGGGTAAAGCATGGGACAATATAGGGACATTGTGGTCCAACTGAGCAGCAGCATTCTGTATGAATTTTACATGCCCAAGATCCAGTGCTCTTCGCATTGCTGTGTTCGTTATGGATGTTCAGTTTTAGCTGAGTTAAATATCTGGAATGTCTGTGAATGGAATGTCTGTGTTTGCCTACAGAAGATTAATGCCATTGAAAACCAGAAGAATAGGAAATGCTCTTATTTGTTTAGAGGCATACATTTAAGATTAGGCTGCTGGAAATGACACTGCATGTGTCTCATCTCATCCTTATGTAAATAACAATTGAAAAAAGCAAAGGCTATTCTATGATGTGCAAAAAAAACAAACACAAACATAAATTAAAATGCAAAACAGATTAATAGAATGGAGATGTGGACCACTGGAAATCATTTGCATTGTTCTTATCATGTACAATTTTCATATCTCACATATTTAAGCATGCTTAATGTTTGCACCAGTTCAAATGGAGAAAAATAATGATTACACTTTTCCATAAACTTTTTTTAAACTTTTTGTTTTTTCCTAAAACAGAAGCTGCAGTCAGGCTCACAGACAAAGCAAGCCTCACACTGTAGAACATGCTATGTGAAATATTATGGCACAATGCACTTATAACTCGGCCTCATTCTCCTGCATGTTTTACAAAACTTGCTTTGATGGCTGTTTATGACATGGGACTTTTTTGTTTTTACATAAATAATGCATCAATTGAAAGATGTTTCCTTTTGTTGATCCAGTGCCATATTAAATATGCTATATTCATATTCCCCTGGAATTTGAATACACTCTGAATACCCTCTGTAAGTGGAAGTAACCATTACAGACTAGGTGATGGAAATAGGGCCACCCATTTCATAACTGTGTTCCATTTCTCTCATCAAATGGTTTCCTCCTCTAACCTTTACAGAGTGCTGACAGGGACTGCCTTCAATTGGCCTTGTTTTCCTCTGAATAATTCTATGAAAGAAAAATAACTTTTTGGTGGTTGTGCCTCAGGTGGTCCCTCTGTGTCAGCAAGATGGTATTGATTTTTCACCAATCTGAAATACTAAATGACTCCGCAGTAGTTTTTAAGGAGGAAAAACACAGAGTTCTGAAATTACTGTAGCAGTTGGAATCCCCTTAAAGATGAGCGAGCAGGGTGTGCATTGATCCCCGACTACGGACAATGGCTATGTGTCTATCGACAGATGCAGAATGTTATGTTTGCTGAATCTGCTTAGCAGATGCTCCCATCCACAGCAATGTACACAGCTTACAGATGCATGCAGTCTTAGCTATTGTTCTTTCTTTAGTGGCCAAACACATCACTCCCATAAAGTGTTTATGGGTCCTCCTCTCCACACACCCCGAATTGACCCTTCTGACCTCATGCACCCCAAATCGCCATGTGAAGGCGTGGGCAGTGGGCATTGCCTGGTGACTCGACCGTTGACCTCAGACCTGTCCCACGGCACCCAGTCATTTCCCACAGGTCAGTGCTGGCTGTGTCTGAGTGCAGCAGTAAAGGCAGCTAATGAGAGCTGTACATCTTGAGATTATGAGCCATGCTCAGTTTAGCACCTGATTATCATTCAGAGTGCTGCTGAGTAGCAGAGAAGTACAGTTATCCCAGTGCAGTGCTGCCCTCCTCTCACTGCCTGAATGGGAGTGTGGGTCCGGCAGCAGAGTGCATCCGGATCTTCACACCTGCGCAGTAGCTATGACTTAGGTGGCCATTGTGCTCCTAAAGATCAGGGATTTACCCAGGTGAGGCTACACTCAAACTGGACCAGGATGCTGAATTATAGAACTGCTTCAAAAATATAACGCATTCATTGATTCAAGGATAACAGACACATTCAAACATGAGCACTACCCACACGCACACCTGCATGCACATGCCCACACAATCACACACACAAACACACACACACACACACACACACACACACACACACACACACCACATACAAGCAGGCACACTTGCCCGCATACATTCATGCACATAGGCGCACACCCATGCACTCATATACACGTGTGCACAAACACATGTGTACGTACACATACACTCACACTCAAATTCACACAGCACACTGTTCCTGTATATTTTTCTATGCAATCTTTTTAGTGTGCGTTTTTAAAGCAGAGCTAAGAAAAGCACGCCCCACCCTGACCCCTCCTACAGGAGAGGTGTGGTAAAATACCTATGCATCGAGGCTGGAACCCGCTCCAGGTGCCGTCAGCCTGGCAGATGCGAGTCGTGGAGCCCACTGGGATGTAGGGGGCACTGCAGCTGAAGGACACCTCCGACTGGTAGATGAAGCTGCGGCCTTCCCTCAGGCCATGCACCGGCACCCCAGGATCCCCGCAGAACTTGGCTGCAGGGGGCAACAGCACAGGACACTTGTGTCAGACCTACAGCCTCACCATGGAAACACACGCTTCCTGTGCCCCTTCTGGACATTGTCTTAACACTAACAACATAATCTTCCAGGTGAAAATCTATGCCTGCGACTGCCCCACCACTGCGTTTCCCTATAAACTGATATGTGATCCTGTATGTGGCATGCAGTGCTGTTTTTGGTGTCCTGTGTGTGGATGACAGTGTAGGATTTAAAGATGGCTGGTCACACTCCAGCTGTGCTGTCCTTAGGTCCTCTGAGCATGACCCGAGGCAGTCCTACGTGACCCTCAGACAGGGGCCATCTCTCTCTCCAGGAAACGCTGCGGCTTCCTCTGGGTAAGTCAATACAAGAGGCTGACGTCAGGCCCTGTCTGCTGCATTATGAATGTGCTGGGATGACTAAACCTTCTGGGAGCTGCAGCTACAAACTTGACTTGTCTTGATGAATAATAGATACGCTGTCAAGATATAAAACCAAATCAGCCAGCTGACTACAAAGCCAGAATCACACTTTCATTCTGCTGAAACAAAGTTCTACGGTTGCATGCTTCATTTGAAGGGGAACTCTTTTTTTAGGGAAATTAGAGTGCCTTGATGATTAACATGTCTTTCGGGTGCTCCCTCCTTTCTCTTTGAGCACATCTGAAGTTAGGGATGAGTATCATGACCTGAAGGGACCTGGTGCCTTAAATATCCACTGATGGTAAGGCATTTTTAAGATAGATGCTGCAGTAATCTGACAGGAGGACATGCAGAGACTTACGTGAGTGAATACTGAGCAACAATGTAATCTTCCATGTTTACATGTTATGTGTCAAACTGCACCATGGTTGGCATGGTTTATTTTGTTTCAGATCACTCTGTTGGCATGTGTTTCAGCGTAAACTTTAGTTTGGTCACTCAAGGAAAAACACAGCATTCTGGGAGCAAAGGTGCTGTAAGGCTCTGGCAAGAAAGGAGGAATCAGAGTTTGATGTCTTTGAAGTGACAAGGAGAAAGAAGCAGATAGACACAGCTCTGTGCTCATTTTTCCCTTAAAAGGATTTCTCAGTTCTGTATCCCAGAAACTCTCAACCAGGGAAAGGAGGCCTTTCCTTGGAGGGTGACACTGAAATTAATCATGTGACATACCTGCCAGTTGACTTTAATACAAATACAGCATGTGGACCATACCATCTGTTTGGATATTCAGTTGGGACCTTACAACCTTATCCATCCCAAAATGCTTTGTATTACCTTTGAGAAAGAAATCAGCAGAATACAATTAGTGAATAGCCTCCTCATCCCATGGATATTTTGGTTCTTATCTCCATTTTCATAGTATTGGTGAGGCTGGAGACAGACCCCCCAGGACCATCGAGCCCGGCCAGTCATTGTCACAGTAACTCATTACCATGAAAATGTTCTCTAATGGATAAGCAGGGGCAACCATGACCTTTATGGGTGGCTTTTGCTTATCTTTTTAATTCAATTTACCACCTAATTTGCACTACATCAAGGCATTTAGAGATTTTGAGGTGGCTGAAAATGATGGATAATCATTGCACTGTAGTGCCTGAGCAATGAGCCCTGTCTGCATTACATTACATTACACATTACTACATTACACCAGGTCCCTGTAACCTGGACTCCTCTGATTCAGCTGTCCGTCAGTCCACCGATGACACCCTGCAGTGCTCTTGCTGAAGAGAATAATGTTGGGAGGACCTCAGGTGGACTCCTGAAGGAGTGCGGGACCGGGACCTCTTGGGGTGCAAGTGTTGGAGTTTTAAGGAGGGGGGGGGGCACTCACGCAGGCACTGGGGCACCTCCCCGCTCCAGGAGCCGTTGCCCACACAGGTGAGGATGGCCGGGAAGGACAGCTCATACCCCGGGGAGCAGCTGTAGCTCACGCTTGTGCCCCACTCAAAGTCCATCCCCTCCAAGATCCCATTGGAGATGGCAGGTGGGGCTGCGCAGGTGACGGCTGGTGGGGGGGGGGGGGGGGGGGGGGGGGACAGAACAGGGCGTGGGTCAGTGACACATTTCCCTAGATAACACCCAACCCAAAAATAATGGTGGCCAACAAGAGAACAGCAGGTTCAGTGGTGAAAAGTTAAACCCACGAATGCAAACAGTGTGTGTGTGTGAGGCTGATAAAGCCCCCAACTATGATGTGACTATGAGTGACTCACATAGATTGTACAACACACTGGCATGTGTTTGCTCTGCTGTGCACAGGAGTAGCTTTGAGTTTGGTCCTGTATAGACAATAGCAGATATTAGCGACTGTGGCTTCATTCCCCATATGCAGTAACCTGTGGCTTTACTCAGTGTGTGTACCTCACTGTGAGCAGAGCCTGGTGTATATTTCATGTTGGAACACGAAAGCTGGGCAAATTATCCACTGATTAGGTTTGGCAGTGGCAAATTGAAAAGGGACACTACTGAGATTCTGATTCCTTCTAATTAATCTTCTAAAGGAACAAACATAAATCTGTCTGCCTCTGTGGGATTTTTTTCTTTTTATGAGTCAATGCGTACATTGTCAACCCTCAGCCTTGGTAATAAAATAAATAAATGCATAATAAATCCCAGAATGTTATATTAATATTCTGAATTAGTCTTGGAAGCGTGCCCAAGGGGACCGGACCCGTTTGGTTTTCTTAAGTTAATGAATAAATAATGTGCGCTGTTTTACAGCACTGGCACCCCAATAAAAACATGGAGAGAAGGCAGGCGGGCTGCTGTTCCAGCGCAGCTACAGACATAAAACACACACACACACACACACACATACAGCGCCCTGGCGCAGACTGAGCCTCCACCACAGAACATGCATTGCATGACATATAAAAGTCTCCTTGCTCCTTGTCAGTATGGCTGTAACAAATAATGTGGCATGGCCGCTATATGTGCGCAAGTGTAGCCTGTGCCCTCGGAGTCTGGGGACACAGTCGCCTGGCTCAGGAACGCACACCCACACGTTCTAATCACACCGGTTTGACTGCATGTGCGAAAGGGCTAATCACACCAGTGTGACCGAATGCCGAAAGGGTTTACTAATGTTTCAAAACCTGTTAGCTACCACACTGAGCTTGCATGGTTCTGCAGATTTTCTGGTCCGGAGTCAGTCAGGTCCTGAGGTTACCAAACCAGAAAGGCACCACGTGTGATAAATAAAAGCAAGAGAATGCAGCCAAATAGCTCTACATGAGCTGATAATTCCATGCAGTATAGCAGTAATCCTCACAGGCCCTTGACAGTCTGTTACATGTATGCCGGGGAAGCTTCATGCTGTGAAACCACTCACACCACCTCTTGTGCATTTCCATTTGAAGAGAAAAGGGAATATTTCCTCTGCATTCTAATCTTCAAATCAAAGTGTTTCTGAGTACATCTCATACAGAAGGAAAGGCAGAGTGGTGTAGTGGTTATGGGGAAGTGTTGTGTAGTGGTTAGGGGTTAGTGTGTTGTAGTGGTTAGAGGGCAAAGCAATGCAGTGGTTAGGGGGTAGTGTGGTGTAGTGTCTGGGGGGCAGTGTGGTATGGTGTTTAGGGAGCAGAGTGGTGTAGTGGTTAGGGGGTGGTGTGGTGTATTGGTTATGTTGCTGGGCCTAAAACTAGAATATTTCACGTTTGATTCCCTCATGGGCCACGGCTATTGTACCCTTCATTAAGGCACTTTACCTGAACTGCTTCAGTAAATATCCAGATGTATAAATGGACAACATGCTGAAAGTGCAAGCTCCCCTTCATAAGAATATCTGCTAAGATAATAGATAATTTTCTCATGTCCTCCTTAAAATCAAACAACATTACACCTGTCAGGAACACTGATTCGTAGTATGGAAATTCTATTAAAATGACACGACAGCTTAATTAGGCAATGTCTCTGCTTTGAGGAAACCTGACATTTGTTCCCTAAACTGGCATTTGAAATCTCCAGATGCAAACAGGAATTCCTGTTTTAAGTGACTATGTATTGAAACTAACTGAAAATATGCAACATTGCAACCAGAGTCTTATCCTAAGCTGTGAGAGGACACTGAGGAGAAGATATCATAGTAAGCATTGCTAATTATATGGATGTAGTTAACTGTTGAGAGGATACTGAACAGCAACCTTTTGGCAGCTTGAAACTTTGAAGAATATCCCCCTTAGATCATGTTAAATCCAAATTGTAATTATAAGAGAGATTCATTTAGGATTAAGTCTGGCTCATGCACCACACACTGAAGGTAGTTTCACACAGACAGCACTTCCCAGAAAGCTGTCATACGACTTAAATGATGCAACTGGATGACAGCTAGTCTGATTCTGTAGCCCTCTCAGACACTCTCATTATGCATGTTGTAAAGGAAGAGATGGATTGTGGGTGGACCTAGCAGCTTTGCCTTTAGGGGGGGGACAGCCAAACAGCTCCTCCATTGTGGGACGCTGGTTCAGGGAAGGGGGCGGGAGTCCTGCTGTCCAACAGCATAGCCATGGGAACTGTCTCGCGCATGTCATGACATGACAACTGCCTGGAGGTATTCTCTGAGCCATACTGTGTTCCAGGACCAGGAGGCAGTGGTGCACGTTACCCGGGTTTGATCGTACATAAGTGTGAACGTGGGTCTGTGGGGTGCAACGAGGGGCTGTAAAGCCAGTCCCCGTCTTTGACAGGGTTCCTGGGCCTTCCGCAGTCATCTCAGGTCTTATTGTGTGAGTCTGAGTCGGTGGTAGGGGGGGAAGGGGGGTAGGATGAGCGCTGCCCACTTACACAGACCGGTCAGGCCGTTAGCGGGATGGGCAGTTTGACACCTGACTTGTCTCCCACCTTCCCCTTGTCTTCTTGTGTTTTTAATTGGACAGCTTGGGGAAGGTCTGTGTTCTTTGATCATAGCACTCGGACTGCTATGCCTTCTCTTTCAGCAGACATTCTGAGCAGTCACTGGCCTTTTATCAACACCTGCTCATCACCTGGAATCTTAATTAGGAGGGCTGCCTGTGAACACCTTTGGCTTCCTTTCATTTCAAAAGAAAACATCCCAACATCCTATGTGTGTTCAAATTTAAGGCTTCCACTCAGGCTAACTGCTATGGCTTTGTACTTAACTACGAGTAACACATTTAAGCAAACAGTACATTGTTCTTTCCCTCACATTATAAGAGTGGCAGTCACAAAAATTGACAAAAATTGACAAAAAGACTCAAATAAACAAAAACAGAAAAACAAACTAGTGTAAATGCTAAGTGCAATGTAGTTACACTGAACGGAGACCTGCCTTAGCCTAATAATCACAGAGCAGCCAATGAGCTCAAGTAAGAGCTCATGTATAGATACAGACAAAAAAGAAGTGGAATTCACATATCCACCTCATGGATATGTGAATTCCTGCCAGAGTGCAGTAGCTGCAGACTGACTCACATCCTGAACCTGGTGAAGGCTCAGAGCCGAATCCATCATCTCCCTCCAATCTTCTTACCTCTGCATGACAGACACAGCCAGCGCCTGTCATCCCTATTATTTATGCATGTTTGCAGTGGATCTGCGCTCTGAGGAACTAGTGTCAGAAACCCACAGGCACTCAGTTGTGTGTGTGTGTGTGTGTGTTGTGCGGGGGAAGGAAGAGGCCTGTTTGTCTGGGTTTAATTATCTGGGGCAGATGGGATTTGTCCAGACATCCATGTGTGATGTGAGCTGGAATCCCACCAGGAGCCTTCTGCATCTTAACCCAGCAACGCATCAGATTCTACCGGAAGGCAGGGAAGACCTCTGACTGTTGTTTCATGTTCATCAGAGCTGCCAAAACCCATCACTGCTGTTGAAGCTAAAGGCAGCTATCAGACTTTTTTAGTGTGTATGTTATGGCACACACTGTTCATAACAGAGATGGTGGGTGCTTGTAATGCAATGATGTGCACCATGTTCATCAAAAGCGGTGAAGATGAAGCTCTGAGGGCACACCATCTGCTTGAGGGGTTGGTTTGTGACACAGCTTTTTTCATGTCATCAGTTCACATTGCTGTTGTAACCTGTGTTTTGATCCTGATCTACCCTCACTGTTCCTGCCCTGAGCATTGCTGTGAGCAACCTCACCTCTGTGGTTGATGCATAAAAGCCCAGCTATTAAGCAACGATGCTGTTGGAATATTCCTATTCCTAAAGTTCCTTATATTGAATGAACATACAAACAGGGTTGGGGAGTAATGGAATACATGTAATGGCATTATGTATTTAAAATACAAAATATGAGTAACTGTATTCCGTTACCATTTAAATTGATGGTAATCAAATTACAGTTACATTTTAAAAATATTTAGATTACTGAAGGGATTACATTGGATTTTTTTCCCCATTTAATTTCTTTTTTTAAATTTAATGTTTATTCAGTTGGAAAATCTATCCAATGGTAGGCAACTCCGGGGTGTATCTCCCATATGCCCCTCATGAAAAAAAAGACGAAAAAAGCGCGCAGCCTGCCTGACTCACAAGACCATATCATGGAGTGAAACAGAAAGCAACCAGTGCAAAGCGTTTATGTCATGGAAATACTGGGACCATTTTACTTTCAAATTTGGCAAAGGTCGTCACATAACAGTACAATGCAAGCTTGCCAGCAACCAAACTGCTATCCGCTTCAAAAGAGTCAACCTCTAACCTGAAGAAGCATCTTGAAGCAAGGTCTCTTTTTTATTATTTAAACTAATATTGATCGCTAGCTAGCTATCTTACATAGTTTGGCTGCACTGGATTAGCTATTCAGCTAGCTAGTAGGCTAGTAGGTATAGTATTAAAGCTAACTAGCTAACGAGTAGATACAGTGACAAAACAAGTGAAATTTCACACGTTCAAAACTGCGATTACTCCAACAATTTTACACTACGTATATTATACATTAAATTGTTTAGCTACTCCTTTCTCACTCACAATGTATTTAGGGTGGCTCGTGCCTTTTCTAACTCGTGTTTTTGTGTAATGTACAGTTTTTGAATTAACGTTTTGAAGAAACTGCAATGAAATGCCCATAGACTTAACATGGGGGTGCCAAAATGTTAGTCACAACAATGCTAAGTGAACATTCTAAAAATAACCGTATTGCTACACAAGTGATCGGATCCGATCTGTGTGTCCGGGTGGCAATCCTCATTTTCAGTCTTATCCACATTGGTAATGACATTGCGCCCGGAAGTAGAAGTAGTTGACTAAACAAACCAAATTGGAGGATAATGAAATTGGCTTGCTTATTTAGGACAACATGACAATGTGTTATTTCGTGCAGCCGTCACCGCTGGTATCACTTTTCAGTGGCTCCCTCCGCCACCAAAGTAGCATTTTTCCTGTAGCCTACGTGTGAACGTATTCTGTACAGCTACCCAGTTTGTATAGCACAATTGCAACTCGCATTGTGATAGGAATGGGAACTCTAACTGTAACTCTAACTGTAACTGTAGCCATGTACCCCTCCATCATTGAGCATAACTTCATGAATCACAGTCGTGTCATCCTGAAGTTGTTTCTCCGTTCCAGATCTGTAAATGCATGTAGGCATGGGTGTAAATTATGGGGTGAATGGGGGGGGGGGGGGTTGTACCCCCCCCAATAATCAAAACCGGCCAATACAGCCCCCCCCAAATAATCATATTCATGCAGACCTGAACCGCCCCAATGTTCAACCCAAAGTTACACCCTTGCATGTAGGACAACTTTGTCCCACCAGTCCTTGCTTTGGACTTTCATCCACACCCGTCTTGTTTTGGAGGACGGAATGGGCAGCAAAGGTATTTTTTTGTACAGGACGGTATCCCGGCACTAAACATCCTGTGCTCGCCTTCTCTCATTCAATATCTGTACGAAGAAGAGGTTTCTTTCGAATTGTTGCTTTATTAGAATTGAGAAAAGTTTGGCTATAGTAGCCTACGTGGCACGTCCATATTTGAAGATGGCTACGCAGGAATGCTGGATGCGGGATCTTGCGCGTGTCAGTCTATTCCGATTGTACGCTTGTGACATGTAAACGCGCACAAACTATCCATCGCTTTCATGTAGTAAAAAAATGTGCGCATGTAAAGGTAGCTAGTGTGAACATAGCTTTAGTCGGATGAACATTCTTTAAAAAACCGTTAAGTCTATTAAAATATTTTGAAAACTACTTTTAATTCACTGTTGTGATCATTTCATGCACCTGTTTGTCAGTAAAGTTTAGTAAAATAGACCTTTTAATTAGTCTTTTCCCTTCATCATAAAACATATCGGTAATGAGAATCATACTGGTGCACATCCTTTTCAAACTTTCATAACTCAAGTTTAGCCATTTAGATTTTGACATCACTTGGACATAGTTCGTGAGAATCACCCAACCAGTCGGCTATATGGCACATTCACACTTTTACTTACATACTTTTAAAAATTAAAAACACAGTGTTCAGAAAGTAATGCAAAGTATTTAGATTATGTTACTTACCTTGAGTAATCTAATGGAATATGTTACAAATTACATTTTAGGGCAAGTATTCTGTAATCTGTAGCGGAATACATATTAAAAGTAACCCTCCCAACCCTGCATATAAATAATTGAACCCTTGCTTATTTCTCCCAAAGCACTCTACATAACTCCACACCTTTCTTTGTAGTCAGGGCTGCACTAATACAAGGCTTCTGTATTAATGTAAAACAGTACTATTACCTCCAATCAGTACACCTACTCAGTCTTTTCATGTTGTGCCAAATTTAAATAATAACTTCAACCTGAGCAAAACTATCCTGCATCTTTCAAAAAAGAGTTGTAGAATTACTAACTTCATAGCTACACTTTGTTTCAGGTAACCTGCTAATTATGGGACTGAGAATGTAGCATGTTTTGCAAAAGGTCTTGGAGCTTAGTAGTTTGCTAATTAACTTTAACATTAAAGAGCAGCCAGACTAGCTAACAGCCTAGTTAACAACCTTAGCTGGCTATATAGAAATGTAACTTGATAGCTATCAAAAAAAAATGTTGACCAGTGTATATAAGAACTCTAACTAGCTATGTGTATCAGCTAATTTTGCTAAGCTGCCCAGCTAGCTACTATACTGACCTGTTTCACACTTCTGCTGACATTTTAATAGCAATTTCATTTTTAGCTAGCATTTTCCAACCTCTTAATGTGACGTCCACCTATGTGTTAAACACAAATATGTCAACATCAGTTAATGTTCACTTCTTCATTACTCAGGATGTTAGATTTAATCAATAAAGAATATGGAACTGATGAAAAGACTTTCTTTCCAATGTAATTTTTTGCCCGGCTCATTAATGAACCCCCAGGTGGAACTAACAATATTTTGTGCTTTCCTTTACTAATATATACAGTGCCCTGAAAGTATTTGCCCCCTTCTTGATATTCTCTATTATGCCTATTTGGAGCACTGAATGGTTTCAGATTTTCAAATAAAATGTAATATTGCACAAAGGGAACCTGAGTAAACACAAAATGCAGTATTTTAATGTTTATTATTTTTTTCCTTCACTGAAAATAGTAAACATTTACCCATGTAACCCCTGTGAAAAAGTAAATTCCCCCTTAAACCTAATATCTGGTTGGACCTCCCTTAGCGGCAATAACTGCAACTAAACGCTTCCTATAATTTGATATGAGCCTTGCACATCTCTGTGGAGGAATCTCGGCCCACTCTTTTTTGCAGAACTGCTTTAATTATGACAGATTTGGTAGGTCTTTGAGCGTGAACTGCTCTTTTCAGGTCCTGCCACATCATCTCTATTGGACTGAAGTCAGGACTTTGACTAGGCCACTCCAAAACTTTATTTTGCTTCTTTTTAGCCATCCAGATGTGGACTTGCTTCTGTGTTTTGGATCACTGTCCTGCTGCATCACCCAATTACGCTTTAACTTCAACTCAAGCACAGATGGTCGGACATTCTCCTTAAGAATTGTCTTGTACAAAACAGAATTCATGCTTCCTTCAATGACAGCACATTGTCCAGGTCCCGAGGCAGCAAAACATCCCCATACCATCACACTGCTACCACCCTATTTCACTGTAGGCATGACATTCTTACAGTGGAATGCTGTATTTACTTTATCTGCCAGACATAGGAAGACTTGCACCCTCCAAAAAGTTCCGCTTTTGACTCATCTGTTCATAGAATATTATCCAGGTGCTTTTTAACAAATGTGAGATGAGCTTTGATGTTTTTCTTGGTGAGCAGTGGTTTCCACCTTGCTACTCTTCCATGAAGCCCATTTTTGCATAGTCTCTTTCTAATTGTTGAGTCATGAACACTGACCTCAGCTGATACTAGAGAGGCCTGCAGTTCTTTGTTAGTTTTTCTGGGATCTTTTCAGACTTCCTGGATGAGGTGCCGTTGTGCCCTTGGAGAAATTTTGGCAGGCTGGCCACTCCTGGGAATATTCACCACTATTCCAAGTCCTCTCCATTTGGAGATGATGGCTCCCACTGTGGTTTGGTGGAGTCCAAGAACCTTAGAAATGGCTTTGTAACCCTTTCCAGGCTGATATATCTCAACAACTTTTTTCTCAGCTGTTCTGAAATTTTCTTTGATCATAGCGTTGTGTGCCTGTAGAAGCTTTATGGAGGCTGCTTCTCTTTCATGGTAAGGTTCAATATATATGCGATTTAAACTCAACAGGGCTGGTTGCAATCAAGTCTGGCTGTGTTCAGTCACCTGAATCTAATTATCAATTAAATGTTGTTCATTTCTTTGTTTCAAAACTAATGGACAATTACTTTTTCACAGAGGCAATATGGGTAATTGGTGACTTTTTCTATTAAATGAATGAAATAATGACTTAATAACCATTTTTTGTTTTCTCAGGATTCCCTTGTTTAATATTAAATTTTATTTGATGCTATGAAACCATTCAGTAAGAGAAGCATGCAATATACAAGGAAATGATGGGAGTAAATACTTTTTCACGCCACTGCAGCTAACATCAGTAGACATTAACTATAGTTTTGTCACTGTCTGTATAAATTGAGACAGATCAGCCCATATCCCCCCTCACTTTGCTAACATTTGGCTTGTGTAAGGAAGGGCAAACTTGTGTGAGACAGGCTATGTGAAACAGATTAAGCTGCCTTTGTCACAGTAGCCTTGGCGGCTATTGAATTTTACTGTACATGGGGACACTGTTCAGAGTCACAGTATCCATGGCTACGTCAGCTCGGGCATGCATGTACACATACACACACACACACGTACACACACTCTTCTTGGGTTTCCGTGGCAACTCTGGAACCTTTCTCCAATAGACTCTTTCCCCTACGGGAACCACAACTTATACACAAAATATTACGAGCATGTGTTGTGGGAATTTTGATATTCACGCAAGCAATCAGTACAGTGTGTCTATAATATAAAGAACCTTTCCTGCGGCTCAGATGTGCACCAAGAGATGTCAAAACAAGCACTGTGTGTCTAAAATGCAGTGCACACATTTGCAAGGCACATGCAAAAACCATCACCTATTGTCAGTCCTGTACTCTACATGAGCACACATAAAACCACCACGTGATGGTTGATTGACTGTGGACCTTGTTAATGTGTCTGTTATAGTTACTAATGTTGTTATTGTTTTTCTATGATATGTTCTGCAATATGGCAAAGTGTTAATGTGTAAATATGCTTCGGCCCTTCTGTACTAATAAAGTCACACTGGTTAGAACACCACAGATGTTAGTTTGTACCACTTTTTTAAAAAAAGGGTTTCAAAACAAATTTCCTGGTTAAGCAGTAAAACAAAATAGTCTGTGATAAATAGCACAACCTGTTTCCTCCATTATTTACTGTAGTCAAAATAATCCATAAATAATACTACTTTGTCTCAAAAACGTGTTGTATAAGCTCAGGTGAATGAGGCATACTGGCCAAAAGTTCCAAATAGAAAAACATGTCATAATTACTAGAAATAAAGCTGATAAAAAGCTCTAATGCAACATCTAATGATAAAATATGCATAATAAGATTATAAACAGTTATAAGGGGTTGGTCATCTTTGACCGGGAACACAAAAGTAGGTAACATGAAACACAAGGGTTAAATAGTTCAAATGAATATTTGGTCTCATCCCTCTTGTTAAGTATGTTACACTCTATGCTGTAAAAAAACCCAATTTGATTTGTATTTGTGGGCCTAACTGTGGTGGTAACAGCACTCTAAACAATCACCTAACATTCATGTACATATAAAGGCTTTGCAGTCTCTAACTCATAAGGTAAGCAAACAGCAACAGAAAAAAACTGCTTGTAATTTGAACTCAGAACGAGGGCATTTTTAAGGATGTTCCAGAATGCCGACCTGTAAAGCAATAAGACCGCAGACACTAAAATGGTGCCGTGCAGGACCCACCTTTACAGGTTGGCATGAGGCCGCTCCAGGTTCCATTTCCGGTGCAGGTGCGGACAACAGAGCCGGCAGGCTCCATGGTGTAGCCGGGCTGGCACATGAAAGTGATGTTCTGGCCGATGGAAAAGTCCTCTCCGTACCGCAGCCCATTGGCAGGGACCCCTGGCTCCCCACAATTTATCACTGCAATACAAAGGCTTGTCAGTATTATCAACTCCACTGGGCATATGGGCGCACACACATACACACACAGCTCACTTGCAAACACAAACACGCACACAGACACATACACAGACACAGGAAAAGACACACACACACCTACACCTCACTCACACAATTACACTTTAGTTAATTATAAACATTTAGAACTAACAGCTCTGAAAACCAGAGAAAAAATAAGTTCACAGCACTTACAGCTGAGATGACAAATCAGACACATACCTTTAAGGTAATTATCAGGTATTTATCAGGTAACCATCTCAACTACTGATTGCTTTATTGTAAAAATGTGCCCTATGAAACACTGAATTGGATGAAAAGTACAATACACACACACACACACACACATCTTTGTTTTATTACATGTAAAAGTAGGAGTAGTTATAGAAATGCATATTTTATTCTGAAAACAGTTATTAAGCTTAAAACCTCCATCCCCAATACCCCAATCCCCAATACACCAATACCCCCAGTGTCTCTGAGGATGCAAATCGGTAAGGGAAAATCTGATTTAGCCTCAAGGAAATATCAGCAAAAGACCATATGCAAGCTACAGGTCTGTTACAGTTTCTCTGTAAGAAATGGTTGGCTTGTTTACACTCCTAATACTTGCACAGACAGAACAAAAGGCCGATGGGAGGCAATTTAGGAACACTGCAGAGAGGCAGGAAATGTGACCGTGATGGCAGACACACCTCCTGGAACCGGATCCACAAATCATTTTAAACAACCTATTTATGCAGCAACAGAGATATCTCCAGCAACTGTGCCTTTTATTCAAAATGATAGATCTGACCATTATGTTGGAAAATCAATGGTGGCAAAGTGGCAAAGCTCTTTTCTCATAGGTGTCCCTGAGGTTCAATAATCAATAGCAGAGATCTTTTACAATTACTGTTGTCTCCAATGGATAAATAAGGAGGTGAGTGGGGCCACTGGTACACTCATCCCCTCTCACAAAGTTTAGGGAAATTTCAAACCGAAGCGATAAAAAATGGAAGCACTTTAACAGCTGTATTTTCACCTGATATAAGCAGGCCCATTATTTCTTCTAAAAATGTAATATCCCATACATTTGTCTTTTGCAAAACAGTCAAATTATGCTTTGACAAGAATTGATAATAAACATGTCCACCTAAATTGAAAAAAGGCTGAACTAAATGCTCGAAGGTCACCTGTTATTGCTATGCACCAATATCCTCATTATTCTAAATACTGTAACTTCATACAGAGACTGGCAGGTAGCTGCAGACACCACCTGTG
This sequence comes from Megalops cyprinoides, assembly GCF_013368585.1. NCBI lineage: Eukaryota > Metazoa > Chordata > Actinopteri > Elopiformes > Megalopidae > Megalops > Megalops cyprinoides. Next base: position 26,324,390 of record NC_050603.1, on the reverse strand, counting down.
TTTCTGGGTCCCTGTTCTGAGGACTCAGTTTGCATGCTGTTTTTTGGTACATCTGAGCTCAAGTTGTTTAATGTAATTTGGTAATAGTTTAAGTGCTTTTTACAACACTTTATCCTATTTTGGCAATGTTTCCCACAAACACACTACATTTCAAGGTCGTAGTATCTGCAGCTAATTGCCTAACCCTATTAAACGCACTTTTGTAAGTCACTCTAGATAAGTGACTTTAGAACTAAATGTATTTGTGTCCCTTAAAACAGTAGTAATACAGTATACATTCAGATTTGCTATACTTAGATTATACAAAAGTTGGAGCATAACCTGGAACAATATATTTGGATGGAGTCAAGACTGAGCTTGGTTCATCCCTTTAGGTCTCATAGGAGAAAAAGCCTGTTTTAACAGGGTTTAGCCAAATGCGTTAAATCCAGTGTTTAACTCAAAATGGTAGAAAGTCAATGTTTAATTCAATGTGTCCATACTCTTGCACCTGCATTATATTAAATACAGCTATGGTGAATGGGGTTCAGTAGAAATGCTGTGCTAGCCCTTTTTGGGTTTCATTTACATGACACAACATCCAGTTGCTTTTATTATGGTTATTTATAATGTTTATCCTTTGACCAGCACTTCACTGTTTTCCAATTAGGCTGACGTTAATCTTACATTATTCCTTTCCCTGACATCTGTGTAACCTTTATTTGAATGGATGTCTCTTTATTACAGACGCATTTTTAATGGACACCGCCAGCTCCACCTCAGCGTCCTGACCATGACCGTTCAGAGTGAGGGAACATCAATCAGAGGGGAACTGCATGGGGAGAGCACCTGTGTCCCCATGACAGCACTCACACAGGGCTCTCTCTCCTGTCGTGGCAGGAGGGCCGTTAGATCTATGGTGCAGAGAGCACTTGGACACCTTGGCAACACTCGCCTCCCACAGCTCCATCACTGGGGCTTCAGGGCCTCTCTCAGTATCCCACTGTCCATACATCTTAGTGGATTCACCACTGTGTGGCCATGTGCGGCCAAAAGGCACGCTTGGTTGTCACAGTATATGCCAAAACTCAAACCCAGGAAACGCAGTCGAACTGGAAGTACTAAAAATGCATATATCACCTGGTAACAGCAACTGACACCTACAAGTCAAACTAAACACTTTTCCCTGGCATTATTTTGAAATACTTCTTGAGTCTCCATCCCCATAAAAACATGCCTTTTAATTTCAAATGGAGATGAACAATAATTCTTAAGTAAGTGACAATTTTCAAGAAAATAAAGTCATATTTTATGAAAGCCTTTCTGTTTGACCAGCAACTGTAAAACGCAACATGAATGGAAATGGGGGATCATTCCAGGGGACAGAAAATGATTGGCTCTTCCAGAGAACAGAGAGTCTCGGGTTTCAGTGCCCATTTAAATGGCTTTCACCCCCGCTATTGATGGACGGCTGCTTTGAGGCAAAAGCCAGGCTTTAAAGAGCAGGTAAAAGCATGCAGTACAGCCTGCGGCCGCCAGATCAATCACACTCATCTCCGCAACCCACGGAGCAAGCCTCCCCTGACCTCTCACCACTTCTGTGGCCCTGACCTCAGGCTACCCTGAGGCACCTGCTTTTCCAATCCCCTTTCAAGGCCCTGCATCTCACTAACTTTAAGAATCTCATAAATAGGCTGAATAAATCCATTTACACTTCACAACGATGGCAACCCCTCCATTTTTGCTTGCTGATACAGTATTTTTTTCTGGAATATATTTCTGTTTTCCTAAGTGATTCCCCTCAGATTGATAAAAGCCATTTAATTCCTGAATCTTTCTGACCCTTCTGTTGGTGCGACTCACTTCAAGCTCTCCTTGAAAACAGATTAGACCTGACTAGTGATGTATATATATTTTTTTCTTGCTGAAATAAGTTTTTTGGAGCCAAGGGGACAGCTTACTTGTGCAGTTGGGAGCACTGCCGGACCAGGTTCCATTGGCCAGACACTGGCGCGTGGATGAGCCGGACAGCAGATAGCCATCCATGCAGGAGTAGATGACCGAGTGAGAGAAGCTGGTGCCGTCAATCCGGAACACACGGCCGTTGCTGGGGGTCCCTGGGTTTCCACACTGCACCGCTTTGGGGGGCACAGCAGACATCACATGGTTACACAGCAGCACTTTGGGAGCCAGCTATGCTCTCTCTTAAAGATATACATGGATGTTACATGCACCATTTACAGTTACAACATTTGAAACCATAATTGTAATGGCTTCAGCAGCAGTAAATAAGCACTCACACAAGGCCAGTCAAGGTGACCAGCCATGGATGGGACAGCTTGTCAGGTGTGCTAGTATCACACATGAAATAGTTACTAAAAGAAGCAGAAAAATAAAGATGCACCAATGAAAACATGTGCAAAGTTGTGTCCAATTTTCCCACTTGTCCATTCTCTGGCTTTATGGCTTATCCTTAACTTAGACATCTGAATGTAAGTGAGTGTTACTCTCTCTTGCTTTTTTTTGCTTGTGTGCAACATGCACAGGGTGTGGGGGATTGGGGGGGGGGGGGTGTGAGACAAGCTTTAACATCAAAACCAAGAAGGAAGAGCCGCAGCCACGGAGAGGAACTGAGTGGGAGGCTGTATACCGAGCTCCACTGTCTTATTGAAACCGAGACAAATACAGCGCCTGGCTGATGGAGCCAATAACAACACAGACACAGTATGTGTGTGAGGGTGAATCTCTCTCTCATTCCCTTCTGACACTTGGGCCATTTCTGTGTCTCGCATCGCTTGTCTCCCCTGCCAGGAAGATGCATTACAGTACAACATCCCTCCCAAAACACCATGTTCCTCAGGTTTACCTTTCAGAGGCCTTCTCTGTACAATGGGGAGAGTGAGCTATGTTTTGGCAATGTGGGACCCCGGAGCTTGACGGCACTATTTGGTTCCATTCAGATAAACAAGCTCCAGTGGAACCAGACTCACCTTTGTGGCAAAGGTAGGGGACCTGGTACCCTATTTGGAAATGCAGGATTGCGTGTTTATGCTTCAGGTTCGATGCTTTACAGCAACCAGTTGTTGTTGCAGGAGCAGGAAAAATTTCCTCTGCCATGGACAGAGACGGTTAGAGGCAAGGACCATGTAGTGCCGCTCAAATCCGTGAAAATTTATATAACAAGCGTACAGCTGCACAGCCATGCATTTTAATTGAGCTGACATTTCATCTGTGTTTAAATGGTGTTCCCTTACATGTGGCTTGTTCACCGCTAGTTGACTATTACATGTGCTCTAAAGTTATCCATATAAACAGGGATGGAGCTCCTTGGGTCAGTCAGCAGATGTTCATGTTGAACTGTGTCTTCCTGCCTGCAGTGTAGGTAAACACTGCTCAATCTAAACTGCTATACTCAGACTATGTGTATCTGGCATTTGGCAGTCCTGCCATTAGCTGTCAGGGCTGCTATTTTGAGATTGATGTGATTCACGTTTATTTGCTTGCAAGTTTAAAAGAAATCACTTCCTCTTCCGAAAAAGAAATAAGCAAAATAGCCAGCCAGCCAAGTCAGCTTGGCTGAGTCAAGTCTTTGTATCTGTGTCCAGCTATGGTTGACAAGAGCGTCATTTGTGACTTTTAATTCTATTGTGTTGGTCATGATGTTTTTTATGTATTTTTTTCACTGCTTCAAAGATGTTGCTGCCACACTGGATGATCTGAATGAAAATGATGCTATACAAAAGCACCTGTGTGTGTGTGTGTGCCTGTGTGTGAGTGAGTGAGGGTGTGTGTGTGTGTGTGTGTATGAGGAGGGGGTGAGGGTATGAGTGAGGTTGTGTTTATATGTGAGTGAGTGTATGTGTGAGTGAGTATGTGTATACGTGTGTGTGTGTGCATGTGTGTGTGCGCTCATGTGTATACACATGTGTGTGAGTGCATGTGTGTGTGCATATGCGTGTGTGTGTGTGTGACTGACTCTGTGTTTGAGTGAGTGTGGGAGATGAACGATGTCTCACGTTTGCATGTGGGCTGTGTGCCGGACCAGGTTCCGTTGGCAAAGCACATCCTCTCCTCTGAGCCATACAGGATGTAGCCTGTGGAGCAGCTGAAGCGCACCTTGCTGCGGATATTGAAATCGCTCTCCTCTCTGCTCCCCTGGGCAGGGGTGCCGGGGTCTCCACAGGTTCCCGAGGAGTCACCTGCACACATGGACAGACACACAAACACACAAGCACACAGACACACACACAGCCAGAGAGACAATAGGGACACATCACTACGCTGTTCAAACAACCTCTTCCGAGCAATGCTGATCCCCCTTAAACTGATTTCAACCATAAAACTCTCCACGTTCAAGCCACAGGCAATTTGCTTGTCAGTTTCTACTCTGTTTTCACCCTGGGTGTAGTCTGAGGCGATAGCTTCCCATATGGGGTCTTTTTCCCTGACTCAAGGTTCCACAAAACCTCTCATGAAATTGATATTCCTAATTGATACAGGACGAGCCAATAAATCTCAGGTCCTGTGCACAGTGCCACACAGCCTTGCTCTTCACCCCTAACACCGTACATCAATCATCGCAGCAGACATGCCTGCCTCTCAGGCCAAGCCTGACATTACAGCATGACAGTTACGCCCCCCCCCCCCCCCCCCCCCCCCCGGTACCAGGGGACATCAGTTGCTGTGTCTCTGAATGTGATGTTTACCTATGATGCTTCAAAAAGCAGCACAGGATTTAATACATATCCACGTTTACAGAAGCCGCAGAGAAGGAGGAGTAGTTCACCAGATGATGCGAAAGCGTAATGCAGATATCAAAGCTATGAAGTTTATGGCTGTGTTTAAGCAGAAATGAATTGCTTCTTTCAAGAACATACTATGCAATGTCTTTATATTTCTTACGAATGCTACTTTAAGAGCTCCCCATGTACCCATTAAAAAACACTTTGCTTATAAGAATAGCATCTGTACAGAATGCTTTGATTCTTAACAGCAGACGCCACTATGAAAGTAAAATGGCCTGTATTATAAAACAAGGTTTTTCCTATTGATTAACTAATAAATATCCTTCAAATAAAAAAAAATCTATTGTAAATGTACTGTATTTTTACACAGTCCTCTGTTAAGTACAGTTAAAGTGGCACCATTCCAACTGTAGCCCCATTTCAAGCTACCATGTCATCCTCAACTAAATTAAAACATTACATTACATTATATGCATTTAGCAGATGCTCTTATCCAGAGCGATTTCCAGCACAATAGAACATAAGTTTAACCATTCAAGTTAAATGAGCAACAGTGTCAGACGAGGCTATCAGACCAATGAGGGTGAGCACAAGTCAAGTGTACCACAAGATAACTTGTGTGCTGTGTAGGCAATGGAAACCAGGTATACTACGATACATCAGTCATCACAACACAGAATCAAAAATACATCACAATACTACACTTAAGTAAACATCATTCTAGAGATAGCAGGTGTTAGCAGGTGGGGACTGAGGTGGAACTGAGATACAGTCTAAAGAGGTCAGTGATACCGCTGTCCTGACCTCCATGAGGAGTTCATTCCACCAGTGAGGGACCAGTACAGACAGGGATTATGTCCGAGAGGAACAAATAATATACGAAATAACATCAAATAATAAAACATAAAGTAAAAAAACATAAGATAATAAAACATAAAATAAAATAAAATAAAACATAAACTAATAATTTCATTCGTGTTAATTTGTAATGTCTTTGCTGCATTTTATTCACTGGTATGTAGATTATCATAAGACTGAAAACAGCATGTGACTGACATCAAGGATAGTCTTCTCAAAATATTTTATGTGCTTCGTGCTTTTGTAATTATCCCTGAATAAAAGTCTGAATTTGTAATATGCTTCATTTGAATATACTGTATTCAAATTAGGTAAGGGCTGTTTCTTTAATTATTGCACCCATTGCTCTCCATTGAATACCCTATTACATGTTGTGAATGAGACCAAAATGACTGTTACAAATGGATTGCTTCTTCTTACAAATGGAATTTTTAACCAGCATTTGTATAGGAATGATTCTGATATCTGATCACTGTATGCAGCTTCTTCTTATTTCAGTATTTCTTATAAGCAGTGTGCAATACAATAATGTAACAAGAGAATGAAAATGTTCTATTCAGTAACATACTGTAATAAACAAACAACCCAAAATCACCTTAGCCAAACATAATTTAATCATCTGCATAGAAGCTCAGTCACACAGCTCTGTGGGTAGCATACAGATCTTCGCTCCAACCCCGGGGAAGGGTTTAAGCAGCTGTTATGGAAGAGCTGAAGGTGGTTTCCTTTGCTTATTAAGCACAGGACTGGAGCTGTTTTCAGGCCTGCATGAAGCCATTATCCTACCTTAGCTCCTGTATACATAAAGTCAACCTTTTGCGTCGACTTTATGGAGCGATTTTTCTTTAATGAGTGCCTTTCAGAGTTCTGGGGCAGTGTTTAGTTCTCTCTCAGCAGAGAGGAGGAGGTGCTGCCTTTATGACACCTTGCCGCAACCCACATGGGAAGAGACCTCTGAGTCTGGAGGCTCCCGGCCCCACAGCCTTACTCAGTTGATGAAAACCCTGCCATGGCAAACTGGATTCTGTGCAGTGCCCACAGGAGGACAACCAGGCAGTGTACTCCTTTTGTTAGCATTAAACTTCCATTCCAGGTGCAGAAGAGAGGCTTCACGAGGAGAGAGGAGGCTGACAGGTCTGACAGCAACACAGCATGGCGAGGGAAACAGGCATTGCAAACAGGTGAGGTATGTGCTTGGAGGGGGTGTGCACAGCGCTCCGGTTCCACCGGCCCGACCCTCCCCTGGGAGCACCACTCTGTGAGATTGTGCTTACTGAGGGGACTACCATGCTGTCCTGTCTGAGCCTGAGACACTGCAGTGGCGGCCCAGGATCCTCGCAGACACTAGGAGCTGCCAAGACGGAAGGTCACATAAAGTCACCGTGCAAGACAATGGCTGGCTCAGAGGAACCTGCTGTCTCTTAATGCCAAGCATGTGGGCGTGACACAGGGAAACTCTTTTCACTGCTCATTACTTTGTGTCAGATCTGAAGTGTGAAATGCTGACCACAGAGGGCCGCTGTGTAATGGAAGATTAGGACCTATAATACTTCACATATAAATATACTGCACATTCATAATCCCCATCTTTGACATGGTTGGGTTCTGGGATGATATCATTGTTTGGGCTCATTTGAAATGAGGGGGTGAACCATAGTTCTGAGCAGGATGGCGAGCTGGGTGGATTGGCTCAGAGGACTGCTGCGTGGCCTGAGTGATTCACGCTGACAGATGACAGGACTGCTAGTGCTTCATTACTGCCTCCTGGGCAGGATTCAGAGGCTGCCACTGCCCAGATAATTGGGGCACATGAAGTTATGTGTGAATTTGGATTATTGCCCACCGACCACCTGGTGTTGAGTGACTGCAGCTATCTGGTTAATTGGGACACGGTTATGATTTGATGTGAACTAAAGTCCATCTGTCCCCATCAGCCACTGTAGGTGTAAAACAGTAAACGCTTTCATGTTTGCAGTTCTGCCTTTAATGGTAGATGTACATTGAGAATCCACTGAGCTGGAAAAGGTAGATACTCCTTTCTTCCAGTGCGGGCACTATAAACACAGTTTCCTGATATAGAATACTGAAGGCAATGAGGGCCCACTTGTCCAGTTATTCTCAAGAACAAATAAAAACAAAATTGCCTATCAACAAGAACTTAATGTAAGCAAAGAGCAAAGGGTATGACTATGGTGGAGACAAAATACACATCTTCACTGAAAAAGTGAAGTGTTCCTAAATATAGAAGCCACTCTAGTTTCTGTTTGAAATATGCAGTTTTTCACCCTGAATTCAAGGCTTCAGCATGAACTAATTTATCAGACCAAATTACCAGTGTATATCATCGACCTTAGCTTACATAAAATGCCTAAGGGATGCTCACATATGCCCACATAAGAGCTTGTTTGCGCATGCACGCACACACACACACACAAACACACACACACACAGACCTCCATCCTCATTCATACTCAGGCAGTCCCTGTTAGTGGGCTTGAGGGCTGTAATACATGGGAGCATGCAGGGAGAGAGCTGACCTTGCTGTGCTCACAATGAGAACCAGGAATACAGCATGCTCCAGAAAAATGGTGCAGCAGAGGCACAGGGCTCTGTGAAGAAACTCTACAAGTGCTGGAGGGCAGAGGAAGACCCCGTGGGACTCAACTTTCACTCTCTCTACTGCTTTTTCTCTCTTTCTCTCCTTCTCTGTGTTCCTCTCTGTATCTCAGTGTGTGTATCTCTCTGTTTCTCTATCACTGTTTCTTCCCCTCTGTGTTCTCTTTCTCTTGTAGGTACAGTGCCGTCCACAGATAGATTCGTTCATTTTATTTGTTCAACTTTTACAGACAGTACTGCATAAATCGCTTTTAATGTGAAACGTGATCTTACAGGAAGTGATGTCGCAGTTTCACGACCTCTCACCCAACCAAGGACAGCTACAGTAAACAGGAAATGCCCCCCGCCCTGTAGCGATGCTAGTAAAAACCGGGTGAAAAAAAACCCATTGTTATTTCTCTTGCTTCTTGCTCCATACGTCCGAAGAAGATGGACATACCCCTCTCGTACCCCGAAGGCCGCACCACGCAGACGGGACACAGACAGCTGAGCCGATGGCCCTGTCCTGGCTTTGATTCTCCATGTCCATTGGACTCTATTCCTACCAAACTCCTCCTGACCATCTCTCCCACAACTGTGGCAGCATTCACTCATGTGATAAATACTTCATTTGCCTCCGGAGCATTCCCAACTCTTTTCAAACAGGCTAGAGTAACACCAATACTCAAAAAGCCTTCTCTCAACCCTGCTCATGTTGAGAATTATCGGCCGGTCTCATTACTTACATTCCTATCCAAGGTTTTTGAAAGGGCGGTATTTAAACAGGTCTCAGAATTCCTCTCTAGGAATGACCTTCTTGACTCAAACCGATCCGGTTTCAAAAGTGGACACTCCACTGAAACAACTCTGTTGTCTGTGACAGAAGCTCTAAGAGCAGCTAGAGCTGCGGCTCAGTCCTCGGTCCTCATCCCACTCGACTTATCAGCTGCCTTTGATATGGTTAACCACAACATTCTGCTATCAGTACTGTCAGAAATGGGCATCTCGGGCATTGTCTTAGTTTGAATCCTACCTCACTGGGCACTCGTTTAATGTGTCATGGCAAGGACAGATGTCCTCATCCCATCGCCTCTCTACAGGGGTACCCCAAGACTCGGTGCTTCGCCCTCCTCTTTTCAATTTATACTACCTCTCTGGGCCCGGTTATCCGCTTGCATGGGTTCTCGTATCACTGCTACGTAGACGATACCCAGCTATATCTGTCATTCCCGCCTGATGACCCCACAGTCTCGGCGCAGATCACGGACTGTCTTGCAGACATATCCCTGTGGATGAAGGCACACCACCTTCAGCTAAACCTCTCTAAGATGGAACTGCTGGTCATCCCAGCCAAGCCATCCATGCATCTCAGCATCAATTTAAAGCTTGCCTCAAATACTCTCAAACCTGCTAAGGTTGCAAGAAACCTGGGTTTCATGATTGATGACCAATTGTCCTTCTCGGACCATGTTGCCTCGGTTTCTCAATCATGCCACTTTGCATTATACAATATCTGCAAAATCCGGCCCTACCTGACTCAATATGCTACCCAGCTTCTGGTACAGGCCATGGTTATCTCCCACCTCGACTATTGCAATGCCCTCCTAGCTGGCCTCCTAGCATGTGTAGTGAAACCACTACAAATGCTTCAGAACACGGCGGTGCGTCTGGCTTTCAATCAACCCAAGAGGGCCTATGTCACCCCATTGCTCATTGAGCTCCATTGGCTACTCATGGCTGCCCGTATCAAATTCAAGTCTCTCATGCTTGCCTACACAGTGACCTCTGGGTCTGCTCCGACATACCTGAGCTCAATCATACAGGCTTACTCTCCTCCTCGACCGTTACGTTCCTCCCAGGAATGTCGTCTAGCATTGCCATCCCTACACACAAGGCAATCTCAGTCCAGATTATTCTCATATGTAGTTTCCCCGTGGTGGAACAAGCTACCTTACGCTATCAGATCAGGGGCATCCCTCTGTATCTTCAAGAACCTCTTGGAGACCCAGCTCTTCTGAGAGCACCTCCTCTCCTAACAATTTCTAACAACTCTAACATAATTCCACCTCCACGCACTTTCTGCCTCGCACTTCTTTCTCCTGTCACTACTTGTTTGTCTCCTCTGCCTGTCTATCCTTGTGTTTTCACCTTGTTTATCTCTGTTTTCTACTTTCCTTGACTTATTTAGCTGAGTTTAGTTGTTTAGGTTGCACTTAAAGCTTACTCCAAGGTCTCCTACACTACTGTTGCTTGCTTTCGCTTTGGATAAAAGTGTCTGCCAAATGACCTAAATGTAATGTAAAATGCTAGTGACCAATTGCTAGCGGAGATCACTAAAGTAAGAGCCGAGTTTCAGCGCCAGCAATCAGAGCAGCGCGAACTTGTTACCAACCGGAGACAAAGTTGCGACCGGAGCCAACGTGTTTCCCAGGCAGAAAGAAACCCTCAACCGAACCAACCGAACCAGACCAGCCCTGGCTCCCCGACAACGGAACCACCAGGCTGTTAACTCTGGGCATAGGACATTGCAGAGCCAAACAACCGACTGTTAGCTACATTTACGAATCTTTGTACATCCGTGTGTTTCAGATCATTGCGAGCAATGTAACTAGCTATGTTTCATTGTTCCTAGCTGATTTGTCACACACTATTCACCACGCAGCGTTAGTTAAGATACCACACAGAGATGTAGGGTCTTTGCATGCGTATCCTCTTGCTAACCCCCTTCTTTTAGTCCGCACAGGATAACCCCACAGTTATCAATCGTCCAAACATATCCTGTATCAGACAGACGTTATGTTCGCACACACATGCACATAGGCAACTCAAACTCGCCGCCACACACATGCACATACGTGCACGTGCACACATGCACAACTCAACAAAGGTGCTCACACACACTAGCGCAAGACATTCGCTCAAACCTACACGTAAGTGTAAATACATACACATTCGCTTCACTCATTGTACATAAATGTATTGATCTGTATATGACTACTATATCCTAATAAATGCATTATTTTTCCAAGGTTGTCTGTTGCATGTTACATGCAGAATGAATATCGCCAACCTCTGCTGATCAGAATTCTAAATACCTAACTTAATAAATACCTTAGTTGAATCATCAGTATTATTTGTTTAGTTAGCTAAGGTGAGACATTTTACTATTACATTCATTAAGTGTGAAGAGCTGGTCATTACTGTGCTGTGAATATTGTCCAATTTCTAGACTGAATTATATCAGCTCCACAATTTCTTCCCTGACATTATGGTTCTGAATTGATGTAATGGAAACGTTTGTGGCATCCATGCTGTACAGTAATTCTTGTTTAACCAGACTCTGATATACAATATGCACGCCGTGCACTTACCTATAAACATAAAGTATACAGTATCGAGGTAGGTAAAAAGGTAGGTAGGTAAACTAACTGCTGTCCCTAACTGCTGTTACCAGTTGTCCCCATTGATACTGTCAAGTGATTCTTTGAAATTAAAAAGTAACTCTAATGTAAACACCATAAACCTGTAAAAAACCTTACTGACAAAATAGCTTGCTACCATTAGCCACCTCGCTAACCCTAGATTATCTAGACTACATTAACTAGCTAGCTGGCTATGAGTTCCATTACCACAAAAAATGAAATTAGTTAATGAATAGTGACATTAGCTACACAGCTGTAAAATGATTTTTATTATGTTACACATGAGGAAAATGTCCTTTCCTGGCCTACTCCCTTTGAAAGGTACAGTGATAGGGAGTGCTGGCCACTTGCCTCCACAGTGAATGGCTGATATCCAATGATCTCTTAGTTTTTCAACATGAAGCTGACACAATGATAGAAATGAGAGCCAGTTGCTTTCTGATTGTCTGATTGTGCACCCAAAGACACAGGGATTAGTTGCCGACTCTTTTCAAATAAAATTAACATTAACCTTCAGCAGCATTAGAAAGCTCTCAGAAGTAGTGGTATAGTATAGCACAGAGTAATGCTGTGTCTCCTTCTATCAAGTATGCTGGCCTTGGTGTAGGAACAGACATGTATCATATATACATATAACATATACTATATACCACCTTCCAATTTTCTCTTTCACAGAGGCAAACAAAGGCAATAATGATGCCCAGACACTAATGGTCTAACCCAATGTGACAATGCTATTAATGCAAAGAGCTTAACCTCTCTAGTGTCATGGCTGCGCACTGTATTAATTTTTAAACAGTGCTATAGTTGAATAGAGTAGCTCAGGGAGAGCTTTGACTGGGTGTGTGCCGTAGCACCACATACAAGCCTTGTCGACCACCTCTCATGTCCAGATGCCACCCCAAGCTTCGGGAGAGGATGTAAAGGCCTCTGTCAGATGATTAGCGTTGGCTGATTATCACAGAGAACTCCCAAAAAACAAGCTCAGGGAGACGCCAGCACCGCACTGGCCTCAGGTTCAAAAGTACGCTCCAGCGCTAGGGCTTGGCCATGGCACTACGCTGATGCAGACGCGTAGGCTCCAGACTGGATAGAGCTTATCACAAGTATCACTACAGTGTGATGTTGCTCTCTGCAACATTACATTTACATTTATTCATTTGGCAGATGCTTTTATCCATAGTGACTTACAAGTGAAAGCCATACATGGAGTCACAATATTAGAATTGCTGCTAGTTTCAAAAATTGGCCTGACAAGATATAAGCTAGCTGGCAAAAACACAAGTGGATTAAAACTAAATTTTTTTAATGGGGAAAAAAGAGTTTAGGACATAAGAAATTGCTTTAGATGGTAGTCATTCAGGTGATCAGGTGAGTGTGGAAGAACTGTGTCTTCAGATGTTTCTTAACAATACTGAGGCATTTGGCAGAACAGATGATGTGTGGAAGGTCATTCCACCACTGGGAGACAACTGCACATAAAGTTCTGGATAGTGATTCTGTTCTGCAATGCATTGGGACCACCAGACGCTGTTTGATAGCAGAGCATAGTGATCGGGAGGGAACATGCTTGTAGTAGGGTGTTCAGGTAGGTAGGTGCAGCTTTGTTGGTTGTTCTGAATGCAAGCAACAAGGCCTTGTACCCGATGTGGGCAGCTACAGGGAGCCAGTGAATCAATGCAGCTCTTTGGAATCATCCTACAGGCTTGACTTACAGCTGATACAGCTGATATTGACCTCTTGTCCATCTGAAAATGGCCATTTACTATTTTGGCATCTTTTTTTGAATATTTGCTACACTGTGCTATCCACCAATTCAAAGAGCACCCTGTCAAGGATTTGAGCCTGCAGTGTTCTGGACACAAGTCTACTTCCCAACCTACTGTTACACATTAAAGTCCCACTATACTGGAGGGAAGAACAAGGCATTTTCCTGTAATATGCATGTCATTTTGGTTATAACCTCATGCTACACAAAGAAATGGAAATCCCCCAGGGGAGGAGAATGACTCCTCTTTTATTCCTGTGAAGCAGATGGCATCTAATCTCTATAAAGGAGACAAACATTAAATACCACCCAGAATCTACAGATCAATTACCACTGCAAAGATGCCACAACTCCCGAAAGAGGATCTATCCAGGGCCTAATTATCAAGAGAATGAAACCCCTCTCCTCTGAAAACTTCTGCTGCAAATTACTTTCCATCCCAAAGGGGTCATTGTAATTTTTAATTAAATGTAGCCAGATAACGATTCTATCCATGTTGCCACTTCATAATGAATTTATTTAGCCCCTTTAAACAGTGAGATGGTGAGAAATTAATGATGGTTTGATTAAAGGAGAAGATATGCTAACTTTTTGAGAAACAGCCATGTTGTGTGACTCTTCCTGGGATAGTGTTCTAACCTGGCTGTGTTGCAGAGTGATGTCAGCACCACAGAGAGCACACCCACACATTGAGCCCCTCGCCACTCTTCGCGGATTGTTTCTGCTTATGCGGCAGCTCAGTTATGAATCTGTCCCTGGTGCATTTTTAAACATCTCCATTGTTTTTTTTTTCCTCACCCATGTTCCTTCCTGAAGGCTTTAGGCATTTTTCCCTCTCTATCCCTTTTTTTTTCTCTACACCTCCTTTCTCCTGTCTCTGGTGAGCTGGCAAGATCCTTGGAAACCGGAGCCGGTGCTGTGTCCATTTCTGCTGCCAGGAGGTGGGAAGCGGCCGCGGTTTGAGTGTATCCACCGTGATGTGGCAGTTTAAAGCCTACTGTCAGCTTCTCACCCTCATTAACGACTACATTCTCTTTCACTGACCATTTTCTCTCTGCTCTACAGTGAACTGTGGTAACACTGCAGCAGAGGGCGCTATTAGAAATCTGAGAAATCTGACTGGTCAACTGATTGATTGGTTGACTGGCAGACCCCGGGTGCAGGTACCTGAGCAGTAAGGCATTGGGGCGCTCCAGTGTCCATTGAGCTGGCAAGTGCGTGACGACTGGCCAATCAGCTCCCTCCCCCCGGTGCAGGAGTAGCGCACCGTTGAGCCGAAGGTGAACTTGTCCCCACTCAGGATGCCATTGGGAGGGGACCCGGGGTGGCCACAGTCGATGACTGGAACACAAGGGACAGTCCACTGCTTTACATGGGTATGCCACAACAGAGAATGCCACCACAGGTATATAACCACAAGACAAAGTTTTCCTCATTTACCCAAGTAAATTATAACACATACACTCCATGGAGACCAGCTTAGTCTGTCGTACATCATATCTTTATGAATTATCATGTATCTCAGACAATACTTTACCACACCTGTCAATTTTCCCTTCTGCCAATGGCAAAAGTGATGCAACACAGCCCAGCAGTTTCTACCCATTATGTTTTACTATAATCTGAATTTTATTCATTTATTTTTAATTTTACTTAAATTGACTGTAGCGAAGGGCGAGTGCAGTCGCCCCACCCGGCCTTGAACCCGACTTTGACCGCAATACCAAAGAGCCAGGCTCTTTGGTGTCGTAGTCAAAGTCGCATGTGTGGTACCCTGTAGACCTGGGTTCAAGGCCAGGTGGGGTGACTGCTCTCGCCCTTTGCTACAAATGATGTCAGAAGTGGGATGGCTTGCCGTGAGGCCATTGGAGGCGTGCCCATATGTGTGTGAGCCATATGAGGGACCCCCAGGTTAGGTTGACCCCGGTGTAAGGGACTCCAGAGATGGGTGACGCACTAGTGAGTGGGGCACCCTGGGACGGGAGAAGTATGGCAGGGGAATGCGTGAGGGACGCCATAGTGCGTGAAGTGCATGGGCGTGCTTCCCGAAGGGGAGGGCAGTGTGACGGAGTGCCGTCACTACGGTTGAATATGCGCTTCCTGAAGGGGAGGGCAGTGTGACAGAGTGCTGTCACTACGGTTGAGTATGCGCTCTAACTGCCATATCAACAAGCCTGGCTCTTTGGCGTCGTGGTCAAAGTCGCATGTGTGGTAACCTATAGACCCGGGCTCGAGGCCGAGTGGGGTGACTGCTCTCACCCTTTGCTACATTGACTTTTATAAGCTCTAGAAAATGTAATTGACCAGCCTTTATGTGCTGGCATGTATGATTTAGTCTAGAATTGGACATAGTCCTAATTCAAAGCAAGTCACAGCTGGATCAAACAGATACGCATATAAGTAAAGACAGGACTATTAAAAATCACTTTTTAAGGTGAGAAGTCAGTCTTCTAAGGATTAAGGTAACCCTTAATCCATCTGGAATGAGGATGTGAGGTTAACTTTAATTGTAATATTATCATCACAGTTTAGTCTTTTTACTTATTATAGTTACTTGTACTTCTTTTATGACTTCTTTTGTGTAGGATTGGTACTCATGAGAATGAGAAGAGCATGACTTCATGTCTGAACTGAAATTTAAAAAGCTGAAAAAGCTGCCTGATTGTGAAAAAATCTGAGCTGGCACTGTAGACATGGCAGGCTGGTGGTTCTAGTTGGGGATGGTATCAGTGGGCAGTGTGAGCCAGGGTGGGCCAGACTTTAACAGTTGTGTTGTAGCCCATAATTAAGCACCCGAGCTCTTGCTACCGAGGGTGTTTTTGTGAGGCTTTTTACTGGATACACGTTCCACAAACTAGGGATGGCGGGGGGTGGGGGGGGGGGGGGGGGGGCGGCAGATATTTGCCACGGGTAATTCATTTAATCTAAAATCCACGTTCCACCTGTTCTCAAATTATTGAATTGATCCTAAGCATTGTGGGTCCAGCAAGTGATGTGGGGTCAATTAAGAGAAATAAATGGGTAATTAGAGAGGGAAAGTGAGTGCCAGACCCATTGGGGGGGGGCACCAATTTACCGATGCACTCGGGTAACGGCTTGTCCCACTGTCCTGTAGGCTGGCAGGTGAGCACAGATGATCCGAACAAATAGTAGCCCGGGTTGCAGTCGTAAAAGACCACGGTGCCGAAGGTGAAGTTGCCATGCTCAATCTTACTCTCCCGGATGGAATTGGCTGGGATGCCGGGATCGGAGCAGTTGACCACTGAATGAAGACACAGAGGCACACGTTACTTGGAAGACACTTTGCTGCGGCGACTTGATTCTGAGTTTAAAAGCCTAAACCACTGCAGTTGCCATGCATAAGAGAATTATGTTTAATGCACTCTGGGATTTCAAGCACGATTTGGCTTCAAAAACATAAAAAAGCCACTGAATGTCATTGGATAGACACAGAGGTTGACTGGTTGGCTCATTGCTCTTGGCTGGGATTGCTTATACCAAACTGCAACATTGAGTGTTCACCAAAATGACCCTGGTTACTCATGTAGCATAATTGGTGTTATTCACCACACACTGTCAGCCATATGTATGTGCATATGTAAATATGCTTACACACATTCATATGGTTAAATCCCATCATGCAAAGTGCACTTCAGTATGTTATTTACCTAAATGACAGAACTGCTCTTAGAAAATGATGCTCTTAATCCTTTCATATCATGCCACTACCTGAGAGAAACATATGCACTGTCTGAGCTGAAGAATTATTGAGCAGAAAACTCCACTCCAGAGACAGCCAGAGAGGAGAAGCATGACCTCTTGGAAAGTCCCCTGATCGCACATAGCACGTAGCATGCACAGCCTTCTCTTTGGTGCAAGTTCAGCACTGTGACATACATTGTAAACTGTAACTGTTTTCCACTGGCCGAATTAAATATGAGTTCCCCTAAAAGTTCTTGAGAAAGCATACACATTCTCAATGTGTGTGAGTAATGCCTCACTTGGGATCTTTCTTCATAATTAAACTGCTGAGTGTAAATGCAGAGAGCTGTTCACAATCCAGCTAACATACAGCACATGGTAAAGCAGAATTCAGTTATTATGTTATCAGTCTGCACTTGTGCATGGTCTCTCCTCACCCACAATGCACTGCAGTGGTTTGGCGTGTGGCAGGTTAGTGAGCTCCATATGAATAGAAGACTTAACTTTTTTCCCCACCTTTACACGTTGGTGGTGGTTGGCTCCACTGGCGGTTGGCCTGGCACTGGGCCCTCGAGGGGCCCTCAAGGATATAGCCTGTGTTGCAGGAGAAGCTCACCACATCGTTCAGGTTAAAGCCATTCCCAATGGTGCGCCCATATATGGGACTTCCTGGATGACCACAGCTGATGGCTTGATGGGGAAGAGGGAGTGAGGAGGCAACAGATGAAGGGAGAGAGAGAGAGAGAGAGAGAGAGAGAGAGAGACAGAAGGACAGGGGTGAGAGAAAGAGACAGATATAGGGAGGGTATGAGTATAGAAGAGAGGGAGGGAGGGAAGGAGAGAGGGAGAGGACAGACAGAGATAAGAAATAGAGTGAGACAGAGTGAAAGAGAGAGGGAAAGAGACAAAATGAAGGCAACAGAGGGACAGAGTAGGAGTAAGGAACAGGAAGACAAAGAGATAGAAAGAGGGAAAGGAGCAAGGGAGAGATATGCAGAAGGAGGAAAAGAGGGACAGAGTGAGAGAAGGAAGGAAGGGGAGAAGAGAGAGAGAAACAGGGAGAGAAAATGGGAGCGAGGGGGGGGTGACAGAAAAGAGATAGTGGAATCAATAATATTTTTTTCAAACCTATTCAACATGCTTTAAGTGGTATGTAAAATAAAAGTTTCTAAAAGGCATGATTAGATGCAAACTGCCAGACTGCTTCATAGTATTAGAGGAGCAAGTGGAGAGAGCAGGCAAAAACATGTGTAATTAAAAGCTGCCAGACTCCCACAGGAGAATGCAGGCACCAATAAGAGGAAAAAAAACAGAAGATTGCCTCTCCTCCAAAACAAGCACTTAACTGTAACAACCAACTGTAATTAACAATCCTACTGGTTGTGATACAACCCAGTGTTCTTAAAAATGAGAATTAAGCTGCAGTCCCTGCATCAAATTTCAGATTTTTCACAGAGCCATTTGAATAACTACACCAAAGAGGCCTTCACATTTTCTCATGGTACTTCCCTTGTCCTGGGACAAATATAATTCACAGAGCACTACTGATATGAATTCACCGATCTTTCCTCTGTGCATCTGAATGGTTAATCCAATGAAACACTCCTCATCTCCATGCCAATGACCCAAACTCAATTATTCCCGCTCAATTGCAGCCATTTTGTCCAGTGATGCGGAAATGATGTCTAAAGTGTGTTTCGGCGCTGTGTGCAGATGATGTATTAGGCCGGCTGTCCACAGGCTCTTCCGCAGCTCAGGAGCTCAGAGGCAGCCCGCTGGCCTAGTGATGGGGAAACCTGCTGCGCCAGCTTGGGGAATGTTTTGACATGAGAGAGAACACAGAGCTAGGAGCAGACACAACCAATTAATTCCACCTCAAGTCACCCCATTTACGGTAAGCAGGAAAAACCTGAGATCGCGCGCATGCCCTTTTCTTCATTTGTGTTTGGCGAGAGTCACCTACCATGCACTGCCGTGTGATTTCAGCGGGGAAACATGCAGCACTGCACTGTTCTTTTAGGCGTACTTAAAACACAACCTACTCCATGCTGTTGTGTCCGGAGCAAGCAGTCTGTCACCTTGGCTGCATTTACATTGTGCCAAACATCTCATTATGCATGATGGTGATATCTTTTTTCCCCTGCTTGTCTGCAACATTGACATCATCTCTCTTGTGCTCTCTCTCTACTCGCAGCCTCATCACGATTCCCCACTCTTGCAAACAGCCACGGTTCATTTACATAATTACAGTTGCAATTTGTTTCTTTTCACACAGAAGCAATTTCCCTTCATTTAACCACCCTCCGTAACTGAGATTTAAGAGCGGGTTATTACTTTTAAAAATAGCTGAACCCCACTTTCTCTTACAATGCAGTGCACTCGCTAGGTTCTGAACCTCTCATTTCGAATTGCCTATTACATGCGTCTTAAAGAAGTCAGTCATCAAGCCATTCCCAGTCTCTGAAGCCATTTCATGCATGCTACTTTGCTTTTATTTGTACTAGAAATCAGGATGAGACCTGAAAAAGACTACAAGAAAAAAGTCAATTTTAAGAAAGCTAGTTTTTCTCTTCCACTTCTACCATAATTGACCTTAATTTACAATAATGTACACGTCCAGTTCAACCCCCAAAACTGGAAAACACCATTAATTAAGTCTACTCAAACCTACCGTGTGTTTCACTAACTGAAAATTCAGGATCTTGCTTCATAAATCATTTCAATTTAAATGAACACAGAGTCTGAGTTTGCACAGGAATATTTCCCATTAGGCACTTCAGTTAACTAGAGGAGCAAACTATTTTTTATTGCTCTGGCTAATGCTTTCATAACCAGTTCTGTTTTCATTCTTCCCCAGTGCTCATTTTCAAAAGGACGTGTAGCTCTTGACAAAATTGCTCCCTCCATATTCGCCTTTAGTTTGCAATTACATGAGGTCTCCCATGTTAACATTAACTACAATTGACAGAATGTCTGTATTTATAAATGGGGCTATGTCCTTCAAGTACAGGTGAACAGTATGAAGAACGAATAACTTGAGGCTGCTAAAAGGCCATCAAACAAGTGGCCTAAATGTGAAATACAACATTAAATGTGAAATTCTGTTGTAACAAATAAGCAGTCT
The DNA here is from genome assembly GCF_013368585.1 of Megalops cyprinoides. NCBI lineage: Eukaryota > Metazoa > Chordata > Actinopteri > Elopiformes > Megalopidae > Megalops > Megalops cyprinoides. The sequence continues at coordinate 26,304,197 of NC_050603.1, read as the reverse complement.
GAATGGTAATAAACAGTATGCATGACTAAGAACAAATCTAGAACTGCAATCAGAGTACTTAATTACATGCTTGGAGAAAACTGGGACAGCAAGACAGTCACCATGTCCTGAGGAGGAGCTGCATAGCTCCATTGTGTGTAAGAGTTATATTGCCCCTGAGTAAGAGCTACATGGCTCCTGAATAGGAGCTACATTGCCCCTGAGTAGGAGCTACATCGCCCCTGAGTAGAAGCTAAATTGCCCCTGAGTAGGAGCTACATCGCCCCTGAGTAGAAGCTAAATTGCCCCTGAGTAGGAGCGACATCGCTCCTGAGTAGGAGCTACATTGCTGCAATGTAGGAGTTACATTACCCCTGTGTAAGAGCTACATTGCCCCTGGGTAGGAGCAACATTGCTTCATTGTGTGTAAGAGCTACAATGCCCCAGAGTAAGATCTACACTGGCAGTGAGTAGAAGCTCCCGTCCCTCAAGTCTGCAATCCAAGTGCATGAAGACACTGTGAGTACCAGAACAGCTGGGCTAGTTGCATCATTCTAACCCAGGATCCCCAGGAGAGGTGGAGGACGTTTGCATCCTTACTGAGCCCCTCCAAATGTGGGATGCTTGAAGCACCAGGAGAGGGCACATGCACATCTGTTACTGGATGTGCAGCTTTATCCAGTATGCACACTTAAGACATAACTGGTAACACCGTACACGGTCCCTCCCAGAGACTGGAGAGCCTCATCCAGCAGAGGGCAATAGCCCTTTCCGCCTGCCCACTCAGCTGACTGAAGTGTCCATTTCTCCTCATGTCAAAGGGTCTTCATGCAGAGTCATGCACTATCTCTGGCATCACTAGAGGCCACAGGGAAAGCGGAGTCCAGCTGAAGCTGGGATCTCCAGTTTGGACAGTCAGCCAAAAAGACCTGTCTGCTGCAGTGTAGGTCTCCCTGTTGGTTGTCTTTAGTGTGTTGCATCCCCCTTGTCTGCAGCCAAGCCAGCAGCACTGAATCCAAAGGCAGAGCAGGTTCTTGCTCATTCCAACCTGAACTGAGGGGACTGTCCCATGTGAAGCCTGAAGCACAGTACTACCCAGAGCCTTGGAAAACTACAGCTGCTATCAGACCAGAAGGGTTCTAAGACAGTATTCCTTTATTGCATACTGAGTAAGAAGACCACCCAGACCATGAGGGTGGTTTCCTCCACCACATCCTCCTGCTCTACCATCATTATGGGATCAGACCCTAGGGCTGCCCCAGCCTAAACTCTGGAACTCCTTTCATCAGGAACGACAACCCTCCTCATGCCGATGAACAACAGGGAGTACAGCAGGTCTCTGTATTGAAGAAGGCTCAAGGCTACATCACTGTCCTCCTGCTCCATAAAGGAGGATCTGTAAAGCCTATCCATCCATGACTATGGCTAATGGGCTAATTTCTTTTTGGCCCCAGTCATTAGCCCATTCTGCCAGTGGGCTTCAGGTGACTCCTTCCATTGAAGCGTGCCAGTCATACTGCTTTGGTGAGGCATTGGATTCCCTTCTCTGGATCTCTTGCCCATGACTTGCCTGGCATCCTTTACTTTTGTACCCTGACAACCTCGGCTGCCGGATCACTCTGGGGTATAAGCATCACCTTGGCTGCCTGGGGCACCTGTGCTCTTCTATCACTGCCATCTACTCCACCAAAGTGATCTTCAGTCCCCACAGGCAGTCCAGACAGACAGAGTCTTCTCTCCGCAGCAAGTCCTAGACTCTTTCAAGAATCTTTTGATGGATGAAGTCATCCATCATCCCACTGTTGACACCAGTAGGATGTGCTTTCCCAACATTCATTATCTGACGGAGCTTCTGATTTTAACTGAATCATTCTCTTCTAGCCAGCCTTAACTTGCATGCACAAGAACTGCAGGTAGGTAGGGTCAAAATGAAACTGCAACATATTGTCTGCTGTATTGCATTTTACTCTTGTTATGCTATAGATTTATTTATACCTTAGGCACAGTTATGAGCAAAGTGATGCCATTTTGTTTTCATTATGACACTAAACATAAACATGCTTAGGTGTTTGGGTGAGTAAATAGAAGGTGATTCCAGGCCTGATGTAGATAGGGAATAGTTTGCATCTGTATGAATATGAGATGATGTTGATTTGTGCTGCTGCAGATGCTTCAGACAGAAGATTTACTTAAACATGACTAAAATGTAGGGGGTGTGGTGCAGGGACTGCCTGAGCTCTCTCTGTCAGCCTGTAATTGGAGAGTGGGACCCTGCCTCTGCCGCGGGGTCAGCCCCTGTCTGCAGTCTTCATATGGACGGGTTACATCCACAGGCCCCAGTAAGGCCATCTCTGGTGTCACGCTGCTGTGCCGGCTTAACACCCACGTCTCATTTCACCTCCAATCTACGCTGACACTGAATCTTTATTAAAGAAAACACTCCTCAGAAGACAGGTTACGGGCAGAGACAGGTTAAGAGTAAGAGAACTCACTTTAAATAAAAACTTTGACTGTGAGAATGAGGAGAGTTTAAGGGCAGCCTTCAGCTCAGCCTCAATGAGCCTTATCAGGCAGAGGTGATGCAGTCCCACTCTGGGCCAGCAGGGGCGCATAGTACTGCTGAGTAACCTGTTTAATGCCCTCTGCTGTCCAGTACATAAACATGACATTAAGCGGGGTGTGACTTTAACATGGTTATACATAATCCAAGGGTGCTACTACATGGCAGACAAAGTGTGGTACTGCAAACATGGATATGCTAGCATGTACCATATAATGTACCACATGCAACCATAAGTAACCATGTAACCACACATATTCATGTTTTACAATTAAATAAACTGAACTAACCCTTGTCTATGCTTCACAGCCATACTGTACTTACAGTGTTAAAATTTATTGCTTAATCCAACATTATCAGCAGTCACAATTTCATCACAACTGTGATCACAGTTTCATCAAGTACTAACACAGTGGCATCCTGTAAAACAAACTGCTACCCAGAATTTCTCAAAATTGCATCAACTTTTCTCTAATAAGATAGAGCCCTGTTTCCCAACCCTGCTCCTGGAGGCACACTGTCCTGCATATCTTCTATGTATCCTTCCTGCTTGACTAAATCAGGTGTGTTCAGCTAATCAAAAGTGCCACTGATGAGTTCAGTCAGGTAGGTAGAGCAGGGATAGATAGAAGATATGCAGGACGGTGTGCCTTCAGGAGCAGGGTTGGGAAACGCTGAGATAGAGGATCACATAAATTAAAGCATATACACAGAGCCAGCCCTGACCAAGTTGGTGACCTAGGTGTGACCGGCAGAGCTACCCGTTTGCCTCTCAGCCACCGTAGCTCCTTCCCTTGGCCACGCCCCCTAGTAGCACTCGGGGGGCTAACCACTAATTAGCCAAGGTTCCCTTTTGTGTATATATATGGCCGCTTCGTCAGGTATGGCAGTTCGAGTCCCTTAGTTCACTGCTTTTCGGTACGTAACGCTATCAATGCTGAAAAGGTATGTGCTCCCTGTTTGATTTTCAATTGCCGTTAGATTGTTGCTGTGCTCACGCATGGGTTTAAAATTGAATTGTTTGGTAACAGGTATTCGTGGTTCTACCAACGCGTCCTGTGGTGTGTGTATGTGCTTCACTGAAGGTATTTGCGTTATATTCAATCTGTTGCACCCGTACCTTTATTAAAATCCATGTTGCAAACAATCGATCATGTATTTTAAATATGCGTGTGTGTAACGGCAATGTTTTAATTTAGGTCTGTGCCGGAGACGCCGAGTAGGCACCAGTTTCGCTCACCGGAAGGCATGTAGAGGTAAAATTTAAACTAGGGGCTACCTCTTCCCGTGTGTGCAGCTCGCGGCAATTGGGGACAATGTATGTTGTGTACTCGGTACTGCTATGCGAACGCTAAACCATGACGAATATTGTTTTGTTACCGTTTTAGGAAGATTTGCCTCCTGTAATTTTAGGTAGCTTTTGCCTTGCGAGGTTTTTAGGTAAGTGGCCTGAGTTGGTGTGTTTGGCCAATTGTTTGTGCGTGATTTTTATCGGCAGACTGATTTTAGGCGTACTGGCTGCCCCAGTGTGCTATTTTATTGCTTTTTAATTATGTGCTTGACATTTTTATATTAACCACCTATATAGTTATCGGGGAGTGTAGCTGCTGGTCTGCAGGGTGGGTCGCTGGACCTGGGTCCCCTCCTTCGTGCACTGCATGCAGTGTTGTAGTGGTAAAGTGCACTTCACTATTTGCTGTACCTGTGTGTGTTAGCAGGCAGCAGGAACAAGGGCACGCGTGGTGTGTCGGTCTCTCCCCTTCCCAGAAAAGGTAACCTTCTCCGCGATCAGCCTACTCCTCCCCTCATTTTTCAATAGTTTGTCTCTGGTGGCAGCCATTACCCCGTCCTCTGGCAGCATTGTTTGCCCTTATTACCCTCCCACCTGTTTAAGAGGTTGTAGCAATAAGGGCAGGTTTATGGTGTGTGTGTGTGTGTGTGTGGTGTTTTTTTTTTTTTTTGTTCAATAAACTTTTGTATTTAACTGAAATACCATGTCTGTCTTTTCTGCTAGCTTACCTGCATGTGAGAACCCTCTAGTCTCCGTACTATATCTTAGGAATCTAAGTCGTAAGCATTTCTTGGGGTGAAAGTCCCCAGGTGGCGTAGTCGAGTACCCTAGAGCCAAGACCTTTGCTGTTACCACCACCTGGTCACAGGCAAGATTTTAGCTGGTGCCCCTTGCATCACAGCCAATTCCACCACCATGGTTAATTGTGGTTTTAAACTATTCTTTATGGTCAGAACATGACAAACACTTGCCAAACAGCAGAACATTTCACAATCTGAGGTAGAACAATTATCATGAAAATATTTTTTTCAACATCAAAATATGCATGAGTAAAATCCTCTTTCAGTCCCTTTTCCTCAACAAAATTAATATCTTAATAGAAAAATTAAGTGCTGCAGTGTGATACAGCACACAGGTAAGAGACTGCAGAGCTTAAAAGTGTTTTAAAGGATAATGTCAATAAATAAAACAATAGACAAATCTTAATTCTGGTCAGCATGCCAAACCCTTTGTACAGACGGGTTGAAACATTTCACAAGTGTTTTAGCTGACAATGTAAACAAAATAAATAGACAAAAGAAAAATCTTAACTGTGGTCAGTATCTTCTGTACAAATTTTAAACAAGCAAAGCCATTACAAGTTACGGGCAAGAAAGACAAGTCTGTCCACAGTTTCAGGTTTTAAAGCTGCCCTGTGAAAGCTTATAAGCTTGAATCCCTCATTTTCGACAGTGCTAATGGGAAGCATGTCTTTTGCAATGCAATATGCAATTGCATTTGTGATGTCTTTGTGTGTGTTCATTTTTTTTGTCGTAAGGCACGGTGCTGGAAAATGCTGATACGATCGTTTGCTGCTGGGTAGTCGCACTGGGTACTGGCCTGGTGCTTGTCGAGGGTCCACTAACAACACTCGTTTGGGACTGTAATTTCTTACTTTCTGCTTGTTCTGCGTGTGACCCTTGTCGACGATGTCTTTGCTCTTCAAGCTGGTCATGGGCACTGCCTGTTCTTCGGTGTCGCTTATTTTGATTATTCCGCTCCAACTACAAGCCTGTCAGCCACTGTGTCTGTAAACAATACCACGTGCTGGCCTGAATTTATACCTCTCACCGTGCAACCTAACATGCACAATGCATACCTTTATTCCTGCGACATGATTGGCAGTTCGTGATTCTTTTCTGTGAATGCTATCTAAGCATGGAAATGAATTATATTGAACATTTATGTTTCTAACAAGGAAAATTATATTGTGATAATTACCGTTTTATCGCACAGCCCTACAGTTACAACTACTAATTACAAAAGGGGAAAAAGAAAAGCATTTTAATTGACTATTACAAGCAGGGTTAACGTTGGCTAACTAGACTAAGATGTCAATAAAAATGTATGACTGGTTTCTTGAGGCACACAGTGGATGGTTTGTGCAGCACACTTAAAAGAAAAAGTGTGTTTCTCAAAAATATGTTGTAGGTTATTCCCCAAATGCCTGAGTAGTCTTTCCAACTTTCCCTAATGAATTTGTGGTAGTAACTGACGTTAACTCTAGCTATTTATTAAATTAGCGAACGTTACTATGTCCAAAGTAAGCTAGTAACACTGCTCCAATGATAACTACTATGCAATTCAGTGATGGCTGGTGGTGATATTGGGTGGGTGGGCTAACAAATGCATTATACCCATCAATAGTTCATGCTGCAGCAACAGCAGCATCACATCCGAGACAAGTTACAGCAACAACCCTGTATACGTTGTTATAGCAAGTGCTCTACAACAACACTATAGAGAAGTACCCAAAAGAATGACCTGATGCCAAAAAAACTCTATCTCTCTCTCTCTCTCACACACACACACACCATCTGACTATTTTTCTCTGTACATATTAGCACATGCCATTTTTAACAAAAACAAAATATGCAAAAATGATGGAATGATAGGCTAGATAGAGCATTCTGTTCTATCATGTAGCCTACAATGTCAGAAAAGGGTCCACCTAGGGATGCACTACAAAACGTGTTCCAACTGTAACACATTGTGTCAAATATCATGTCCCCAATAAAACAATTTGGTAACCACAGCAAAAATAACGGTCATTATAGCAGAGAGACAGGCAATATGTAGACAGGAAAGCTAAGGAAACGTTGACGACCAAAACATCACATCGACGACCTTTCTGGGACGCAAACAGGTTAATCACCATGTCATTGAAGTCCGGTGATTTTTGGATGAAGTCCCGCTCAATAGACAGCAGTGCATTCAGCCTATCCTGTCCTATAGTACTTCGGAGAAATGATTTGATCCTCTTAAGCGTACTGAAATACCTCTCTGACTCTGCCGATGTCATGGGGGTTGTGATGGCTATTTGCGTTAATTTCAGTGTTTCAGAAAAAGTGCTCCAATAATTCCACAACAATGGTGGATCATGGAGAATCGAATAGTTCCTAATAGTGGCTAATCACAAGCAGCGTTTGCTGTTCTTTGAGGTAGGCTATAATCAGAAGAAAAAATATCCAGCAACAACGTAAAATGTGGAATCAGTCTGATTTTTTTCATATTCAGCATGCTAGATCGATAAGCTAAATTTGACAAACTGTCAGAGATTCGTCGAACAGAGTATTTTTCGTCATTTAGCAACCGTTTTTAAAAGCTTTGAGGGATAGGTCCAAAATCACCTCTTATTTTAACCAACAAAATAAGTCTTCAATATATCATCACTATATTAGATTGACTGATAGCTATTTGACACTACTAGCTAGCTAACGTTGGTTGACAAATAGTGAAAATGTTATCTAGCTAGAGAGCTAGTGATATCTAAAGTCAGCTATTAACTGGCTACCTATTGACAGCCACTCTTTTTTTTTTAGCTACTCTACTTTTGCCGTGATCATGTGATTATTAGAAGAAATGTGCAAAACAGACAGTCAATAGATGTCAGTTACTTGTATTCTAGATGACAAATATATGGTCTGATACAGTAAATGGTCCAGTTTCGCCGGACTTTCTCAGATAGGCTACTTCTCAATAGTTTGGAATAATAATGGAAAATGACATTCAAATTAACCAGCGAGGAACTATATATTTGAGCCTCCATAAACCATGTGACCGCCTGAGACTTCCGGGTACTTCAATGGCGCACTCTATCAACGGCTCTGGGCTGAATGAATTTAGCCCAAATGATCAGCAAATCAAGGAGGTGTGCTGCAACAAGGCAATCACGTGGCAACAACTGGTATTTATGTACAGTTGTAGCTTGTAATTACTATAACCCAGTCCTTTATGCCATGATTACCAACAATCTGCAATCAGCAGTCACATGGTCTGTGTTTCTAGCATGTAAGAACGTAATTCAGCTGTGGTTATACTACTTAATAGCACAGTACAGTTGTAATTATAGCACATGCTATAACTGCAGGTACAAACTTGGGTGACCTGTGCTGACAGTTTCCTAGCACACATGTGCTTAACGTTGCTTGTGGTCAGCTAAGATCCGGGTGCACACTCACACACGCAGACGGGGAGCTGTCCCGACCAGTTGTGGTCCTGTTGGCAGATCCGCACCGAGGAGCCGATGAGGCGGAACCCGGGGACGCACTGGTACACCACTGTGTCCCTGTAGCCGAAGTTCTCCCCGATCACCTGCCCATTCACGATGGGCTCTGGCACCCCACAGTGGCCCGCTGAAGACAGAAGTTGAGAGAGAAAGAGAGAGAGAGAGAGAGAAAGAGGGCTGTTTTTAGGTGGTGGGTGGAGCCCCAAAAACGATGGCGGGAAGGAGCAGATGAACCACTGCTGCCCTCCACTGACAGGCCCCGAATTCATTTTGCTTGTTTTTTATTTTTTCCAGGTGACAGAACCAATAAAATAGCACTGAATCAGCGCTCCCCTATGTTCTGAAATGCTCTCCCCAGTGGATGTGCCGGAGTAACTGGTGTAATGTAATAAACTGTGTGCATTACACAAGGTTAAAGCCATCAGTAAGGGATGTGCTCGGGGGCTTGGTTCTGGTACCGAGGCATCGGGTCTCTGTTCCGCTCCACAGGCCGGACGACAGGCACTCGCGCACGGTGGAGCCCACCAGCATGTAGCCCCCGTCACAGGTGAAGATGGCGGTGGCACCGAAGGTCATCTGTGTTCCAATTTTCTTCCCGTTAGGAGGGGTGGGGAGATCTCCACATGAGATGACTGCAAAGAGTTATATTACACAGCTGAGAAACAGAGCACAGCTGGCTGATGCCAGGGGAGAGAGATGGAGCTGTGAGACACAATGCTTGTTTCTCAACTCAATCCAATTTATTAGAGATCATTTCACAATGTAGAGAATGTAGCAATGATCAATCTAAAAGGAAACCATTCCCCTGTTCATTCTGTGCAGTTAGAAATATGATAGCATGTGGAAAAATTCATGTTAATGACTGTTAAGTCCATCTCATCCAGTACATATTGCATAAAGGAGTAAAGGAATCCATAGTAATTACCAGCAAGCAGACAGCTTTCTTTAGTCCAGTGTTTCCCAGACCTCTCCTGGAGGACCCTTTGTCCTGCATGTTTTAGATCTCTCCCTGCTCCAACACAGCTGACTCAAATGATCAACTCGTTATGAACTCCTGAAGCTGCTTAATAACAAACTGATCATTTAAATCATCTGTGTTGGAGCAGGGAGAGATCTAAAACATGTAGGACAAGGGGTCCTCCCGGAGAGGTTTGGGAAATGCTGCTTTAGTCTATAACCAAGCAAGGACTAGGGTATGCATGGATGAGAGACTCTCAAGGCAGGCAGGTTTCTGATGGCAGGTTTTGATGGTAGATAAACAGGAGGCAAGGCAAGTCTTTTAAATGACAAATTTAACTGAATTTAAATTTAAGCTTGGAAATTAAATCTAATGCATGCACTGATTGTTACATATAACATCATGTGGTCACAATGGATACTAAAATGGCCATTGTTAGTCATCACAGGATTCAATTTATATGGGTAAACATTGACCAAAAACTTCATCTGTTGGACTGTAAAAGTAGCCATTGAAAAATGATGGCGTCATCAAAGATTACCCAAATATTAGCTCAGTTTGCTGTTTGGATAGAATGCCTATAATCAGAATGGCAAAAAATCAGAATACTCCATTGTAGGATTTTCATGTTTTTGTTAAGGTTTACAATCGCTACAGGTGCTCTACTGGTGGTTTGGCTTCACTTCCAGTTTTGACGTAATGAAACATTTTGAAAGTGGAAATGATCGAGCTATTACTGTATGTATACCTCTGTTTGTTTAGACAGTAATGGAAGTAATCTTTCAATTAAAAAGTTTACAGAATACAACCCTTTTTTTTCCAGACAATTTAACCTTAACAGAGGTAAAGGTCATTGATGATAGAAACTATATATATAAAGTAATTATACAAAATTAAGCCCCCTTACGTTCACAAATATTTTTTTCCATAGCTTATAGCTTATAGCTTCCAAATACTGATAAATACCAGAATATGAAAAAAAGATCTTGTGAGGCAATTTTGAAACAAATCACCCTTCAAACATAACTAGGGATTATGTTTTCAGAAAATTTGGATATTTTGTGCCTCAAGACCAAAATTAATCCTTGGCAAAATGTCACCACAGTGTGATGTAGTTAGCTGGGTCCTTCAACAGCCCTCTGAAATGTGCTGCCCTTAGTGTGGGAAAAGGCATTGTACTTACTCTGGCAGTGTGGCCTCTCGTTCTTCCAGCTCCACATGCCATTGGCCATGCACTGGATGTGGGCAGGGCCCAGCCGGTAGTATCCAGGGTCACAGCTGAAGATGATCTTGGTCCTGTACTCATAATGGGAGCCGTTAACGATCCTCCACCTCCCATGCTCCAGAGAGAACGAGCCGATGCTGGGACACACCACCACTGTCCCGTTCAACAGACACAGCACACACAGACTGTCACAGCTGCTGCTAATCATCATTTGTCATGCCCTAAAGACTATCCGATTGTCAAACAATACGAGGCTATACCTTTAAAAATCACTCAGATTATGGCAATTAATAATTCAAAATAATGCAATGAAATATTAAAATGGCTCTGTATCTTGTAATTTGTTGACCCCTTTTCTCATTCCTTAGTAATGCAGCCAGGCACCTTAATGGGCAATAACTTCATGTTTTGGCAAAGACATTAATCTGCTCATAAATAAATGAGAGTCTGTATTTGTGCTGGAAATGGTCTTAAACAAGCACACTCACTGCCCCCCCCCCCCCCCCCAGTGCTCGCCTGGTGCCACCCTCACTCCCCTTCACCTGAACAGCGCGGGATTTTGTTGTGGTTGCTCCAGGTGCCGTCAGGCTGGCACACGGCACTAGTCAGCTCCTTGGAGGACAGCCGGTAGCCGTCATTGCAGAAGTAGGTCACGCGCGTTCCCACGGAGTAATCAGCCGTCAGCACACCTCCGTTCACTGGGGCCTTGGGCACCCCACAGGACACAGCTATGGGGGACAGGAAGAGGCTCGGCTCAACCCTGGGCATGGGGAGCCATGCGTCCGTCATGCTCAGCTCTCAGCATGCATCAGTGTTGTGATGTGGCTGTCGGCCTCGATTTTGGGAGGTTGCCGGTTCAAATCCCAGTTGGGGAAAGTTATCCAAGCAGCCCACAGGGGGTGCAGAGACACTAGCCATGAAAGCACACGGGAAACCATGCGCAAGGACAGTGGTCTTTGTGTGGGAGTGCAGGAAACTCTCAGAGCTGTCTGTGAGAAAGCACTGTTTGAAAAGACAGTGATGCAATCGGTGTTGCTTGTTACTATAATAATTGAAAAAAGTGACTAACCAAACAAAATCAAAGCCCCAGAGAAATTAGAGATCATCTGTGCTACTCACTAGACTGGAAACAATTTTCTTTCAAGTTCCTTTATTCAAAAGCCAATAAGTAAAATCCATGGTCATGCTGTACCCACCAGTCCTAATGTAACGTTTTTATCATCTTTTGTACATATCTTTTAAAAGGCACAATGCAGCACTGTTTTGTAACAAATAAGCACTTCAGGAATCAAAGCATTTTCCCTAGCCCCTTACATTTGACAGTGACAGAAGATGAACTCTTGTTGCTTTGCTTTAAGATAATACACTCTGTCCATGTAGCCAGAAACACTAGGGGAGTTAAGAGTCATTTAAGTGTCACTAGATGTTAGCACCACATGTGCTTGTTTCCTCTGAAGGGAATAACCTATCCAGTCCAATAATTTAGCGTGCAGTGAGAATCCCACGTGTCAATAAGGGACATTTTGCTACTCAAAGCCATGGAGCAGAGATGACAGCCTCTCAGAAGAGAGGTTATGAACGCAGTAGGGCAGAAAATTTTTTTGTTTAATTTGGTTTTGACCAGGGGCACAGGACCTGGCCAGGACAGCAGGACCCCAGCAATGGTCTTACCTTGACAGGCTGGGACGGGGGAGTCCCAGGCATAGTAGCCGTGGGGAGTCTTCCGGCAGACGGCCGTACTCTTGCCAATCAGGCGGTAGCCACGGTCGCAGCTCCAGCGCACCAGGCTGTTGAGATGTCCACCTGTCTGGCTGGCAATGGAACCATGCGCTGGTGACTCAGGGGTGCTGCAGTACAGGGCTGCGGAAAGAGAGTGCAACGTGTCAGCACACTCCAGTACCCCCCAAAAACTAGCCCCCTACTCTGCAGCTTCATGTAGTTCAGCACGTAAACACTAATGTATACGAGGTCCTCACGGAAACTGCTTTTATTCAGAAACAACACAGTCAGGGGGACCTCAAGCCTTCCCTATAAGCTGCAGAGTAAACAGCACATGCAAAAGAACTAACAGTACGTCGTTTTCATAATTATATACTCGTATTCTGTCAAATATTGTTAACTGCTATTTTAAAGATGTTTTTCCATGACGCCATAACGCTAACAAAATGTATAATTAGAGGGAATAAATAAATATAATTACAGAGAATGTCATTTTAATTTTATTTAATTCTCAAAAGGCTACTTATTATAGCATTAAATACAGTATATTATTACACTTTTACTACTATTTCACAAAATCTGTGCAGAAACAGCATGCACAACTTAGAATTAGCCACATGCAAATGAAAAGACTGTTAAATTAATTCAGCTGGAGAAAGCAAGGGATTCTGAAAGTAAAGCCACTAACCCTTGTGTGAAGGGGATCGTTATATAATGTGAAATTTAATCACAGATTGAATTAGAGGTTTGCATGCAGCATGCATTTTTCAGACAGCAATAGCCTTTGCTAAATTGACTCTGGAGCATAGTGGAATCCAATGGTATTTACCTGGGGAAAACCACCCTATCCTGAGATATGAACATACACCACAGAGTGCTCACTAAATACCCATGTCTGTTTGCTCAGTAAGACTTTTATCTATAATATTACTTCATAAAAATAATTTACCACAATATATCTTTTGAAACAGCAAAAGGCTCTGTGAGATTGAATTCAGAGATAATGTCTGATGGCATGGGACATGGCATGGCCATCCATGTGGCAAGGGAAGGATGATGGCCTGTTTACCACTGGAGAACTGTTTACAGAGGAACTTGGGAACTTGGGAATCACATTTTGATTTGATCTGGGAGAGAGTGTGCCACCAGGGGACACCACAGACAGAAGGCTGGAACATGCTGTGTATATTTGAATTATGCAGTGTTGGAATGATATTGCAAATTTTAAAGTTTTGGCAGAGATTCATCTGGTAGAGATAGACAGAAAGCCAGCTTGTAGATTTAAACATGCTGTCCAGAAAGGAGGACTGTTAAAAAATCATCACAAGATCCATTTCCAAAGAGGACTGTTGGGGAGAGACAGGAAATGAAATGAAAAATGAAGAACAGATAAAATCTTGTTTAAAATCTTGTTCCACACTCACACTACAAAAGGGAGGGAGTTTGTTGCTGTTGGGTAAGACCTGGTCACCCTGGTTCACTTGTGTATGAACCTTTTTGGATTCTCTGCTCTCTGTGTCCCCACTTTCAAAGTTTTAATGAAAACACATTTACAGATTAGATGATTAAATGATTTGAGGTGTACTGTGTCAGTTGTTCGCAGCATCATTGCAGGCACAGTTTTCGGTACTCATTCTATTAACTTTTACAGCTGCCTTGTAGTTGTAGTTTAGTAATATAATCAACATGAATTCACTAAATTAAACTTAAACACTACTTAAAAATTAAACACTATATTAAATCCATAAAGAAGATTTTAAATTACTATGGGAATACTTACATTTAAACTTTTTAGTGGTGACTTAAGAATATCTACATACTAGTCTACACATATACACCACTAGTATTAAGATCATACAGTTTCATGTAAGTAGACCCAGCCCTGACCAATTTGGTGCCCTAGGCAAGATTTTAGCTGGTGCCCCTTGCATTGCAGCCAATTCTACCACCACGGTTAATTGTGGTTTCAAACTATTCTTTATGGTCAGAACATGACAAACATTTGCCAAACAGCGGAACATTTCACAATGAGGTAGAACATTCAAAACAATTATCATGATAAAATCTTTTTTCAACATCAAAATATGCATGGGTAAAATGAAGTAAAATCCTTTTTCAGTCCTTTTTCCTCAACAAAATAAATATCTTAATAGAAAAATTAAGTGCTGCAGTGTGATACAGAACACATGTAAGATGACTCAGACTGCAAACTGTTTTAAAGGATAATGTCAATAAATAAAACAATAAATAGACAAAGAAATCTTAATTCTGGTCAGCATGCCAAACCCTTTGTACAGACGGGTTGAAACATTTCAGAAGTGTTTTAGCTGACAATGTAAACAAAATAAATAGACAAAAGAAAAATCTTAACTGTGGTCAGTATCTTCTGTACAAGTTTTAAACAAGCAAAGCCATTACCCAACAAGTTACAGGCAAGAAAGACAAGTCTACAGTCTCAGGTTTTAAAGCTGTGACAGCTGATAAGAATCCCTCATTTTCGACAGTGCCAATGGGAAGCATGTCTTTTGCAATGCAAAATGCAATAGCATTTGTGATGTCTTTGTGTCTTTTCGTTTTTTTTTGTTGTCGTAAGTCACGGTACTGGAAAATGCTGATACGATCGTTTGCTGCTGGGTAGTCGCACTGGGTACTGGCCTGGTGCTTGTCGAGGGTCCACTAACAACACTCATTTGGGACTGTAATTTCTTACTTTCTGCGTGTTCTAACGGGTGATATTGTTTCAAATGATGAAACAGGTTTGTGGTGTTGCCACATTTTGATGGCACGTACCTTCGGCACAGTTTGCACTGCACATATCTCCAATAATATCTCCAAACCACTGAAGTTGAGTGACCTTTCTTGTTGACGATGTCCTTCGAGCTGGTCATTGACACTGCTTTTTCTTCAGTGTCCCTTATTTTGCTTATTCTGCATCCAACTACCAGCCTGTCAGCCACTGTGTCTGTAAACAATACCATGTGCTGGTCTGAATTTATACCTCTCACCGTGCAACCTAACATGCTAATATTTGCTAATATAACAGGCTAATATTTGCTAACTAGACTAAGTGTCAATAAAAATGTATGACTGGTTTCTTGAGGCAGACAGTGAATGGTTCGTGCAGCACACTTAAAAGAAAAAGTGTATTTCTCAAAATTATGTTGTAAGTCATTCCCCAAACACCTGAATAGACTTTCCAACTTTCCCTTTGAATTTAAGGTGGGAGTAACTGATGTTGACTCTAGCTATTTATTAAATTAGTGAACGTTACTATCGTCCAAAGTAAGCTAGTAACACTCTGCACCACTATTCATTCATCACATTACCTCTGTCTGCTTCCCGTTTTTCCTTCTCTTGTCTTCTTTTTCTTATCTGGGCACCAGAGGGCTTCTGTCTTTTTGACATGATTATGCTACTGATGTTAGCCTAATGGTATCACGTTTCACGGTCGCGTTCAGATAACTCGCCCATCCCACAATCAGGTAAGTCTAGGGGTGGGGCGATGCGCCGGGGTGATGCTGCGGGCAACCCAGAAAATAGGCTAAGTGGTTGTTGATTTGTTGTTGTGAGCTTTTTAATATTTCGAAATTGTTAAAATAGTATTAGTAAAAAATTGAAAAAGTTAAAAATTTTGATTTTTTTTTTCTTCCCTCATTTGGGGTGCCCCTATGGATGGACGGCGCCCCTAGCATTGGCCTTCGCCTATACCGCCTATGCCAAGGGCCGGCCCTGCATGTAAGAGTACAGAGGCAGAGACAGTGGTAATGGGAAGCCCAAAGTCCAGCACACATCTAGGGTTTGCCTGCTGTTATACCTCTTATCATCTAATGTGAGCTAGGGGTGCTTTCTGTCTGGAGACAGGGGCTGCAACTCAGTTACACACAATGTCCTGCTGCCTTGCTGAAATGGTTGGCTCGCCAGAATAACACGGCCAAATCAATGGTATGCAGTCATTTGGAAAGTGCAGGGGCTCAGGTAGGGTTCAATTACAGGAACTGCAGTTAGACACGCCATAGCTGCCACACAGTTGTCACAAGCGGTATTGATCTGTGCTGTCACACATCAAAAACCCATCTCAAAATAGCTGCAACCTGGTCTTTTCTGAGGCCTGTTATAATGTTAATGTTAATATTAATTGTATATCTTACAGATACACAATCAATGTAATTATTACAGATTCTCTAGAACTGAGCGCTTCTAATTTTGCTTTTACTGTATTCACATCTGGTAAATGAAGAGATAATACTTTTGTTTTCGGAACTGACAAAGCACCTGACTGTAAGGATGAAGTTATTTACCCCTTGGACATCATAGAATAGGGAGTGAGATATTCAGAACTGCTGGCTAAAAAGACACAAGCATTTGGGATTCTTATAACAGTAAAGAAAGGGGATTTGCTTTTGACAATTTCCAGGGGGATGTGGCAAATCGCCTTTCCTGAATTCTCCTTTAAAACTTCTATGAGTGATTCATGGAAAGTATAAAGAAGAAATTTTTGAGGGTTCATGATTGATCTGTGTAGTCTGTGCTCATGAGACAAACTTCATACCCTTTCCTCCCTATAGCTTCTCCAGCTCATCCAGAACGCAGCTGCCCGACTAATCTAACCTCCCCAAAGTCTCCCATGTTACTCCCCTGCTTAAATCCCTCCACTGGCTTCCTGTCGCTGCCAGGATCAGATTCAAGACCCTGACCCTCGCCTTCTCTGCAATCAACAGGACAGCCCCTACCTACCTCCAAGAATTCATCCAGCCCTACACACCAGCCCGACCCCTGCGCTCAGCAGCAACTGGACACCTCGCTCCTTGCATGGTCAAGGCAGGAAGTGCTCGTTCTGCCAGACATCGGCGTTTCACCTACATCGCTCCCCAGTGGTGGAACGAACTCCCTGTCCTGCTACGGACAACTCCTTCACCCCATTCCTTCAGACGGGGCCTGAAGACGTACCTCTTCAGACTCTACCTGGACTGACCCAGCACACAATTGCTGCCCCACCCCCCAACCCCCCCCCTCTTTCAGTGCAGTAAATTGCTGTACTTTTGAAATTGTTTCTTGTTGCCGCCTTTACCCTGACACTCATTGCGCTGTTTGACGTTGTTGAAGTTTGCCGTTTGAAGGTGTATCGTATTAGTTGTCCTATATGCTGTAGTTGTACTAGAATTCCATGACCCACAGACCAGCCCCAGAATCAGTGGTGTTCCATGATTCTGATGTGGTTGCAAATTTGAAAATAATAAATGTCTGGTAAACATCAGTTTGGAAGTCCTGTAGTACATATAAAATGGCCTGTTTAAGTTAAAGCAGCACACACTCACTTTTTCCATCGGACAGAACATATCATACAGCTGGTGGTAAATAAGGAAGAATATCTGTGAATCTGTGACACTGCCTACTGCCTGCTTTTTCTTTATCTTTAGAGTAGGGGAAAAGTGTGCGTGCATGCCTGAGAGAGAGAGAGAGAGAGAGAGAGAGAGAGAGAGAGAGAGAGAGAGAGACACTTGAAAATGATTTACTCAAAATCTCTTGCAAACTTAAACAACCGAGGCAGTTATCGATTTGGAAATCTCCAAATGCACAGACTGAGTGTGAATTAATGGACTCACTTCCTTTACTCCTCCTCGTTATTTCAATTGTGCAATTTCCAAGCAGGGCATAACATACACAATGGATTTTATTATTTGATTTTCAAAAGCCTTAAAAATGTAACTGGGTTATGCCAATAGAACAACACATTAAAAAAGGAAGTCTACTGCAGACTCCCTACTCAAGAGCACATTTCATTCTTTGAAAGAAGAAAAAGAAAGCAGAGTACCTAATGTGGACTTTATCTTCTCAGCGTTTCAGTGAAAAAATGGAATTACTTCTCTCAAAAGAGAATATTTTTCAAAAGAGAAAAAAATTTCTGTTGTTTTGTCTGCTCAGCCATGTAAAATGATACAAACAAGGATTCGAGCAGACACAGATTGAGACTGTGGGTCTGTGGAAAGATGAGCCACCTTCCTCGATTGTATGACTCCTTTGTAGTTCTGACTGGGCAACTGTCAACCAGAAAGGTGGCAAAACGACGGACAACAGAGAGTAGTCCCTAACTTCCTTATGTTTTCCTGTGTTTGAGAGTCAGCCAGGCCCATCTGTCGAAGCCACACACAAGCACACCCACATGCACGCAAACACAAACACACACACAAACACACACACACCCACACACACTTCGGTGGAGCCACACTGTTGTAGTGCCAGTCTCTGTAGTCTGCATCCTAGTTGAACAACTGCAGACCTACCCCTCGTCCTCATAGATCCTGCCCTCTGGAACCCCGCCCTCCTGAATCCCACCCTTTAGAACCCTGCCTTCTAGAATGCAGCCTTGTGTTGAATCTTGTTGCAGCATTCAGAGTACAGCCGTGGAATGGCTGTGTTGGAAAAATATTTGCGGCTGGGTGTCTTGTACTGCGGATCAACTATTTTGAGCAGTCTTTTGAAACTCTCATTGTCATCCATGCCACTATGTTGCCAAATAGGGAATGTGAAGAAATCCAAGGCACTACCTACTGTTTGCTGTTATTGGTTTATTGCTGTGTCGAAACGGATTTGGCTGACAAAACAACTTTGGATGCGTGTATGAGCTATAGAACTGATAGAACTGCCACTGATAGCATGTGCGCTGCATCTCTCTGTAAAGGCAGATCGTGGAGACATTTTAATCATTCACGATCTAATATTGTCATATCACACACCCCTACTGCATGGTCCTGATGACTTCTCCGGTGACATCTGTCCAAACATGTATGGCCGTCAGTCTGTCAAGTCTACAGCATGGGACAGAGACACTCCTGCAATGTTTCAGTGATGCACTTCCCATCAGCTGAGAGATATACAGAGGAAGCTGTGCCTGATTTCTCATCTTTTCTTTGATTTATTTTTTATTATTGTTTGTTTTTTGTTAGGGGGGCTGGAAGGACTCATCCGTGCATTTCAGCACTCTGGGAATGGAACATCGTCCACAAGGGACGAGACGTGGAATAAACCCCGCGCTTGTCAAAGGAATTCCCAGGAAGGCTTTTTTGGGAACAGAAAAACAACCCCCTGTCCCCCACTGCCCAAACTCTTCAGTCATCCCCACATGCAGACTAAAATCAAGCAAAGAGTAGGAAACATGCAAGAGAAAGAGATTGATATAAAATGGATACATACTTTGATACTCACCGACATATCTGATACGGAAACCCTTCTTGTTGGTGCCATGGTCGGCCGACCAACGCAGGAGCAGCTGGTGGCCAGTGGTGGTGATGTTGAAGGGAGTGGGGAGGTCCCCACTCAGAGTAGCCAGAGTCTGGCTGTGGATGCTGGGCCCTGCAGAGAGAAAGGACAGAGAAAGAGAGAGAGAGGGGAGAGAGAGAGACACAGACAGAGTGACAGAGAGGAAGAGAGGGAGGGAGATAGGGAGAGGGAAAAAGGGGGGGAGACTGTCAATGTTGAGGAATAGCACAGGCACCAGGTACTTATCATTCACAGCAGAGAGGGAAAGCCCTCTAAAAAGGATCAACAGGATTTGTGTGAGGCTCATGCTCCTGATAGAGGGGGTAAGGGGAGAAACAGAGCTGGTATTGATTACCAAGATATACAGTATGTGCTTGTGAGACACATTTCAGAGCAGGCCACATCTCAGTCATTCAGCAGACAGTTATGATTTGCACAATAAAGAGAGTGCAGTACTGTGCATCCACTGACTGTAAAGGGACATCAAAGGGGAACTTTAGGCTGCCTAGAAACAAACCCCCGTGAGAATGCACATGTATTTTATAGCAATAAACTAGTTGAAAGATGTGAATAACATAGTAACATATAAATGTCACATTAGAAAAGTTGGTCTGATTGCCATGTTGAGGATAATGATTTTCTACACTGAGAAGCAAAAATATGCCACAGGAAAAAAAACAAAATGCGGGCTGCCAAAGCATTCAGCGGCCCGCAAGATCACAGAGGGCGCTACCGTCAAAGATTTCCAGGATGTCGAACTCCCTCTCGGTCTGGAAGAACTCAAAGTACAGGGTGATGTTGTATCCCTTCTCCACATTGATGCTCCAGGAGCACATCTGCAGGTTCGGGTAGCTGTCTGGGTAGCCAGGACTCAGGATGACCCCGCTGGAGTCGAAGCGCACATCATGGGCTGGGCATTGCACTGTGAAGACCGCAAGTAAACTGGCTCATCAGACACTGGCGAGAGCATTACAAAGTATAATGGTGGATAATGCGCCGTTAGGCCCATCTCAGCTTATGGCTCAACAATAACTGCGAGAAAATCTATCACTGCTTTAGCCAAGTAGGGTCCCAAACTGCTAATCCTGGCTAGCCATTTCAAGAATTTGTAATTGGTTGAAGAGGCGCTTTCCTGTGTCAGTGTTAAGTGTACTTTGTAACTAATTTCCACCCATGTCCTTTGGTTCTGTTCACTGAATTGATTGTGAACTCTGAAGTGAACCCAGATCTCTTGCCAGGCAGCTGCAGGGGTAAAACTCCTTACGGTGCAGAAGAGGAGACCATAATTACTGTGGTGCTGCGCACACTGAACACGTTGCCTCAGCTGTGTCCCATTACATTATATTGCTGGCATTTAGAAGATGCTCTTATCCAGGTTACAGGGTTTTTTGTTTTTTTTTAAACAATTTTATCCATTTAGCCAGCTGGATATTTACTGGGTACAGCAGCAGTGGCTTAGCGGGGAATCGAACTGGCAACCTTTCAGTTATGAGTCCTGCTCCTTAACCACTATGTTACGCTGCCATTCCCTGAACTTTCTTGCATTTTTCTGTGCTTTCCTGCTCCTTCCCATGTCGAAGCAGAGGACAAATTCTGACAAAGCGAGCACCCCCCAGGGGAAACCAGAGAGAAGTATAACAGTATAAAAGATTAATTGCAACAGATGTTTAAGCCAAAAAAAAAAGAAAAACAGACAGACACACACAGAACGAAAAGAAAGACAGCACAAATGGCATTTCGGCTACAAAATGGGCAGAACATGACAGGCCACACAGTGACAGACCACGATGGTGAGGAAGCCGATAATTTTGTGGTGTTAATTAGACTGGCCAGTGTGAGCAGGAGGAGTTGTGTGTCATACAGTGGTGCCGACCTTGGCACACGGGAGGAGGTCCGTCCATCTGGAGCCGCTCCCCCAGCCGACATGTCAGGATCTCGCTCCCTACCAGCGTGAACCCGGGGTGGCACTGGTACCGGATGATGTCTCCTGTTAAGTAATTACAGAGAAAGCCTTAGCTCTGCCATAATTAAGTCGTTAGTTAATTGAGAGTGACACCTAGCTTGCACCACTCAGATGGAGATGGATGCCACGGGAATACAGGGAGGTCTGAACCCTAGAGGTGAAGGATAATTGAGAGGAGAGTAAGGGGTTTTAAGCCACATTTGCAGCAAGGTTCCAATGCTCAGAACCCACAGCTGAGGGCCTAGAGGAAACCAGTTTTCTGCTTGTTTAGAGGCAGGCAGTGCCTCAGGGACTGTGCCTCTACATTAAAACTGATTCAGAACTACTTCACCATTTGCAGTTTCATAACCCTGTTGACTTGCCATACAGAACTGATCTGGTGTCATCAGGCTACAGTGGTAACAGTGACCAATCTGACACAAATATCCTCAAACCAAAGGTGTAAGGGTGTTTTCATCGCACCGTTGCATGGGGAGATGGATAGCCATTTCCCCCATGGCACTGTCTGGTCGTGGTGAAATGTGAATCCATCTTAGTTACCGTAATGGCCCAGTTTCTGCGCCCTGCATCACAGTGTGCGATAGTAATGGGAGACTGAGTATGTCAGGTTCCAAAGAGCTGGATATCTGGCTCTGTGTCTTTACTGCATTGACAGATCCTCCTCACAGAGACAGAAACACAGAACTGCAGAGGCTAGCTCTGAACCTCAGCCTCCACTCCAGAAGGATAAGAACGACAAAAGTGAGATCAATGACAACATTGTGAAAGATTATAAATGCTCATTAATTTACTCTTCTGCCTCAGCAGAAGTTTTGGCAGAGGAGACTGCGCACTTAATGACAGTGAGACACATGCTACTGTATGCTGTCTTTAAAGAGGGGATTAAACATATTTCCTTTAATTGCTCACTCGGAAGAATTATAAAGGGAATATTGCCTTCCCTTCCATTTAAAAAACCCTGTGCTGTGGCACTGCCATCTCATTGATAAGAAATATCTAAAAATGCCAACGTTTGTTCATAAATCTGCATTAATGACCAGATCTGTACCCCATAAAAATGTGAAAAAAAATCAATGAAATGAAGGTTACCTATTTCGAATTCGTCATCGTCGATCAAGATATTGGCATTGGCCACAGCCGGGGGTGGCTGACAGACTCTGAGCTGGTATGCTGGAGGTGGGGGGAGGGAGGGAAGAAAAGGAAGACAGGGAGAGAGAAAGAAAAAGAGGGTTAGGGAGAAACACAGACAAAGGCTAGTCAACAAAAAAAAAAATTCAATTTCCACACAGTACTGCGGAGTACACCCTTGGATTAGCCACTATGCGGCATCCAGCCAGTTGAGTCATTTGCTTTTACAGTGTGAATTATGAAAAAGTTTTGTTGGTTTTCCATGTCATAAGGAAATACAATAGTGCTATTCAGGCAAACTGGAGATGAGTTTGAGTATACGTGCACTTCTTGTGTAGCAATTCCAACTCAATGCTGACAAAAGTATTCAGGTGCTGAAAATGGATCTGTAAAGAAATCAAAATGGATGTATGGAACTGGGTGGAAGTGGTGTAAATAACTAAATTCCTGCAAGAACATTACATGAGTTGTGGTAGCAAAATCAAGGTAAAGTGATAAATTTAGCTGATGGCATTAAATTGAATTTACTCAATTTGTACTTTATTGTACAATGGGAAATAACCACTGGCCATTTTACAGCACACTACCACAGTTAATGGTACAGCAAACATCCTGCATTTCACATATTGGGAAATAAAGACCAATTAAAACAGTGAAAACAAATGAAACAGTATGAAATATAATTACAAGCACACATTTTTTTCCTGTTCTAATGATAAAAGAGGGAATTAATGGAACTTTTACGTTTATATTCACACACCCTATTATCGCTAAATACATGAAGTAATTTTAATCATGTACTACACTCTCCTCCCTAAATTTAGACACTAGCACCATTGGCATTAATTAAATTGTTACACCACTTAATTGCTTGTTAATCATTTTGATATTAATGAAATTTTTTAACCAAGAGCAGTACTTTTTGGGCCTCTAATCTTGAATATTTTTAAGTTTGGAAGTTGGTTGCATGCTGTAATTGCAAAACTTCACCAAATCGATTATGAAGCTGATGTGCAGCATCTAGCTGTTTCCGCTTTAAAGCCGTGGTTGTTCTCCTGCCAAATCGCCTGACAAAAGGCCCCTTGCTTTTTCTCCTGCCAAACCAAATACAACATTTTGGCTCAGAAGAACAATGATAAATATCTATACTAATTAACTATTAAAACCCACTTAGCATGTGGCTCCTGTTCAATATGCTAACTGACTGATATATTTTAATCAACTGGAGAAAAAGCAGGCACTGTTGTGGGAGACTGTGGGCACCGCATACTGCTGTAAAAACCAGGAGCTGAGTCTAGGCCAGCCACAGCATGTCCCACCAAATGTGACAGTCAATGTCATTCTGCTCCTCAAAACCCAAGAATCTCCTAACACTAAAGGAAACAACACAGCTCTCTGCTCCATGACACTACCTTGAATGATATCACACAGTGGGTATAGAAACATATTATTTCATAATGACAGGGCAGAGGGAACCTCAAATGGCCCCGACACCCTTGTGTAATCCAGAGTAAATGTAAGGATATGACAGGTCTTTGATGGCAGTTCTGTGGCATATGCACAGGAAGACCTCAGGAAAATGTTCAACGTTGCCTCTGCATAACACATCACCTTTAATTCACTTATGGCACTCTACGCACGACACCTGTGTGTGCCAGTCTAGTTATCTTGTTAATGTAGTTATGCCTGTTGAGGTTGGAGACAATCTGTTAGAGGGGCAGGCCTATGGCGTGCATTTTAGGACATTTATCCTTCCCGATCAAGGTTAATGAAAGTAATTTATAAATTATTGCTGATCCACATGCCAATTACCACTCATACAGCAGTTAACCTTTAAACTAGCAACAGCAAGCTTTGCGTGAAGCTGTTTTACAAAATTTCCCCTCTCTACCCTTACACTTTATATTGTGATGATGTTCTTACTAAAGTCAAGGATTTGTGTTTTGACTTGAGCATTAGAGGAAGAATACATTTGCTACACTTGCTATTCTCTGTATTGTGTTCTCTAATTCATTAGCCTAGCCAGAGTCTTTTTCCAGTCATCTGCAGTACATGTCTTCACCAGATAATCACTCGTATGCCTTTGGGCCCAACAATTATGGATGTGTGATCTATCAGCTTTGCCTCATTAAAGATACTTGATCTCGTTTATTTCTCCACCAATAATGATCAAAGCTTCACCTCCAGCTGTGGATAGGATTGAGCAATGGCAAATGGTGAGCTATGAGCACGGGATATTCATTTGACCAATACACTAAATCTATTTTGATTGCTTTGCACTCTTAGCGAGCATGTTAATGTAAACAATGATCAACTATTGGCAGCTGACTCCTTTACACGTGATTTCATCTACCTTTACTACCTTTAGTGAACTTCACATACAGGGAAACCATAAGATGACTATCTTTTTCATAAGGAAAATGATTTCACATAATTCAATCTAATTTTCACAATTAGAGTTACTGTATTTTGAAGTAAAAAGTCACTGCTATGCTGCAAATTCTCAGATGCGATTAAGTAGGAGTCAGGTGCTGAGAGAGATCATTCATGACACTGGAGAGCTGAGCATTAAAAAAGTAGCAAAAAGCAGTTGAGGGAGATCCTCAGTTTAAAGGTAAACTCAAGTTACCCCTATTTCCAACTGATGGGTTGATTGGATGAAGAGGGATAGGATGGGATGTAGAATGTACATAGTATTGGGATGCCCGTACAAAAGAGGTTGCAAGGCTTCAGTATCCATTTTCTTAAATCCACAGGGAAGGAGGATGAATATAAATTAAACAGTGGAGGATACAATAACTTCAGTTACACAAAAGTATGGTGAAAAAAATATTATATGCAATAGACAAAAAAAATGTCATAAAGTGTTAAAAATTAGAAATAGAATAGAACAGAAAGATATCTCCAGAAACAGGATTTTTGTGATTTTGTAGAAAGTAAGTACCCTCTGTAATGAGAAGAGAAATCCTGACACTCATTGCTAATTAAACCAACACCTCTTCTCAAAGACTTTCCTCTTAATCAGAATGCCGAAGGCCTCTTCCTCCACTCAGATCCCCAGCCTTTTAATATATTCACCACACATTCCTGTAGTCTGATGTGATATGTCCTGAAATGACCCAACCCCAGTCAAATGGAAGAGGAATGACTGAGTGTTAAGCCAATCTTAAGCAGGCTTGGAAAATGAACTCGCTTCCAACACCGCAGTGTGTGTGTGTGTGTGCGCAGCTTAGCATTAGCGCTGGGGTGCGACTACACCCCTGCACTATGGTGGGTGAACTAAGAGTATCTGAGTCTCCATGGCACGAGGCCGGTGCCATGTGCAGAATGGCCGACTCTTGCACTCACCATGGTAACTGAGGACAAAAAACCCGCTTCCGCTGAAGTCGCTGTGGAACTTGATGAGGATCTGATTGGAGGTGCTGTAGACTGACTCCAACGCTGTGTTTCCACTGAACTGGCCAATCTGGGGGGAGCTCTGGTCAGGACCATCCCTGTGAGAAGAGGTGAGAGTCAAAGGGGGGAAGATCTGTTAGAAATGAGCCACTCAAAACATTAAGCACATAGCAGATTATTAGCATGGTGGGGCCTACGCCTGCCCATCTGAAGTGACAACAGTGGTATTCATGTTCTGAAGTGTTTGAGCTGGAAAACTTACTTTCTTCTCTGGATGAAAGGATGTAACCCACACAGATGCACTTTATTACTGCCTACATTGCACACCATTCAATACTCTGCATTAGCCAGGCCACAGAGCTCTCACTGACCTGTATTTCCAATAGGCAAAGACATTGCTAAGCCATCTTTCTTAAGTGCTGCAAACAAGCTCATTTTTTGTGGGAGGCATATGCTCGAGTTTCAGTCCTCATTAGACCCAAATAAAAAGCAGCAGGCTATTTAAAATGACTAAGAATAACACACACAAAAAAGCGTCCAGAAATTGAAAATTGATTCTGAACAGAAGCCTCTTCCATTGTGTTATAAAAACTTTCCTAAAGGAAACCGAGCACTGGAAAAGACGGAGCTAATAAAGGCATTCTCTTATTAATTTGAGTCACATTCTACTGTGAGAATTCTCACATATGCAGTGCACTGTTTGGCCAATACAGTCAGTGTGTGTGGAGAAAGGGGGCCTTCGGTTTCAGTCAGACTACGGTGCTCAAACATAAAGATGAAAGACAGGCATGCAAAGGGGGAGAGAGCTGTGAGAAACACAATAACGCAGCCTCTGCCATGGCTGAAAATGCATTATTAAGACTGTGGCTTGGGGAGGGTGTGCAGACAGCATTAATATATAAATGCACCCTCTGGATTTTACAGAAAGGAATATGGGGAGTTATATTATATGTGAGGTGGACATTAATAATTAGAGCACGCTATTTTCGTTCCCATTTTCCACCCATTCCCCCTGCAACAGAGGGATCAAGCCACTATGAGGGACAATTGCTCAGAAACTACTCGTTGAGATACCAAAATGCCTTGGAGAGGACTGGCTTTATGGAGCTGATGAGGACATGGGCTACCCTCCCTCCACACGAACGGGAATTGCATTTGCATTTGATTATGATATTTAACAGAGAACAGCAGACACTATTCGAAGGATAAGGACTGTTTGGGGAGGAATCTAATACCATGCTAAGGTTTATGGAGGAGCATGCTACATTGCATGTTTAAATGAGAACATGCCACACCAGAACTCATCCAACACCGTCATATGCTGTGTTATGGCATGACAATGTTAAAAATGATTAAAAAGATGTTACAAATAGGTTACAAAATGCAACACAACCTCTTCAAAAGCACCTTCGGTCTTCCCATACGATGCTTTGTTTGACAAATGCATTGGGTTATTGCTATATGCCTGAACCTCCCCTCCTGACAAGAAATGACAAGGCACTGAACATTGCTCTGTTGGCACGTGCTGGGAAATTGGTTAAATAAGTACAGTTGGTATAGCAGGGTCAAATATGTAAAATGTCCTGGAGTCAGGCAACTGCTTCATAGTATTTGATGATTATACATAAATGCTGTATGTTATTTTGAAACAAATGGTGCATAGGTTTATACTTAAACAACACAAAGAAGACCCTGAGTGAGGTTAAAGTCTAAATCTGAATAATTTATTGAAAGTACAGATGTTCTCTGAGGCAGGTCTTTTTAAAACCAAAAACCAAAGTAACAGGATTTTATTCTAAAAGCTGAAAAAAGTAGCTATGACAATGACTGCAAGGATTCACCTGATTAACTAACCATGTTTGGGAGACAAAGATCTTAGCAACCCATCACTGCAAAATTTGAAGGTTTCTTTCAGTCTGTGCATTCATTTTAGACAGGTCTGAACTACAAAAAACCCACAGATTCCTTCTAACAGGAGCATGCTAGCAGGAGCCACCTGGTACTAATGACAGGATAGTACACTAATTGATGGTTGATATTTGGAACACACAAATGGCCTAGTAAAGAACAAGAAAAAAAACACAAAAACACTAATGTCATTCAGCCCTACAAAATAATTATGGTTTAGCATTACAGGGATGCATAAGCATGATTATACCTCATGAATTTTTAATGTAAATAGAAACATTCATATTAGACAGGTGGCTCATTGAAATTCAGTTACTATAAATGCAAAACCGTGAACATTTATGGAGCTGGTCCCCCATAATGTCATGTAAATGACTATAAAACAACAAAAAAAAGGCATCTCAGAGTGCATATGGTTTCAAAGCATGGCTCTTCTCTAAAAGGAACAATAAAGACAAACAACACCCGAACAAAGCCTGGGCATAGAGCAGATACCAACAGGACCTGACTTTGTCATGATTGTTACAAAGACGACAGTGTTCCTGTCTCCATTCATTTTACACTGAGTAAGAGGTGTAACTAAATCAATAGCAGTTAAATATAGCACCGTTTCTTTAAGAAATTCTGACTTTGTTACAGTAAAGCTGTAAATTCTATGATGATGTCATAAATGAGATCACACCAAACAGCGACATAGTCACAGATGGGCTCTACCAAGGACACTAAAGTTCTATGTCAAAGATGAGCTCTGTAAAAAGTACAGCAATGTTCTGGTGTGATAAAGGAACTCTTACCAAACGGTAATGTAGTCATAGATGGGCTCTGTACTGAGGACAGTAAAGTTGATGTAAATCCCGTTCCCAGGTGGGACTCTGACACTCCACACACAATCTTGAAAGTTAGGATACTCTGCAGGATGTCCTGGAGAGTAAATGGTCCCATTCATGGACGTGATGTTGCCTCCACAGAGAGCTTTGGGGGGGAAAACACATGAACAGAAGTCAGAGCAAACACAGGTCAGAGCATTAGCATAAGCGAACATAATTGCTCTGCTTGATAGTCTAGACAACGATCAACCAAAAATCATTCAAATTGCTCACACAAATGATTTTCTTCACCACATGTCTGTGTGAAAGCACAAATTCTTTCCAAAAAGATACCAGATAAGGTATATGGATACGGATTCACTACATGCACAATTCAGTAAATATTAAGAGAGGGAAGTCAGAATGCATTCACTTGTTATTTGGCAATGTCTATTAGAAGTTTTTCCTCAAAAGATGAAAACTTGTTTGTTCTGGTATCTTTTAATATGGTGTAATTAGACGGTGGATGTATTGACTCAGCCGACTACATAATATGCTTCTTCATGCAGTAATGTTAATATGTCTATTCACTGGTCAAGCTATTTTGTCACTGTTAATGAATCCCTGTGGCAAAAAAACTATAAAACTGAAATTCATTTTTTAAACAAAATGTCATCTGGTGAAACTATGCAAGGATAAGTGCCTTTCAGCCCATTAGTATCTGACAGTGAAGAATATACACAGGGGTCTACGGTGTGTCTGTGTCATTTCAACTTACAATGAGCCAGACTTTCCAAATGAATATTGTATACATAAAAAACAGTTGATCAAAATTCATCTTTGCGAAAAAATGGCAAAACTAAACAATTTTCAAAACCTAATATACCAAAAAGCATGGAACTAAGGCAATGCGGATTCTCGAGCTGGAAATTTCATGCAAGAAAAACAAATGAATTTGATTCAGTTTTACCCAAGGGGGCACCGACTTCCCATCCAGAATGGAGCTGCGACATTTAACTACAGTATATTCTTGAAATACTTCACTGTCATACCCACCTTATCGTAAAGTAAAGACAAAAGAGCAGACTACGTTCATGACCTTATTTTCTTAATTGTATGTGGCAGTATTTAAGGTTTATGTTAAGTCTACATGACAGAATTGTCAAACCACAATTTAAAATTGTGACCGCAGCTTCTTAGGCTAATGAAGACCTGGTGGAGATTTGCTTGTGCAAGACCAAATCTGGGTCATCGAAGAGGCAGGTTCCTGGAAAATGAGGACACCTTTGATCTTGTTTCACACTCCAGGACACAGGTCATTCTGCTGCTGCTGCTGGGGCTCTTTACTGCTTATTCTCAATTCTAGTCAATGACCTCCTTGCAGATGAGGCTTCACAACAGTCAAAAGAATACCTTGCCAAACACAGACAACTTCAAATGCATTACAGCTTTGGTGAATCTGGGCTCTGTCTTGGTTTGTGTTGTGAGTGCTCCCAACAGTAGAAAATTAATTAAGTTCTGTGTTTTAAATAGCTGCATTCCCTATGAATCTGTGAACATCACTATGTCACATGTTTAGCAGACTAGAGGCTCTCATGTGCAAAACCCATTAATACTGCTTTTACAGGACTGGCTTAGAGAGCTGTTTCGATATTTATACCTGTTGAGTTCTGTGATGGTGCTACGACCCTCTTTAATGTCAAACTATCTTGCTCCTCTACAACCAAAAACAGGAGTGATAGTCAGTTTTACTGCAGTCCCATAACAGTAAATCCCAGTCAGCTGTGAAATGATTCTTTGGAGAGACAGAGGAAGTGACAAGCCCCTACCTTCACAACGTGGCACCGGGTAGTTCCAGTTCCGGCTAATCCCATGCAGGCAGGTGAGCGAGGCCTCCCCAATCAGGGAGTACCCCGGCAAGCACTCGAACGACACTGTCAGGCCCACGCTGAAGTCGCTTCCAATCACAATGCCGTTACGGAAGGGCCGGGGGTCAGGACAGCTCTGCAGCTGATAGGCTGAAAAAATCAAAGCCAGGACTTTCAGTGAGCTTGTCTCCCAGCTGATGTAAAACTGAATGTGAAGTTAAACCCTGCAGTCATACACGTAGGGGGTAAAGCAATCAAAGTGCAATCAAAGGAAGTATCCTTCAGTAACAAATTCTCAAATTATCAAGACACATTTTCTTTTACATCTAAATGAACTACAGAATGTAATTCAGTGAGTGATGTAAAAAGTATATAAGGTACTGTATGGAGAGATACAGCCAAACTACACTGCACATTAAATTGTCCTCAAGTGTCTTTTTTCCCAAAAAGAGGGCTCCATTGAAGACACAATTTAAGCTATTGTCCATTCTCTCTCTTAAGCTATCTGTAGATTTTTTAGTAGAATAATAGTTTGATGTCATATAAAAGCTGACCCCTGGATTAAATCAATATTCTTGTTTAACAATGACCAACAATGAAATGCAAGAGTTTTTTCTCCACAAACACTGTTTGGCAAAGTCAGCAATTCACAAAATTGATGAGAAAAAAATCTGTTGTACACCTTGCTGCACACTTCTTTCGTCAGTCAGACTTGAGGACAAATGTGGACTGAATCCAGGGGTGAGAGTATTGAACAGCTCAGCAGCAAGCATTAAAATAGATTGTAGAAAGGCACACAGGGGTATGGAGGGCTGGAGCAGCAGCAGTTAGGGAGGTGTGTCGGGTGGGGGGGCTCACCCTGGTAAGTGATGTGGAAGCCGGGCTTGTTTTGGGAGTAGTCACTGTGGAAGAAGAAGCTGGTCTCGTGGGTGGTGCTGAAGAAAGACTCCGGGACCAGGGGCCCGCTGAACCTGTCAATCACGGTTCCAGTCTCCAGGGATCCGCTCCGCACCTCCAGGTAGTCATGGATGGCCTCCGTGGAGAAGTTCAGGAATTGCAGGTGAATTCCTGTAGCGCAAAGGCAAGAAAGAGTCCAACAAATGAGGGTGCATAGATATCCCAAAGATCTTTTTTGGTTTGTTTTGATAACTGACTGTCTTTGCATTCAGTCCAAATTATGCAGTCAAAACAAGCATGGCCCTGCTCGCGTACCAAAGCCAATGGGAAGCTTGACGGTCCAGGTGCAGTCCAACCCGCTGGGGTAATTTCCGGGAAAGCCAGGACTTAGGATCACACCGGTGAAGTCTGTCATGGACCCGCCACACTGAGCTGTGAAGACAAGGCCCCACACCAGGACATCTGAACTTTGAACACACTGCAGTTGATCGGAACGGATCGGAAGTTCCAAACAAATAATCGGTAGGATAATTTTCAGACAAACCCTATGCAACGCATTCCACAACAGTATGTCTGTTTGGGATCTGATTAGTTTTAAAAACAAATTTTTAGCAGATATTGGTCATGATGTGACCACTCATGCCTTAGATCTTCACCAATAACTAATAGAGTTATTATCCATATTACATACCCTTTAATGTTGACAATATGTGAAAGTTTTTATCAAACGACCAAACAGCAGTGACATCTACTGTAAAGTAACAGGAGCAATGAGCTGCCTAGATAGTTTTATTGCTTGCTCCTTAGTATAACATGCTTAGCTCAGCTGTTTAACATAGCCAGCTAGCTAGCTGTGAATTACAGTTAGCTAGCAAGTTACTTTCTATAGAAGAGCATGACTTTGATGAGAAAAGTTTACCTGACTGTCACATACAGCCAGAGTCTGAGCTCACACACACTACTCACTGTTTGCAGACACCCCGCTGCAACTAAGCATGTTCCAACAATGTGCATCTGTGAACCTGAATTTTCCACACTTATTAGTCTGAAAGCTGATACTGCCCTATCCAACTTCGACTGACGTGCCTGCATTGCTGAAACGCAGCTCTGCAAGTCTGTATTTAAAATTGATAGTAATATGTGCTTCGGACAATCACGACCAAACTAGCAAATGTAAAGCCCAATGCTAACGTTAGGTAGTTTCCAGCAAGTAAAATTAGTTTGTTTCTAGCTAGATGACACTCAGGCAGCTTACCTTAGCTAACTAGCTAGCCTACTACTTACCCAATCAGCTATGGTAGCTATAGTTTCTAGCTAACGTTTTCGCTCATAAAAGTTTGTACCATGTTTGTATTTGTGCACCCGTTGAAGCAGCGTGGTGCAGGCAGATCGGGTAGCGACAGCTCAGGGTGGACCCTGATATGATACTGAAAGGTCTCCAGTTTGGACCAAGCCTCCTCTCGCTCACATATCAGCTGGGAGAAGACGAGGGTAAGTGCAGTGGTAATTGTTTAGCCGCTTTTTAAAGACAATAGTTCAATAACAGGAATAATTTGAGTAGAGTTTGTAGAATTACAGAAAAAGGAACATAGGAAACACTGCCCCATTCTGGCAGTTCTGAACAAACACTCTGAAGCAATGTGCGTAGTAGGCTACATATACCAAGCTACTTCCTCGCAACTTTTGCGAGGAAGTGGCTGACAGGACTCAGACTCCAGAGGGTTAAAAGGTAGTGCTTCTCATTGTGACTCCACCGTGCCAACGGGTCCTCCGATCACTCGATATGGCTGCTGTCCATATTTCGTAAGGGTAAGGGATATCGCCTAATGTTAAAAAGGTGAGTAAGCCTGGGAAGCCAAGCAAAGGAGGCAACAACGTAGTTCTGTGTAATCTGTACGCTCACTGTCCCTGTGATAAAAAAAGCAGTGCGATGTTGAGCGCATTTTCTTTTCTTAGCCTGGGATATAATAGCTGTATAACAACAGGTCTACAATACATTTTCACAGAAAGTACTTTAGTTACATTTTCGTTTTAACTAGTAATAAACTGTAAACAATCACCACATCACAAAATTAAGTTTAAGATTAATTTTAATATTTTGGGAAAGGGGGGAGACATGGGCTGCGTTGGGTGGTTGGAGGTGACAACACAATATACAGTACTGCTGGAAAATGTTGCTAGGGTCCACAAATATACTGCAGTATACCATAATATTGGATATCTGCCCAAGGGTAGATACCTGTATAATTTACTTTAGTGGCTAATGATATCTGAACTATACATCCTTTTGCAGTGATTCACTCCACAGTGACATTTGCATGGCCACTGTTTTCAGGGGTTCAGCACCTCTGAGTGAATGAATTTCCATTCATTATTGGAAGTGCATTCTCTGGCATGTAGTGTAGGGCTTTGCATGTAAACTATAACATTGTGCTTTTGGAGGGCCAGTCCAGGTACAGAAGACAGCACTTCACTGGGTCCATTTCGTTTGTCTTTCGTTTAGAGAACATTTTTGCTCAGTGTTTGAAGGACCAAGACTATGTATACACCAAGCCTCTGTGTAGCTTCTGTGTCTGGAAAATGACCCTGTGCCACAAAGCATTGAGATGACTGTAGAGAAATGAAGTGGTGTCTTCTGTTAAAAATATACAACAGGTGGCTTTATTCATTTCATAGAAGAGGAGGGAAGAACTGGGGGTGTGGCACATGCGCTTCAGCTTTGTCATGAGCTCAGCTTCAAAGAGTATGACAGGAGGGAGATTAATGTGACATAGGGACCAAACTAAACAAATAAGTAACTGGGAATATGAGAATATGTGGTCCTTCATCAACCGTGAACCTTACATGCAGTAAACAGTACCCAGAGCACATGCATCACCACCTCTGAGCGCTGTGAGCCCAGAAATTTGTTCCAAAAAAGTCACCACCAGGCTGACAAGACTTCAGATTTTTTTTTTTTTTACAAACTTGTTTTTTACAGTTCAACAAGTTTGGCGGAATGACATTTGGCGGAATGACTTTGCTGTCTATCTGCATGGGGATTTACATTTCCACTATTTGACTAGTTACACACATTGTTTCTACAAGGCAGCATTAGTAATCATCCTTATTTTGGTAAAAGGCAAAAGATGGGGCTGAAACAAAAAGATGAATGTATCCATTATTGTGAACTTTGTAAATATAAATGTGATAAGCTATTAGGCAAACAGAATCATTTTCCTTTGTTACAAAATGAGGGAATGTTATATGAGGAGATTCTCTGTCCAATTATCTAATTACATCTAATTGATAAATGTCCTGTCTCATGGAATGTCAGTGTAGGCCAAGGCTGGCAAGTATAAAATCAAGCATAAAACATGGCAAGTGGTCAGGAAAGAACAAAAATGATATTCAACTTGATGCACATGATTTATGGTCTTGCCACCATAATTATGGGCAATTTACCTTCTTTTGTTTGAGAACCAAGTGACATTTTGTTTGAAAGAGCAACGTTTTTGCAATTTGTTGTATTCTAAAACAGTCCATTTCGATTTGGATTTAATTGCACATTGAAATCAGATAAAGGTGGAATGATTCCTGGCTTCCCTGCTGATTGGTCAAGACGCATTCCAACCATGCCGCTACGTACTGTGACCTCACTTCAGAAAGAGTTACTCAAAGCACCTGAATCAATAGTGCAACATTAATATGGGGTATGCAGTTGGATAAAACTTCATTAACATGGAGGATTTTGCTGTCACACTTGATCTTTCTGACCTGACGTCTTTTAATGAATGGGTAGAATACAAACTGACACACAAAACTGGAGGAAGAGGCAATCACACAGGGAAAAAAATGACTAAAAATGAAACAGAATGAAAAGTACACAGCAAAATAATCAGGGCTATTAAATAAAGAGTTCAATGACTGGTCTTTGGGAAACAGAACAACTAAGGGGAGTTGTATGCAGTCCTTTAGGACATTTATGGGCTGCTCAGCTGGCCTGAGTAGCAGTTTAAACTTGTCCTGCTTAGTTTATCCTGTCCTTGATTTATGCCTAAATTAAAAGCTTAAGAGTTTACCATTTGCAACAATGTGTCCTTTGGGGCTGTCAGAAAATGAAAGAGACAGGGTTGGAATAAAACCAATAATTATCCAGTAATAACGGAACTAGACTTTGCCATTCTCAAGATTTCTGAGGCGCTGGTCCAAGCCACACCAGCGGATGCAGCAAAGACAGCATGAATCAACATGCAGCTGGCCTCTACATGAGTGGGCAAGCTGAGAGTTAACTCCTTCAGTTTGAGTGGGAATGCAGGGAAATGCCTCCCCCACCCCGCATTGCAAGAGAACTGTAATTTGGAATTCCACAAGAACAGAACTAGGCAAGCTTATGTAGATTCATGTCAGAGAATGCTGGAAACTATTTGTGTCCTGCACTCTCTGCCTTAAAAAAACCAATCTGCCTTCAAATTGCCATTGCCTAGCCCAAATCTCCACTGCAGGAGGACTCCCAGACATACAGAAGCACCATGTTGTACTGTACACTTATACTCACACATAAGGAAGAGAGTATCCTCTCTGCAGTGCTACACCTGATATACACAGTGTAATTTCCAAGGTGTGCACTGATCCTGAGATTGGTCTATAGGCCTGTGAGCTGTGGTAGACCTCTCTACTGAAAATGAACGGTTGGAGCATCATCTTCACAGTACCAGTCACATTACATCACAGTCAGTGTTGTGTGTAAAGGCAAGTAAACAAATATACTAGACTCACTGGACTAGAGAACACTTTCCTTATTGGGGAGGCTTTCGAGAGTGGTATTATAAATTGCGCGGAAAATGGCAACTCTATGTTGCATGTGACAAAATTTAAAAAAGCAAACAGTTTAAAGTTTACACGTGAAATACATTTCATCCTCATTTCTACATTTTTCACATGGTTGCAGATTTTGATCTAAAATGTCAGCAAGCGTATTAGCTACATACCATTAGGAAAATGATTAAATGGAATTTCTCTCTCAGAAGATTAGAGATTAGCTTTTACATTTGAAATCAGAAATTAGACTGAAACACTCTCTCTGTGACTTGAGCTCTTGTTGAAGTATGAAAGCTCACAGCTTGAATAGCTGAGGATCTCTGAAGACATTAAGGTGTGCCTCTTCCTCTTTCTTCACTCATGCTACATTTAAATATTAGTGTTCAAATTAAACAAGGCAAGCTCCTTTTTCTAGGCCTTTTTCATAAGTGATGTGTAAACATCTGGTGCGTGTATAATTCAACCCTTGAGTTCAATGACTGAACTCAGCTTCACAAGAATTACAGCTGTGTTGTGCTGAAACAGTTGGCCTGGGCGCACCTCACTCCCAGTTTATACTCCTTTTAAGAAGTACATCACACATCACTAGTTTTAGCTCTTTTATCGTTTGATATTTCATTAATTTTGCCCTCCAGTGATTTCTTTGATGGGGGGTTGAGAGTCATACGTTATAAAGTATGCTAATTACACCTTTAGATGATAGTTTCTGTTTGGGTGGGTGTTGCAAAATATATCACTCTAAAATTTCTATGAAACTGAAATAAATCTCTATGAGACTGAAATAAATTACTGGTTTGTCTAAAGTACACTGTAGTCCAACAGAACATCCATCCATAGGTCTTAATACCATAATATCCAAAGTATTGTTTTTCTAATTAATTGCAAAACCATCTCTACAGACTCTTTTTGCTAATGCTATGGATATAGCCTATTCACATGTTACATCTTTTATTTATAGACACTGGCTTCTAGGCTTTGGTGAAATGGCCATTTTAAAGATGTACCGAGACACAGAGGCACAGGGTAATTCCATCTTCGCACTGGTCCAGGCATGCAGGTTATGTAAGGGTTCCCCTGAAAAAAAGTGAAGGCAGGTTTATTACTAGCAGTTAAACATTCCACAAGCAGTGTCACTCAGTACAAAGCAAACCAAACACCCCACAAGCAATATCACTCAATACAAAGCATACCAAATACTTCACAAGCAATGGCACTCAGTTACAAAGCAAACAGTCATGGAAACTTATGAAGCTAACACACAGAGCTAGAATTAAAACTCCACTACCACTACCACTGTGGCAACATCAAAAGGGCCAACTTCTATTTACTTTGTATTTATTTTCTATTACCTACTGTATGTGTTTGTATTTATCTGGCCTTCCAGTCTAAACTAATTAAAAATCATTAGCATAAACACTAAATGTCTAAGTAGTACTGTTGTATATGAGACAGCTACACAGGCCACAAAAATGAAGACAGGCATTCCCCCAATGGTGTCCTTTTAAACAATTATCACAGCCAGTCTCCTGGTTTTATAATGACAATCAGCAGTGAACTCTGAACGGGTGAAGGCCACAGGTTAAGTGCCATAGATCTAAATCACACCGGTTTCACCAGTTTCTACAGCTCACACTGTTGGCACTGGGATGTGTGCCCCGACTTTAACTGCCAGCTGAAGGCCATCTCTGATACAGCCATGGTGCACACTGCCGAGGACTGGCAGCAACATCACAAGGAGCTGGGGTTTGCGAGCGGAGCCGCACAGAGAGCCCTGACTGGCTTACCTGCAGGGAGTAGCCTTGCTCACACTGGAACTGCACCACGTCGCCCACCATGTAGCGGTCGCCTACTTTAATCCCATAGGTGGGGGTCTGCGGCTCCGGGCAGGAATCCAAACCTATCGCTTCGGACAGAGGAGAGTGGATTTGTACAAACATGAGCGGCTGGGGACTGCTCAAAACTGATGTCACACAGCTAGAATTGAGAGTGACATCAGAACCTCTTTACTGGCAATCTGGGCTTTTACAATCATAAATAAATTCATTAATATCGAACTCATAAAGTAAAATGCTATTTATGTGAGAGAAATGAAACTATTTTTTCAAGATTGTTTAATCTTTAGCACTCTCCAGTAAGTGTAGTGCCAGTGATTTAATACTTGATTACATTAAAATGCAGAGGCATGACGAAAAACAACAAAAAATTTACAACTGGATCCTACATTTGTCTGCATACAGTAGACTACACTGTCAAAGCCCATGAAGAATTACAATGAGGGAAATATTGTCCTGAAGTAAGACTTAAAATTCCATTTTGAATCCCTCTGAATATCTGCAAGATCACACTTAAATATCACATGTCATAGTATGTGTTTAACATGACTATGGAGACCCAGTCATGCAATGGCATGTGAAGGCAGCTATGAAGCTTATATATAAAAGGTGAGCTGTGTTACAGGATAGGAGAGGCAACACTTTCTTACTTCTCAACTCTGCTGTGAGTGCTTTTAAAAACACTCCCTCTTTGACACACAACAAAACAGACATTTCCTGTGAAGACAGTCAGCAGCTTGATGCGATTGTGTTGGCTGGTGAAACATTAAAATATTACCCCTTTAAAACCTCGCTACAGCTTTTTTGCATTTTTACCGAGCACAGATGACAATGGAGAAGAGCAGTAGCAGCAGTGGCAGTAATTGCAGTGATAAGGCTGTGACAAAGCCCAGCCTGAGCAGGGGCCGGCTAGATGGGACACATTCATCCAACAGAGACATAAAGCAGAAAGACTGATACCTCTGCTGGGGAGCAGCGTATCTGCAGCAGTACTCAAAGCGTGCATGCAGACTGAGAGGGTACGGCTGGCCCTCCACCAGCTCCCACACCCAGGCCATACTACCCCACGTGCCCATGCGCCCACATGCCTACACACCCACACGCTATACCTGTATACTCCAGGTGGAACCCCGCTGCAGAAACGCTGATGTCCGACTGGAAGTTCAGGTACAGGTTGTTGGAGGTGCTGTTCAAGAGCTGCGGGATTGTAGTCCCTGAAAATTCAAGAAAAGCAGTTGGTCATTTGCTCAACATTCAGACTGTTTACATCCTGAGTGTGTCAGTTAGACACATACATAAGAACATGCATAAGAACATAACAATTCTAATGGGGGGGAAACTGGCCATTCAGTCTAGTTTGAGTAATACATTATTGAAAACATAAAAATGAACAGGTACATGTACCTGTTAAGCAGGAAAATGCATGCAGAACTGGAAAATAACCTGAATCTAAAACATGTTTATGAAAGTAGAAATATAGGTTTAATACCAGCAAAACAGGTAAGCATTAATGTATGCTTACAGGTGACATGATCAGGTAGTGTGCCATTCCCATAAATCATTGCATTTCTAGAGCCCCTTTCAGACATGCACTGAAAGCCAGAACTTATCTAGCCATTACCCGGAGGAGCTGTATGTGAGAACGCAAATGTCTGAATCAGTCGGACTGGACATGAGACAGACTTCACTCTGCCAGTTGCTAGTACAAAGTCCGTCTAATGTTGGATTGAGTCCATGTGTGAATAGAGCAGGTCATTTTCCGGAGAATTCACAGCGAGCGAGTGGGCGTGTTGATGACGTTTCTATCAAGAATACAAACATCTGCTTCGTACTCTTTTCTGCTTGCCTGCAGAATACTTTATGTGAACTCGTCAATACTTTTCACTGCAAGTGGTATCTAGCTGAAAAATTACCACGAGGAAATCTGGACGTTTCTAAACTCGCAATTATTTCACACAACAATGTAACATACTACAAATGTAATGATTAATGATCGCAGACTGGGTATTACACTGAAAAATAGCATGCAGTATACAGTATATACTTGTGTAGTACGCAGTACACAGTATGCAGTGGGTGGTTTCGAATACAGCAGCATACTTTCTGCGTCATGTCCTGCCTCCTGCATGCTCTACCCAGGCGCCGCCCCTCACCTAAACCAAATGGAATATTTCCAATAGGTGAGAACGCATCTGACACGGACAATCTCCTGTTGTGTGCTACATGTGTGAAAGGGCAACTCCGGACAATGTCC
The DNA here is from genome assembly GCF_013368585.1 of Megalops cyprinoides. Taxonomy (NCBI): domain Eukaryota; kingdom Metazoa; phylum Chordata; class Actinopteri; order Elopiformes; family Megalopidae; genus Megalops; species Megalops cyprinoides. The sequence goes on along the minus strand of NC_050603.1, from coordinate 26,264,089 downwards.
GGACCTGATTCTCCAGACATTGTCCGAAGTTCATATGTGAAAACAGCTTAGTACTATTTGACCACTGGTTAAGTGATCAATACTGGTCATGTGACTGCAGTGAGACAGCTGCCAGCCATGCTCAGGGGTACCTCCAGAAAGCATGTTGAGGGAGTGGCAAACGAGCTGTTCCTTGCAATGCTGTATGTTTTGCTATATGACGTTCTACCATCATTGCATCAAACGCCTCCCTCATTAATGATTCATTTCTCCCTCAACAAGAACATTTTTCAAGGGCGGTCTGTGAATTTCATATTCTTTGGAAAGAGGAACCATTTCTGGGAATGCCTGCAGACCTGCTCATCTATCGTCATTCTGTATGATTGGACCCCCCGGGGATGAGGGGAAGCCTTGGCTCCCAAGAGATGGCCTCGTTACGGTGAGCCCCCCTTGCTTTGTTACCCAGATGCTGACTGGGGCATCTCAGCAGGTGCATGTTGTCATTGTGCTTCAGCAGGCTATGAAAGGCTTTGTGGATAAACAATGTAGCGCCAAAGCAGTGGGACGTCGTTCCTGAAAGACTGACATTTATTGTCAAACCCAGCCCATGATTAGCCAGAGTGAGGAAGCGCACATGCTTTCCACTGGATCCTGTGATGCCATGAGCCAAGAAACTGACATTTGCTCACGACACGTATGAGGCAGAACATGCCCTAGACGTTGTGTACTGCTGGCACATAACTCTGCTTGAATAAGTAATGACAAGCTGGCATATTATGAGTGACTGAGGAACAGGCCAGCCCTCTGTGTGCTTTCCCACTCATAGAATGACCAGCTGGGGACTGTGCACTGTCAGTACTCTGGCCCCCTAGCTGTTTTGGTGTTCTCCCTGTCTGTCAGAGTCATTCATGTGCTTTTGTTTACTGTTCCCATGTGTTCCAGCCCTGTCCCCGCCCACCTGATTTCCTGATCACCTCCACCTGCCTGCCTGCCCACCTGCATCTCATCTCCTCATCAGCCCAGCCCTATATCTACCCTGCTTGTCTCTGTCTTGTTGCCAGTTTGTGTCAGTGCTTGCCCTGTTATGGTCCTGCCTTGTTTCTCATGTTGTTGTTCCCGTACCAATTCCTGCCTGACTTCATACCTTGTCACTACCTGCCGTCCTGCCTTGGTCGCCTGATCTGCCTGCCTACCTGGTTTCGACCCAGCCTGTTCCTGTCTCTGAACCCTGCTCCTGGTTTGTCTTTGCCTCGGACTGCCTTCCTGGTTTTTTGACTCTGCCTGTACTGCCACCACGAACTCGCCTGGTCTGTGTCTGAGTCCGTGCCTGCCCCCTGACAGTGCACATTGTGTCCACTGCATCACATGATTTATAAATGGGCAATTACTAAAAAAACAAATAAAAAACAGTAGTGTGCATGCTTTCTCAATAAAACCTTCACAGATTAATATAACAGACAGTCTGTGGTAGTCCAACAGCACTGTGTTCTCAATTTTTCAGTGCAACAGGGTTTGATTTCAGGAACTGAGAGACGGATATGCAGCTAGTGGAACATTTGGCATTTAATACAGGGAGTGATCAAACTCTTTGGCATGGATTTATACAGAGCCACCCAGACATGGTGGTGGGAAGCACTCACTGAGGCACTCCCATCCCTGGCAACATGCTCAATGATCCCTACAGCCTACTGACTCAAAATGTGAACATATAACTTTTTAATAACCTCATCTGCGTTATTTACCTGAATAGCTTCCAAGTCTTGGGGCGTTGTTATCTGCCCCATCGTAGAAGTCCAGAGAGTCCCAGTTGTGCTCTGTGGCGAAACTTATAACTTGGACCTGAACAGGAGAGGGGGAGAAAGAACAACTCAGTGCCACCAATAGAGGTTATCTCACCACAGCAATACCCTCAAACAGGAAAACCCAGTGAGCAAACAAAAAAAGAACAGTCACGAAATCAACAAATGAAATAGTAATAAGAAATAGAATTCAAAAACAGGAGTTTCATTTCAAAATACACTTTTCACAATAAATTAAACATTTGTCTTTTTCATAATTAATCGGGTATTAAGAATTCCCTTTATTAAAGTTTCAGCTTCTTATGCTGCGTACACTTTCAAACCTCAGACATTTAATTTGTAGGACTTCAAACGGCTGAGACTCTCACTTGGATTCCGGCTCCTTCGGGCACGGAGACCTTCCACACACAATTCAGATTGTTGTCGTAGGGCTCTGGGTAGCCGGGAGACAGGATGGTCCCTCTGCGAGCTGTCAGCGCTCCGCCGCAGGGCACTGCAGGGCACATTTAAGGCAGGGATGTTAGGCAATATGGTGAATGGCGTAGCGAACGACACAGAGCCCTTGCGTCACGGCCTCCCCTGCCAGCAGAAGGGAAAGTAAATTGAAACAAGGACCTGAGCGCGACAGAACAAGGCACGGGTCTGGCAAACGCAATGGTGTGACCAGCGATGGCAGATGCGGGCCATGACATCCAAAGTAAAAAGTTTCAAAAGCAACAGAATAATGAACATGTCCTTAAAGAAATGATCTGTATCAATATGTTAGAAATAAAAAAGTAACAGCTCTTAACAGGCAGGTTATCTTATGAACATATCACAGGATGTATTTCAAGGTGCATACCCATATTTACTATAGACATTGTTGCACTTTCATATATGCAATTTTATGCTTATATTGTAGAATGTATTTTCCAATATATTGCAGTTGTAATTTTATATATTGCAATATACAGTACATGCATGATTTATGTATGAAGGTGGGGGCAGTTGTTTTTTTTTCAACAGTTCATATGACACACTTTGTAATATGTTAAAAATGTTATTAAATTTTGAATTTGACACTTTAACTCATACAGTTTTGTGCCGAGAATAACACTGCTCTAGATTATTGCTCTAGAGAAATAAGGCATTTAAATTATTGTAGAGGCCGATCTGAATTTGTATGATTCATAACCACTTGGAGAAAATGTGTTTATTAAAAACTAAAGCACTGTGTATTTTTCCACTTGTACACATTTGTGTCAAAAATCAAACAGAAATAAAATCAATGAGACATAAGGCAACATCAGTATAAAATTCACAGCCAAAAAATTACCAGTTTGTTATCTGATTAAATTTTGGTTGAATGTAATGTCCATGTGCACTTGAAATACTGCTGAGATGTAAATGAAAAAGGCAGCTAGCCTCACATGAGCTAGTTTTACATGATTGTCTGCACAATTAGAGGTTTAGCAAATGGATGACACATAACATGGGTTCATAGTTGGATATGAACCATATCAGAAAAGATACAACAGATTAGAGGGGCGAGCATGCAAGATTAAAGGAAACCTGTGTGCAAAATTGCACTTAGTGATCCTCCTCACCCTCACGAGAATGTCTAGATTAAATTACACGGGGAAAATGAGACAGGCTTATCCTTGGTTTTACAGTGGCTAGCTTGGCAGGCCTGGACCCACGCCTACACAGCAGAGACTTAGGCAAATTTCAGGATTGCCCATAGGCCCCACAGTTAAAATTCTGTGAAATATTCACTTTGTATCATCCCAACATAGATAAAAACAAGCAATCCCCATATCACTGAAAATGGTTCACAATAAATAGCTACATATGGAGTATATGGTCAGTTATATGAATAATTGTTTGGCACCATGCAAACACTATGATATAAGGCAAAGTTGTTCTCATAGAGCATTGACACAGTAGGTTGCATTTACTATGATCTATGTATTTTAACATATAGAAACTTTATATGTTACTTCTAGTCAATTTATAGATACTTTATAGACACTTTATGTGATATGTAAGATAAATCTAGCATTGCTGTGTCAGTATGTTGTTTTTCTGCAATTTTCACTCTAGGCGAATATCTACCTTGTGCAACTCAATGGCATGTTGCAGTCCCTTTTCCATTTCCATTCCAGTTTTCCATTTGTTTCATTTCAAAAAGTGTTGTTTTTGGGAAATGGCATTAATTGTGGAAGCAGATAGCAGGATCCCAGCCCAACTCTGCCACCTTAAACAATACCATAAAGTTGATCCTTTGCAGTTTTTGTCTCAATACTCCTTACAGAACATGTTGCTATGTTTTCTTCCATACTGTCAAAGCAGAGGGCCGGAGGAGGAAACTGCACAAATTGCTCCTGAGTGATTTCACTAGCCTAGGAGACCAACAGCCAACCCATGTGATGTGTGACAATATCATGTCGAGAAGGGATTGGCTGGAGTTTGTACTGTTCTAATAAGGCAGACAGGAAAGGTGACCTCATATTACTTTCAGTGAACAGAAGCAGTGAACAGAAGCAGGAGACACTGGTTGAAATGGCTAAAAACTACAACACAGTTCCCAGTGAAGCTAGTAATTCATCACACAGAAAGTCAAAGGAAGGACTGACTAGTCTGAATTTGCAGCAATGTCAGAAACAGAAGGGATCCTTCAAGATCCATCTTGAGTGACAGATTCACTCTGGGTTATGGGCCAAACAGCGAGTCAAGATAGTGTGGATGGCCTGTTCCCCTCTTTATTCTTGTGTATTCCACAGAAGGAACACAGATCACATGATATAATGAATTAGTTCTGTAAGATATCATAATGTACATCCTTCCAGATTCCAGCCCATTGCAGCCTGTGTCCTTCCATTTAATGCATTCCCACTGTCTGAATGAACTAAGGAAGACAGAATGTGAGGAATGGCATAGAAAAAGGTCAACACCAGCTATTAAATACATTGCACCATTTCAATACACGTGTAGTTTGCACTTATACACACCTTGCAACCACTTTCACTCCTGGAATGACATCACCCAGAAAGGTGCATTCTGGGCTGCATGGGCTAGTCTGGGGGAGTCTGGCAGCAGCTCCTGCTGGTAAAACCACAGACCCACTGCTAATCTGATTATTACCTTTAAGGGGTCTACATGAGTCTCTCCCCTGGGACCACTCTCCAAAGGTACACTCTTTCCACCACATTCTCTATCTCCTTGTTTGAGAGTGGACTGCCCCCTAGCACAAGAACACTGTGGTTTTCTACTACTTTTACATTTACATTTACATTTACATTACATTTACTACTTGGTTTCTACCTTTGGTATGTCACTTCTTAATAGCATGCATTTCCACTCCCATCACTGTCCTGCCTGCGGTCCTCATGCCTCTTGATACTATATTTGTTTATGTCTCTGTTAACCTGTTCAATTTTCCTCCAACAACCCCTGTAATTCTCCCTATTATTTACAGTTTGTTCATCCTGTGTTTAATCTGTTCTCAGTTTAATTGTAGACTTTATTTGGCACCGTTTCTCATTACAGTGAATGCATTGTACAAGTAACTCAATAATGAAAACAGCAATGATAAAACTGAATTAGCATTTCAATAATAATAACAACAGACCAGCCACCTGTCTGACCAAGTTTTCCCCTGCAAATTTAGACGTACAAGACGTACAGGCATTATATCATTATAGATGATCTAGGCCTGTTCCCAAGTCATTTATTGACTTATAATAGAAAGTTTAAATTCTGAAGGTGCAAGACCCACCAGTACTAGTGATGGCTGGTTTTGTTGAAATAAGTCTTGCTTGACACCATTCCACAAATTCCTCTTAAGGTGATCACAGCACAGGAAAGCATGACAATGCAAAGATAATGGAAAGAACAAAAATGACACTCAGTCTCAATTTTTTCCCAATCATTTCTTGCAAGGTCACAGGAGGAAGGGAACATGGTGTATTGTGGAGACTATTATGCGAAATATGCTGCAGCCCGTGGCCTGGCTAGCAATCTGCATCTATTCACTTCACCTCATACAGTGCATGCATTCTATCATATTTATGCAAAAACACTCAGAAAGGAACATCTTTTCTGAATATAAATGTCAGTCCCTGAAAGGCCCCGATAGGGAGCTGTGCTAAGCAATTTTCTCTTGTTTATTGAAGGCTTGCCAGTATTGTCTTCAGTGCCATATGCAGCAGGAGAGAGGATCTGTCAATAGAGGAGGCATTGCTGGGTATCTAATGCTGCCAGGACACCCTCCTCTGCACATAAGTGATGGTATCTGTCAAGGACAGCAGGATAATCTAGAGGTCAACGCCAATCACTTTGTTTAAACAGCTAAGAGCAGGTAGGGACATGATGATTGATGTCTAATATTGGAGATGAAATGCTTTAGGTATTCAAGAGAGGAAAAGAGAGCGAGACATAGGGAGGCAGAAGCGAAGAGAGGGAGGGAGAGAGAGAGAGAGAGAGAGAGAGAGAGAGAGAGAGAGAGAGAATGCAGTCCAAGACGTTTGCGACAGACACTTAAATTATTAAACAAATTCTGTTCAGGGCAATATCAGACTCATTCATATTTCACTCCTGATATATAAAGTGCAGCAAGCTCTCCGGTAATCAGGAAATACACCTTTCACCTTTCACCCCTCGGTTCAGGGCAGCATTTGGAGAGAGAGAGAGACTGCGGAGGCGGGAACTGCCTTGGTGCAGAGAATACTCAGCAGTATTGCTTGTCAGGCCGCTCCAGCTCATAAAAGTGGCCAGTAATCAGTGCAGAGCACTCTAATGCATGGACAGCGCCCTTTGTTCCATGAAAAGAGTAACCGGGGGAGGGAGGGGGTATGTTTGCTGTGATTGAAAAATATCATTCTTAAAGTGGAAAGTACATGGTACTTTGAAGAGACCCTGTAGAAACACTTGCTACACCTAGTGGAAGAGGAGGGCACTAAGGGGTCAAATTCACTCCAGTCTCCCACAGTGGCCTCAGCCCCATTGCCTTGCACCAAACACATTCAGAGGAAAAATTGGTCTGTAATGTAATGACTTTTAGAGGGTACTTGCAATAACAGCACAAGCCAACTGTTCAGAATGAGGATGTGCATAAATGAGAGTGAGATGGATAAAATGGAGCTTTCTTACCTTCTGGAATTGGGAAAAAATATTTCATGTGATTTACAAAGAAATAGGATCTTTTTTGCTGTCATGAAATCAAAGGAAATCTTTAAAGAAGTTGTGTTTTCTGCATAGCCTCTGAGTGGCGTATACTTTAAAGCCATTTACCTGGAAATTGCAGTACATATTACAATGTAATATGCAATGATAATTTCTCAGCTGTTGGCGGAGAGAGATCTCCTATGATTGTGACTGGTGCACATGTTATTCTAAACACCCCCCCCCCCATACACACTTCACACTCTTTAAACCTGATGACTGCTCTGCCAAAGGGGAAATAATATGTCATTTGTCATCATGGGATTGTGGGAAAAATGTCCCCAAGTCAAGCTTTGTCTGTTTCATGTCCATGCTTGTGTCCATAATTAGCCAGGTTCATGACAGAGTCACATGGATTGACCTGCCTCTCATAATGTCAGGACAGGGTGCTTTGGATGTCCCAGCAGACCTTGGGGCATGCGCTCTTCATACTCACCGATGCACGTGGGCAGTGAGTCATTCCACTGTGCCAGGGCGTTGGGGACCGTTTCGCAGCGGATGGCGATGGAGCCATGTAGGGTGTAGCCCGGGTTGCACTCAAATAGCACGACAGCACCAACCGCAAAGTCATTCCCGATCCTCTTCCCGAAGCGCGGCTCGGGGACCGAGCTGCACTGGGTTGAACTAGTCCTGGGGACAGCTGGGGGGAAAAGGCGCCAAAAGGTGACAGGTAAGATTCTGTGGGATATAGAGGGATGGCCTGACATCCTTGTACTTCAAACAGAGATACTCACCCAATGACAGCAACTCATTATCGTCATTTAGCAGAGTCTCTTATCCAGAGCAACTTATATGAGTTACATTTTTCAATCCATGTATACAGTGTTACTAATGCAAATCTGAGGTAGGTGCCTCGCCCAAGGATATAACAGCAGAGGCCTAGCTGGGAATTGAACCAGCAGCCTCTGGATTATGAGCCCTGCTTCTTACCACTACACCACAATGCTGGATTTCTGTGGTGAACAGAGGAACCTCAGAGGGTGTAAGTCTTAATACACTCTTCCCTTTGGCCTTTGACGTCACTCTCCTGCAACCACTGAGCAAATTAAGAACCTTGCGGGGGTGACACCTCTATTGTGAGAAATTGCTTGGCAGAGTTGCAGAGTCCAGGGAAGTGTGTGACAGTTTTACTGTCACATTACAGACACCGCAGACCCTCCTGCTAACTTTTCCACACTACTATATTTATTAATAATTTGTCACAAGGTGTGCCCTGATGTAAATCCAGTCTCCTCTGTGCTGAAAGGGAATGTGTTTGCTCTTCTGAAGGTAGCCTTCTTGTTGATGCTGGGGAGAGGTTAATTTGTTCAGGGGATTCCTACATCTTTAATGACGTATGGGGATATCAAAAGTGTGCTATTCTTAGCTTTTGTCTTTATACCAGTCATCAAATGATGGTATTCTTGAGTATTTCCAGACACCATAGAGCATTAAATGCAAATGTTACAGAAAATATTCCGAAGGACCCTTTTTTGAGATTCAGTCATTGACTTTAGTGACATTGAAGTATATACTTCTTTTAAAAATGAAGAGATAATTGAGGTACCAAATTGGTATAAAGTACTCATATCCTTGCTAAACAAAGAAATTTGTACCTGGGTATTGTGTCCCAATAAAGAAGAATTGTTGTTTTCTCCCAGAAGCAATTATTAGTGGGAGTTTGAGCGTCTCCTGCATGACACATATTCATTTTTAACTCGACCCACGCAAGTAACTTGCTGTACTGTATGATTTGATTTTCTCCCTGCTATATTTCTCAAACCCCTGGCAACGGCTGCTGTCAGAACAGCCATGGGAGAAAGATGACTGTGTCTAAGCCTTTTTCTCTTTAACAATAAAAGCATATGGCACACAGAAGTGGAGCTTGGGTTTTTAACAAGGTTTATACATGTGAAATATGTATAAACTCTTGCATTGTTGAAGTTGAAATGTCCCCAGAAGATGGGAATGTGTCAGCAGCTGTGTGAGATGGTGGGCAGCTCAGTCCTAATAATTCAAACCAGACAGCATAACGACATACGGTTTTCAGAGAATGCTTTGTTTGGCAGACCCTGTGTGTGAAAGGGTGTTGCTTTCATATTCACTGTTGGAAACCATCTTCTGTCACTTCAGTTCCGTTTTATTGGACAGTCACAGCTCTTCAAAAAAGCAATATTTAAAGTGATACCCAAAGGCCAGGAGTAAAATCTTACCTTGGTACACGAAATGAAAGCCTTTGGCCGTTTCCGGCCCGACTGTGGTGAACTTGATGGTGACTTGGTTCCCTGTGCTTAAAGGCAGAGACTCTCCTAAAAAGGAGAGAGGAAGAACATATGAATATATGAATATAAACATATGCATTTATTACACTTTAGCTTTTTTATGTTTAATGGATTTTGTGTTTGTTCCAAATCCACCCTAGAGTAAAGTGAAGCACTCGTTTTTAGCGCCCATTTGACGCTAAGGACCCCTCGCGGGCGCCTTTGATCTCCCTTTGTACTCAGCCTCACATTTGGTCTTTCATGGGCAAATCAAATGAAATGTTGTATTTGTGCAGGGCATAAAGGTGCGTGGAGAGTGCTTTGATAAGTGGCGGCCCCTCTCTTATTGATTGTCAATGAGGTACTTTCATCCCACCTTTTATTCCCCTCGTCTCAATCACTTTCTCTCACTTTCTTTTATCTCGGGGGGTGGACGGGAGGGACAGGGGGACGGGACACTCCACGCTCTACCAACACTCTCTTTCCATGAGCTCAAAGTAACAGAGATAATACATGTGTGACACACTGGTCCTGGCCCCGTACCCCAAGCACAGCTCCAAGTGCCAGAAATGCAGACAGCAGGCAGTGCTGGGTGTGCAACGTGTGGCCAAGCTTGTTGGGATTTGAGCCTGTGACCCCGTTGTTTACATGCTGTGTTCTTGAAGAGGCACTTCCCTGTTCCACCTGTTACGCAGCCCTGCGCAGTGATTCATTTACACTCCCCTCAGCAGTGAACAGTGAACAGCAGGTCCTTCATTGTAAAACACTTGAAAGTCAATTGATGAGGGCGAGAGTAAATTGCTATGCAGTTTAAAGAGGCTGTTGCGCAGCAGTCCATTTTAGCCTTTACGCAGCCTCTGCAATCTCTTATGATGTTATGGCACCATCTGTTTGCAACTGTCAGGACTCCGCCCCCCTAGCTGTGGTGTTTTTGTTTTTTCCCTGTCCATGTGCTTTTTGTTTTCCTTGTGTTCCAGCCCCGCCCCGCTCCCCGCCTGGTCCCCGCCCACCTGATTGCCCCATTACCTTCACCTGCCTGCCTGCCCACCTGCATCCCATCTCCTCATCAGCCCAGCCCTATTTCTACCCTGCTTGTTCCTGTCTTGTTTGCCAGTTCGTCTCAGGGTTTTTTTGTACCTGTTTCGTTCCCGCAGTTTTTTGATTTCTGATTTCTCCGTGTTTGACACTGCCTGTCCTTCGTCTTCGTTTTTCTGCCTGCCGTCTTGTCCCGTTGCCTGATCATTTGCCTGCCCGGTTCCTGACCCTGCCTGCTCTGGTTCCCGACCCTGTTTTTGTCCACGGACTGCCTTCCAGTTTTCGACCCTGCCTGCTTTTTGGTTTCGCTACTTGCCTGTCGTCATCATTAAACCCGCCTGGAAACTGAAGCTGTCTTGGTCTGCGACTGAGTCCTTGCCTGAGCCGTTACAGTAACTTTGTGTGACAAATTGAGCAAAGTCATGCTCCTGCATCTATCCCATGCTGTCATGACACAGTATATCACGACATTGCTTTAGATGTGAAAGCAAACATACTTCTTTTCACTATGAGCTCTCAGAATCTCTATCAGAGGAATGAACTGAAAAGCACAAAGTAGCAGGACAGATTTCAGAGCTACCTGGCATTTGAGTGAAGTGCCCTCCTAACAAATTCTCCACATGAGCCTTTAGCTTGGTATTGATTTATGTGAATGGCAGTGGTGTTAGAGGGAACATGGAGTTCACAGCTCAGATCTCTCAGCATGTGAACAACTAAGCCTTGATTGGTCACTTTGCAGGAGAGTGGACCAGGGGGGAACCAACCGATTGGAGAATTCTCTGTTCTTGGGTATGACTTTAATGTCAGCGGTATTTGATAAAATTGTGGGGGCTCTACTGGAATCCTGGATGGAGGAGCAGAACACTGATGCTGAATGGTGTCTGAATCACAAGACTGACCTCCTGATTCTGCTATGTGCAGTCTGAGATCTGCCTCTCTTCACAACACCCTGTATATCCCCTTACAGTGGCTATAAAAACATAAAATATATGAGCTGAATGTGCTGTATTCATATGTTTTATGTCATCATGAGTAAAAGTCAACCTAAATTAATTACTGAACCAATGAATGTAATTTGACTTGAGAGCAGTTGAGTAGTTTACTGCCAGAATAGAATTGGAGTTAAAGCCGAGGTGCTGAATATGTTTCTGGCTCAGATTTATTTGAGTGCCACTAAAGTGCTAATATGTAATGTGTAACAGCTGGAGACAGAGTGAACCAGGACAACATTTTACCTGACACAGTCCCAAAGAGAGAGGACCAGGGTGAAGTTTTACTTGAGTGTGACCCATACAGAGAGGACCAGGGTGGCATTTTAGCTGAGCGTGACCCAGAGAGAGGGGACCAGGGTGGCTTTTTACCTGAGTGTGACCCAGAGAGAGAGGACAGCAGGGGGGACTGCTGTGTAGGCCCATCATAGATATCCACCACGTCATTGAGAGAGGTTTGGAAGAGCACAAACTGTCCAAACAGCACTGAACAGAGAGAGAGAGAGAATGTGAGAGTGAGTGAAAATGTCTTCCACAGCGATATGGCTGGCACATACAGACTCAACTGATTGACATTGATCAAAGGCAATGATCTGTCCCTAATGTGACACGGAAAAGGACTTTCAGTAGAGGAACCCCAACCCCCTCCAGCCCATACCAATACCTCACACCAGCCACAGCACATGAAGCACAAGAACCCTAGCCACTACAGCAAGAAAGGATGGGCAGCAGAGTAACATATTGGTAAGAAGCAGAGCTCACAACTGATGGCTGCATGTTTGAACCAAGGCCAAGTTACCTAACCTGAACTGCCTTAGTATTAATGCGTGACATTTAAAAATAGTGAGTTCTGTACATCGCTGTAAATGAGAGCATATGCTAAACAAAAAGATGATGTAACATAGTATCTGCTAGCTGTGTTTCCTCCCATCTGGATTCTGTGCCAGGTCCTCTGGTCTCACACTTAAATTGTAAGCTGTGTAGAATTGAAGAGAAATTGTCCTTATTTAATTAATGTTTTGTAAACAATTCCTCCATTTGCTCACTGCATACTAGATTGTTTCTTATTGTACTAACAACATTATACAAGTAGATCATTATTCTTCATTAGATCAGCACACTGCAGAACCTCCCAAGCAATCCCACAGGTAATAAGACTCAATGTTTATTTAAATCTTTTAATTGGACACCTCTCTCAAATGACTTCCTTTGTGCTCAAGCCCTGATGTGCGATCGTGCTTAATCTTAAATTCTTTTTAAAGCATTCTTGCATGCGAATACATGCACCCTCATTTGCTGCTTATTTGCTTTGATCAAGTCATTTTGGTCTAGGAAGCAATAAAATATATTGTTAACATTCCAAAAAGGGGCAAAATTGACCACTTGGTTTAGAGCTGGCACATTGAAAGCCAAGCCAGAAAGTGAAAGCCAAGCCAGAGAAATGGAGGGTCCCGAGATGGGGTGAGCCGATGATGGGGTAAACAGGTGGTGCTATTGTCCCACGGCTGGTGTGGAGGCACTAACGTCTCGCAGCACAAACTGTGTATTAGAAACGTGCTAAAGATGTTAATGCAACACAGCGGCCTCAGACAAGATGCAGGGCCACATATGCTCTGCATGGCTAATGAGCAATTAAGCATAAAGCTGTCATGTACATGACGTAAGTAGGAAATTACCGCAAACAAAGTGACGGTGGGAACACAGTTGCAGCAAAGATGCACCCCACATGTGGAATGACTCACTGCTTCACTCAAGCTCAGTCATCTGGCAGTTAAACCTTGTGTCTCTATGTGACAAGGAGTAAACTTGTGGCTCAAATATTTATTCAGAAAAAAGCATTCAAGACCTCCCACTGCAGGTCTTACTAATGGTAGGAGCAAGGGGTTTTGTTGAATTATAAAACTTCAGACTTAATATTAACATAATAAAAATGAAAATAAGAAATGTAACAAAAAATACCATCGTGACCTTTGAAATATAGGCCTAATTTATCTTTATCACATTTATCCTTATTAAATCATAATTGGATAGAAAGATAATAGTGATTTTAGCTTTATCTCACAGTTCTATGCGCTCAGCCCAGGAACTTATATGCTTCTAATTACAGCTTTGAAACTGCAAGATGTTTTATGTTATTGATTTCTCTAAATCATAATTTGTTTTCATTTTTGTAACGCTTGTTCGGAAGTCTATGACACTTTATTGCTTTTTTAGTTATTATAATTTTTATTTTTATTGTCACTTGGCTAACATGCTAACATATGTCCAGTCAATCAAAACCCCTGCTAATCACCTCACAGGTCGGTGGAAGCAGTGACTGGTTGTATTATCTTAAAGTTTACAAAATGGGAAAGCCATACTTGGGTTTTGTCCGTTGTTTTGCTGAAGAAAGATTTACAGATGCCATTAAAGGGACATGTAACACTTGCTGATTAAGCTGACAGTCACACTGTGTTTCTGGACTGTGTGTCTTTTCAGGCTGAAGGATTAATGGAGAGTTGAGGGGTGATTTCTCTAATCACTATGTCAAAAATTGATTAATCTGTGTGGGGTAAAGGATAACCCAGTTTTCAAAAGTCCATAACCCAAATAATGATCCATAATTCATTTAATGTGTTTATTTCACATTAATTAATTAATTTGTTTATTTATTGGAACTTTGGAACTGACAACTAAGGGAGCTGATCCACTAAGGATCATAAAAAGGATATCCAAAACACATTAAAGAGCACATACTTTGTCACTTTCTCTGTTTTACTCTGGTTTCAGCATGATTACTATTTGAATTTTGGGTGAAAAAGATTGGCAGATAATTCTGGTATGGCCAACAAACATGGAGGCAATGCATACTTTTACATGCAAGATATCTGCTGTGGAATCACATGGAGTGAAAAAAATGCATTTATGTAATATGTCACTTCTAGAATCTGACATTGTGTCACAGCTTGGACAGCTTGCAAAATGTGCTTTACAATGTTAATGTATCTTGCGCTCAAGTCTATTGCATGATATTGCATCTGTGCAAAAGTGATCTAAACCTTAAAATCATTTGGTTTTTCCATTATAAAACAGATAAGCAGTCCTATGTATACATATGCAAGATAAGCTGCTTAAATAAGAAAAATACATTTTAATAAAAATCCTATTACTCTTTCAGACCAGAACTTTATACATGGCCATTGTAAAATGAGTGAATATTAGGCAAAATACTGTTTCTGTGTAAATTTTACCAACAACTTATAAAGTCTGTTCTGACCATATCTCATGGATCACAAAAGCTTCTCATAGCAAAACAAACTTTAAAACAAAATTATTTTATTTTCACTCTTCGCTTAGTATAATGTTGTATTTAAACACTAACATTTTGTTTCAGCACTTTCTTATAGATCATATTTAAACAAAGCCATTTTGTTTTAGTGCTTTGTTAGACTGAATTTAAACACTGGACTTTTTCACAAGCCAGTCTGCTGTGGCCTTTACTACCTCACTGACTCCCGCAGTAATCAGCGATTGTTTAATTAATCAAAACTTTTCAGCCAAGGACAATAAAATCTGGCTTGTGTATCCACCATTGAATCCATCTGAGAGGAAGAGTGAGATCATGCAAATTGCAGCTGCATATACTTTAAACGCTCTGCTATCACAACGAGTGGATTCATTGGCCCTGGCCTTTGGCAGGGCAGCGCTCAGCTGTCTGGCAATGGCAGGTCAGTCCATTTAGCGGCGTCAGGGGGCTAGTGCATGGACAGCCACTGAGTCGGCGGAAATGCGGCTGTGTAATCCCAGTTTGACTCTGTTTCCTTCCAAATTGCCTTTTTGGTGGAAATTTTGTTTTAATGTGCTCCAAATGTGCATGTGATGTGCATGAGATCCACGGTACCAGAATAAAAAAGGAGGAAAACAACTCCTCCAAGGACACAAACCTGCACCCCCACACTTTCTGAAAGAGGCAGAACTGTTTGAGGGGGAAATTTAGCTGCCAGTCATTGCTGAAGACGTGGCCAGAGTTGGGAGTTTGTTAATTCAGTGAGCGCAGAACGGACCCCTGAAGATTCAGGAAAAGCTCAGGACAACTGTGACATTTTCAGGCATCAATTATACATGCCTGAATAAGGAGATTATCTATGCATCTACCTTCAAAAGTGAGCCGAGTGAAGTCGATTATCAGGCGAACTGAACCCAGATTGAATGATTTTTAGGGTCTAAAGTGTGCTGGATTTGACAGTTGTATGGACTACGGATACCTCACTATGAAGCGGAAAGGCTCCATCGGCTTGGCATTGGGGGCTAAAGAGAGACAGAGATATGGAGATGGAACAAAGTGGGGTATGGATGCCCTACAGCGTAGACACTGATACAGACGTCAGTGTGGTTTCTTCCCTAAGAAAAATCCCTACTCTGACAGGGCAGAGTCACTTGGCAAAGCGATGAGAGCCCTCTCTGTTTGTGTTTAAGGACCTGAGAATGATGGCCTTAACAAAGAACAGCCTGATAGCACAGAACTGGGAACAAGAAGAGCACATAAAAATGTTAAAAAAAGTTCTTAAACATCAAAAGCTGAGTGTAAACATTCCCATATATGCTTGTGTCCTGAGTTTGAAACAAAACTACATGTCTTCTTTGGTCCTAGTAGGTGTTATAGTTGCAAAGATACTGAGAAAGAAGGAGATTTTCCATCATAGCAATGAGAGAGATAAACTTGCACAAACAATACCATCCAAGACCTGAATGCTTACACTTTTGTTCACCAATGAATGCATGTTCCTTTTTTCACAACAAACTTCATTTTTAAATCTCAGCTTTTTGTGAAGGAAAAAGATATCACCTACACCTGGAGTCCAAACTGAATTCATTTTTACATGACAATGAAAAAGCAAAAGAAACATTTTCTACCTCTTGACTGTGAGCTGTGAATTGTGAAGGTCAGTATTTTAATACTAATAATAATTGAATACTAATTATTTAATAATTATTTTTTTAATTATAAAGACTGTTGTACACTAAGTTATTAATCAGCAGAAACCAAACTGGTTTATACAGTGCTGAAGATCTGGTTGTGCACAGTCTGACATGCCTGAATCTGTGGAGTCAAAGAGGAGGAGATTTAGCCTTCACTGATGAGGGATTTGTGATCGTGGCCCTGGAAAGTGCCAGCTGAAGAGATGAAAGTGGCACTCACTGAAAGGTGCTGTGTGTGCTAGGGCAGAGTCAGAGTCTGCAGACCACAGCCAAATCTAACAGCGCTCTCTCACAGCTGAGCTTTACAGACTGTGAAATCCTTCTCTCTCGCATGTACTCACAGACAGGCCACTGCCAAATTCTGCTCTCTCACAACTGTGCTTACAGGCAGGCCAATGCCAAATTGTGCTCTCACAGCTGTGCTCACAGGCAGGCCAGTGTCAAATCCTACTCTTTCAAAGCTGTGCTCACACATATGCCAGTGTCTGTGTCAGCCTGTCTCTGACATCTTTTATACACCAGGATCACACATGAAATAGACAATGGTGGCCATCTTGTAGTGCATCCTGGTGCTGAAATATAATGGTCACCCTATACACTCTAAAAAATAATACACTGGCTCAACTTAAAAAAATTAAGGTAAAAATTTGCATGGATCTTTTTAAGTAATTCCAATTTAGCTGTTATTGAGTAAATCCCATGAGACTTTTATAGTACAACCAGCATGATTTGCTTTGTTGTCTAAAAGCTTAATTAAGTCGAACCAACTTAATTTTAATGTAAAAGTTTTATGTAAGTTAAGACAGTTTTCATTATTTTAATTTTGTCCAACTTCTTAAAATGAGTTATCAACTGACTAAAACATGTACATGTAACAAATTTAATTTTTTATGCTGAAAAAGCTCTTGATTTTAAGCTTTACTCACTAACCCCATGAATCATTTTTAGAGTGTAGAATTAATATGATTTATCACTTTATTTAATTGGCATATACTGTTCACCAAAACCTCAAGGTGGCACAGCAAGATTTATAAAAAGATCACAGCTGAGGCTAAAACAACAACAACAATATGTATGTGGAGCTGCCAGAACTGCAGCAAATGGGCATTAAGGTGCAAAACAGTGAAAATGAAAAAAAAACCTAGACCTAGACCTAGTGCCCAACAGTTATCCTTAAAAGAAAAAGTAATTATGTCATTCTTAACTGAGTTTATGATAAGGCAAAACAATGACTAATGCCACATTAACAACATTAAAGGTTTTCTTCATCAAAACACTTGTAGATCATCAGTAAGGAAACAGAGAGGAAACTAATGCATCTGATGTGTGAATACTAGCAGTGAGGCAGATAACTCAATATGAAATCAAACAAATGCAACAAGAAAAGCTAATGCACAAGACAGAAGTCCTCACCCGTAAACAATGCATGTTATGGTTATTTTATTTAATATATACACACACACACACACACACACACACACATCTATATATATATATATATATATATATATATATATATATATATATATATATATATATATATATATATATATAAATAATAATAATTATTATTATTTATATATCCAGTTAGATCTTAATACCAACCCTAGGTTCTCTACGAAAGGACAGATTTTACATACCAATGCATCTTAGGAAATGTTGTTGGACATACAAAGCATATGCAATATATCCTTCCAAAGGATTAATAATAAACATATTTTTGGCCAACTGAACACTTTTGCTGACGTGCATGTGTTTTACAAAACCACACTGATTGCCCTGATTAGAGCTGAATGGCTGAGAGAAAGACTGGTGCTTTCTTTCTGAAGGTTCCAGAGAACTTATTGCAGTTGGACAGCCAGTCGGACCGCCAGTCCTATGTCTAGCTCCACAACGTGAAATTGAAATTGAAATTGACCCTACACAATCGGACAATCTACAGCTGTTTGTCTGGCTTAGACACACACCTTCCAGTTTCCTCCAGTTTCCGCCAACAGCTGGATAATGGCTCATATGTCTCAGAGGGTAAGACGTGGGGTGTCCATTATATCAGCACAATGTCCCCTCAGTTCCTTCCACATGCACAGCCGTAATGGCCACTTTATTACTGTGGGTCAAAGGCCTGTCCCTTTTCTCATCTATGCTCCTGTCACTTCATAAGCTGCCTATCTCTGTGGGTTAATGGAGCCGTTTCCATGGAAATAAATGAATGGGATCAAACAATGGTGTGTTTCTGAACAGGTCTCAAGCACTGCAGCAGAGGCCCTGCATGAGAACACTGGGATGGGCAGCACATGCACCCCCCCCCCACCCCTGACCCCCTGCAGGATGGTGCACACCCCTCCCACCACACGAGCCGTTTCACCTTAGCAGGGCTGCCTCCTTCATCCCCTGGACCCCAGCTTCAAATGACCCATATGGGCACCAATGACACCTTAGCCCCTGCAGCCCCTGTCCAGAGTGCACCACTCAAGCTCTGTGTTCAGCTCACAATCCCAGCTCTCTTTGTACTGCATCCACCCAGACAGCCCTGGGGCTGTTGCGTCCAATACGAAAACTCCTCACAGAGCCGCAGTGCGCAGCAGTATGGACACGTACCCAAATCTTCTCGTCAGTGGCTATTTCATTCAGCTTCACCTCAGCTGCTCATATGGCCTGGTTTTCCCCTCTACCCTGAAGCTCCCCTTCCTGCGCATTTGTATGTTGGGGGTGCCTGGACAAGGCGGTCTGCTGAGGCCTCATGTACGCAGCCACCAACAATGGATATGAGGGCAAAGTTGGCCTGAACACTCCTGCCCTCACACACACATACACACATATGCACACACACTGCTTTCCCTCTCTCTTGCTTAGCATGGCCTGGATTGCACATGCTGGAACTGTAGCCCTCTGTTTCTTAAATAATCAGTGGCTTGCCTCCGCCACACTGAGTGTTGAGTCACGGGTGCTCTGTACTCCACGTCTTGCAGTTTCTGTTTAAGCACCGCTCTCCCACCGACCTGGGAAGGATTTTGTTTGGGGAGCTGTGGTTTTTTCCCCTCATTTCCACCACATGGTGGAGCTAAACATATAGTGCATTCAGAAAGTATTCAGACCCCTTCACTTTTTTCACATTTTGTTATGTTGCAGCCTTATGCTGAAATCATTTAAATAAATTTTTCCCTCATCAATCTACAATCAATACCCCATACTGGCAAAGTGGAAACAGGATTTTAGAAATTTTTGCAAATTTATTAAAAATAAAAAAACTGAAAGAAATATCACATTGACATAAGTATTCAGACCCTTTGCTATGACACTTGAAATTTAGCTCAGGTGCATCCCATTTCTTTTGATCATCTTTGAAATGTTTTTACACCTTGATTGGAGTCTATCTGTGGTAAATTCCATTGATTGGACATGATTTGGAAAGGCATACACCTGTCTATATAAGGTCTCTCGGCTGACAATGCATATCAGAGCAATAACTAAGCCATGAGGTCAAAGGACCTGCCGGCAGAGCACAGACCTGGGGAAGGCTACAAAAAATTTCTGCTGCATTGAAGGTTCCCAAGAGCACAGTGGCCTCCATAATTCTTTAATGGAAGAAGTTTGGAGCAACTAGGACTCTTCCTAGAGCTGGCTGCCTGGCCAAACTGAGTGATTGGGGAAGAAGGGCCTTGGTAAGTGAGGTGACCAAGAACCCGATGGTCACTCTGGCTGAGCTCCAGAGATTCTGTGTGGAGATGGGAGAAACTTCCAGAAGGACAATCATCACTGCAACACTCCACTGCTCTAGGCTTTATGGCAGAGTGGCCAGACGGAAGCTTCTCCTCAGTAAAAGACACATGGAAGCCCAATTGGAGGTTGCAAAAAAGCACCTAAAGGACTCTGTGAGAATCTTGTTTCTCTGGTCTGATGAAACCAAGATTAAACTGTTTGGCCTAAAATATTAGCAAAATGTATAGCCCATCGCATTAAAAGTGTCTTGTCAGATATTGTCCACTACGACCAGTCTGGGTTTTTACAAGGTCAAAATATTGGGGTCAATATTAGGCAGTTACTGGAAATTATAGAGAATTACGATATATACGGGAAATATTTGACAATTTATGGCAAGATCACTTTGATTAATTCCTTAGTTGTATCTCAGTTTCCGCCTTTGTTTATGACATTACCTACACCAAGTGAATCATTCTTCAAACTATATGAGCAAAAAAACTTCGAATTTATATGGAATGGTAAACCAGATAAAGTTAAACGTATGTATCTATACAATGAATATGGATCAGGTGGCCTAAAATTGTTAAATCTAAGGGCCTTGAACCTCTCACTTAAAGCGTCCTTGATTCCAAAAATTTTTTTAAACCCAAAATGGTTCTCCAGAAGACTATTAGAGAATGTCCACCCAATGTTCAGAAAGGGACTGTTTTCCTTTCTACAGATAAAACACCCCCAGTTCTCACAGCTTAATGATGATATTCTCTGCAATGTATCCCCCTTTTTGAAAGAAGCCATACAAAGCTGGCTGCAATTCCAACTGCACCCTCCAGAAAACACAGAACAAATCTTACAACAAATCATATGGCTTAATTCCAATATCCTGATAGGGAGAAAGTTTATTTTTCGGAAAAACTTGTTTGATACTGCCATTATTTTATAAATGATATAGTAAATAAGGAAGGTAAACTAATGTCCTATGAAGAGTTCACCAATATTTATGGTAAGGTTTGCCCTTTACAAAAATTTTATCAACTGATTGCAGCCATACCACAAAAATGGAAAAGAAGCATTGGTAAAGGAAGTGGCCAGGAGCTAGTCTGCCGACTACATATGAAAAATTTTAATTGGACTAAAAAGACGAGCATAAATAGAATATTATATCAGTTTCATCTAAAATCAAAAAATCTAATAGCTGCTCCATATAATATTTTACACTCTTGGGAGTATATGCTAAACTGTCCGATTTCATGGAATCAGGTATTTAATTTAATTTACAAAGCAACAATTGACTCATCTATAAGATTCTTTCAGTCTAAACTAATATATAAATTTCTGGCCACTAAAAAGATGCTTCATACTTGGGGAATTGAAGAGTCACCCTTGTGTAGATTCTGTCAAGAAGAGGTTGAGTCGGTGGATCATTTATTTTGGTACTGCCCCTTTGTGGCACTGTTTTGGACAGGGGTTCAGCGGTGGTTGTCTCCATAATGTAGTCAGTTTTCACTAGACTTGCCCACCGTGCTGTTGGGTGATCTAAGAAATGGCACCCAAATAATAGTTAACTTTATAATACTTTTGGGGAAAATATTTATTTTTAAGTCAAAATCTGTGGAGGCTTTAAGGACAGAGAGATTCAGACTCTTTATAAAACATCACAGCACAATTGAGGGTTACAAGGCACAAGAAAACAGTAGGCTAATTGTATATAAGGACAGATGGAAGGCACTGAGAGTGGCAGTAGGCTGGGAATAACATAGACATATGTAGATATGTGTGAATATTGATTTGGATAAATATAATAATAGAAAGAAATGTGTAAATTATTAGCACAAAATGGAAAAGGCGTCATGAGTGGATCGCATAGATAACCAAATATGTCAAGTAGCAAAGAAGTGAACAGCTACAGGAAATATGGTTGAGTTGTCCCTGTTGGATAGGGGGGTTGGATAATGATGGTCTGTGAAGTGAAGGGGAGGGGACTAGGGCATAATGAAAGAAGGAAATCAAAAAAGTAATAATTATGTATTTCTTTCCTTTTTTCATTTCTTTGTATGTTTTGTTTTGTAAATATATATATATATATATATATATATAATATATATATATATATATATATATATACAATAATATAGATACAATAATAATAATAATAATAAAAAGGATAAGGGAAAAGAAGAATAATGGGGAGGGGGGCAGTAACTAGAGAAGAGGTTGGAATACTGACCATTGGTTTTGGGTGGAGGATAGGTGGAGGACATTCACTTGCTAGTGGTGAGACAAAAGACTATTGGTAAATATTGTATGTATTTTTTTTTTCTGTTTTCTTTTTCTTTATTTTATTCTGCTATCATCCTCTTTTTTGTGTCTTCACCTTCATCTACTTGCTGTAATTCAGTAATATTATTGATCCTGTTGCCTTTCTTCTTGAGCTTAATAAAGAGGTCCTCCAATGAGCTGGGGTGGTGGTGGGCAAAAAAAAAAAAAAAACTGTTAGGCCTCAATTCTAAGCGTCATGCCTTGAGAAAACCAGGCACCACTCATCACCTGCGCAATACCATCCCAACAGTGAAGCACGGTGGTGGCAGCATCATGCAATGGGGGTGTTTTTCAGCAACAGGGACTGGGAGACGGGTCAGGGTTGAGGGAAGGCTGAATGGAGCAAAGTACAGAGATATCCTTAATGAAAACCTGCTCCAGAGCACTCAGGACCTCAGACTGGGCCTAAGGTGAACCTTCCAACACGACAATTACCCTAAGCGCACAGCCAAGACAACGCAGTAGTGGCTTAGGGACAACTCTGTGCTTGTCCTTGAGTGGCCCAGCCAGAGCCTGGACTTGAACCCAATTGAGCATCTCTGGAGAGACCTGAAAATGGCTGTCCACCAATGGTCCCCATCCAACCTGACAGAGCTTGAGAGGATCTGCAGAGAAGAATGGCAGAAACCCTGCAACGCACACTTGTTGCATCATATCCAAGAAGACTCAAGGCTGTAATTGCTGCTAAAGGTGCTTAAACTAAGTACTGAGTTAAGGGTCTGAATACTTATGTCAATGTGATATTTCAGTTTTCTATTTTTAATAAATTTGCAAAAAAATTCTAAAATCTTGTTTTCACTTTGTCATTGTGGGATATTGAGTGTAGATTGATGAGGGGAAAATTAATTTAAATGATTTTAGCATAAGGCTGCAACATAAAATGTGAAAAAAGTGAAGGGGTCTGAATACTTTCTGAATGCACTGTACCAAGACACGCTGCTTGGGGAAGATGCCGGAGCTGGGGATAGGGGTGGAGGGAGGTATGGAGAGGGGAGTCTAGAGAAAAGAGAGGGAGAAAGAAAAGAGGGAGAAAAAAAAGAGAAAGTAAAAGAGAGAGCAAAAAAAGACTGTGGTATCCCCTTAAGATGCACTGCTGCTTCTTACTCACAGGCAATTTAGGGGACCAGAATGAATTGCCACACATCATCATAGTACCAATTTTCTGATCCAGCCTCACAGACAATTACTGTGGGCATCACAGAAATCTCAGAAATGTCAGTTCTTAAGCTCACAAATTCACTAGGTCTGATACACTTCGGCTTTTCACCAATTTTGACTAAGTTATCTCAGTTATATCAGATTTTATTAAACCACACTGTGTTTGAACTGAGTTTCAGAGCAGAGAAAGGCAACATGAGATGACAATGCGTGTTCTAACTTGGCTCACTTTCAAACACACCTCTTTTCCAATACCTAATTTCCTATATAAGGTGTCAGTGCTCTGCCTCCTTAGCTGTTGTGTTTTTGTCTTTTTTTTTTTTTCTCCATGTGCTTTTGTTTACCTTGTGTTCCTGCCCCGCCCCGCTCCCAGCCTGGTCCCCGCCCACCTGATTTCCTCATTACCTTCACCTGCCTGCCCACCTGCATCCCATCTCCTCGTCACCCCAGCCCTTTATATTCCCCGTTTGTTTCTTGTCTCATTGCTAGTTCGTTACAGCGTCTCTTTCCTGTTTCGTCCCCGCCGTTTTTTTCCTGCCTGTTTGTTGTTCCGATTCCCGATTCTGTCTGCACCCGACCTTGGTTCTCTGCCTGCTGTTTTTGCCCTGTTTGACTGATTGCCTGCTTACCTGGTTCCTGACTCTGCCTGACTCCACGATCGCCTTCCCCGGAATTGCCCTCGGACTGCCTGCCTGGTTTTTGACCCTGCCTGTTATCGTTTTCGCTACGCTGTCATCTTCCTCAAAGAAAGTCGCACGGAACCCGAAACTTACGTGGTCTGCTCCTGAGACCTCGCCTGAGCCGTGACAGGACGAACTAGCCATCATGGACTCAGCGGACCTACCCCAGCTGAGGGCTGCGCTGGAGCTGCAGGGCGCGTTGTTGGGTGGCCACCAAAGCCAGCTGGAAACCATCGGCCGGTCCCTGGAGGGCTTCGCTGCCAGCCTCGCCAGCGTCACGTCCCAGCTGCAGCAGTTGCAGCTGAGCCAGGGCCTGCGGCAGCTCCCCCACCAGCTCCACCAGCCGGGAGCCCCGTCTGCCTCCTCCCGAGTCATACGCGGGGGATCCGGGAACCTGTCGGTTGTTCCTCTCCCAGTGCTCCCTGGTTTTCGAACTGCAGCCCTCCACGTTTCCCATGGACCGGGCGAAGATCGCTTACGTCATTACCCTGCTGACGGGACGTGCCAGGGAGTGGGGCACTGCGGTCTGGGACGCGGTGTTTCTTTCTGCCATTCCTTCGCGGCCTTTGCAGAGGAGATGAAGAAGGTCTTCGACCGATCCAGACACGGTCGTGAGGCCGCAAGGGAGATGCTCAGGATTCGCCAGGGGCGCCGGTCAGTGTCGGACTTTGTGATCGACTTCCGCACTCTCGCTGCCACCAGTGGCTGGAATACAGCGGCGCAGTACGACGCCTTTCTCCATGGCCTTTCGGAGTCCATCAAGGACGAGCTGGCCACCCGGGAACTGCCGGCCAGCTTTGACGCCCTGGTGGATCTGGCCATCCGTGTCGACCAGCGCCTGTCGCAGCGGTGCCGGGAGAGAGGAGCCAGTGGACTGCTGAGCCCCTTCCAAGAACTGCCCACACCGGTTGCGCGTAGCCCCGCCATTCTGCCGCCTGCTTCCCCGGAGCCGATGCAAGTAGACCGCACTCGCATGACTCGCCTGTCCCCCGCCGAGCGACAAAAGAGGATCAGCGCCAGAGCCTGCCTGTACTGCGGTCAGCCAGGGCATTTCGTGGCGACCTGCCCCGTTAAAAGCCAGCGCTCACCCGTAGCAAGGGGAGTACAGGTGAGCGTGACCCCCTTAAACCAGTCCCCTGAAATCCGTCCTCTTTTTTCGGCCACTCTGCTCATCAGGGGTCATCCCCATGCTGTCTCTGTTTTAATCGATTCGGGGGCCGACGGGAGTTTCATTGATGCCGGCTTGGCGGCCCGATTGCAGCTGCCCCGTATCCCGCTGCACTTGCCGCTAGAAGCCCACGCCATCACCGGGGCCCCTCTGGTCCGCATCACCCACGCCACCCCCCCTGTGAGCTTCCTCATCTCCGGCAACCATCGCGAGGAGATCGTTTTGCATGTGTTAGACACCCCACAAGCTTCCGTGGTCCTGGGGCATCCCTGGCTAGCTCGGCATAACCCCCACATTGACTGACAGGGCAACAAGATTCTGGGTTGGAGCCCGTTCTGCCATTCCCACTGTCTTCGTGATGCTCTGACTCCTGTGTCACCAGACGCCCCCGCACCCGAGGAATTCCCAGATCTGTCAGCAGTGCCGCCGGAGTACCTGGACTTGAAGCCGGTCGTCAGTAAGTCCCGCGCCACCTCACTTCCTCCGCATCGCCCATACGACTGTGCGATCGATCTCCTGCCCGGCTCCTCACCCCCGAGGGGGCGCCTGTACTCCCTGTCTCCGCCGGAGAGGAAGGCCATGGATCGCTACATCCGGGAGTCCCTAGCCGCCAGGATCATCCGCCCGTCCTCCTCGCCTGCCTGGGCTGGTTTTTTCTTTGTCGGTAAGAAGGACGGCTCTCTCCGTCCCTGCATTGATTACCGGGGTCTCAACGCCATCACCATCAAGAATTGCTACCCCCTACCGCTCCTGTCCACTGCTTTCGAGTCGCTGCAAGGGGCCACCATCTTCACCAAACTCGACCTCCGCAATGCCTACCACCTGGTCCGTATCCGTGAGGGAGACGAGTGGAAGACAGCCTTCAACACTCCATCTGGGCTGTGTTTCAGTCCCTGGTAAACGATGTCCTCTGGGACATGCTGAACCGGTTTGTGTTCGTTTACCTGGACGACATACTCGTCTTCTCCCGCTCCCTGCCCGAACACGTTTAGCATGTCCGTCGGGTTCTCCAGCACCTGCTGGAGAATCACCTGTATGTCAAAGCGGAGAAATGCGAATTCCATCGGAAGACCGTTTCTTTCCTGGGTTTCGTGATCACAGCGGGAAACATTCAAATGGATGAAAGTGCGAGCAGTAGAGGAGTGGCCTCACCTCACTTCCCATCGAGAGCTGCAGCGCTTCCTCGGCTTTGCAAATTTCTACTGCCGCTTCATTCGGAATTACAGCATGGTAGCGGCTCCCCTCACTGCTTTGACGTCTGTCAACAGGGCATTTACCTGGTCCCCGGGAGCCGAGGAGGCATTCCGCAACCTGAAGGGCCGCTTCACCTCAGCGCCCATTCTGACCCAACCCGATCCTGCCCGACAGTTCGTCGTGGAGGTGGACACCTCGGACGTGGGAGTGGGGGCCGTCCTGTCACAACGCTCTGCTTCTGACAACAAGCTCCGCCCATGTGCTTACTTCTCCCACCGCCTCTCACCCACTGAGCGTAATTACGACATCGGTGACCGGGAGCTACTCGCTGTAAAACTGGCGCTGGAGGAGTAGAGGCATTGGCTGGAGGGGGCGAAGACGCCGTTCTTGGTGTGGAGCGATCATAAAAATTTGGAGTACATCAGGTCGGCTAAGCGTCTGAACCCCCGACAGGCCCGCTGGTCCCTACTGTTTTCTCGGTTCAACTTCACTCCTACCGACCGGGAACCAAGAATGGGAAACCCGACGCCCTGTCTCGCCAGTTCGCGCCAGCAGACGAGACCCCGGAACCCAGCACCATATTACCTGCCCGATGCGTGGTTGCAGCGGCACAATGGGACATCGAGACCATCGTCCATGCCGCTCTCCGGACCGAGCCGGGCCCTAGCTCCTGTCCCCCTAATCGTCTCTTTGTTCCTCATTCTGTCCATTCTCAGGTCCTGCAATGGGGGCACTCGTCCAGACTCGCCTCATCCTGGCACCCAACGTACGGCGGCATTCATCAGTCGGCGGTTCTGGTGGCCCACCATTAAAGAGGACGTCTGCAGCTTCGTTTCTGCCTGCTTGGTCTACGCCTGGAACAAGACATCTAACCAGCCGCCCGCTGGCCTGCTGCAACCCCTGCCGGTTCCCCGATGACCCTGGTCCCACATCGCGCTGGATTTCGTCACCGGTCTGCCCTCATCTGACGGAAACACCACCATCCTCACCATCGTTGATCGGTTTTCCAAGTCCGTCCACTTCGTCCCACTCCCCTCTGCCAGAGAAACTGCCCAGCTGCTTATACACCACGTGTTCCGGCTGCATGGGCTGCCCACAGATGTGGTGTCCGACCGGGGCCCCCAGTTCACCTCTCACTTCTGGAGGGCTTTTTTCAGGCTGCTGGGCGCCACGGTCAGTTTGTTGTCCGGGTTCCACCTCCAGTCCAACGGCCAGTCCGAGCGGGCGAACCAGCAACTGGAGACATTGCTGCGGTGTCTCACCTCCCAGGAGCCGTCAGCATCCCAGCCTGGTCCCCGCCCACCTGATTTCCTCATTACCTTCACCTGCCTGCCCACCTGCATCCCATCTCCTCGTCACCCCAGCCCTTTATATTCCCCGTTTGTTTCTTGTCTCATTGCTAGTTCGTTACAGCGTCTCTTTCCTGTTTCGTCCCCGCCGTTTTTTTCCTGCCTGTTCGTTGTTCCGATTCCCGATTCTGTCTGCACCTGACCTTGGTTCTCTGCCTGCTGTTTTTGCCCTGTTTGCCTGATTGCCTGCTCACTTGGATCCTGACTCTGCCTGACTCCACGATCGCCTTCCCCGGAATTGCCCTCGGACTGCCTGCCTGGTTTTTGACCCTGCCTGTTATCGTTTTCGCTACGCTGTCATCTTCCTCAAAGAAAGTCGCACAGAATCCAAAACTTACGTGGTCCGCTCCTGAGTCCTCGCCTGAGCCGTGACATAAGGGTTCACTTGAGGTAACCAGTGCTCACAACTAGCCAGGACAGTGAGTTGCTGAAGATCTTGATACTCTCATGAAAGGCTGTAGGATGAAACCCTCTGATAATGTGTTCAGTTGTTTTATGAGTCCTACAGTGTAACTGTGACTCCCCCAATCTGAAGCTGATAAGTGATATTAATGTACTTTTTAAACAGTATGAAATTTGACCGTCACTGTCCGTAACTGTAAACTACTTATCTGTTTTCAACTTTGTCATCATTGCTCATCCTTATTGGCTACTCTGCTTCATCACATTAACATACTGAAAAATGAAGTGGTTGTGCTCACGTTGTAATATAGCCTGTACTCATCTATATCATTCCATTTAAGTATCACTGATTTCACCAACTCCGTACAATTCCTCCGCAGCTGGAAGTACTGTAATAATTGCAATATTATTTTCTTTGGAATGTACAGTGTTATAATAAAATAGAGCACTTTTCATCTAAACCAGATAAAGAAGCCTCCTGCAGATCACTTCAATGTGCATCCTTGGCAAGAGGGAGTAATACTAGCAGATCCTTGACTGCTGAGGCTACATAAATATGAATTATGTAACACTACTCCGATCCAGTGTGGCCCATTGGCTTTTTCTTTTCATAAATGGGCATACGTATAAAACTTTGAAATGATTACATTGCATGCAGTGAGCAAATGGATTAATAAGTGTAACGTAAACAAAATTCATAGGTGATTTTAACAGAATTCATTGTCAACATTACAATGATGTTTCATTGTAATTCATCCACACACTGAAAGGGTTATTATTTGTGTACTGAAAATGGCTTTGATTCAGACTTGCATCTGTGATTAAAAGTCACACATTAAACAGACAAGAACTAACATAAAAATGCTATACTATACCAAAATGTGGAGAGAACTTACCTTTATGCATACATCCTGTATGTGAGAATAGCCCCTATGCTGTGAGCACAGTGCTTCCTACACTCTACACGCTGTTTGTATGACACCTGGTCACTCTCCTTTCACAATTTTCATTATGTTATAAATGCATGTAAGAATGTATGTTTTCATCAATGTCCAATTCTTTGATTTAAGGGGCAAAGGGTAACATACATGTTAATAGTATGTACTACTTTTTACTTGCATTATTCGCAGTATAATTGTACATACATTGCTAAAATGATTGACTGAAATCATTTTTCAAAGTGATTTAGCTGCTGGAAGTGTAAGACATGGGGTGTGAGACATGTCTGCTCATATATATCTTGCTAAATGGGTTGGTTATGGTGATACTAAAGTCACTAATTAACACTAATTGTTGTTTCAGTAGAACTACATATGATGCATGATGTTTACTTGCAATGCAACTTAATTCCAGTCAACGGTGACTGGAATGTGTGTGAATATAGTTAACTTAATGTTTAGTGTATTCAAACCGTGAATACATGCACACTCTAAATCTTGTGTAAGGAATATCCTTCCTAAAGGTCAAGTGTTCCACTGAAATGGCCATTCCGTCTGTGGTAAAAATCAATAGGTTGTGTGATGCAATAATCTACTGTCTCATTTTTAACGTTCTGCAAGAAAAGAAAAACAGACCATGACTAAACACTGTCTGGGGTTTTGGAAAACATCAATATTCTCTCTAAAACAACATACTACACTATCACTGTGATCTATAGCTTTTTATAAAACTTCAGCAGAGTGACTTAGCACTTCTTGAGCCTCATCATTTCTAAATTACAGCAAACGCATTGTATGAAAAGCTGGGTTTGTGGTATCACTGTGGGCTTGTGGACACCTGACCAGGCACGGTCACAGTTATGGTCACGTGGAAACGTCCCATGCGGCTTGCCGAAGGTTCTGTTGTTTCTCGGTTTGTTTTTATGTTACAGCTCTAGCCTGTCATCTCCCCCAGAAAGCCCCATGGAGAAGTGAAACAAAACAATGCTGTGAATTCAGAATTCAGGCAGTGCACACAGGCTCCCAGTGGTGGGAGCTTGGTGACGGAGGAGCTGGGCCATTGCACTGGGGTGTGGCAGGGGTTGTGATTTAGCCTGGAGGAGACAAGGGATTAAAAGCTTGTGTTTCAACAAGGGCCCACTGAGGAGGCACTGACTGCAGATGGTGGAGCAGTTTTGGAGAGCTGCTAATCTCAGTCCAATAAGTCCAAGTCTTTAAGAAACGGTATGATCACCTTTTCGCAACACGAACTATTCGCGATGCTTGCTACAGACTGTTGGCATCAACGAATGACAGATGAAAATGACACAGAGGAATAAGCTGTTGACATAAAGAAACTGGATAGCGTAGAATGATTGGATCAATGCAGCAGCCTACAGATGTGTTGACACTGCATGTGGACAGATGCCCTCACTGTGCCTGACAGCCTATACAATACATTAAAAGTGACTCTTGTTTCAAATACAGCTCTGGGACTTTTTGCACCTGTCAGGGCACTGTGAATGCAGCAAAGGCCTTGGAGGTCTTTGGGCTCTGAGTAAACTGCTCATGTCCCCGGTGGTTGACTGGCAACGTGTGTAATGTGCAATGGTACAGTATATATATTGCATGAACCTCCTTTTCTGTGAAATCGCAATTCACAGCGCTATGGAGTGCAGGACATACAAGGTCACTTCACTGCCTCAGATTAGATGGAGCTGACTGCTGTGCTGCATTATATGCTTGGGGAAGTGCAGCTTGTAACACAGGAGTTACATGTTACATGTTAATGATTACAAATGGCAAAGGATCTCCAATTTCATTCTTAAGTAGTAAAATATAAAACAGCCATAGAAAAATGAATAATTTAAATAGTGTGCTCGAAAGGCACATCCTGAACCTTTTTTCACAGACCAGCAAAAATCACAATCGCTGATTCCTTAACTTATGAATTAACAAAAGATATTTAAAAAGGAATGTCAATGCAAGCACTGAAACATCATAAAAGGAATATATGTGCATAAAGCAGGTCATTATTCGAGACTCCTCATTGTGAAGGCATTAATTGACTGGATATGTACAAAGCAGTCACCTTTCCGATAAAATGCATTTCAACATAGCAGCAGTGTGTAACTAACTGGGAGCTGAGGTGACATCTTTTGGTCAAATGGCCATTGTCCCTTAAAATTAATGAATCTGTTTTGTAAGACAAAAATGGAAAAAAATAATGAATGTGAACTGAAAAATAAAGCTGTATATATCCTTAATCTTGTCTGGGCAGCTGTTTGGAAGGCCCACTGCTCAGATGTCCTCTTCATAACACATCACTCAGAGATAATTGTGAGGAAAAGAAAGGCAGGGATCCAGCTAACAAAAAAAAAACTGAAATATTGCAACTGAAGAGGGAAAGGTCACTGTTTTTAAATGCTAGGAGTAAGGCTATCTGGATAACTTCTGAAAAATCTGCATAGCTGTAGATGTAGACAAAAGATGTACACTGCTCCCTTCCTTCTATGCTGTTCAGAAACTGTGGAAGTTCCAGACGAAGATTCAAGAGAAGAATTTTCAGACAATCCCCATGCAATTAACCAGAGACAAACCAGCCCCATCCACAACTATCAAAATGCCACTTAGCACATCAGCTGTTGATGGCATCACTTCTCCACCCCATACCTCCCCTTTCTTTTCACTGATTGTGATGTCCATACTGGGGGTCAACAACCTCAACCCATGGCCAGGTGTGATCCCTTCATTGGACTCCAAGCCAAATAAAAGTACTACTATAACCACATCAGAATCTTCATAGTTTGATTGCATGGAAATCTATATCTACTGAAATTCAGTTATTTCAGACTGTTGCTTGATTTATGTCTTTTAAAGATGAGTCATCTTAGTTCATAGGACAAAAGGATTAGTCATTCTAGGTTTTAAAACAGTAGAAAGAATTGACTGAATGCAAACAACATGTCCCTGTCACCTTGTTTCAAAGGGTTAAGGACATAAATGCAAAACATTATTACATGTACTCATATTATGTGACCCCTGTGGCTCCAGAGCCAGTGTCCTGGAGTGCCCTGTATATAGATGAATGAATAAGATGAATTT
The DNA here is from genome assembly GCF_013368585.1 of Megalops cyprinoides. NCBI lineage: Eukaryota > Metazoa > Chordata > Actinopteri > Elopiformes > Megalopidae > Megalops > Megalops cyprinoides. The sequence goes on along the minus strand of NC_050603.1, from coordinate 26,231,895 downwards.
ATAACACATGGCCTCCATTTTATGGGCTGTCTTCCAGGATGCACCTCACTTTACCCCACTCTCTCAGGGTCTGCAGCTCTGAAAGGGAATATGTCAACCGGAAGAGTGAAAGCTAAACGTGCATATGATAAGAGTAAACCCAGAGGAAATGTGAAACTGAAATGAGGTTATCATCGATGTGTGCCCAGAGGAAGCTCTTAGAGAGCCACTCAATGGGCGATTCATCCACACTGGACAGTTTGAGTCCTATAAAAACGAGACCACTGTTTGTAGAAAAGAGAGAGGGAGATGGGAATGGTGGCAAAATAAAAATAATCCTCATGCTCTGAAACACACCGATAAACATCGTAGTTTGTTTCTGAATGCATAACAACAGGGGGGAGGAGAGCAGCATTCTTTTGAGCCCCCCGTTGGCCCAAATCAAAGCAAAGGTCAGTGGCAGGCGAGTGGCCAAACTGAGGAAAACAGATGCCTGCCTGGCCCTTGCGTCCCTCTTTTATCAGCCCTTTAATTAATGGATTCACTCGCGCCACACATGCGACCAGTGGGAAAACGCCGCCCCTGAACTGGAGTGACATCCAAGCTTAAGCTCAGATCACAGGCAGATCTCGACAGTCTCTTTCTCGGCTCTCAGCTGGACAGAATGGCCATTTTTCTCAAAAATAAAAAAGAACAAAATTGCAAACATGCAATCCATTTCATCTGGCATCTTATCTGGTGCCAATTTCACAAAATGTCCTCAAAAGCTTTGAAGTGGAGATGGAGGTTAGAACTACATTTTACATTTTCAAAGCCTTCTTTTCCCGTCATAGATTCTAGGGAGATTACATTGTTGGTAGCAGTCACAGTAGTAATTATAGCAGCAAAAGTGGCAACAGCAGTTGCTGTAGTAGTACAAGTAGCAGAGGCAGCAATTGTATCAACAGTAGCAGCAGCAGTAATTATATTAGCAACAGCAGTAGTAGTGGTAACAGTAGCAGCAATATTATCAATTGTAGCATCACCTATAGTGGTAGTAGCAACAGAAATAGTTTAGTAGTTACAGTATTCATAGTGGCAACAGCTGCAGGTGTAGTAAATGGACTGCATTTATATAGCGCTTTTCTACTCATTTGAGTACTCAAAGCACTTTACAGTTATATGCCTCACATCTACCTACCAGTGGCAGAGGCTGCTATATAGGCTTACCAACTGGCCACTGGGAGCTGTTGGGGGTTCAGTGTCTTGCTCAAGGACACTTCGACACTCTGCCAGGATGAGCCAGATTCAAACCAGGGACCTTCTAATCCCCAGTCGACTGCTCTACCTCCTGAGCCACTGTCGCCCCCTGGTTAGTAGCAGCTTTAGTAACAGCAAGAGCAGCAGTAATAGCAACTGTAGTTGGAGTGCAGTTGTTGTTGGCTAGCCATTCTAATGTGATTGGCAGTGGTAGGCTCTTAGCAGCAAAAAAAAAAAAAAAAATCCAGAGAGTTTTAAATGGAGTCCAATGATCCAATCTAATAAATGTAGAAAAAAACTCAAAAGTGAAATATAATGCAGTGAGAAGCCAGTTTAGTCAGTATCAAATCTATTGGAGACTTTAAAAGCTTTGTGCCTGGCAGTAGGACCGATAACAATTAGAAAATAATTATGCTCTTGGTCCCTCCATCAGCAGTTATGTGATTACATTTAGTTCACTCACTTCCTTCCAATATCAGTTCTAAATGTCAATACAGTACTTCTAGTAATTATCACAAATATAGTGCACATTGTTCAACTGGAAAACTTCCAACAGATACCTAGCAGTAGCACAGTAATTACAGGGGAATCCAAAGAACATTTTTTGAAAACATTAAAGAAAATATAAAGAAATCCCAAAGGCAAATAGTCATGGGAAGGTTAATAAAGCAACTTTCAAGGCTATAAATACTACTGCCACACTGAAATTCATTTTGCAGAAATGGATGCACAGTACATATATGAACAATGCTTTGAATGTCTTTTTATTCATTTATGTAATGAAATGGAATACCTTACCTCTTCTTATTTCAATGTGTTGTGTTTTAAACATTAAAATTTTAGCAGCTGATGCAGCATCAAAATTATACATTTTCAGACCTGACTATACGGATTCAACAAGAAGAACTGGGCAGCAGTTCTGCCTAGAGCCACGTACATGAAATATTTAATATGACCTACAAAACAACACAACATTATGTTCCTTAACAACAGCAGAAAACACAAAGCAACAACAACTAGAGGCCTAAAGGAAGTGTTTCCATGCCACTTTGCTTTGCTGTGTGAAATCATTTAGCCGCTCTTCATTTTACTATTCAGACTAGTTTGTTGTTTTCAGTTGCAAAGGCAATGTTCGCACTTATTTTACTGTACACCAATTAAGAGCCCATAAAGTCTACAGAGCCATGCAAAGCCTGAAGCGAATTAAAAAGGGTGCATGCTGTAACTGTAATTTAGTGACTGATTGTTTGATTGTAGTAGTGTTTTAGTTGCAATATTTAACAGCTAGAGATCATTAAACTTTTCACAGACACCGCTGAGTGAGAGCTAGCAAGGAAGATCCTTGCTTGTGTTCACAAAATGTGCCTGAGGCATGCATTGGACCAGAGTGAATAATTTATCTTCTAGACTAAACCTGTCATTGCTTGAAATATTGCTGCTATCATTCTTTGTGACAAAATAATGAAACATTAAAAATGGCTACAGAGGAGTGCATTTTAACTGTATTCTGGTGGTGTGAAATACACTTATGGGTGCTGTGCATTCATTCCTGTGGGTGCATATGGATATTCCAATATGTATTTGGAAACATGCATCACATGCTCCATGCTGCTGGGAGCCGACTGCTCTGCCTTACTGCTGCAGTGGTACTGGCCATTTAGAGGGCTGGAAAAGTAGCAGTTCATGGTTCGTGCTGTATGGTAATGCCACATATCACTCACACACAGACAGTGCAAGACATGGGACAGTGGGCCCAGCCTTCCTTATGCAGCCTCCACAATGGAGGACCATCACACCTTCCTGTCACTGGAAATAAGGTTATGTCTGTCCTCGTTAAGGTGTGCAATGACAGGTGAACAATCTGTTGTTTCTCTCAGCAGACCATGCTGGGCGGAGTGCAAATGGATGCGGACATGACCTGCTGTCACCTAGTTTTCAGCGGTCAGGTGGCCTGCAGGCCCTGCTTTGCATCCGTGATATTCTTTACTTCCTGATCACTGACGAATGAAGACACATGCTTATTTGCACTGTCAGAGCAAGTATGGGTCAACTAATTAATGTAATACTAATTAATAATTAATATCTCAAACTATCTCAACTAATTAATATCTCAAACACATGATAAATTAACTTTGTTCTTTAACAAGTGTAGGGTTTATAAAACTAAACTGGTGTTGGTAATCAGTCTTATTTAATTGTTACAGTTCAGTTACATTAATCTTAAGTATTCCACAATATTGATTTAATAAATCAATGCGGTTATTATTTTGAATTTATATTCAAAATAATAACACGGTGCTGAATCTTAAATTAACTTTAACACAGAGTTCTTTTATAGTGAGTTGGCTTGGTTCAATGTACGAACAACATTGAGAGGGACACAGGTTTCAACAAAATACAGTTTATTGGTACAAAACATATACTGTATATAACTAATACGACTAACTAAAAGATTGATGGATGTGGAATCTTGGAGATGAGAAAAGAGGAGAACATGGGATTGCGCGTGCGTGTGAGCACATGTGGTGGAGCGAATGGAGGGGACAAAAGCACGTGCATGTGAGTGCACATGGCGGAATGAATCGATAAGGAGAAAGGAATTTGGAGGGAATACGGTTTCGGTGTTGCCCGGTAGTGGCAGATTTGGCTATTTCACTAGTCCTACCTAGGTTAGCTATATTCCCACTACGTGGGGTTCATGCTGTTAGGAGCTTCTTGGTGAAGCTAGATAGGAATAAGTATCTAGGCGGATTTTACCGCTGGTTGGTGTAAACCTGAAATGGCCGTGAAACCGTATTCATACTGGATTAACGGAAGGAACGAGAGAGAGAGAGAGAGAGTGAGTGAGAGCAGATCACAATATGTCTTGACAGTGATTAGGAACAATATGCCGCAGAATGGAGCATCAATCCTAATCACAGAATCTAATAAACGCTAATGTCCAGATGCACAGCCTTACTTGAGGGTCCTTGCAAGTATATCGACTAATTTTAGAACTAGGAATCTTTGCTGTCAGACCCCTGGTCGCAGGTTCTGAAACAAAGAACTAATTCTCAATTAGGATGTCCTGTAGCTACAGTGGGGTGTCTCTTTAATGCTTACAGCGTGATGCCGTCCGTGAGAGAGAGCGAACTACCGTTCACTTGCAGGTTTTCTGTATCATCCAGATGTTGTGTGTTTCCGGTTGATACAGTATTGGTGGTTTGTCCATTAAATTTACAGTTGGAGGTGGCGCTGATGACATCAATGATGATGTCATAGATGATGAGCAAGGGATTCCCGTTTGCTTTTGTAGTTCGTTCCCAACACAGGAGAGGACACATTTGTCATTGATATTATTTTGACTCACCCAGCTGGAATGAGCTTTAAAGTTACACAAGACTTCCTGTCTACAAACCAAAATATGGATTTGATAATACTGGATTTGCCATTTTCAAATATTTCAGCATGTTTGATGGTTTTGCTGTAAAGTGCACTGTTTTGACAGTTTGAGCTTCTCATTGGTCCTGCCAGCCTTGACCCTCTGTCATTCAAGTGTGCAGTGCGAATCCAGATTTTCTCTGCCAGTGCTTAGCTGAATGTGCCTCCGCTGCGCACATGCACACTCACATGAAATATGCTCTGAGTAGGGGCAGCAGGTCACAACAACATGACTCTACACACGCTCTAAGACATTAGTCCCGCTTCTCTGAGATAATGCACTGTATGACAACACAGTTGAATTTCTGTCAAAGAATTGCATCTACTCACATTTACTATTACCACATTCAAAGATTGTCCACAATAATATGAACTGAAAAACTAAATGAATTGAAGAGCATACTAATTTTTTCAATCAGTCTGTATACCACTACCATTAAGTGTTTGATGTCCCTCTAGATCAAATTATGTGAACAAATATCACATGGAAGCATGTTTCATCCAGTTATGAAGAGAAAGTGGTCTTTATTGCTTTCTGGGTAAATCAAAGCTAATTGTCAGATAAGGATAACACAGTAGCACAAAAGAAACAATCCAATATAATTCATTGTGCACGTCTATATTCTCTATAGTATCCATGATGCCAATTACCTTAGATGGAAGTTCAATAAAATCACCGAACCATGGCTCCCTGCAGGTTTTGTATTATACTCTGAATTTCCATTTTTGGAATTAGCTAAGGCTGACTTTCCATAAAATGATCTCAACATTATCGATCATTTTCACATCCATTTTGGGAGCATGTTTAATCTCTCCTGTGCAGGGGAGACCTTTGAAATGAGGATTCACCGAAGACCAAAGACTCAAAGACCATGAAGTCCCTTGAACTTAAGTCTTCTGTTTCTCTAATTGCATCTGACAGCTTTAAGCCAACACACCTAGGGACGAATGCAGCCGTTGTTGTGGTACATACTAAACCCTTCTCCTACATACAGACAAATAACACAGAGAGGTCATTCACCACAGTGAAGCATTTTGATGTGAGATTGCTTGCAAAAGCACCTCACTTCATTTTGGTGTTACATAAAACAATATAACTTGCAACATTTCACATAAGTGCTGTTTAAATCTCCTCACCTAATATTGTTTACTGTCCAGTGTTCAGGCCCCCACCCTCATCTTAAACATAATCATTTTTTCATTTCCACTTCTCTGACTGCCTCTCCTTGAATATCCCTCCATCACATTACAGGATTATTTTTGAATGCACTTTGAAGTACATGGGGATCGCCCAACAGGAACATCCATAAGACATAAAAGCCAAACAATATCTTTCACTAATCTGCAGATAGTGACATTATGAAGATGTTACATCTGTCCCCTTTAAGTAAAGCGATACCTGATACCATTAAGTTTAGACACAGTGCTGATGACCAAAAATTACAATTCCACTGTCTCTCTCTGTTTTTGGAAGGTAAAATGCACTAAAGAGTGACAGGACTAGGTCACAAGAATAGTAGTAATAAAAAAGGGACCAGAGCTGCATGGATAATATTACCTACAATCCTCTCCTTGAGGCACACTGTATATGTTCCAGATGCCTCTTTCTCTTATCTTAATGCTTGTGAAAAATGTGTCATCTGCATTTTCATACTCACAATAGAATGGGACCAGCCAAGGTTGAGAGTAGTGAATGTTTCACATATCTCCACTGCTATTCAGATTTAGCATCCCCGATTGTGGCATTGTGCATCTGTACCAGACTGCAGCAGCGAGTGTGGTTTTGTGCCAGGTCAGTTATGGGCCTATGTTGAAGCCTTGTTTTCCTCTCGCAACACAGATCCCACAGTGTACTCTCACACCATGTCTTTCCTGTCCTCAAAAAGATCTCACTGCTGAAAAGGAACCAGAGAAGACTAAATTCATATCTCAACTGAATAGTCATACTAGATATTAGAGCACACATGCACATAGCAGCCCAGAGAGGTGAAAGTCTTGGACTGAAGGCTGACTGAAGATGGAAAGAGGAGATGAGTGGGTCTTCAAGAACTGACCGGGCAGCTTTGGAGACCACCCTTCCCTCATCAGAACTGCAGAGGCTCCGCAGTGCAATGCTCCTACGCAGCTATTTCTTCACATCATTAAGCTGTCTTTCATGTTTGCATTGCAATACCACATTGGCAACTTGTTGCTTAGTTACAGGTGAGAACATTTTCCCCCAAGCTAAATCCTTTGACGGAATCCATGAGAGAATCTGCCAGCCAAACAAAATAGAGAGAGATTCCTGAAGCCACTGATTAGAGCAGGGTTTCTCAACCTTTTGCCTACTGTGACCCACTTTTTTGTATGCCAGTCATCCACGACCCACTAAGGGGATAAATAAAGAAATAAATAACTGAAATGTCTCTTTAGACCTAGGCTACAGTACAGTATATGCTTATTATAATTAATTTCATGAAAACATACAAACATTTTCAATCATTAGGCAGACTATGAGGCAAACTGATTTTCTTTTTTTTTACTCACGTTAATGTGACACTTGAGACTGCCGCTCTGAAATGATATCCAGGCAAGGTGGAATTGGGGAAAGGGCGACATACGACATTCGAAAATACGATTCGACAATACTGTTGCCCAAATATTGCAATGAGCTTTTTATGAAGTGCACTTACGGGCTGCGCCGGCAATCCCCAGTTCTATACTCCTGGGGCAATGGGCAATTTGTACTAAGCTTCGCTTTCCTCGCGCAGGTTTGATCGCTTTCCTGAAAAATGAGCAAGCGAATTTCGCGCCACAGCACAGCAAGCATTTTTGACTACACCACGCTGCTAGCAAGTTTGATTTGAGATTTCTGGAAAATGGGCGTGGCTTTTAGCCCTACTTGAAGGTGATTGGCTTTCGCCAGGCAAAATTTTTGCTCGAGTTGAACATGTTTTTAACTCAAGCGCACACTCATTTCGCCCATCTCGCGTCACTCACAGTTTTACCGCGAACTCCGCCCATTCGCCTCCTGCCATTGACTTTTCATGCATTTGCGTCACTTGTAAATTTCATGTCGCGTTCGGTTAAAACACACCAGAGAAAGTCTCGTGACCCCCTGTAGAATGATCCGTGACCCACTAGTGGGTCGTGACCCACTGGTTGAGAAACCGTGGATTAGAGGACACGTTAATGGACCACAAAACAGGAACAAATATGCCATAAGGATGATTGAGGGAAAAAAACGTAAAATATATCTTACAATTATCACAAAATGTGTAATTAATGCTTGAAAATGGATCACAAGTGAATTTTTTTTGTTGGACTCTACCAAGTTCACACCAAGTCAAAGTCCTGAACAAAGATAATTTATAAATGTTTGATAGCTACATTGAAAGCCAAAGGCCTTGAAAAGACTGGTAAAAAAAAAGATTGGTAGCCACATCCGAACCCCTTTAGGTGCCTTTTAGAAGACTTCCCCCCTCAACAGGACTTCTTACCAAATTCCCTGGGAACAGAGATGGCGTATACACAGCTGTGTCCCACGGTGTAGTTCCGGGGGTAGTTCGGTGACAGGACTGTACCCTCAGTTCCTGTGGACCGGCTTCCACATGGAGCTGCAGGCACAGAAAGGACAGAGCAACAAAACACAAGATTGCTTTCTGTACAAAAAACACACAGCAGTGAGCTTGATTGCCTCAGACCGCATAATGCAATGTATGAAAGGACTACAAGAGACACTGGAACTGGAGTCAAATCCCTTGTATGTGTAAAACCATACTTGGCCAATAATGTCTGATTCTGATTCTGATAAGAACCACAGGGTCAGCCCTAAAAAAAAGACACCAGATGAAGAAACACTCTCTCACGCTCTCTTTCTCCTGGTCTCTCTCATGGATACTGGTTCACAATGAGGGAAAGAGCATTGTTCTTTAAAGGGACCAACTGGTGTGCCCATAGCCCAAAATGCTGAGCCTTGGCATTTGAGAATAATTCAAACTGAAAGGGACATTTAGCTAGGCCATGCCTGCTTAGTTTCCGCCGCAAGATCATTATGAATAAAGAAACAAAATAAAGCTGTGAAACCACACTGTTGTTTGAAATATTGGAATTGCTCTGCCGGACAGATTACCTCCAGAACGGCTTCAGGGCGATACCTGATATCTCTTAGTGCCAATCTCTCTATGAGTCCTTTATGTGGGGGCTTTTACCAGTTTCCTCTTCATCACTTACTTGTCAACCTACTAACGACTGTCTGGAGATGGACTGGCAATGTGGCAGAACTCTTCCTGCCACACAATCCCACCCTCGTTAGCCAGCTGCATCGGCAAGCATAATCAGACTACCAAGCAGTGTGGTCTCATTTGTCAAAGGGGAGTCATTGGGAAGAAGTGCCAAGGTGCAGCGTGAGGAGGACGAGTCCACTCATCACACCCTCCTGGGTTTATCCAATTGGGGACCTTTCACCCATCACATCCGCTGGAGTTTATAAGTGTGGATTGTTTCAATGGAATGCATCAAGGACGTAATTTGAACTTCCTTGTCTGTTGCACTGACAGGGAGGCATGGCACAGTGACAGAGCAGCAATTTAAGCTATTGCATATTTATGTGTCGGCGGTGCTGCAACTCAAGCAATCTGAAGCACGCATCCTTGTATTTCTCTGAAACATGGGGTTGCTGGTCCCCAGAAAACACAGAGATGGGTACAAGAGGATCATGAAGTGTTGAGCATGGTTACATGAACATATTACACCATAAGGCTCCCAGACCAATGAACAAAGCGGACCTTTACCCATTACTTGTGTGATGCTTCACTGGACTTAGCAGGACTGGGTTTTTATTTTTCAAACTGAACACTTAATATCAGTGCTTATTCTCCTTTTAATCCTCCCACTTATATTATCATTCATTTAAATGGTTTCACACAGCCAGGGGTCGTTGCTTGACCAAAATTTTAAAAAAGGCCCTTAGTAAAGTATGGACAGGTTTGGGAGGGTTACTTTTAAAATGCATTCCACTACAGTACTAAAATGTCATTTGTAACGTATTCTGTTAGATTACTCAAGGTCAATAACGTAATCTAAATACTTTGGATTACTTTCTTAATGGTTTTTTAAAGAATGTTCATCCAACTAAGGCTCTGAACGGTTATTTTTAGAATGCTCACTTAGCATTGTGGCTAACATTTTGGCACCCCCATGTTAAGTCAATGGGCATTTCATCGCAGTTTCTTCAAAACCGTAAATGTTAACTCAAAAACTGTACATTACACAAAAACACGAGTTAGAAAAGGCACGAGCCACCCTAAATACATTGTGAGTGAGAAAGGAGTAGCTTAACAATTTAATGTATATGTGTAGTGTAAAATTGTTGGAGTAATTGCAGTTTTGAACATGTGAAATTTCACTTGTTTTGTCACTGTATCTACTTGTTAGCTAGTTAGCTTTAATACTATACCTACTAGCCTACTAGCTAGCTGAATAGCTAATCCAGTGCAGCCAAACTATGTAAGATAGCTAGCTAGCGATCAATATTAGCTTAAATAATGAAAAAGAGAACTTACTTCAAGATGCTTCTTCAACCTCAAAGAGGTTGACTCTTTTGAAGCGGATAGCAGTTTGGTTGCTGGCAAGCTTGCATTGTACTGTTATGTTGCGACCTTTGTAAATAAAGTAATAGGCTCACAAAAAACAACATAAAATACCATGATTGATATTTTAGTAACAGTATTTGTTTCAGTAACTTACAGTCACAGTTATTTGTTTCAGTAACAGTATTTGTTTCAGTAACGTAGTTACAGTTACAATTTTATTAAATTACAATATTGAAAACAAAACACATTCCTGTTAGCTTCAGCTCAAGTTACAGCACATTCTTTTCTGCAACACTTCTTTATAAGGCTCAACAGTACAAGGCAAGCTCTACTGAAGTAGAGAGTCTCTGCATCCAAGTCTGTATTTTCCTTTCTAGAATCTTTCTAGAATTCTAGTCAAAGCCTTTGCCCTCCTAGACTCAATACTGAGTACACCCAGATTGCTCAATCGCTCATCCGTTATGGTGGACCTGAGGTAGGTTCTAAGGGATCCAACTAGAATGTTGAGCCACATTTGTTCTGCCTTTCACGTCAGCACCATATCATCGCAAGATATCGATAATTTTATTTACAGCTGGCTGATACAGCTGAAAAATTTATCACGATAAAATGTTTCATTTCAGTCAATATTGATAATTTTTAATGACCTATTTTTAATAATTACCAGGAGAAAAAAGGTTGAATTTAACCACTTTATTTTGAATTTAACCACCTTACTTAGAATTTAACCAGTTTATTTAAGCACACAGGTAATAATTTTAATGTTAACACAACAGTGAAAAACACACACAAAAATAAATAAACATAAATACGGAGTAAGGAATGATCTTACCTTGATACACATTAAATAAAGAAAGCAAGTAAAATCAACTTTGAGGTAAACTGACCTAACATCAATAACATGCAATAAATAAACAAACAAAGAAACTTTTGAACTTAGTAAATAAAATGTTACAAAATGTGTGCAATGTAAATGTGTTTTGTAAATGCAGAAAATCAAAGTAAACTTTGAGGTAGATCAACCTAACATCTGTAAGATGTAACAAACATTATAAAAACCTCTAAAACTCAGTAAACAAAATGAGATAAAATGTAAACTGTAATGCAACTTACAAAATCCGATTCTACTTTGAGGTAGAGCTCCCTAAAATCAAGATGTTATTAATTATATTAAAAGACAATTACTCAGTACACAAAAATGTTATAAAAAGTCCAAAGGGTGGAAGGAGCTAAGGTGATAAAATAAGTTTGTTTTATTCCCGCTCTTGGTCAGGACGGTTTACACACAACGGTGATCTGATATCGGTCAGACTTAAAAAAACCAAAAAACTGCCATACTGGCGACCTGACCTGTACTTTATTTTTAATCAACAATTTCCTCACTGTCTGCACTCAATTTTCTCACTCCATGCCGTTTCTGTTGTTGTGTCACATGTCGATGGTGCAACCAAACAAAACACCTGTCAAATGATTGGCAGTTTATATGTCACTCCTAGCACGCTCCATTATCAAGGGATATGATAGGCTGTTTATGGGCCAGGGTGGGAGCACACTTGGGGTTTGTTCATGCAACCGAGCTTTGTGTATTCCTTATGTGTTTTCCTGGCGGTTTGCATTTAGTGCATTTAAGCGAAACTATCGAACATTCTATCAAACAATTTTTTTATTGCTATTCATGAAGTGTCTATCGTGGTACATATTGCTATCGTTTTATTGCCCAGGCCTAAATTATTATTGTAAAAACTCTTTGTTCGGAGGGGGGCCACAGGGGGGTCCAAGCTCAGTGTTACAGGGGCACTGGCCCCTCCCCAAAACCGCCTATGTGAAGGGCATATGGGAGATACACCCCAGAGGTGCCTATCAAACTTAAACATGATTAATTACTTTTTCTTGCATAAAAGGCTAAAGCACCAGCCAAAATACATACACTTCAGTAAACATCCAGTAAATATGTTTTCACTGGCAAGATTTCTTCCATTTTGAAAGATCAGCTACTTTCTGTCCAAACAGAGCCTGTTTCCATAGCAGTCTGCCTACTGTTGGAGTGCACATTAAACAGTTGGACCGATGCCTACATTTTTTGTACTCTGCACACAGAAAAGTGTAAAACAGGAAGGTTAAGTGACAGTGTAAGAGTACGAGAATTGGCACATTTGTGAGACTCAGTTCCCCACTCACAGTTTATTTCAAAATTGAAAATCAAACCAGCTGCACCAGCAGAGACTTGAAAATTCTAATGCTGAATGTTTTGAGTCGCTTGGTGCCACAGGCACTGTATCCAAATATGAAAATGAGCTATGGAAAAGTTAATTCCTTAGGAAGTCAGCACAGAGAAACAGAGCAGTGAGTGCTATGTGTTTGGTCCGATGTTTCTCAGTGTTTTTATTTTTCCACTTCACGTACTTGGAGCTGTTCAGAAACAACATTTACTCCCAAGACCCTCTCTGAAAGCAAATTTGGATCTTTTACTACAAAGACATTGCTCATATTGAACACAAAATGGCAACAATTAGTAAAACTAACCCTCTACTGTTAATGCATGGGATCCTAATACTGCATGATTTAGCCAATGACAATGTACTCATCTGTCTATATACACTAAGGTCCAAAATTATTGGGACACCTGGACATTTTGTGGTTAAGTGTGGATGTGCCCATATAGCTATTAGTTTTATCACTCAAACCTAATTTATGGTGTGGCGAAAAAAGTTACATGTTTTGGCAACTATTAACATTTTCAAAACATATCTTTATGTGGTTGGCACACGACTGCCTGAAGACTACCCTTATTTCCAACATTTTAATAATATGTATGACATTAATTCTGCCAAACAAACTGCCAATTCCATGACATTAACTTAATTTTAAAAGGAACCTACATACTTATTGAGTGCAGACAAGTGAACAAAAATGACCATCACTTCAATTAGGCCTGACTGAATGTTGCCCTGCCCCCTAATTGAACACTCATAATGAAGCCTATATAAACCTAACAAGTTTGGAACATGGTCACAGAAGATGAAGCTGATATTGACATTGACATAAATATGACTTTCCCAATGTCTGATGGAATATGCAGCAAAAATATTGTGGGTTTTCAGAAAAAAAAGTGAGTGTCCAAATAATTTTGGACCCCAGTGTATATATACAGGGTTGGGGAGTAACGGAATGCATGTAACGGCGTTACGTATTTAAAATACAAAATACGAGTAACTGTATTCCGTTACAGTTACTATTTACATTGATGGTAATCAAATTACAGCTACATTTTAAAAATATTTAGATTACTGAAGGGATTACATTGGATTTTTTTCCCCCATTTAATTTCTTTTTTTTTCAATTAATGTTTATTTAGTTGGAAAATCTATCCAATGATAGGCAACTCCGGGGTGTATCTCCCATATGCCCCTCACGAAAAAAAGAAGAAAAAAGCACGCAGCCTGCCTGACTCACAAGACCGTAGCATGGAGAGTGAGACAGAAAGCAACCAGCACAAAGTTTATGTCATGGAAATACTGGGACTATTTTACTTTCAGATTTGGCAAAGGTCGCAACATAATAGTACAATGCAAGCTTGCCAGCAACCAAACTGCTATCCGCTTCAAAAGAGTCAACCTCTAACATGAAGAAGCATCTTGAAGTAAGTTCTCTTTTTCATTATTTAAGCTAATTTTGATCGCTAGCTAGCTATCTTACATAGTTTGGCTGCACTGGATTAGCTATTCAGCTAGCTAGTAGGCTAGTAGGTATAGTATTAAAGCTAAGTAGCTAACGAGTAGATACAGTGACAAAACAAGTGAAATTTCACATGTTCAAAACTGCGATTACTCCAACAATTTTACACTACGCATATTATACATTAAATTGTTAAGCTACTCCTTTCTCACTCACAATGTATTTAGGGTGGCTCGTGTAATGTGGCCTTGTGTAATGTACAGTTTTTGAGTTAACATTTACGGTTTTGAAGAAACTGCGATGAAATGCCCATAGACTTAACATGGGGGTGCCAAAATGTTAGCCACAATGCTAAGTGAGCATTCTAAAAATAACCGTTCAGAATCTTATGCTATGTTCACACTGTCAGTCCAAATCCGATTTTTTGCATATCCGATCAGAATCCGATCTTCGTGATTGACTGTCCGCATTATAGGCCTATTGCTACACAAGTGATCGGATCCGATCTGTGTGTCCGGGTGGCAATCCTCATTTTCGGTCTTATCCACCATCTTATCCTCCTGGAGAAAATCAGAGAGACACAAATCTTCCTTTAAGGTAGCCATTGTTGACCGGAAGTAACTTTACACCCTGTTGCTTTCCAATATGGCAGCGTGAAAAAGGCTCATTGTGCTCGGAAGTAGAAGTAGTTGACTAAACAAACCAAATTGGAGCATAATGACATGCTTATTTAGAACAACGTGACAATGTGGAGCCGCGGCGCATGTTTTATAAAAATAATGAGACAGCGTCAGAGACGGAGGAGACTTGCCTGCTCCGCCTTATTTCGTGCTGCCGTCACCGCCGGTATCACTTTTCAGTGGCTCCCTCCGCCACCAAAGTAGCATTTTTCCTGTAGCCTACGTGTGAATGTATTCTGCACAGCTACCCAGTTTGTATAGCACAATTGCGACTCGCATTGTGATAGGAATGGGAACTCTAACTGCAACCTCGTCAGTAATGTACCCCTCCGTCATTGAGCATAACTTCATGAATGTCGTGTCATCCTGAAGTTGTCTCTCCGTTCCAGATCTGTAAATGCATGTAGGACAACTTTGTCCCACCAGTCCTTGCTTCGGACTTTCATCCACACCCGTCTTGTTTTGGAGGACGGAATGGGCAGCAAAGGCATTGTTTTGTACAGGACGGTATCCCGGCACAAAACATCCCGTGCTCGCCTTCTCTCATTCAATATCTGTACGAAGAGGAAGTTTCTTTCGAACTGTTGTTTTATTAGAACTGAGAAAAGAATTGAGTTTGGCTATAGTAGCCTATGTGGCACGTCCATATTTGAAGACTGCTACGCGGGAATGCTGGATGCGGGATCTTGCGCGTGTCAGTCTATTTCGACTGTACGCTTGTGACATCTAAACGCGCACAAACTATTCATCGCTTTCATGTACTACGTTCGGAATGCTTTAATTCCGAATGAAAAAAAAATGTGTGCATGTAAAGGTAGCTAGTGTGACCATAGCTTTAGTCGGATGAACATTCTTTAAAAAAGAACGTTCTTCGGATTGCTCTTTGGAGTAAGTCTATTAAAATATTTTGAAAACTACTTTTAATGTACTGTTGTGATCATTTCATGCACCTGTTTGTCTAAATGTGAAAAGTTCAGTAAAATAGACTTTTTAATTAGTCTTTTCCCTTCATCATGAAACATATCGGTAATGAGAATCATACTGGTGCACATCCTTTTCAAACTTTCATAACTCAAGGTCAGGTGTGTTGAATGTCTGCAGTCTTGGTTTATAATATCTTCACGTTTTTTTGTGTGTGTAATGTTAGCTCTGACAGCTTTTACCATAGTTTTGGTTTGTTTTGTTTTTTTTTACTGGTTTTTGTTATATTTTGGATGAGTGATACTTTACTGTGTATTTATGCACAGTATTGTAAATAAAATACTGATGACAGAAAGAGCCTTCCCACTGGATAGAGGCATTGAGCTCGATGGCCTGGTTTCTCAGACTGCTCTGTTCTGGTGGCTTGTAGCAGGGCCTTACCCTGGCAGCTGGGCAGGACCCGGTTCCAGCCAGGCCGGCCGTCGTCCCCCATGATGCAGGTCAGCGTGGAGTAGCCCTGCAGCATGTACCCCGGCTCGCAGTAGAAGGTGACGGTGGAGCCCAGCTTGTAGTCGCTCCCTAGCCTGGTCCCGTTCATAACATTGCCGGGATCGAAGCACGACTCCCGCAGCTTGGCTGCATGAGTAGGGCAGAGACAGGACACGTGTCATGTGTACACCCTGCTGGAACACTGCCAGGCATGCTGTTTCATTAAAGTGTGCTGCTGATGCTGCAAAGGCACACCCATTCCAATGCCATTCAAACATACAAATAAAGACCATCACACAAAGGGATCAGACAAGCTGGTTGATCTGTAATGGGGACAGGCATGAAGGATAAATACATCCTGTGTATTAAATACCATAGAGCTGAGACTTATTAACGACTGTTTCACACCAAGACTGCATGTGTTTCCGCTGCAAAACCTTCAACAGTCTACCTTGTTAACTCTTTCCACACCATGTCGATGCTATTGGTCAATACCACACCACACTACCTCAGGTACTACTCTTGCCTTATAAACCATCTCTTTAGGTCTTCTACTTTACTTAACTGAGCCATTATTTACTAGTGATATTAAGTTGAAGTTGTTGAAGTTTGCCGTTTGAAAGTGTATCGTATTAGTTGCCCTATAGGCTGTAATTGTACAAATCTGATAGTACTGCGTCCTCAAACAGACCTTACTCTCAGCTGAGAACTGTCTCATTGTGGAACTGTACACATCCTGTCCCCGTACTGTCGCTGTACTTACTGTATGCACTTTTGTAAGTCACTTTGGATAAAAGTCTGCTCAATAAATAAATGTAAATGTAATATCTTTATGTTTATATTATTCCTCATTCAAATTGCACTGCTAATCCTATTTAGTAATAAAGCTGATACTATACCCAACCACACCCATTATACACCCACACTACACTACTATACCCAAGCACACTCCTTATATAACCACACTATACAGCTGCACCTAACCACTACCATTATAAAGCCACACTGTACTACATGTACCCGACCACACCCATTGTATAGCCACACTATACTACATATACCCAACAACAGCCACTACATAGCACTATACTACATAGATTCTACCATGGTAACCTTATAACACCAAGAAGCAATTGCATTAACAACTCACCCTACTACCTACAAATGAGTTCTAGAAACGATGTTTTGAAAACAGTGTGAGTTAGTAACATATGCCTTGCTGTTTGTATTATTTTCAGTCTAAATAATTTTGAACTGTAAGTTTCCAATTGATTGTGCTTCTCAGGTTGTATGCACTGTGGTGTGGCTCTGCATGTGATACCAGCTAATTCTACACTCTTTAATTCAGTCATGTATTGCACGACTCATTCTTTGCCATGCATTAACCTTCAATGTCAACTTTCAAATCAATGCAAGTTCAAGTTGCTGCGATCAATAATGTCAAAAGGGATATGGAACCCATCTATCAGTAACTGTTACCTACATATAATGGCTACACATTGGTTTCCATACCTGATTACTCCAAACAACCCTGGAAGAAATCTGATATAATGTAAGGATGCTCTTTGAAATCATTGGTATGCACTACAAATGAGTATGATACTAGGTAATGTTACTCTTATGGATCATTATTTTTTTTACTGTGTAAACATTATCTTAAAGGGTAATGTAACACTTATGGATCATTATTTGGCAACATGTTAACATTACACTAAATGGTAATGTGACATTTATAAATGCTACATTTATGGATTTGGTGCAGTGAAATAATTTATATGAGGTAATGTTAATCTTATGGATTATTATTTGGTACTGTACAAACATTTTGGCATGAGGTCATGCTGGTCATATAGACCATCATTTTGGTCTGTGAGCTTGTCAGTATAGCGGAAGTATCTTATTCTAAAGGATGATTAATTGTCAATACAGCCATTGTGTGCTTTGCTATTGCATACCTATGGACTCCCTGCTTTTTTCTCCTAAGATATTAAATTAATGTATCTTGCCACAATTCTGTTGTAAGTCACTTAGCATGAGAGCATCTGACAAATAAGTTTGCTCACCAGCCATCTTGCACAGTTTGAACTGGACACATTGAATGCCTACATGTGAACTTCACATTTTGCTGAGTGAATCTAGACTTGTGTTGTGCAATTTTTCAACAAAACTTTGAAATGAAAAGATGTTGACAAAACATGATTATTAAGATGTTTTCAACATCATCCACAGACACAACAACTGTCTTTCTTCAATTAACTAGTATTCCTTCCATTAAATCAAGAGTTGAAAAGCACAAGCGACATATTGAATATGACCCCAGGACACAGCAAAGGTAACAGACTGCAGGCAGTGAATTGACTAAAAGCAGAGGTAAACATTCTCTATTTGTGCTTTTATTTCATCACTTTAGTTATGTAGCAATCTAACACACATGTTCTACTTTTCAGTATGGTCTAACCCAGCGTTTCTCAAACCTCTCCTGGAGTACCCCCTGCCCTGCATGTTTTAGATCTCTCCCTGCTCCAACACAGCTGATTCAAATGATCCACTCGTTATGAACTCCTGAAGCTGCTTAATAACAAACTGATCATTTGAATCAGCTGTGTTGGAGCAGGGAGAGATCTAAAACCTGCAGGGCAGGGGGTACTCCAGGAGAGGTTTGAGAAACGCTGGTCTAACCAATGAGTTACTCTCATGGTCATCAGGCCAATAGCTCTGCCCTGGAGTAAACTGAAATCCATGATTCAGGAGGATGGACTGAGTCTTGGACCGAACTGTGACAGATAATGGTGACAAACAAATCCATACATCAGATGAGATAAGTAAGCTTCCTTACGCTATGGGAACTGAATTGGTGACTTTGGCTTGGGCATTCTATGAAACCCAGTGTTGACAGAGTAAAGTCTTTGGGGTTGGTTTATAATAGTGGTCCCCAAACTACGGCCCGCCCCCACATTCTGGGTGGTCCCCGAAGCAATGTATGTGATATATTGTATCTGGCCCTCTGGTTTATTTAGTTTGTCTTTCCGTCCTAAGGTGCATTTCTCTTGAAATGCCACATTTTTTTCCTCTGCTGGCTACCGTATTTATGCTTCCATTGCAGCAAATTTTGCTTCACTCTCATTCAGGTTGTATGTGGGCGTACAGCCCATACAATCTGAACGACAGTGAAGCAAAATTCGCTGCAATGGAAGCGTAGCATCGGCCTTAAACATTTTTTTAGCCTAGCTCGATAATTTTCAGTTATTTTCAGAGGAAATGTCAAAGATGAATCATAAACGAAAATTGATCATGCGTGCTGGGTGTTCAATGAACAATGGACTGATAATTATTTTTTCCAGATTTTCCAGTTTTGCAGATTTGCAGCTCTTTTCCTAATTTAAATGTAAAATATGTACTGTTCAATATGCACATTTGGCTTTTCCCTACTTTTTCAGAATGTTTGTCACTCTATCAAACCTTGGGCCACATATATCAACAGTGCGTACACACTAAAATTGTGCTGAGCACTTTTCTACACATAAAACGGTATTTATGAAAAGATACTTCCCTATGAAGTGAAAAGATGAAAAGAAACATGCGCATGGTCTCGAGGTGGCATACACATAAAATTTGTAATTTGCAGATTGGCGACACCAAGAGGAACTAACGGTGAGTAAAGAAAAAAAAAAAAGAAAAAAAAGGTCCTGTGTGCACTTATTTGTTTTTTGGCCTCTCTTTTAAAATCTGACCACTTCTTCTTCACCTCCTCCGCCGTACACACTTCTGGTGAAAGTGCATTCATAGCAGTCACCACTTTGAGCCACTCCGCATTTTTCTGTCGATTTGAAATGCCGCTAGCCTGGCCTCCAAAAAGGACATTTTTTCTCCTCTCCACCTCATCAACCATCACCTCTATCTCCGTGTCCAAATAATTTCTCATAATGTCACACTGATTTGATTTACGCTCAGATATATGGAGACAATCAGGCGTACGTAGTGTTTGATAACTCTGACGAAAAAACTTGTTGTGGGATTCTGTGTATGCATGTTCCTATGGCAAGTTGTACACAAAGATTGATACACATGGCCCTTTATGTATTACACTACTTGTACTAAAATGGTTGAATAAAATGATGATAATGGTTGGAATGCTTAAGAATTAGTTTGATTTTTTTTTTAATTCTAGTTAGCTATTAGTTTTATATACAACTTTTACAATGTGCCACAGCAATGTAAAATAAACCCAGCTAACTATAAACAGATTGAAATATATTATTAGATGTAATGGATTAATATTCAACTAAGGTAGACCTGTTGTTGTCCATAGTACTATTTACTGTTACTTACATACTCCAGCCCTCCCAAAGAGCCAGGCCCTCCTAAGAAAAAGTTTGGGGAACCCTGGTTTAAAGGATGCAGGAGTTATATGGATTCAGAACTTCTCTTGACCTTGAACAGCAGAACGAGGCTTGAAGCTCCTCCAGTGGCAAGAGGGTGGGGGGGTAATTTCATACCTTTGTATTCCAGATGAAAGCCGGTGTAGCTGACAGAGCCGTCGCTGCGGAAGGCTAAATGCATGGTGTTGGAACTACTTTCAATTCGCTCTGGCAGCTTGCTGTCCTGAAAGCTGCCGATGAGGGGACTGTTGCTGTCAGGCCCATCATAGATGTACAGAAAGTCATAGTTGGGCTCAATGCTGAAACTGTGAGTGGGGAAAAAAGAAAGAGAATCTACTCAGATGAAAAGATACACAGAATTACCTCTTTTCTTTGGATCGGGAACATTCTTAGTAACTCCTTTGTGTGAAGCATTGACTCAATGAGACTGGTGCGACTGGATAAAGTGCTGGTGAGAGAATAAATGCATGCTGATTTACGGGCTACTACAAGGAAACTGGTTGCACTTTTCAAACGTACAAATCCCCAGATTGTCTCACTAAATCTGGCAACCCACTCAATGGAACCCCCCTACAAACACAGCTGATTAGCTACTCATTCCACGTTCCCTTGCATTCTGTATCCTTCTTGACTTCCCCTGGTTGTCGCTGTAGGGGAGTGAGGTCCTAATTGACCTTCCTGGGAAAGCAAAGGTTAAATAAACACACCTTACATCCTGCAATTATGCATGCCGAGCTGAGATGATGCATGCTCTAATCCTTCTCAGTGAGGGCCGACATATTTATTCTGTGTTTCTGTCCTTATCTGCACGGCATGGGGTTCACGCAGATCTTAACATAGCCAGGAGTGTAACTGCTGTGATATCTTCAAGATGAGGCGTTTCTCTATTGATTTAAAGCTTATCAAGAAGGACGGGAGGGAAGCCACTCCAACAGCTGTTGCGCTGCATGTAGGTGTGTCCAAGAGTGCATTGATCAGCATTCCTACCTTTCCACCCTCGCCTCTACATCACTGCAAGCTTTTCTGTCATAGCTGTAATTTGCAGTTGCTCGTGAAGAAATCGTGGTTTTCGCTGCACAAGATTTGCACACTTCACTGAACTTGCATCTACTGCTAACGGCTCATTCGAAGATGATAGAAACCTAAACATGGGAAAATGCTCTACATCACATTAAAAAAAGTAATTAATTTTTGATAACCAGATGTGACATTTTTTTCCTAGCTTAGTCTCTGGACCTGTCACTCAGCAAACAATTAGCTTTGTAGTAATTGAATCAGGAGCAAACACAGATTATACTCATTTGCAAGGATGGCATCAGAATTCTTTGAATTGCCAATATACTGCAGGGGTCATTTTTTATTATTAATTTGCATTTTCATGAGGAATATATTTCAAATTGCAGTCTTTTTTTTAAAGAATGACATCAGTGATGGAATGTATAAAGGAACTCTGTGAAAAGGAATGGACATTTAAACAAGAACAGAGCCCTGCCTCAACCCCAGTCCTTTATGCAGGGGAAGAATTAGTCAAAAGGGGTGCAAAGCATGACATACACTGTCACAGGGCAGAGTGATCACACGGGCTAAAGGTGCTGTGTGCAACAAAGGAGCCCCCCTGGCAGTGTCCTGGGCTGCACGTCACAAGAGCGCATGCTCCCAGCCGCCAGAACCACTGCCAAGCACTCAGACCCATGCGACAGGGCCACCATTAAAATTCAACCGGGGGACCCAAAGGAAGTGTCACCTTCTGATGACAGTTCGGCAGTTAGGGGATGGGGGAAAATGCATGGTATAGATCTTGGGTGCTGTCAGCTTTAACCCTTGAGCCAGGTAAAGGCCTGTGTTACAGTGTGCCCCAGGAGGCTGCACCCAGCCTTAACCCGCTGCTGGCTGCTGCGAGTTGGGGCGGCCCCAGGCACTGCTTGTGGCAGGGTTGGCAGAGGTTAAATGAAAAATAGGCCCAATTAGCAGAGCTATTTAACTGTGAGACACATTTATCAGCTCAATTTTTTTTTTATCTTAATTAGCCCCTTCATTCGACACTGAAGCATCCAGTTACACCTTAAAGGGATGCTTTTAGAGAAAAAAAAGAGAGGCAACATTTGGTTCATTACTGACAAAGTGTGCAAGGAATTCCAGCCGGGCTAATTATCTGCCTTAAACATGAACTGCATTTTAATGCAGCCATGATGGCAATAATCATAGAAATTACAACACATATTTCATGTGAGTATGACGTCCACAGTCCCCATTGATATCATAGGTGGGGAGGAAGGGGTTGGCTCTTACAATACTGGTAAGCTGATTAGTTTATAAAGAGAAAGAAGGAGCCAATTGTAGGGATTGTGTACCTGATGAACGCCAGTGAAAGGACATAGTCTGAGTTGACAGCTATCAGCCAGTCGCAGTCCTTGCTGTGGGGGTAGGGGTGGGGGTAGTTTGGGGACAGGATGAACCCCGAAGACCCTGTCAGATTCCCACCACAAGGCGCTAAGGAGGAAAGAGAGGAAGCAAAAACATGTCTGTAATACATCACCCAATCGCACTACCCAAACGATCATTGCACTGTTGGAGCAGCCAGGAGTGAAGGCATTAGATAAGCACTTTCCATTAACGAATATGCTGCCATGAAAGGTACAATCTACTGCTCTGCTGCTGATTTGGGAGGCTCAGGAAAGGGCCTCTATACTAAACAGGTTTAATCTGTGTGTGTGTGTGCAAAATAAATAAATACAATATTTATTTGAGAGGTGTTCTGGAAGAATGCCAAAATAACCTTATAAATACTTTATATAACCCCACTCTACCGTTATAAGACATACAATGATCATCTCAAGACTTCCACTCCATGTGTACCATCTGAAAAGTGACCTCTATGCACAATATCTCCTTTCTTCAAAGGATTCCATTATAAAAGAAAGAATACTCTTGTGGGTTCCCCATGGTAGCTCCAACCCATGCTCACACTTCATGCACGATGAGGCCTTTACTGAATTTCTAGGTCTTTTCTAGGCCTTAGCATGTCAAGTATACACTCTTGTCTGAGCTGATTGAGGCAGAGCATTTTATCACTGGCATTTGTGATTGTGACATCAGCTTCCATTTACTTCCCAGCAAAGGGAGAATGAATTCCAACATTGACAATACACTGAGAATTTTGCTACATTATGTGTCCCCATACCTCTACTGCTCCACGCTTATTACTGGCTTTGGACCAGACATTTTTATCTGTAATGCTGTTATTTATGGCTCACTTATCCGCTGCAGGCGGCCGCTCAGAGCGATATTTGCGCGGTCGTGTTTATCTGGTATGGGCTCGGGATTCTGAACAGTGTCTAACAGTAGTCACAACATCATGGGCACACAGTAATTGATAGCTCTGTTGAGGGTGTTGCTTGCATTTTGTTTTCAAAACTGCTGTTGGAAAAAATTGCTCTTGAGAATGTTAAACATACATTTCCCCTGTAGACGGTGCAGTCAGTGCAAATGGAGAGATCCTAAGCTGATGACCTGCTGCCCAAATATGAATGTGAAAACTTTTAAGAGTTCATTCCAGGTGGTGAGGAGCATACAAGTTTTCCTTGTTTCAGTTGTTATTCCTGCAGTCTGTGAGATGGTGTGAGGTAATCCGCGTGTGGTGGAGAGCTCACCTATGCAGACAGGAGGGCTGGGCTGCCAGTAGTATCGGTTCTCCACCTGAATGCAGGTGATCTTCATCTCCCCTTGTAGCTCATACCCCGGGTCACAGAGAAAGGTAACGGTATCGCCTGGCTCCCTTCCGTCCCCATTGCGGCTGCCATTCATGGGCACCCCCGGGTCTCTGCAGGCCGTGGCTACCGAGCCTGTGGACAAATGACCAATGACTCGAAAGCAGACATTTCCCCTCCACATTTCCTGAGTGACTCAAAACAGAGATTTCCCTCATGGGAAAGCTTCACATCCCTCATGGATCACCCTGGACATGACTCCTTCCTCCTCAGGCCTCAGGTGTGTGCCAGAGTCTCATGAGGAATGTGCTGAGAAGCCCTCAGATCTAATTAACCCTTTTGTACGTGACTTATTTTATGTTAAGTAGCATGTGTGGTATATTATATGGTTTGTTATGTTTTTATTAACATTATTACGCTTCTCATAGTTTTCATCACCACATTTGCTATACTTTGCAATGTTAAATCACTGTTTCCTCAAAGCTAATGTTAGCTAGAATTTTTCCAATCTAGTACTCTAATCACACCAGTTTGACCGTACGCGCAAAAGGGGTAGGCTCTTTCAGGTTAAAAGAGGAATGAGTCGCAGAGGATATCGGGAATCATTTCATCTGTGTTCTCTGATGAAACTATACCTTCTAATGCAAGAAAATGCTTTTTTAATTACAGAAAAAAACAAATAATGCTGAAATACGACATTCTGACTAATTACCTTGATAACTCACTTTTCCAATTAACTCACAATCTAAGCATTGAGACTGCTTTGTCCTCATAGTGCTCTCAATTTGTGTTTCTTTCAGCAAAAAAATCTAATAATATTCAAGTGAGGAACTAATGCAGTTCTTTTTTGTGTGCCAGATGAATTTAAATTAGAACAGAAAAGTTAAAAACAAAAAAGTCCAATTTCATTTAACTCCGTTCCATTTTTTTCCCCCAACATACACTCAATATTTCAGCATTGGCCTTTTCAACCACACAATGCTAGATTTGTATCAAGGGTGTTGTCAAATCAATAAGGTTGCTGTAGGACCTCTGGCTGGCCCTGTGAGACTGAACTCAGTGTAGAATGGCTTGCCAAGATTTGTAGTAGAAGGAGAGACGCAAGAGTGTTCAGGACCAGGCCTGAACAGTGCTAGATACACTCAACACTACTGACAAAATGACATGCGTGGCTGGGCTGAATGGCCTATTCTTATCATTGAACGTATTATGGTCTTATGGCTGCAGAGCTGGCAGAAGATTGCGAGCGGTTGGGAGCAGACTCACTGGAGAACTCGATGGCGAAGCCAGACTTGCTGATGTAGAAGTCAGTCTCGAACTGGATAGTGACCAGATTGAGGGTGCTGTGGATCCCCTCGGGGAGCAGCGACCCGCTCACCTCCCTCAGGGACATTTCGTTCTCTGGCGGGCCATCCCAAACCTTCAGAATGTCGTGGGATGCCTCGGTGTCAAATGCCAAGAACTGCAGGCTGGGAGGAAAGAGGCAGGTAAGAGAACACTTGAATCCAGATCACAGTTGTAAAGAGCTTGTTTGTGCAAAAGAGTCCCAGATTCCATCTAGCCATAGTCCACAGTATTCAGCTTCACTACCTGTCCTGCTGCTGTTTGATGTTTATTTTCATGACTTGTTAGAAGAAGCAACACTTAAACTTAAATGTATGACTGTTGAGGAAGAAGTGGTTAGATTGACCCTAGTCCTTACACGTAGAGAGATAACTGTTTACTAGCAGATAAAACTAAACACAGCTAGATGGCTTATATCTAAAATTAAGAGCTAACAACTGTATGTAGTAATCATTTTACTGAGAACATCTGTTTCTGGAATAACCCAAGTGAGCTGCACCATAAAATGATATATTTATTACTAACAGGTTAAAACTTACAGCAATGCTGCCTTTATAAGCATTTCCATGAGCTTACAAGGATCACGATTAATACAAGTCTGCATAATATGCAAGGATAACATAGGTCTCTCTCTCTCAGCTGTCTGTCATTAATAAAACATCACACATATCTCCAAAGATATTCTTGTTAGAAGCCGTCAATATTGCACACGTATATGATTTCATTAATGTATCTACTTAAAATAAATAAACATGGTGAATTAAAAGGAAAACCTACTTGTGCTTGGTTTTTGCATTGCTGCACAACAATGCAAAAAGAAATTTGCCAAAAAAGACAAGACTGCACAAACATGATCAAATCAGGGACAATATGTGGCAAAACGGAGGGTGTGATTATAGTTTTTGCTTACACTCCTACTGCAATCAGACAGAGCTAACTGCAGTATTATGTGTACAAAAAGTCAATGAATGAAAATCTGGCTTGGGACAAAGTGAGCTTTACCTTAAAGGTTATATTGCTTTTAGCTCCATCCAGTACTAATAACTGAAACACAGCATCAGAGTGTCATTATGCCACTGCCCCAAGGCTTTACATATGCATAATATTGAGAAAACTATGAGGCTTATACTGTTTGAATCTCCTTCCTAGACACTTTTTAAAATGTCCTCCCATCTCTTCATTCACTAAAGACTAAATCCTCATGTTTTAATATAACCCTAAAGAGGTTTAAAAAGTGTTATGTGTTTGACCTGAAAGGACGAATGGCTAATCCACTCACACCCCTGTGTGTTTCAGGTAAAGGAGGCACGTTTACCTGACAATGTTGCCTGAGTCCACCTCGATGATCCAGGTGCAGCGCAGGTTGTTGTCATAAGGGAACGGGTATCCGGGTGAGAGGATGCGTCCCGAGGACTCGCCTTTGAATCTTCCTCCGCATTCAGCTGCAGGCGAGAGAGAGAGAGTGACAGGGGAAATTATGGTCTGGCACCCGGGTATGAATCGGCCTGGTACCTGCCTGCTGTGGCAACAGACAGGCTGCTGAGTCTTGCTCTCGTTAGAGGCACCTGCAGCTGCATTAGGAGGAAAAGACCAAGGGCCCCATTCTGCTGAACCGTCCACTCATTAAGAAACCTGCACCGCAAGGGTCTTTAACTTTGGTCTGATCTTGGAATGACCAACTGAACACTTTCACTGGGGCATCCCTTAGCAACACCTTTTGACTTTTCAAAAACTTTCACAGACAAATATGATACATACGTGTTTGGCTTCTTGGTCATGTCTTCTCTCTGTTCTAGCCCCTCATAGTGGTGATACCTCACACTGGCTTCCTGTTGCTGCCAGGATCAGATTCAAGACCCTGACCCTCGCCTTCTCTGCAATCAACAGGACAGCCCCTGCGTACCTCCAAGACCTCATCCAGCCCTACACACCAGCCTGACCCCTGCGCTCAGCAGCAACTGGACGCCTCGCTCCTTGCATGGTCAAGGCAGGAGGTGCCCGTTCTGCCAGACATCGGCGTTTCACCTACATCGCTCCCCAGTGGTGGAACGAGCTCCCTGTCTCGCTACGGACAGCTCCTTCACCCCATTCCTTCAGACGGGGCCTGAAGACGCACCCCTTCAGACTCCACCTGGACTGACCCAGCACACAATTGCTCCCCCCCCCCCCCCCCCCCCCCCAATCAGTGCTGTCGTAATTTGCTGTGCTTTTTAAATTGTGCTTTTTTTAAATTGTTTCTTGTTGCCGCCTTTACCCTGACGCTCATTGCGCTGTTTGAAGTTGTTGAAGTTTGCTCTTTGAAGGTGTATCGTATTAGTTGCCCTATAGGCTGTAATTGTACAAATCTGATAGTACTGGGTACTCAAACACACTTGCTCTCAGCTGAGAACTGTCTCATTGTGGAACTGTACACACCCTGTCCCTGTACTGTTGCTATACTTGCTGTATGCACTTTTGTAAGTCGCTTTGGATAAAAGCGTCTGCTAAATAAATAAATAAATGTGATATGAGCTGCCCAAAATAGTCAGGACAGTTCAGTCACTGACAATCTTCCACCTCAGACTGAAAACTCATCTGTTCAAACTGCACAATATGATCATTTATACTACACCTTTAAACGCATTTGCTAAGTAAAAGCACTATTGCCTCAAACTCCCTTTTGCACCTATTATGGCACTTAGCAGAATGCTGTATGTCATGTAATGACTCGTACTATTGGTTGTGACACTGGTGATTTGGTATTGTCTCTGTTCTTAGCCTAACCTTTTTGCTTGCACTGTTGTTATCCTGTGGATAAGTGTCTGCTAAATGATTCAATGTAAGTGTAAATGTACTGATAACTATAAGGTTAGGCAGATTTTTTTTGGTAGAGAACAGCTCTCAGTGCCCTTTAACTAAGCTGAAAGGGAACTAATTAGAGAAAAACACAGAGAAGCAAACCATTGCACTGCACAGACTTTAGCATGAACACAGTGTCCTCATTCTCAATCAATAACTCCTCAGTCAGAGTGTTTATAGACTCCTGAATTTATGTTTATCAGTTTAACATGCGTCCCCAAACTGCCTGCCCCTGCCCCCCTTCCAAACCCTGCAGCAAGCTGCTGCTCGCTCTCTAGTGCGTTGCTGGTCCCCTTTTGGGCAAGCTGAGCAGTTGTCATGGTGGAGTCTGAGGCCTGCATGGGAGGCATTTATTAACAAAATTTATTAACACAGCATTTATTAATAACACCCCAAACCCCAACCCCAGCCAGAGCCATCCTTTCTATTTGCATAAGCCATCTACATGACAAACAACGCACAGCCCAATGAAGCCTGAATAACAAAATTGAGATTTGATTTGATTAATCTGAACATTATGATTTTTAGATACCACCCCCTCCTTCACCCTAAACCAACATCCATCACGCCCCCATTCTTCATAATGCCATGCGCTCAATCATGCATTACTGGCTACTTAGTGTATTCTGAGCAAATGCAAGTGCCAAGAATTGCTGAATGGCGTAGGCCGAGCTTGTTGAGATGGAGATGTTTGTCAAAACATGCACAAAGTGCCTCTCAGCGATGCTGACACGATACAGGGTTCCCCGTGGGGGCATTATAGAGCATCCTCTGAGATAGCATGTGATTGTGCAGCTAAAAGCGCACTGCTTCCACAGAACCTCTACGCAGGTCTCATTTTCCAATGTGCATACCCTCCAGCCAGAGTGATTGTGGTTCACACAAAGAAATTCTATATATCAGATTTCATTCTCTTCACAGTTAACAGGGAAACATATGAAAAGCAGACCTGAGCGCTGATTCTGCATTTCTTTATATAGTTGTATAGTAAGATATTATTCCTTATGACACATTGCTTCATGCCCTAGAAAACCATCATGCTGTCTTTCTTAGTGCCTCTATCTGTAGATTCAAATAAAACGCAGTTAAATATTTTATCTGTAATAAGCAGTGGAGATATCAAGCTTCAAGGATGTTCTACCTCTAAGTTTTACTTTCACAAAGGTCACATACCTGCACATTAAAATAAAAAAAGAAAAAAAAAATCTTATTTCAGATTATGAAGTATTCATTATTAATGTGAATAAGGTGCCACACATATTAAGATGATATATGCCGTGAGGGGAAAACTGAATTGTTAATGCAACAGCCTCGATGGAAACAAATGAGAGAAAAAGAACTCTTGATTGACATGGGTGTAAGTAATAAGTATGATGCAGTTGCTCGCAAAATCCAAATTCGGTCACACTCCCACAGACATAATGTGGTATAAAACTAACTGGGCAGAAACACTTGAATCTCCAAATTCAGAAGGCAGCCCATTTTTAATGTGCTCAAGCCTAGTGAGCCCCATTTACCAAAATTTGCTAATGAAGTGGAGGTGGGATAGTTGGGGCCTTTCAGTTGTAGACTCCAAATCAGGAAGTGCCTCAAATTAATGTGCAAAAGCTAAGGACACATATGAATAATGTAAATACAGTAGATTAATAACATGTGTGTGATAGCTGGACCTGGGCAGGCTGTATACTGACTCTGCTTGGTCCACAGGTACCGCAAAAAGCTTCATTCATCTTTGTTTTTAACTAAATTGATGGCCACCTACTGCAGATTCTGATTCACGGAAATAAATGCAATCATTTCCTCTTTGAATGGGGGCCCAGCATTAGTCTGTCATCTTTTCTGAGAATTGATCCCAGGCTCAAAGGAGAACATTTTCCCCTCATGTCTGAATACTGAGGAATGTATGAATAATCCTGACATTGGCTGTTAATCTCTGCTCCAAACCTAGGACTGAAATTGCTCTCGAACCTCAAGTGTCAGAAGAGAGAAATCAATATTTCTCAATGAAGCTCTGACATCAAGGTTTCTGTCAGGGCTCCGCCCCCCTAGCTGTGGTGTTTTTGTTTCTCCCTGTCCATGTGCTTTTTGTTTTTCCTTGTGTTCCAGCCCCGCCCCGCTCCCCGCCTGGTCCCCGCCCACCTGATTGCCCCATTACCTTCACCTGCCCGCCTGCTCACCTGCATCCCATCTCCTCATCAGCCCAGCCCTATTTCTACCCTGCTTGTTCCTGTCTTGTTTGCCAGTTCGTTGCAGTATGTTTCGTACCTGTTTTGTTCCCGCAGTTTTTTTGAATGCCTGATTTCTCCGTGCTTGACTCTGCCTGCCCTTCGTCTTCGTTTTCTGCCTGCCGTTTTGTCCCGTTGCCTGATCGTTTGCCTGCCCGGTTCCTGACCCTGCCTGCTTCTGTTACCGACCCTGCTTTTGTCCACGGACTGCCTTCTGGTTTTCGACCCTGCCTGCTTTTGTTGCGCAACTTGCCTGCCGTCATTAATAAACCCGCCTGGAACCTGAAGCTCTCTTGGTCTGCAACTGAGTCCTTGCCTGAGCCCTTACAGTTTCCCTCCAAAAGAGCTCTCAATTCAAGACAACCTTGGACATCAGTTATTCTGAGGAAAAGCGTAGGAGCTGTTTGTGTAAAAAAAAAAAAAAAAAACAAAAATGCAACAGACTGCAAGTCAGATTAAGGTGATGTTAACATAACATGAAGCCTTTTGAATTAGCCTCATGCCTTGCAGTGGCGCTGGTCTGCTCTTGCAGTCTGCTGTTGAGCTTCCAACTGGAGTGCACCTTTGTTTTATGATTGGACATAAGTATGCTTTTTGTTAACACTCCTTGCATGCCCCACCCTCAACTCTCCCCACCCCCCACCTTCCCCATCACCCCACACTACCTCAGCCTGGGATCACCACCTGACTCTGTGATTCCTCCCACTCCAGCCATGCTGTGAGCACACATACAGGGTGCACATGCACACTCTCACACTGTGAGGAAGCTGTGTCAGAGAGAGACATAAGGGGAGAGAAGAAGGAGAGGTGCATTACCTATGCAGGAAGGGAGGGGGTTGTCCCACGCGCGGCGCTCTCCAGTCATGCACTTCAGCACGCTGCTGCCATGGAGGGTGTAGCCGGGGTTGCAGCGGTAGGTGATGGTGCTACCGGAGAAATGGCCCTGGTCGCTGACCTTGAACCCAAACTGGGGCATGCCGGGGTCCTCGCAGTGTGACAGCTCAAAACCTGAGGGGGGGGGGGGACATGGATTCCAAAACCTCACTTCTGGATCGGGGATCGGGTGCACGCAGCAGGGACCGGTGCCAATGCAGTGGTCCTCTCACACGCATGGCACTGTCCCAGTTGCCCATTCCTGCAGCTCCTGCAGCTCCTGGACTGGGCTGGCATGTTCGGGCACCACAGAGGAGAGCCAGCCATTAGTGCAATCGTTGCCCATCGCAATCCAATGGCAAAATCACGCCAATTCCGAGGCAGGGATGTTCTCTCGCAGAGCTAAGCTGGCAGAGCAATTAAGATGAAGTGCTCTGCTAATTTAGGAGCGTGCACAGCTCAGGAGTGTAGGCAGCCTAGCTGTGAAACACATCCTATTATCATCCTCCATAATCATGCCTCTCATCATGGCAATATCATAATTACAGTGTGCAGGGCGAGAAAGAAGGAAAGAAATCATTTCATTGTGTCTGTAGGAACGTGTGATCTCAAATGCCTTAAACCTCCTCCTCTACTGTGACAAGCGGTCTTAAACCACACCTTTTAGTCACCCCTCAGACATAATTAATAATTAATACTATTTTCCCATTTAATCAATGGTTTCATTTACAAAAAAAACCGCTTTTCCTAATGGAAGCAAATAATAGGTAAGTCGCAGGCATAATAAATGACGAACTAAACAGGAAGGTGCATTCAATAGAAAAAAGAGCCTTACAGGCAGGCTCAGATGTAGTGCACTACAGATCTGACTGAAAAACAGTGTGAAAGTGATCTGTCCTTTCACTTTTCCTTTCAGTTTTTGACCCCCGTTGGACTCTTTCTTTCACAGAAATATGTTGTACAGTGCATACCTCTGGAAAATAAGAGTAGCTATTTCTGTAACATACAGTGATGTCTGTCTTAAATACACAAAGCTTACACTATATTTTGGATATTTAGTGTTTCCCATTCCAACCTGCAGGATGATGCATGTATTGGCTGTTGGTCAGATCCCACTGTCAGTTACTCCCCATCTTGGATTATTCACCCAGTACAGACTATGGCCTCTATTCAGTCAAACAGCAGTGCAAGCTGTCCTTAATTTTGGGTAACAGTTTTTTTTTCTTTTTTTTCAATTCAAAAGTCATTGAGATATGTTAAAACAATTTTTAAAAAATAGCTCTTGCTAAAAAGTGATTACTCAGAGTTAACAAAGTGTGTTGCTGTTTGTGAAACTCAAGTCAATGTCTTCCTGCAGCTGCCTCTGCTGGTGAAAGAAAAAGTACCCACAAAAAAGTAGCTATTTCAATTTACCTCCATCCTCCTGATCTTAGTCTGGTGGCTGTATCACGTTGTCTAAGTGAACCTTACCTTCCTCTCGCGCTCCGTAACCTTTATTATGCAATCAAACAGCTAATTCCACAGGTAAAATGCAATCTCACACAGACAGGGATTTACTAAATTTCAAATGAGATATACCCTGAGTAGATTTAATGGTTTGCCCCTACAACTGAAACCCTGTCAAACCATAGGACACTAACAGCGGAAACAGGGAGGATCCAATTGGTGCTTTATGCTTGTGCAAGTTCCATTAAATCTGAACTGAAAGGCAGAGTTACTGATGGTGAGCGGTTGACAGTCACCTGGCCTAACTGCCACACGGTGTGAACCACACATGCTCCTTTTCAGTTTAAACACCATTTTCACAGGGCATGTTAATGTGAATGTAACCCAGAAGACATCTTTTTTGCTGTTCATAGAGGTATGAGGTATGAGTAGACAGGTGCAAGGCCCTTGGCCTGTGCTTGACTTCGCAACCTATGAGACTATGTTAGCATAACTTACTGGAGTAGACTAGCTTGAAGCCCTCTCCTGTGGATTCGGCATCAGAGTAGAACTCTAGCCACAGGTGATTGGAGGTGCTGATAAGTGTCAGGCCCAGCATGGCAGAGCCGGTGAATGCCCCCAGAACGTGTGCCATGTTGTCCTTCCCATCATAGATCTGCAGGATGAGGGACAGAGGACATCAACGTCAAAACTACACATGACACAGGGACAACCATGGGAAACAACAGCCACACATGTAAAAAAGGCATTATTTCGTTTCAGAATATATGAATTACTGTATGTTTAAACCATAAATGTTGTGTTTGATGAGGTTATAATGGTACTTTAAGTGGCTTGGAGTCTGATGGAGGGATCACGCCTGGCAGACAGAAGAAAGAGGAAGGATGGGGTGGAGGAGGGATTCCGTCAATAGCTGACGGAAAGGAAGTGGTGAAAGGGATTTTTGAATTCAAGGATGGGACCAGTTCATTTACGTTTGGTTAATTGCGGAAGGAATATCTGAGAATTCTCCTCCTGAATCTTTGTTGGGAACTTCCGTAAAAAATGCATAAAAATGTATAAGTATCTTTCTATGAATGTGTATCAGTGTAAGTCCATATTCATTCCAATGGATATTGGCACTGTTTGAGAGAAAACAAAAAACAGGTTCACAGAAGCACTTAAAGAGCAATGCTTTCATACTGTTTTTACTCTAGTGCCCAGTACTTCAGTACAGTCCCTTCTCAGAGTAGAACTATCACACAGAGTGGGCTGGGCTGATGGGCTTTCTCAGGGGGCAGTCGGCCTACCTTGAGGATATCTCCCTGGGCCAGATGGAAGGTCCTGGCGGAGATGTTGATTCCCTTCCCAGCCTGCACCTGGATACTGTAGATACACTCATGGTTGTTCTCATAGTTCATGGGGTAGTTGGGTGATAGCAGGATGCCTTCGTTGTTGATGACTGACGAGCCGCACTCCGCTGAAACAGAAGGATGTTGGCCATTGGAACAAACAGGGTGTGGACTCACTAAGGCGCGTCCAAAATCCAAGGCTTTAGCAAATAATTTAAACTTTACTCTTAAGGAGTCGCTCCCTGGATTTAGTATTACTTAAGGTTACTTAAAACGCATGCATGATATTCCATATGGGAACATTGTATGTTATTGCCACTAAAAGTACACACCATGGACGTTTCCTGGCAGTTAGTTACTGATGCACAGTGCGTGTGTAAGTTACATCCCTGAAGCTCTGTGTGACATAGAAGAGCCTGCTGGACCATGGGAGTAATTGGGATTGGTATGTCAGTAATAGACTTTTTGAGTAGTATTACTTGCTGCCCACATTGTCCCACATTGGGTTTGAGCCTGATCTTGAACGACAATGTGCAAACTTGGAGTTAATGGAACAACAGACAGTGGAAAAAAGCAGCAGCGGAGTAAGGCAACCACGCTGCAGTGTCACATAAACCTGCACATCAGCTGTGATTCATTCACTGCTCCTCACTGCACTGCTCCGCATTACCCTCCACAGTGCGCACTGTGAGATGTTATGATGGCATTACAAGTGTCATATTTTGAATAAATCACAACAGTTACTGCCTCCATTTAGTAAATTACCCCCATGCTCCCTTTCAAAGGCCTGTGGCACAATGCGAGTTTGCGTGTGGCTGAGTCCTTCCCTGGCTCTGGCCCTCACTTTTTTCCCATCAGGGAACACCTTCTGACCCTGAAGGTCTAGATTCATTCTAATTCATGTGGAACATCTCAATGGAGAGGATGAGAGGGAAGGAGCAAGGAAGGGGAGTGGGAGGGCAGATGAGAAGATAATGATAGCGATGAGAGCAAGAGCGTGTGTGATATCCACAAAGTGGCTTTGCCTTCAGTGGAGCCCGCAGAGTGCGACAGAACCATCAGCAGATCAAAGCGAGAAGTGGCTTTTATCAAGTGCCATGCAGGTAGCGGCACTGGGGGCTTTAATCTCCAGTGTCCTCCTAGCTAGGATCTCTGCTATCACCGGCAACCAGGCTGCTGGGTCTTTATTTATTATCATCGCAGGACATGTGTAAAGCTTAATTTATACTGCTCCTCCATGTACGTTGCAAGCTCCCTCACCCATGAGGCCGCATCTCTGCATACAGATAGAGGACCAGAGTGGCTGTGCGGCAGCCCATCAGTTGGACAAAAGCTGCACATTCAACATGTGGCCGCATACACCTGCAAGATGTGTGCTGTGTGCCAGAACCGCAAGAAAACAGATGGTCGTTTCAGCATCCCAAGTATTCTGGGTCATTCTGGGATGATCCAACTTGCTCCAGATGTTGATCTGCTTGCTCATGGTGGGAATGTCATTTTATGATACCACTTACCTCCCAAGTGCTAAAATATTATCATTATGTAGTGTACATGTCTTACACTCCCTATAAGTCCAGGATGTTCCCTCTTGCTCATCTTGAAATAACACTCAGCTAACAAGTTTATTACAACTTAAAAGTAGGTAAAGATCAAACAGTATTTAAATGGAAGATAGCCTAAAGGTAGCTTGCTAGAAGGACAGTCACGGAGCCAACCCTCCCGTGGAATGGTCCACACTGCCACCTACTGGAGCACAACATACCTGCACATGGTGCTCAAAAGTACAGCTATTCTGGAAGTGAGGCATGCAGAGCACAACACATACAACTACTGTAAGTGGCTTTTATTTATTTATTTATTTATTTCATCCTAACCATAAAATAATACTATGCTCACGCTCACTGGTCTTATGGTCACAATCACTGGGAATGTTGTTAGCCTGGTCTGACTCTGTTGCTCATTCAACTTGAATGGATACACTTATGTTCTTTTGTGCTGGAAGTTGCTCTGGATAAGAGCGTCTGCTAAATGAATATAATGTAATAATTGTAGCAAAAATGTTTCACTGTAATGAAAGCATCCCACACAGGAACTCAGGCTCTGGCTGTTGATGATTCCAGCAGGTATCTGTTCAACATGCCTCTTTTCTATCTACCCTGCTTCCCCTAGTGTCAATCCCACCTGTGCCGTGCTGGTAATTCAATGCCTCGCTCCTCTGTGGCTCACTCAATGATCTCTGAGAGCACAGAAACTAAAATTGAAAAATAAAAATGCCATTGTTTTTGTTCTGAGCCTAGCAGAAATCCTAGCTAATTTCCTTGTGATAATCTTAGTGATCCGCTTCCCTGGAAGTGGCTAATAATAGGGCTACTGAGCTGCAGCAGTCTCCTTTAGCCTGGGACCTGATGGCTTGAAAGGCACATCTGATATGCAGGAATAAGGACCTGGACTGACAAAGAGAAAAGGGGTTTTTTGACCTTTATTTGTTGAGCACAAAAGAAAATGTCCTGTCTGGTTACTGAGGCTGTCTCTCTTGTATCCTGAGCTGTTAACTCAGTTGCAGTTCCCACTAGCGTAACAATTGTGATTGGCTCGGGTGCAAATATTTTTCTTGGCCCCCCCCAAAAAAAAAACACAAGCGCACGCTCGTGTGCACACACACACGCAGTTTCTTCCAGTATTGTTTTCCCTTTAGTCATACCTGATGCGGGCAACAGCACTATGCTGCTTCCATATGGTACATACAAAAACATGGCTACAAAGACAAAGAGAAAACATATGCTATGTGTTTTTCAAAGTTAATAGGTAAGTTAACCAACATATAGATACAAGAATTTCATGGAACTTTGGAGGTGTGCTCCTGCATCAGGTATGACTAAAGGGAAAAAATAAGGGAAGAAACCTAATGCTACATACCAGGGATAGCTGTTATTGTGCTAAAAATAGCTATTCGATATATATCGCCTGCCCTGGACTCAAACCACCACAGCCTAATTTCTCCAACTATCAAACATCCGAAATAGCTTTAGCAACTCATTATTTGAGTTGAGGAAAAAATTGACGTCACACAAGTTGTCACAAATGTCAGGGAGCAAGGTCATTGGACAAACAAATTAGCATTTCCCAGCAAGCCTTCTTCCATTGTAACTTTTGAGAAGAAAGCAACCAAATTAAATAAGTGGTGGGTAGAAATAATATTTATTTTTAATAAAACATGTCGTTTTGGAACATTTCAATAAGGACAAATAAAAATACATATAAAAAGTCTATGACTCAAAACTGTAAGTGTGATACACAAGGTGGGAAGGTAGTATATATAGCTGTAACAATTACAAGTGATATTGTTGAATGGTTACTTTGAAGACTGCGTGAAACGGTCAATGCGCGAGAGGGCCCATCTACAAATAGCAAAGCAGCAAAAAATCGCCTTCCTACATGGGCCCCTAACAGCTTCTGGACCCCAGTGCGCTGCACTGGTTGCACCGTTGATAGTTATGCCAGTGGCAGCACTTGAGCAGGCAGTGAGATGGAGAACCGACTCCGTAGGCCTGCTATGAGCGACACCCCACGGCCAACATGCGCAACTCAGGCAGCATGCGTTTCCATCCATACCCCGAGTCAAGTTAGGAGAGGATGCCAACAGCTCACCCCCAGAGAATGTAAAATTACATTTAGATTTGCAATCTCCCATGAGAAATCAGTCTTCATACCCTTGCAGCTCTCAGGGGTGCCCAGGGCTGACCCTGGATCAGGGAGCGGGGGTGGTTGGTTTAGAGCGAGGGACGGTGGAATCACATGTGACACCTGATCCTAAGCTCATCGCTCAATGCAGGGCCATGCGTTACATCATGGCCCTGCATGGCCCTGTCAGCTCCATGGCTTGTGCTAGGTGCATTCCAGTGAGAAGCAAGGATGCATTTCAACACCTCATAATGCCTAAGTGCAGATAAAAGGGGCCAGTCTCTGGGCCTACAGAAACGTCCTCCCCGGCACTGCTCCACACCAGAAACAGGAGTGATGGCAATGCCAGGACAGAGAGGACCTCGCTCAAATATGTCGGCATGCTCCGTAGATCTAATTCTGCTTCCAACCAGTGGTGGCATCAGTGTTCATTCTTTGCCTGCCATCGACTGATCACAATAGAAGCACAGCAGAGGAGCTGACTGCATAAATGCCAAATAGCAATGGTGTTACATAGCCATGTAACAATGGTTTTGCCTGGCATCACAGCATTGTTGTTATGTAGGCATGTTACAATGGTGTTACATGGAAGTGTAGCATTGGTGTTACATAGCCACATAGAAGAATGTTGCGTGACCATGTCAGCTGAAAAGATGGTATTCCTTTTTTCTAATGTAAACTCTTCTTTGTCGATGTACTGGATGTACTAGTTAGGAGATTACACTACGTCTTTTACATCTCCGTCTTGACACTTGGAGCCCCCAATAAAGTTTAGAAATCCTGTTTAATGCCACCGCACGCTTGTCCCTCTCCTGAATGTGTCTGAAAAGGAGGCCAGTGAGAGGCCAGATCATGTAAAGTGCGCTAGGCCCTCCCTCCGGTTGAGCTGTTGTCATTGAAATGCATGAATTTTTCATGCGCTTCCCAGGACCCTGGTATCACAGGAATTCTACTGCTCCAGCTCCAGACCATTGAGGCTGATGGGAAACTGCACAAAGACATGTGCAAGTCAGTGGTCAAAAAACAAGTTGTGCTCTTCAGATTTAGGTTTGTTGAATCTGTACATTGTGTATAGATGCAACTACTTATTAATGAAATCAAGAGTAACTTGAGAGAAGTAATCAATTACACCTCAATGAAATAAAAAAATAAACAACTAAATAAAGATACAGTTTAAACAGGAATAGTGAAAAAGTAAAAAGAAAAATACACATATACAGTACCAGTCAAAGTTTGGACACATTTACTTGGAGAAGGGTTTTCTTTATTTTTACTATTTTCCACATTTTAGAATAATTGTAAAGACACCCGAACTATAAAATAACACAAAAGGAATTATGCAGTTAACAGAAAAATGTTAAACAAATCAAAACTATCTTATATTTTAGATTCTTCAAAGTATATTTTTAGATGAATTTATTTGGAAAGAAATCCATACATAGGTGTCAAATTCACTATTTATATTTGTCTAAGAAACAAATTTCAAGCCTTTAAGCATAAATCTTTAGATCTAAATGTCTTTGAATGCATATCTTAATCAGGTGTGTGCAAACTTTTGACTGGTACTGCATATATATATAAAAATAAAAGAACGTATGTGTTCTCTGTCAGCATGGTTTCATCTTGGATCTTCTTCAATATCACCATTCTCAAACAACTGTGTTTGTAGTTCATCACCCCAGTGTTTCTAACAGCAAGCATAAGTTTGTTTCCTGCTACAAAATGTCCCAGTATCCACAGACCAAAGACATAATTGATGTCTCTCTAGCAATACATTAATAATAATAATAAATATAGCTGCAAGTAGCAATTCCGGGGTCCAAGCACAAATAAGCTCATTGCCTGGGGGTCTTTTAATTTCATGCAGTAAAAGTCTGTGATGAAGATTTTCACAGGCCAGTGTTAAGAAGAATTTGATGAAAGATAAAACAATTGCCTCATTGTTAATAAAACTGTCCGAAAATAGTTATGAAGGCCTTGGGGAATGCATTATAGTCAGCCAATTGGCCACACAGTTCAAGAAAAGCTGACATTTAAGAGTCTTACAGATAATTCAAGATGGTCACCAAATGATGTGACCTATGGCATTCTCCCTCATTGGGATGATTATTGGCAGAGGGAGAAACATACCAATTAAGTCTCAGGAGTTCCCAATGTTTTGTTT
The DNA here is from genome assembly GCF_013368585.1 of Megalops cyprinoides. Lineage (NCBI taxonomy): Eukaryota > Metazoa > Chordata > Actinopteri > Elopiformes > Megalopidae > Megalops > Megalops cyprinoides. The sequence goes on along the minus strand of NC_050603.1, from coordinate 26,191,931 downwards.
TGGTAGGAGGACAAACTGAATTTATAACATAAAATTCAATGTATCAGCCATACCATTTCATCAGTGTACAAAATCTTCATACAGAAGAATCATCCTTTGGGCTTATAGAAGAATGCAAAGTATTGACACTTTTTAAGCAACTGTTTAGAATTTATAACCATTGGAGCACCATAATTCTTCAACATTAATTTTGAGACCTTTGCAGATTTATTGGTTTATAGCTCTGGTGTTATTTGAGCAACTATTCCTTCGCAATTTAGATACCCAATTTAGCATACCCAAAAGGCAATACATTGGAAATTTTGCATCAGTTGAAGTTATGGTACAGGAAAATAAGATTTTTATGTATATTTTTCATACATTAAAAATTGGGGTAAAACTGGGCGTGTTGAAGTGCTTGTAGAGTCCATGTTTTTTGATGGATTGCTTTCATTGTGCACAAGAAATTTCAGGATGATTGTTACAACAGTGAATGCTCATTTGTATATCAATTAGTAAATGAAGCAAATGATTGGCTTGTAGCGGCCATGTTTTTTGATATAGCAACTTTTTCTTCATAAATCAGACAGAGGTCAGTGTAAGTGTTTTACATACCAAGTTTTGTGCCGATCAGCAGAGCGGTTCAGAAGCACATGAGTATTAAATGTAAAAAAACTCATTATGTCACCATTGCAATGATTGATACATAGCTCAGGTATTATTTGATGTAGTGACTATTCCCTGGTAATTTAGATAGAGCATACCCCAAAGGCCGGACATATGGAATATTGCACCAATTGAAGTTACGGGAAGTTATGGGAAGAAGATTTTTAAGTATATTTTTCACATATTAAAAATGGGCATGTTCAAGCACTTGTGGAGTCTGTGTTTTTTGACAGATTGTTTTCAAATTTGGAATATCCTGTCAGTGAGGCCTTGTTATTGTGGACAAGAAATTTTAGAATGATTGATGCAACAGTGAATGATATTGGCTCATTTGCATATTAATTAGTAATTGAAGCAACTTGATTGGCTTGTGGTGGCCATGTGTTTTGATGTAGCAGCTTCTTTTTCACAATTTATGTGGGAATTTGGTTCAAGGTGACGTGTTTCAAGTTTCGTGCAAATCTGCCCAACCGTTCAGGAGAAGGTGTCATTTTTGCTGAAATCATAATTATGCAAATTAGTTAAAAAACCAATATGGCAGACTTGAAAGGTTCAAGAGGCAAAGTTGTTCCTTGTGATGAGGGGAACCTGTGTACCAAGTTTCATAACTTTTCGTCAAATGGGTCAAGGGGGCTGAGCTTTTGAAAATGGTGATTTCAATCCAAGATGGCTGCCAGGTCATGTCATCTATGGACGCCATATTGTACATAATTGTTCAGGAGATGACCCTCTACCATCCTACCAATTTGGATACCAATGGTGATTTTTTGATGCACGGTTATGGTTTTATGGGCAAAATTGGAAAAGTGGCAGAATAATAATAATAATCCGAGTAAAAACAAGAGGGTTCCAGCACCTTCAGTGCTTGGACCCCTAATAATAATAATAATAATAATAATAATAATAATAATAATAATAATAACCAGATAACAAACAGAATAACAGATGATAGTCTGTTATGTTGCTGGTATGTGGCTGAAATGAGTAAACTCTTGCATGGGATTTTTTATACATTACGGTGACTGCTGAATCTTACATCAAGACTTAAGGCTGGTATTACTTAAGATTAATCAGGTTGCATCTAGGTGACAGAGCTGAACTTTTCAACATGGGGGAGTAAAAGACCTCCTTCTTGAAACCTCCTTGGTGTGAGGTAGCACTAGTACCTTTCCTGGATTTTTTATTAGCATGGGGGAAAGTACTAGGAACAACAGCTAACTACACAAATTTAGAGCATGCCACACATAATACTCCCTGACCTAATGGCAACTGCTTTGAGTACTTGAAACGAAGAGGAAAATGTTCCTCTCCCCTGTTTTTTGACTGGAGTTTGAAAGCTTCCATTCAGGTGCATTTTCAAGGACCATAGGTGGCTGAGAGAGCCCTTATCACCCATGACAACATTTATGTCAAGAAGGAACCCTTTTATTTAAGCCCAGCACGGGAGGGCGGGTCATTTTCACTTAAATAAACTCTGCTGAAAAGAAATGAAGAAATAAAACTGGGATGATTTATGGTTTCCATGGAGGGTTCTTGTAAACAAGAGCACAAGTGCATAAGAAAATCAGTGTATGGGAGAGAAAAACAAATCCATTTTAAATGCACTGACAACACAGCAGAAATGCTACCGAAATTGCTTTATGATGGAATTTGACCTTCTGATCAGTGCGAAAACACAGAGGGGAAACCAAATCTGATGAATCTGCAATTCAGTAGTTTTTGGTCAAAAGCTGAAATTACCCAGACACATAATCGGCCGAACTGGATTCTAAGGTACAATTCACTTTCTGCACACGTGCCAACAATTTCCACTTCGGCGAGAGTAAAAATGTGTGTGCTTGTGTGTGTACGTGCACGTGTGTGTGTGTGTGTGTGTGTATGTGTGTGTGTGTGTGTGTGTGTGTGTGTCTGTGTGTTCAAAAAACCTAAAGAAACATATATTAACCAACAACAAAATAAACCATCACCATGGCATGATGAATCACATATGTCTAGAATGTTATATATACAACAGGAGAATTAAGCATGGTAGTGTGTGAATGCAGGACACTAAAAAGGATCTGATCTCTCATCTAAACCATACTTTCCTTAGTATGGTTGATAAATTAGGGACTGCATCCTTGACATCCATGGTAGTGTTGCACCCAATGTTAATAATCTCTGCCCTGAAGATCACAATGCAAGCCTGTGGGTTGCCATGAACTGGCTGTTCCCTATCTGATGGCAATGTAGAATCCTTAAATAGGCAGGTAAAAGGAACAGCAACCTCATACAGCTACACACAGCCACATTCTCACTGCTTGGTAGCTACATGATCATATTCTTTGAATGTTTAGGCAGGATTATGCATGGAAAAACATTTCAAATTAGGGCAAACCGTTTAACTCTGCGCATGCCCTGCATCTTGATACTGTAACCAATTAGTAATGTCTGAATGTATTATCTGTGGTCCGCTGCAAAACCTGATGCCATCAGAATTAAGTAGAGAAATTGTGACATTTAAAATAAATAATAAAAAAAAAAACATTTCAATGGAATGTAGACTAATTATACTAATTAGCTAAGTGCCATTCTGTGGTTAGCCTACCAGGGGCAGAACACATGTGGCTTGAATGGTGAAGACTGATTCAAGGATAGAGTATGAACAGTGGGAACCGGTGGGTGGAGCTCTGCTAGAACTCAATCACAGTATCACACAGACTCAGAGTCTAAAGGGAGTGACGGAAAAGCTGAATGATGAGGTTGTGAGATACAGGGGGAGCCTAAAAACAGATGGAACAGATAAGGCATGCTTTTACACATGGTATCAGTTATAAGGGGATCTATTTGCTCACTGGGATCTTGGTTTACATCCGTTAGCGCAGATAGCCGCACCACACACTGGTGGTTAAGTAACGGATGGAACACAGTGGCATGCTGCTTAGAGGGCAGTGGCATGGCTCCGGCGGGGCCCACCGTGAGTGATAAAATGACACCATTACTGGGAGGAATGTGCACAGATACTTTGAATCATTGGCACACCACTGGCAACTCAGCAGTTTGCCGATGCTGTTTTATCTTAGAGAAAAAGCGCACATCCTTGCTGTGAAAATACATCCCCCCTCACTGATCCTTGCAGCAATACGCCCTGTTCTCATAAAAAATGTATGTTCTATATCAAGTAGGCATGTAAGTCTCTGACTTAGTAAGAACAGAAATTTGGCGGCTTACAATGCAGACTACATACAATTTTATTTATTTGCTCTGTAGACCTCAGTAGCGGGAGGTAGCCTACATAGATTGGGTTTCAGATGTGTAACAGCCAGGAATTGAACCTAAAGTCTATTGATAACAAAGCCATTCCCTAAGCACTAAACATCACCTTCCCCTACTGTATCTAGTGGTCGTCCAGGTTTAGAATACAGAAATAACAAAACACCAGTGTTGCAATAACACATAAAAGTGCACACTTTAATGTATTTTAATATATATGCTAATGGTTCATTTTAAACTTTATGAGTGTTTGGGGGTTATTTGGTGCCAAAAATGAACAAATGCATTAAGCAATGCAGATAAAATGATGGCAGCTTAGGTCCATGGTGACCTGTATCTTCTGCAGGTTTTATAGATACAATTAAGCATTAGACTACTTTAGGAACTGTAAAAGACAAGATTGATTGGTCTGCATTAATAATTCATTCAACAATCTATGTTTGTGAGGCCTTTTCTGTTCAATACATACCATGTTTAAAGGTCTGCACGTGAAGAGGCTGGTCCAAAATGAGAGTTCTTATCAAAGTGATACTTTAAGACAAAAATCTAACAAAAGTTTCCTGTCAAGTTTACTGCCAAATGCTACTACTGAACAACTCTACCTTCACCACAACAGTAATTAATGAAAAATAATGAGAAAAAAAACACATGCACTCTTGTTCCCTTTGGCCACCACCATGTTCTGAATTGAAACATTTTCAAAAGTGACAAACTGAGGATGATCTTTAAAAGAGCAGTGTGACTTTTTTGGGGGGCAGTCCAAATGACACTATGCTTTGACTCCTGAGGGTTACCTCCGGAGTTAGGAGAATTCCTGCCACCCCATTGGGCCCACAGAGATAAGGTCTCCAGCTCCGTCTCTCAGGTGGCCCTGGGGGGCAGTGATGAAAGCATATTGATAAAGCAGCTTGAAGGTTTCAGAAGCATAGCAAGGATGCAGTAACACAGGAATACTTATTTGCTACACACAGGCCTAAATACACAGAGTCTGACTCTTGCAGGTGTAGGTGTCTCCTGTAGGTGGTACACTGCTGCTGTGCCCTTAAATGAGGCACACAACCTCCTTCTACTGAAAATTTCAGCTCTATAAATGGGATGTGGAAGATAATAATAAAATAAAATAAAATAATAATAAAATAATACTGTAACTACCTATTTAACTGCTTCCGGAAGACTTTTGCCTATATCCCTCTACATGGTCTGTATTGTATCGTGTTACATCTGACCCACCCAAAACCAAAAGGCCATGTCATTAATCATAACAAAATGCATTCACATGATAAAGAGCTGGACATCACATGTCAAGTCACTTCAGACTGAAGGAGAACAAATGATGGAGATCAGCAGTTTCCAGTGCCAAAGGAAGAAGTCCCTTCATTGAAGTGGCTCATTATATTGAAGCTCTTTCAATGATTTGAAGTAATCAACAGAAATGTGCCATTAGCACAGAACTGGCTTTAGGATCTACACATCCTGATATGACTGGGCAGAATACTGTGCTCTGGTTTGATTGTCATTGGCTGAACACATTTGTGACATCTTCAAAGCAAAAATCATTTGCTAATGGGAAATGATTACAAGAATCATTTTATCATAGACATTTCTTTGAATATACAGTATGTTTTCTAATGTTCTTCTTTTAAAACATAATCTTGTTCATTATTATTTTAAGATAACCTTGAAAATGGAAAAGGGGTCATAGACCTTGTGAGGTTAAATTAATGAACTTTATAAACAGACAAATAGATCTGTGCATAGGGCTACCTGGTATCTAGCTGTTAAAATCCTTCTTAACAAGCCATCTGTGAAAACCTATCATTCATGCCAATGGAAACTTGATTGGTGCAGATGTCAGCATGATGGGAACAGCACTAATCTTGGTAATCTACCCAATGAAAATTGCAAATGATATGGCCAGCAGTCATTGATGTAATACCCAGCTAACAATGCCCATGTAGAAAAGGATGAGTAGGCAGAGCTCTCTTACACTCCCACAGATATGAATGCCCAGGTAACAATGGTGCAGAGCAATACTGGAGTGAAAAGCAATGAAAAGGAGCTTAAATTGTCTATGAAGAGCACCTTGGGATCCATGAAGAAATGGTTGCTAACTGTTCCATATCTGGTGAAAAGATTCCTGGATGTGACACCTAAAGTTTTAAAGATGACATTCTCCTCAGAAGAAAAAAAAGCAGGGCCACGTTATGCAAAGGAGTAAAAGAAGCACTGGTGTAGCATTGCTTTGGAATATTGCTCACTCAGTTTGTTAGACGATACATGGGATGAAATTATTGTGTAACTTGGCTACATTTTGAGGTGGATAATTTTGGTGGTAGCCCTGTTTTTGTTTTTCAGTGGCTTAAAGGGACCCTTTTTGTGCATATGAATAACTTTGAGACTTTGTAATTCTTTTGAGAGGTAACACACAACAAAACTCAGACTCTGTATAAGAATTTAGTTGCCAGCAAACCCCAGCTCATTCCCCGGCAGCTTTACTTAGCCCATCCCTGCTCGCCCTGCTAGGCAGCCAGTAACACACAAATCATGTGACCGACTCGTTGACCAAGATAGAAGCTCAGGCATATTCCCCAGTGTCATTGCTCACCACACTTCAATAAAATGGCACCCATAAATGGATTTATATTTCCTTAGCATGACAACTCATTTGTCCTAACTTTTAATCTCACATCTAACAGAGTGCATCATCAATTCTGCTGGAAATTAATCTCCAACAAAACGAGGAAGATTGCATTGATTCTCCTCCGATCTTTCTGCCACAGGTTGGATGTAAATACTTATCTACCATTACCTTTCTGCAGCAATGTCCTGCCTATTAGACCACATTCCCATTAATAATACCCTCCCATTCATCCCGTAAAATAGCAATTAGCTTTAGTGCCGGTGGCAATTATGCAAGAGGGAATACACCGAGTGATTAAAAAAAAGGATACTACGTGGTGACAATGCAACTCTTATTCCATGTCATCAGATGGGTTTGGCACCCCTAATAAAAGTGACCTGCTATGATTAATCAGCCTATAAGGGGATCATTGGAAGGCAGAGTGCATTTCACTGTCTCAAAGATTAATCTTAAAGCACATCTTAGGGTGTACTCACATTAGGTGATCCGTACCATGCCTGAGCACGTTTGACCCCCAAAGTCCAGTTCGTTTGACTAGTGTGATCGCTCCGTACCGTGCCTGGGCCAGCTTGAAGAAGTGGGCTCCGGCATGGTTCAGTTGGACTCAGGCACGGTACGCATCAGTGTGATCACTAACCGTGCCCAAGCACGGAACTCGAACATGACGTCAGTGATGCAACTGTCCCATTTAACAAATATATCCGTTATTGCAACAGTTAGCTGGATATTTATTAGTTACATGCCCAGCCATAATAATTCCTTTAAACCATCATTTGATTAGCTAGCTGACTTTCTTAAATATAACAAGCTGGCTACCTCCAAAATGAGTTTTGATTGGTTAGTTCTGTAGATCTATACCTAAAAATAACTCTGTGGATCCCCACATTAGCTTGATTACTAGCAAGCGAAATAAAACTAACCATACTTTACATGGTGATGTAAGCATTGCTGTTGGCAGGGGCTTAGTCAGAGTATCACAAATGAAGCAGCCAACCTGTTTAAGTACCTAGTCTTCAACAATCATTCAGATAGGTAGCCTGTTAGCTAACTAGCTATGTTTGTCAAATCTATCACTAGATAGCTAACATTAGCTCCCCAGCCAGTTAGCATCGATTATGCAACTCAGTGATTTTCAGTTAATCGTGCTAAAAGTATAAGAAGATTTTTACAGAGGCAGCTGATATTGAGGGAAGAATTTGAAGCTTTACTCGCCGACTACAGTTCACATTTATCAATAATGTGAGAACCAGGCCTGTTATTAACCCAAATATTCTCAAATGAACTGAAAAGTGTACCATCCAAGTAGTAATAGAAGATGTTTGTTGTTGTAATGATGACTGCAGAGCACACACAAGTAGTAGCCCTAACTGGTTAACATTTGCTAACATTATTGTAATTTGGCTATTGCAATCTGACACAAATCTGACACAAAATATTGGCCTGTCCCTTAGCATAATGACTAAAACGTCAACTACCTTCGTAAAAATCTTCTTATACGTGCAGCACAATTAACTGAAAATCGCTGCGTAGCATAATCGATAAATCTATACGGCATGTGAGAGGACCGTGTGTCACCACGCCCAAAACGACTCCAAATAAGCCACAAAGTAAGTACAATGATGAACTCCATTGTGCTGTTGTAAGCGTGCTCGGGCTAATGTGAGCGCAGGCCAGAGGGGGAGAGGGGAGGGGAGACAATCGTGCTTGGGCACGGTACAAGGCAACCGGGCCTAGTGTGAGTATGCCCTTAAACTGTAGAATGGTGGTGAAATGACCGGTGTCTTCCCTGGGATTTGGCATTACGGTTTGATAAATGTTTTTTATATATATGGGTCTTTTCAATTTGAACTGGAGAAGAGAGTGGATTGAAAGCAAGGCATCCAGGGGATCACGGGAAATACAGTGGTTGGAGCAGAGGAGAGGGGTGGTGGTGGGTGTCTCTAAGCCTTCAGTGTGGCTTTGACCCACATTCCCACATCGAACAAGCCAGGCATGCTCCCTGGCTGAGAATTGCCCAGTCCCCTTCAAGTGTCAATTCCAGGATGGAGATACACGATCAGAGGTTTGGATCTAATCACAGCCATGCTCTTCTCAACTCCTGCTGTCTTCCAGCCTGCCTTCTTCATGCCCGTCATATTGCCTAGAACATTTGTTGAAGTTACAAAAAAGAAGGATGTTTCTTTCCCCTAAAAGAAAAAAATCACTATTTGCGATGGGGCAGGTGGGGGGGCATGCAGCTTGAGGTGTGTGTATCTCCTGAGGGACTGTCACATATACATTCACTCCATTAGAGCATGATCAAATGACTGGAAGTTTCTAGAAACAAGGCAAAAATATTCTTCAGCTGCTCAGTGCCTTATTTCATGTGCAAGATTCATATAATACCAATCCAAAATGCAGTAACCAAACCTGAAGAAAACATATGCAAACAGCTATGATTAATGACTATAATTATTTTCAATTAAGGTGAAAAATGACCAGTGACCTTGGCTGAAAAGGGTGCATCATTGATAGTTTCCTGTGTTTTCCATTATTATAATTGCTATTCTGTGTATGGCTAGTATTCTTAATAAACTCCAACCTTGTCTCTTGTTGCTGGAGTATTTTCTTTCTTGTCAATTGCCTGTGACTATGTATGGTGTCTTCTTTTGGCTTCCTGTTAAACAGCCATATTCACATCACACTGTCCTGCTATTGTTTTTTGCCTATGTTGTGTTATACCTCACTTGTAAATAAATGTAAATAAATGTAAATGTACTGTGTATCTGTAAGTGATGGGAGGAGGCCACCTTCACAAGCCCTGCCATAACGCAGAAACCCACACGTGCATGGAGGACAAAGTGGAACTCATAGAAACATAAAGAGGATGACTTTAATGTTCTCCCCTGGGTTATATGTTGGTCTTCTTCATTCATAGAGAGAGAGGTCATGCATTGTTACTGTAAATTGTTACCCACAATAAGGAGACATGGTTTTGTCCCTCCACATTAATCTATGCACAAATGCACCTGGCCGACTGTGAAGTGTAGCCGCTGGTTAGAGATGCAATGGGAAGCTTCCGTAAGAGAGAAGGGAAGGGTAGGTGGCATCTGTGACAGGCTTTCTATGCCCCCCGTGTCAAGCAGTAACTCCACAGTCACTGCTGTAGCCGTTTTAGCTATTCCGTCTGTGCATCAGTCATCTGTCCAGGTGAAGAAAAGGAATGAAGCAAATGAAAGCTGCTGACCACGTACCCACACACCTTGGCAGAGGTGCGCTCCACATGCGGCGACCCCCTCCCAGGCAGATGATCTCTGGAGCCCCCTCCAAGCGGTAGCCCATGTTACAGGAGAAAGTGAGTGTATCCCCAATGCCAAAGCTGTAGCCATTACGTCGGCCAAACCGTGGCACACCCGGGTCCTCGCACGGCTCCAGGTTGTATTCTGACAAAGAAAAATAATACAATTGAAGTAAAAGTCAATTTGTTGGCTATTGCACAGTTGTTGTACAATAACACTAAGGTGGTATGCAGTCAAAACACAAAGGATTAAATGGCAGAAACCTCAATCTCTGTTATATAAACTGGAGGCACATTTTTGTTTCAGTTCTGTATAGATTTGTGATGAATCCCCCAGACAAACATTGTCAAGCAACTCAAGGCTTCAGAAACAGCCACCCCTACAAACCCCCTCTGCACTGGCATGGATTCCTTAACAAGAAAAGGATTACAGTAGACTTGAAGCAGAACTTTTGCCTGCGTGGGTTTTCTTTTTGAGAGGATTCAGAGGAAAACATTCAGAGGAGAAATTGATGCAGCAGCAATACCCGCAGCAAAGAAAAACGAAAGAAATCAGCACTTCCAGGTAAGTTTATTCCTGATGACACATGTGGACTCTGATCAATAGGTAATATCAGGAAAAGATCTATCAGGTTGATCAGAAATGTCCTGTGTTGACAAGTAGACATGTGGAACATTGCCCAAGCAGAATGGACAGCTGTTCATGCTATTTTCTCTGGAGAGACCAGCAAAAGAATATCTCAGAAACCCACTGGAGACACTGATCTTGGTGAGCCTGTTAATGCTTTTAACACATCTGTGGCTCACAAGTGAATAGTCAAACTTGTCACTGTGTTTGCACCTTGCTTTGCAGTCACAGGGGTATTGACAGCAGAGTTCACATCTGGTTGGTCTGTCTTTCAAACAGTCTCTTTCAACTGTTACTTATTGTAATTGCTGACATTTTTATAATCAATTAGTCACTATAGTGGTCTGGCTAAAACACTATGCGCATGGGATTAAGAGATGAACAGGATCCATGAAGGTTTTGGCTGGGAAGGCTCCCCCGCTTACCTGAGAATGTGATGTTGAAGCCTTCGTAGGAAATGGAGAAATCGGAAATGAAGCGTAGCTGAGCTTTAAAGTTGCCGTAGAGGCCGGCGTTGATTGGGGAGGGGAGCTCAGAGCCTGTGAGACGAGCCAAGGGCTGAACGAAGCTGCCGTTCTCCGTGATCAGTAAGTAGTCATGGTGATCTTCCAAATGGAAAGTGTGAAAGGTAAATTGGACTCCTGTTGGGAGAGCCCAGAGCAGGGTCCGCATAAGCCAATAAGGAAATCTAAGCACCTTTCAGACTTCTGATGAAACTATCAAATTAACTTGAAGCGGAATTTAATCTAGAAAGTGGAATGGCAGTAAAAATGTACAGTTAATCTCATTACTTAGATTGGAGAGGTGAGTTCACTTAAAATATAACTATAGAAGTTTAAAAAAGAGGGAACTGGATTTCAGGACAATTATTCAGAGAAATATAATGATATTCAATGCTGAATATCTTAGCAGCCTTGGGAAATTAATATTCCTTGGAACTTTCATTATTCTGAACTCAAAACTTGAATAATATCATTTCACAGAGATGTGCCAGGGACGAGTATCTAGATCTGTGTTTATGGTGGCTCATTCTGTAGTTTGCAGGATTGCTGACAGAGCAGATGAGCCGTCATGATTAACCATTTCTTAGATTTGTTTACTTTTGACATGTGAGGTAATGTTCCAAGACTGGACTGTAAGAGGTAAATATTACTCATATTCTTAAAATGTAACTGCTGATTTAAGTACACTGTAGCTGCTTTTTATGCACACTTTGTTACATAATGTGCCAGATTACATAAAATATCTTTGGTTACAACCTGGGTCAGTATGTTTACAAAAGTGGCAGGGTTGGTTTAGGGTTTAGGGCTAAGCTGAAAGTTGAAAAAAGATTTAAAATTCAGGTTTAAAATTCAGCTATTAGTAATTGAAGGGAAAAATACTGTGAATATGAGGAATGGCTTTAAAGCACACTCTATGATCAAAGACAAACTTGTCTTTTAGACAGATGTATGTGATATATATGAGCTGGAGTGTGAGACAGGGGGCAGATCAACAGCACCTTTTCCATGGCTGACCTCCACCGTCCACGTGCAGTTAAGTGAGTTGGGATACATCTCAGGGTATCCAGGTGACAGAATCGTACCTCCGGGACCTCTGACATCACCACCACAAAGAGCTGGGAAGTAGGAGGTATACAACACAGCCAATTAATGTACCACTGTGCCACACATCCAATTACTCACACCAAAATTACTACACTTACATTTAAAAACACAGTTAAAAACTGAATCCCAAAGTCAGACTAGAATAACATTTAAAAATAAATGAATAAAAGGAAAATGAATCAAATCTAACTGATATAACAATATGAAATAAATGCAATACAGTGCATGTGTACAGCACACACATATCAATTAATATAGGGAAACACAATATTCTGTCTTTGATGTGCTACCCTTTTGGTTTACATTCCACTTCTAAGGTTACTTTTCAAGAGAAAAAATATCTCTGAAAACCACTTAAGAGTTATCTGCCCCAGACAGGTGCACTAATGAATTAATAACTTATTATACACGGTTACACAACTAAGCAGCCTGGCTTACTCTGAAGGGAAACTTGCCAGCTATATTGATTTCTGTCTTTCTTCTCAAGGCAAAAAATAAAACAAAGCTGCTAGAAAAAAAGAGGTGAAGCAGAGAAAAGAATGCTACATTTTGAATCTGGTGTGGTCAATAGTTCTCTCTCAATCTCAGTTTCTCCTTTGTGCAAGGCGTTGCTTTTTATTCGGTGTTCTGAGCGTCTAAGATCTATGGATCAAGTTGCCTCGGCCCATGTTCTCCTTGCCTGGACTTTCCCATTTTCTGCCAGCATCCCTTCCTTTAAAGCTGGTGACAAAAGCTTGACACCCCGTGAATCCGTAATGCATGCCGTTCAGACCCAGCTACAGCGGGCTGACAGGCCGGGTTGGCTGCTGGGACCTCACTGGCACCCAATCTTGCGTGGAGATCAAGTCCAATCTGCCTCAACCATGATCACAACAAATTGCCTTCTGGGGGTCCATTCACAGCCGACCTAACAGGCTGCACTGGCTTGCATTGTCTCAGTGGCTACCTCAAAAAACCACAAAATCACATCGGAGGAAAGAATCAACAAAAAACGTTTACTGGGCAAGAAGTGGTCTCTCTGTCACTGGCCACAGAATTCCTGAAATGTTGTTTTCTTTGCTAAAGACAGCTACTTTGGAAATACTGTGGTTCTAACATATTTATCAACAGGAAGCATGTGTCTATATGGCAAGATTTCAACAAGTACTGAGTACTACTAATAAGTGAATGGAACCCCACAGAAAGCTCTCTCTATGTCATAGGATACAGGTGATAACCAAAGGGCCGAAAAAATCTTCCCTTTTAAAGCAGAATGTCAGAATCCAACACAGGTGTATGAATTTATAATAACAATGATAGTCCCATCATAGGTAAAGACAGAAACACTGAAATCAGGAAAAACTCAGAAAAGAACTTTCTAAAATGAGATCTTCATTAACACTTCAGGAACAGAAATAAAAATGTGTACAGAGAGTGCTAGTGATATATCTCCATATGAAAGTATTTGTGTAACCAGCAATAATGAAAAATAACACTTCTGTAATATAACATTTATCACTTGATATCAAAATCAGCCTATATAAACATTAATTAAAAATCTATAAGACAGTATAATGAGTGTTCATAAAGTATAGACTTAATCTGAGTCTGGAATTGAGACCGCAGTACAGGGGCAAGCATGATGGGAATCTTGCATGACATGTATCCACAGCCAGCATGCTACACACGCTTTACTTCTGCAACCATTCAGAAAATTCATAGCTGCATTAGGGATAAGCTGTTTTAAATGGTCTCATGCACTCAATTTGTAGAATGTATCCCAGCATATACCAAGGGATTTCTGTGTTTGGTCGATTGCGAGTGAAAGAGAACTCATGTGTCTAGTCCCTTGGAAAGCTCATGTCCAGCAATGTAACATTATGATAACCATCATCATCATCATCATCTCCATCATCATTGTCATCGTCATTGTCATCATCGTCATGGTTGTCATTGTCGTCATCATCATCATTATCATTGCTGTTGTTGTAATCCCCATAATTGTTGTAATCACTGTCGTCATTGTCATCATTGCCACATTGCACAGCAATAATCATCACTGCCATCATTTACAGCAGTGATAGTAATGAGAGTAAGCCATGACTGCAGAGGTAAATGAGCTTCCTCTAATAAGCAGATTTACTGAAATCATACACATTATTACATATTTATATATCATAGATTATTTCACAATCTGACATGCATATACAGAGGTCTCTTCATGGCTGCTGGTCTCTTACACTTCTTTACTGCAGGCTTCTGCATAGTCATCCATATAAAAGCACAGTATATTAAGATGTTTTGTTAAGATTTACCTTTTTTCTGAGTTTTTCAGAGGAACAAAGGAGGACATGCCTTTCCTCTGGGGAAAATGTATTTTTTGTAGTATGTACATGGCTGTTTCAGCCATTTAAATAGCATAAAACTGTTTGTTTTGGAACACACTGCTGATTGGATGGCGGACAGCTGAGACATACCATCGCAAGTAGGCAGTGGGTGGCTCCACCAGTGGTTCTTCTCGCAGACCAGTGGCTCCTCGTGATTTAGCCGGTACCCAGGGTCACAGCCAAATGACACGGTGGAGCCTATGGAGAAGTCCTGCCCATAGCGCAGGCCGTTTACAGGGATCCCCGGGTCGAGGCATGAGTAGGTGTCCACTGTCACGCCTGCATGGGGGGTGTGCTACATTGCTGTCACAGCCCTACACTGCATTCAGACCTAACACCAGATCACAGCTCTCCCTCTCTGAGAAAAGACTTGTGTCAATTGTGCACAGATCAGATGTGTGCTGCACTTGTTTGATCCTTATGTATGCTGTGCAGGTGAGATACTGTACTGTTTGGTCCTTGTGTATGCTGTGGAGGTGAGATACTGTCTGTACTGTTTGGGTCTTTGTGTATGCTGTGCACGTGAGATACTCTCTGTACATATGCACTCCTTGTGTATTCTGTGCAGGTGAGTGGTGTGCTGTACATGTTTGGTCCTTGTGTATGTGGTGCAGGTGAGATACTCTGTACATGTTTGCTCCTTGTATATGCAGTGTAGCGGAGAAACATGCTGTTCAAATTTGAAAGTTGCCATAGAAACCTACACATGTAAAACTGCCTGCTGAGATCCATGACAGACACGGAAAGACACACATCAAAAAATCAAAGCCTGGTGATGGACACATTGGTGCAAAAGTCCATCACAGATCTGTGAATAATGGACATTGCCTCAGGTACAAGCCACAGAGCCGCAGAGCCACATTAACTGGAAAGGTTTTTTCTTTTGTGAGGTGTGACCATTTCACTTACTTTCATAGTAGATTTTGAAGCCACTGTTGGAGCGGCTGTTGTCGGTGGTGAAGAGCAGGTAGAGATGATTGCTGCTGCTGAAGAGGAACTGAGGGACCTGTGTCCCGTTGAAGGAGCTGATGAGTGGGGACAGCAGGTTGGGCCCGTCGTGAAGTTCTAAGAAGTCATAGTTGAGCTCCGTCTGGAATCTGCCAGAGAGACGAGAGGAGGGGTGACAGAGCTGTTTACATGGCCTACATTAACGGTGAGGCGTGGGCTCAGACAACATGGTGCTCACGGCAGATGGAAATAACCACCACCAGCCTTTGCCAAAGCAGCTGCCAGCAGCCAAAATAAAATATTAATGCACCATTTTTCATGTGTGTATAAAGCAAAGGGCATTTTAAATGCAGCTGAATGAACTGGAATGATGCAGTGCAAAGGAGTGTTCAATCAAATCCACAATGGAAATTGACAAGACATGTCTAAGGATATACAACAAAGTAGTTCCATTTTATATATGCCACCGACATGATACAAAGCCAGGATTTTATCTGGTGCTAAACGCCAGTATTCTGAATCACTCAGTCGGACATGTTATTGCATCAGACCACAGTAAAAGCAGATGAACAGGTGTGTCCATTGGCGTCCCGCACACACAGTGGCAGGGTGCCGTTGTGCTCACCTGTCAAAGGTGATCTTGATGGAGTGCCCTGCCTCTGCCTCTATGACCCACTCACAGCTGAGGGAGTCCTTGTAGTATCCGGGCCACCCTGGGGACAGGATAACACCGCTCGGGGCGGAGAAGTGTCCCCCGCAGGGAGCTGCCCAAAGATATGGTTACCCATGACAATGAGTCTCACTGCTGCCCATTGCCTCAGGAACATACACAATAATCACTCTTCAGCAGGTCTGCACAGAATGCAAATCAACTGCCATCTGGTCCTAACTACACAATTTACCCATGTCATTACATTGTACTAAGTTGTTATATCAATGTAATTACATGATTAAGTACTGTGTAACAGATAAAAGTACTATGTAACACCACATACAGAGGTCAAATGCTTTGAGTAATTTGAGTAAGACCAGGAGTCAGACAAGGTCTAGGATGGGAATTAAGCTTTGGATTTAGGGTTAAATGATAAAATTTTCTGTGTGATTACATATACCTCAATCTTGTGTTCCACAATTACTTTGTAATTTTTTAAATATTGCTGTTACAATATCATTAGATATAGAGTCACAACCAAAACACTACCAACAAACATTGATTTAGCAGTGTGGTATTATGGTAATGAGAAGGGCTTGTAACACAAAAGTTTCTAGTTTGCTTCCCAGGTGGGCCACAACTGTTATACCACTAGGTAAAGCATTTAACCCATATTCCCTCAGTAAATATCCATCTCTATAAATGGATAGCATGCAAAATGGAAATTCTGTAAACTGCTCTGAATAAGGGCCTCTGCTAAGGAAAACATAACAAACAACTATCTTTGTTGTTGATTGCTCATGCCTTTAAAGGATACAAACCTGGATACAAAAGCCTTGTTCTATGTCCTGTAGTTGGAGCTGAACAGCAAACACATAGCTAAGGGATATTTGAAATAATATAACTTCAGACACATTTTCCTTTTCACCAAATCCCTCAGCTGAGGCACCATTATCCATTAAGGCATTATGGGCCCTGGCAGGACACAGGCAAGGTATTCATTTCTCCACGGCGGAGGTGACATTCTTATTTCTATCTCCAAAGGAAGAGATGTTGCTGGAATATTAGATTGCCATGATCAAGTGGCAGAAGCATGGCTGACAGTCAATTGGATACAAAGTGACTGGTCACCCCTCAGTGCTGGATTACTCTCTCATCCATCCCCTCCCCTCCATCCTGCCACAGCTGAGTGTCTCTTTGGTGTAGGCTCACTTCCACCACACGGGATGGGAGCTCATTACCTTCACATTTGGGAATGGGGCCGCTCCACATCACCTTCCCCTGGTCTAATTCGCAGGTGATGGTCTCTGTGCCCTGGGTCTTGATGAAGCCCTCCTCGCACACCACCGAGATGGAGCTGCCCAGCTGGAAGCTGTCCCCAAAGCGGCGGGCGTTTAGTGGGACTCCTGGATCAGGGCACTCATTGTGGCCAAAAGCTGAGCAGGAGAAAGGGGACAAAACACGGTCTTTGTTCCTGATAATCTTTGGAGATTTGGGAGTAGGAAGGTTACAGAACTTCACATTTCTTCCCATTGTTCTTCATCAGTGGGGATGAACTGTAATTGTGTGGTTCTGCCCTCAACAAGAGCATGTCCTATATAACAATAATAACAACACAGTACAACAGACAGGCTCCTCTAGTATAAGCAGAGATATATTCAGAGATTGGAGATATCTGTAAAATACTGCACCTTTTTCTGCTTGGAGCAAAGCTCAGGGTGTCCGCATGGTCAAAATAATCAATATGGCAATATCAGATGTACTCAATTAAAAATTCCCACTCAGAAAAGTTATACATGTGAACCCTTCTTTGCGACAATGACTGAAGGCAAAACCTGAAGCGTGAGCAATCTGATAGATACTCTTTCCCCCAGAAAGCTGTTTTTGATTCAGTGCTTTTGACCCTACAGCCTTCTGTCAAATCCCTGACGTGTATATTCAGGCTAGGAGCAGCTGGCTTCAGAAATAGCCTCAAACCCTGATCACACCAAAGCCAGACTGACTAATGAATGCTCTGTGATGAGGAAAAAGCTGATGTGACGTTTGTCAGAGGCCATACAGTTTGAACACTGCTCAATCATACCTCTGACAGCCTTGAGCAGATGACACGGAGTTGGGCTGTAATTCTGTGAAGAGGCTAACGCTTACAGTGTTCTAATGACTCATGCCAAACGCACACGGAGCAGGCTTTTCTGTGCGTTTGATGGATTGTCGTGACATTTCCCAGCTCTTTTAAAAAAGCTATTAAGAAGTCATTTTCAGGCATATAATGATGGGTACTGTATGTAGACCATTCAGTCGGGTCCAAAATTGATTAAGTCATTACACTGAGAATAAAAGACTGTGAATAGGGCTCTTTGGGGTAAACAAATATCAGAGGTGTTGCCACCAAATGGGAAGGTTTAAAAGGATAAAAAAGAAACATTCAAAATGAGTGCAATTGACTATCTTTCTAGCATTCAGAAATATGTATAACCATTGCACATATAATATCCTAATTTCATAATTTAAATGGATACTTTACATTAAATGAACCCAGTGTGAATATAAATCCAAGCCTAGAGTTATGAAAATTCTTGAGGTAACAGGAGGTTACAGGCAAAGGTGCCTAAGGTGTGTAGAGAACATCAAAGTATTGTAGAGCAGCGTTTGTCAAACCTCTCCTGGCGGCCCACTGTCCTGCGTATCTTCTATCTATCCTTGCTGCTTGATTAAATCAGGTGTGCTCAGCCAATCAAAAGTGCCACTGATGAGTTCAGTCAGGTAGGTAGAGCAAGGATAGACAGAAGATATGAAGGACAGTGAGCCGCCAGGAGTAGGATTGAGAAACACTGTTGTAGAGGATGTTAGACTAGACCTCACACAGGCCACCAGTTATGTAGGGAACATGCCTATCCCCACAGAGGCCCTGGCCATTTGGCGAGGATAGTTAACATTCCTCAATGGACATAATAATTAATAAAATTAGGTCTTTTAAGCCTATTAGAGCCCAGTTTGTTAACACAAAATACAGACAAGACGGCAATGTACTGAATAAAACAAATTTATTAACACAATGCAGACAAACATAGATGAAATGGAATAAGCTAGAATATCTAAATAAACAAACGAGGGACAGGAAATTAAATAAAGAATGAATCATAAAAGTTACGGGCAATAAGAAGGGGGGAAACGTAATGATAATATTAAGTGTGTGTGTGTGTGTGGCTTTCAGTGGCTGAGTCAAACTACAGCAGATCATGAAATGATAACTGTTGTTGACGTGCGCTGGCAAAATATTAATTAGATGTGTGTCTAACTGTAAAAGTTACCTTATTTGACAAACTTAGCTCAACTATTTGTAAGTCAATCTAACCAGTCTCATAATGGTGAAAAATTATCATTGTACAAATCACGGATGTGTCTAATCACATTATGTACAAGGATCAATTTAACTAAGCTACAAACGATGCCAGTATTAAACAATAATATTCATCGAGTTATTGGAGAGGACCAGTCCACCAGACGTGAAGGGATGGAAGCTTATTTGTGATAGGCTTACTGAGAGGCCACAGTCTTTTTTCCACTGGAGACTTCTGGGTTTGTTGCCAGAGACAGAGAGATGCACAGGAGAGATCCGTTGCCTGACCATTGCTGGGGAAACAAACACGGCGTCAAGGTCCATCACCGAAGGTCCACTTCTTCTGGCTTTCCTTGACAGACACACATAGTTGACGTTGGGATGTCGAAGAGATCCGGTCATCTTCACACCCGTAGTAGCTGTCTTTGCTGAGAGCCTCCAACTTTACGTTGGGTTGCACTTATGCGTAAAAGAAGTGCTACATATTATGTGCAGCTAGGTCTTCTGTCATCCTTGCTAGACAGAAATGTTGTCGACATAGAAATGACGAAGTGACACAGTCGTCTTCACATTCAGTGAGATAGCTGTCTTTTCCGACAGCCTCCAACTTCGCATTGGGGCATTTCGGTCTCTAAGGTCGCATCGTTCATTGTCGAGGGACTTGGACGAGGACATGTCCGTCCGGATGTCGAGGACGTATGGTCACCCTATCTTAACTTAGTAGCTAGTATTACAGGGAAAAAAATAACACATAAGAATTGTCGAAAAAAGCAAACGTGGCTGATTGTATATATGTAGCGCATGCTATAATTTACCATAAGGTTGCAGTGACCTCCATATAGTCCCAAAAGGTAGAACTTGTGTAAAACAGCAACGTACTAAAAGTGGAGCTAGCATGCATCCATGTCCACTGTATTGCCTTCTTCCCCTGTGCATTGAAAAGCACCGTGCTTCCTGTTGTTCGAGCCTGAAGCAGCAGCCATCGTACTGTCGAGTTGGGCAGCTGTAGGGCAAAATTTCCATGGCAAAGAGTTCATGAAATCTTCCGCAGCTTGAGAGGAATCAAACGTCATCTTCTTGCCTTTGTACTGCAGCTTCCTCTGTGCAGGATAGATGAGAAACGGCACCAGGCCCATAGCTGTAGCCTTCTTCATGACGGAACTAACTCACGGTTGTGGTAGGGCTGAAGACGGGGATGAACAGGAGAGTAACATTGGATGCATATTTCACTGGGTATGCTTTATATGCACCTTTAAGAATATCTGATCTATCCTGCCATCGAAGTACACGAAAGATTAGGGTGCGCAGCTTATTGGAATTGCTATCTCGCCCATTATACACATGATGCGCCTGCTCAGTGTCGATGTCTCGTCCCTCCAGTGATGGAATCCACTTGGGATGACTGGCTTTGAGGAAGCCGACTGCATTGGAACCCTCTGCTGCTTCTGGTAAGCCTACTAGCCTTACATTTTTTCTTTGACTCCTGTCCTCCAAGTCGGTCAACTTTGTGGTTAGTTGCTGTAACTGTTTCCTTAGCTCGACAACCAATCATCTGTCTTCTTGTGCCGCCTCCTGGACTGAGTCTACTTGGTCTTGGGTCCTTCTGGCAGCTGTGGCTGCTTTCTCAAGTTCAGTGCTCATCTCCTTTATAACTTCATTCGTTTTTTTGTATGTCTGTGCGTATATTACGTAGTGCAGAAGCCAGAACACAGCCTCTCTGACTGCCGAGGCAATGATTGCATCTAGTGTGCCTTGTTGTTCTTGAAGGGCTAGCTTTATGTCATTAGCAATAGCTGCGTCAAGTTCTTTGCTGGAGATGGAGGAGTCTTTAAATTTTTTCTTTAATGGCGAATGTTCAATCTCCCTTTTCCGCGTGTCTTTGACTGTTGAAATGTTCATGGTGGGATAGGTGTTGAAAAATCAGATGTATGTCGATAGGATTATTGAAAAAAAAGACTATGTGAGCAGAGCTAGAAACTATGCCAGCATCACTGTCGAAAGGTCACGTGATCTTGGCTATTTTTATTTGCATTAGACTTAAAAAATGTCATTTATTCAAATGTGGTAAGGCTGGGGAATAATCATAATTAATAATTATTAGAAAAGCATTTTTGAGCCATCATCCCTACTTCAAACCACTCAATGGTTTCTTGTCATTTAAAGAGAGGGTAACACACCCACTCAGAAATCTAGTACAAATGACATTCTTTTTCCTTGCTTGACATTGCAGTTCAAACCATTTCTTCATTCATAGATGATGGACAGGCACTACAGCTCTTCCCATGGCTGTACCTGGCCAATGGTATTCAAAGGCAGACGTTCCTATGAGAGAGGGCTTGAATGTAGAAAAAGAGAAAATCAAAATGGGGGGAAACTCTGAAAGTGGTGGACGAGGTCTCAGATCCCTAAAAAGCCTGGCTCTGCCCCGTATTCCCAAATTGCACCTTTCCCCCTAGTCTACTGAGCTGCAGCGAAATGTCCCGTTGGGTGGAGCGGTGGGCTGTCTGCTGTTAAGGCCGACGGGGATATCGGGGAAGTGTAGAGTCATTAGGTAAGCCCTCTAGCACATTGCTAACTGCTGTGAGGCTGGAGCGCTGTTTCACATATGCTGTGGAAAACCACATGGTCAGCACAGCTCAACACAGCCTTGTGAGGCAGGCTTACATTTTCAACATAACTCGATGCTCTATTATCTTTGACAGCACATAACTTATCTCTTCTCTCCATTTGTTTTGAAGTTTAACAGCATGACTTCCAGGGCTGCCAACCAAAGCCATAGTATTCCCGTTTCAAAGTAAACCCCAATTCGATTGCATCATCCACACTGGCAGCACAATTTAAATGTATTGTCATTTGATAAACATGCTATTTCCACTGTAAAAGAGGCAGAGGAAACCAAAAAAAATGTTTGATTTTTCTTTAACCTTCTATATTAAAACCTTGCTTCTTGTCCTGAACAGTATGTGCTATAAGAGGGATGCTGGCTGAACGTTGGCTTAAAGTATTATTTTCAGCTTCTCCTCTATTGTCAAAGTAGAAAAAATGATCTGTCAAATGATCCACATGATTCATTTAATCAAGTGCACACTTATTTTTTCTGATGAGTTTCACATATTTTTTTTTGCTAGCTAGCTGAATGAGTGTGTTATTGAGAATTAATGTGCCTCACAAGTAGTCTATTGATTTTTTGATTACAGCAATAACAGTCAAAGGGAAGTGAGGAACATGCATACATGGCTATTTCTGGCAGAGTCCAAGGGTTTACCACCATCACACAAGCTCAGGATTTCACACAGCTGCTCTGCAATGAACCTTTTTTGACACATTGGTGCAAGTGTGTAATCATCTGGTACACAGCAAACCAAAGAAAAACATCCACTGCAGAAATTAAATGATCTGGCAGCATAAAGTTGTCATAGAAATACCTAAATTCTTTCTAATTTCTTACAGTCTGTGATTTAGTTAGCTAGCTAACATTGATAAAATCTCTTTTTACCTGTTTTTGTTTAGTGGGGCACAACTTTGTGCAACTTTGTGCATGCAGTGTTGCAACCAGGGGTAGCTTGTGAAAAAAGATACACATCTTCACTGAAAGCACACCCCTGCTCCAGGTGTACTTTCAGTGTTTTAGAATGTGCTTTACTCACTACTGTAGGTGTACGTTCAGTGTTTTAGAATGTGCTTTACTCACTACTGTAGGTGTACTTTCAGTGTTTTAGAATGTGCTTTACTCACTACTGTAGGTGTGCTTTCAGTGTTTTAGAGTGTGCTTTGCTCACTGCTGTAGTTGTGTTATTAGAGTTCTGGAATGTGCTTCACTTACTGCTGTAGGTGATATTGAAGCCCCGGCCAGACATGGAATGGTCAGCCTGGAACTCCAGCCTCAGGATGTTGGTGTTGCTGGTGAGGTGGGATGGGACCTCGGCACCTGAGAAGCGACCCAGGATGGCTGAGTCCAGCAGCTCCCCGTCCTTCACGGTGAGGAAGTCATAGGGAGCCTCTAGGTCGAAATCGTTGAAGGCCAGGTGTATCCGGCTGCCAGGCTCTGAGATGATGAGCCAAACGCAGTTAAGGTTGTTTCCATAGCCCTCGGGGTAGTCTGGGGACAGCACAGTCCCCATCGGGGCCGTAAAATTTGACAAACAGGGAACTGCGTGGAAATTGAGGGCACAAAGAGAGAGATGCAACAGTTAGAATCTCAAAATGTTTCACTGGAACGCTGCTCTCCACATGAAGATTTCATCACACACACACATGTACACACACACAGACATATACATCCACATGTACACACACACATGCACGCATGTATGTAGACACACACACACACATACATACACATATGCACGCACACGCACACAGAGGAACAAACACACATACACATACACACTCTCACATCCATACATGTGTGCACACAGTGGCTTAATTGTTAAAAGCATGACACTTGTACTTCATGATTTTCAGCAAGGAATTCTATGAAACTACAATTTGCCAATATGCACTGCTGTCTTGTCAGCCAAGAATCCTTTCTAAGGTCTATTAGAGATAGGCGATAAAGGAAAATCCAGCTTAGAAAACAAACAAAATTCATTTGCATTTTTAGGCATCTCACCTGACCTGACTGAGCTTGGCTTATGTGCATTGTATTCATATGGAGATCCTTCCTATTTCAGATCAGCATGAAATATGTGGTGATGGCATTTCAAGTGACTGAGACACTCTACGAAAGAGAGATGTGTTGTTGTTTAACCAAAGTCCCAAGAGGCTGGGGCAGACGACACAAAAACTGAGGAATTCTGCTGGAGTTTTTCTGGAATGAGCAGGACTTTAACGAAACTGCCTCATGCCCATTTTTCAGCCTGTATCTCAATAAATGTATGTACGTCAACATGTAACTACATTCACAAAAGAGTCACACTCAATGTTTTTTTTTCATAAAGACGAAGCTAAAAGTTTAAGCTTTCGTGACTCCTGTTTTCATCAGTGAAACAGTGTCACCAATAGTGACCATTAAAAAACATCACCACAGGAGTAGAGGTTAGTTTAAGAAGAACTTCCAATCAGTGCCTCTACTGTCAGTCAAGGCTATGAATGAGTTTCAAACTTGTGGCAGAAGATCTTGACATGATTTTTATTAATGTACAGTAATTACTGAAAAATAGATAGCAAAATAGCAGACATCAAGGAAGGAGACCAAGCTACCCCTGCAGGGTAATT
This sequence comes from Megalops cyprinoides, assembly GCF_013368585.1. Lineage (NCBI taxonomy): Eukaryota > Metazoa > Chordata > Actinopteri > Elopiformes > Megalopidae > Megalops > Megalops cyprinoides. Next base: position 26,167,358 of record NC_050603.1, on the reverse strand, counting down.
GGAGTTTTCTGAATGTACTGAAGAGTGAGCAGGGAGCTGCATTGATCTGTTTTCACTGAGGGATGAAATAATTCAAAGGTAGAAAATGCTGAGCCATCCTGTGGCCCACGGACCAAAGGAATGAATGTCCCCCACATATCTCTACACGTCATGTAGAGCCATAGGGTGCATGTCAGGGCTGCGACCTCTCATAGTTCCTGAATTATTTATAACTGCTTACACCTAAAATGTCATATTGCCAAATACAGAGCTGTTTCTATAGAGATCTAGATCAAACGTGGGAGAAAATCAGTCTACACGTTTATGTGTAGCAAGTAAAATAGACACTTGACAATTGACAGCTTGTATAAGTGCATACTTGCACTTGATCAAAAAGAACTGAGCTCAAGATTAAATATGCATACAGTAGAAGCCAATAAGCAAGGTTCTTCTGTGCTATTCAATTTTACCAACTTTTGGGACATATTATTCGTAAGTAAAAGTGTGATTCAATCTAACCACAATGTACTTTGTAATTTAATTTATTACATTATTATTATATTATTATTTAATAATAAGTTAATTCCAAGGTATTATAACATATTAATTTATGTGCCCATTTTATTTACACAGTGTTGTATGCACAACCGAAAAAAGTAATTTACAACCAACTTGGCTATTCAATGTTTCAGCAAAAAGTCATAATGAAAACCCTGTTACAAAGTAGCTACCCCAGCTTGAAAACAACAGCTGAAAATGGCTGTAAAAGGAAGCAGCTAGATAGTGTAACCTGATAATGTAATGGCTGTGTCCCAATATGAAGTGAGCTGCCTTAGAAGACAGCATTTGAAGGGAGCATTGTCACTATTTTCACAATTTTGCAATTTCCTGTCGTAGGCATGTCCCACACTGAAGCCATCATAAAATGCGTCCTTCTAAGGTGCATTATTCCGGTTAAATTTGAAGGCAGCATCCGATGTATCCTTCGCCAGGTAGGGTATCCCATAGGTCTTTGCGATTGCCTCAGGCTTCTCAACTTCTGGTAAATTAATGGCTGCTGAAAACACCACAGAGGTAGATGCAGTGGTAGCAGAGGAGCTCATTATAGATGTCCATATACAGTGAACCCAATAATTTGTTGCGGTTATATCTAAAAAATACATTGTAATTATTTAATTCACTTGAATAATGTATGTAGTGTTTTTAAGCCTCAGTGAGCTTTCCGTGAGCTAGCTAGCTAGTTTGCAAGTAATCACATTACTTTCCAATAGAACAAGCTAGCTATCTAGCTAACGTAGTGGTAGTTTGGTTGTCCATCGAACAAAGGTGAAGTCTTTTACAGCTACTGAAATACTTAACATGATAATCTGATTAAATTGAAAAAAGTAGCTGATCTAGTGGCTAGTTATTTATTTACACAAACGTTAAATTATTTTTCTCTCCAGGGACGCAAACGATCTATGACATGATCCTGCCTTCAAAGTGTGTCCCGATTTCGTTGCTTTTTGAGATTCCTTTTCCGTTAGGATGCCACCTTATAAGGGAGCTCAGTTCTAAGGATGCAGGCAGCAGGCAGTTGACTTAGTATTGGGACACAGCCATTGTGTGAGAGTGGAAGAAAATAAAACAAACAAACCCCAAAAGTGGCATGAGGCAGACTTCCCGAACCAAGGCCACAAAAGGTGAGCTCACAAACAGCGGGGATCTCCTCACAGGCTAGTTCTATCCTCTGGGATCCACAGACACCAGAGCCGAAGCACTTGTTTGTTTAATGTTTAGTTTATTTTTAATAAAACCCATGGAAGTCCATCGCCCCACTTCACGGAAGCAGCAGCTAATAGGTGACTGAAAATCTGTCTTGGAAGTCCCAGTGACACAAAACAGCACAACCAACGACCTACTGCTACAGTCGTGGTAAGCCCCTGTGCCCCCCCATGGCTAAGGCTAAGGAGCAGGACTTGCAACCGAAAGGTTGCCAGTTCAATTCCCCACTGGGGCACTGGTGCTGTACCCTTGGGCAAGGTACTTAACCCACAATTGCTTCAGTAAATGTAAACATTATAAAGAACTGTAACCTATGTAAGTTGCTCTGGATAAGAGCATCTGCTAAATAATGTAATGTAACAAACACTGTATACTGGTGTCCCAGCTTAAACAAACAATGTTAGCAAATGACTGAAATTGTTTTAAGCCATTTTTATGTTCTGTCTTTGAAACAGTTTTATACTAATGATTATTGGTCTCCCCAACCAGACTGCATCAAGTAGCCACCAACGTCTCCATACTCTTCCAGATTTACTGCCATGGATTTCTCCTCTTTCGGTCAGCAGTTCACCTTTTTATGTGTACCTGGAGAGGAGAGGCTGCCTCAACCTGCATGGTACCATTACAGCTCATGCTGAATAAAACAAAACAAAAAAATATGTGCATGTGTGAGGAGCGTGTGAGTAGCCCTAACCCTAGGCCTAAGATTTTACTGCATCCCTTTGATGAAGAAGGGCAGGCAGACAGACTGACTCACTGACCAAATGCAATGCCCTCAAGGTAAGGAGAAAAAAACTGCTCATAACTCACATCTAATTGAATGCTACAGGTAAGGCTGCAGTACATGAGAGTGGTGCAAACAGGACAGCGCCTAACTGCTGAAGCTGAGGCAGTAAGGACTGCCTTAAATGCAATTGCAGACTAGAGACTCTCCCACTGCACAGATCTGCATTTTGGATCAGCCCTGACAGAGATCTAACATACACTGAAGGGTGTATCATGCCTTTAAGACACTCTTTGGTGTGGAACTGAAAGCCATGAGAGTCAGCCATCCCCTGCACACTGCCACTCAAGCTGTAGCAGCGTGTCCTCGGTACTCACAGATGCAGATGGGGATGTTGGCCGACCACTGATTGTTGTTTTGACAGGATATTGTCCTCTCCCCAATGAGCTCGAATCCAAACTGGCACTCGAAGCGCAGCATGTCCCCATTGGAGAAGCCGTTGCCCTCCCGAATTCCATACAGGGGTGTGCCAGGATCCCCACAGCTTTCTTTGTCAATTTCTGTGGATACAAGTAGGCGTGGATGTCTTAAGCATGGAGTTAACACTGTGAGTCAGACAGCGGGGTAGTATACTCAGCCAAAGCTGCAGCACCAGTCTGACTTATTCTGTGCTGTTTTCACAACAGCGACCCTACTGAACTCTCAGCTGTGCACTGGCATAGTTTATGCAAATGAATCTCTCGGCAACTAAAATACACCTGATGTCCTTGGTATTTCAAGTGCCTCCTGTAGGTTAAGTGCTCTAGAGCTGAATAAGTATGCCAACACTGAATTTCTTGTGTTGGATCATGAAATGCATTCAAATGGTGGCTGAACCAACATGAGAAATGCTGACCCTCTAAGGCGAGGGTCCTCTAACCTTCCCAGTCCCCCCAGTTCCACCATTACCTGACATGTTTATCCGGTGCACGCCCAGCACAGAAACACATCCATGTGACATCTATCTACATTAAAGACTGAGCTGCTCTGCAGCAGTTTCCGTGAGAGAAACAGGACAGAAACAGTAAGTTCTATGCTGCTGCGATTGCTGTCTAATTAAAGTGTAATGAACCTACTTCTCATTGTAATTGTATGAATAAATTACACTCTAAAGAGGTAAAGAGGAGTATCAAAGAAGCACAAGGCAGAGCGACTTGAAAGGGAAAGGGAAAATTGTTCATTTGTTAAACTTCACAGGTAATTTCCCCTCTAAAAAATACATCATTTACAGCATATTTGCTCCAGACCCCCTACCTAAGATACTGCAGATATTACATTCAGAACCCATGTACTGATCCTTTCTGAAGGTTCTTTTTACACATTTTAACTATTATGAATGACCATAAATGGAACTGAAGACAATGAATTATTGGGTGTAGTCTTGAAACACAGGCAGAACTTTGTACTGTGCCAATCACTAAATTAACAAAAAGAACAATTTTGTACATTAACTGATAATGCATTCTCGTTGGTTTTGAAATGGCACAGTGTTTGGCTGACTGTCTAATTGACTGCACTGGAATGAAAAGACACTGAGCACAAAGTGACAGACCTCACAACAGAGACCATTGATCTCCAGTACCAGCCCGCCTGCTGATGAGTAACATTTCTGCTTCGCTGAATAGGAGTGGATTCTCTGCCCATGACACTTCAGCTACATGGCAGAATATACACTTCAGTACATCATGAGTGTATCGGCAACCTTTTCAGGTTAAATTAATGTTACCTTACTGTTCCCTCAATCCCATAACTGACAAGCAGGGACATGGAGCAAACCTGGAAAATCCTCAATTATTGACAAATTATCTTAACTGTTTATGCACCATTCTGACAGTCTTGCATTAAAAAATCAAATTCATCAGCTCAATGAATTTTCCTGCTACTGATCTGACTGGCTGGTTGGCTGCAGTTGAGAGAAAGCTTGGAAGCGGCCTCCATATTGATCACTGGTGGTTCTATTAGAAAATAAGATTGTGAGAAAATGTCTGGAGTTAAACAGGTCCACTGTAGCATACAGTGAAAAAATTCCACACTTATAAAAGGACAGCCGTCAGCTGCTAGCAACAGATCACAGCAAAAGAGAGGGAGTGGCGATGGGATGGTAAAATCATGGTGGAGAAGCTGTGCCCAGATCAAGGGTGGCAGGTGACCCTTGGGGCCCAGCAGCAGGCGGGACTGGGAGGCACAGTTGCAGCCCTAGAGTGGCTCCGCCATCTGTGACCTCTCTTTGGCGGGAGTCACCACACTCTGATAACATCCCCACATTTGCTTTGCTGGAGAGCCTTTACAAAAGCAAGAACCTGGTCTGGCAGCTGGACACCAGCCGCTGTAATACATCTTCTCCCAACCTGGTGCCACAGCACAGACTTGAACTGTGAACTCACCTCAGTGAGCGCATTCTCAAATGGGGAAGAGAAAGAGAAAAAAAGAACCTCTATTACTGTATATTTAAAGAGGAATCAATGCTAGACTGTGTAGTGCTGGGATTTCTCTTTTGGTGTAATGTAACTATGATATATTGCATTAATTTGAGCAATGACACTATATTTATAGTTCCTACAATACCACTGTCTGCCCTGTTCAATCTGGAGGCTGGGTCTATGAAGGTTAGCACATATTTACTGCTTTGTGTTTTACGACAACAGTAAATGGAGAACAAATTGCTTTAAAAATGTGTGTTTCATCTGAATAATCTTAGACAGAGGAATATTAAAGCATAAGGTCAGAATGTCCATAGAGGTTTATACTGTTTTATACTGTCAGGATGTGTGAAGAATTGTATACTGCTGTACACTGCTTGTCACACTGATATGCTCAGGGAGTCTTGTTTGCAGTTTTTATCTGTCTCTTATGTTTGAGTTGATTTTCTGTTGTATTGTGATAAAATGAAAAAAGATAATTAGATATATACAGATAAAATAAACTTGGAATACCCTGTATATTTGCACGGTGTCAGAGTATTTCTGTCAAAATTTCTGTTTAAAACTAAATTTCAGATTAGATAAGATTCAGCTTTATTGTCATTGTGCAGAGTACAGGTACAAAGCCAATGAAATTCAGTTAGTATCTAACCAGAAGCGCAAAAGAATAGTATTATTTACAGAAAGTGCGGGTAAGAGTAATTACTCCATCATAAGTGATAGTATATTTTACAGTATGTACAGTGTTAACAGATTATTAATATATATGTATAATTTTATACATATTTGTATAATAATATATTAATGTGTTATACATAGGGGGGTAAAGTGGACAAAGTTGGAAACGGGAGTGTATATATAAGGGTTGTATGTACAGTATAGACAAGATATGCACAGATGATTGTATGTACAGCAGTGCAAATATAAAAGTAAAATTCATTCTCATTGCAATCTAATTAAACATATATTCTCACTACCCCTGGGAGCTTTAGCATATCAGAGCACCTGAAAAATAAGACAAAAAACTACTGGAAAAAACTAAAATGGAAAAAAAAAACAGCACATGTCCTTTTCCTGTAGTGCTTGGAAACAGGAAGTACTCTCTTTAAAATGTGTAATTTTAAATTTCTTTAAATAAAGAATAATACATACATACATAAATTCCAAACTCAGAGATCCCCTGGTGGTTTTAGTCAGATTAGAATTCTGGAAATTCTCAGCAATCCAGACAGCAAAATCAACAGTACTCATTAAACTGACTGGGTTACCTAGAAATGCAAAGATAACTTGTGCCTTCCCAGAGCTGACGTGGCAAAAGTCGCTTTGCTGAATAATTCTAGTTTAAGAGGCATTTTTGAGGGAGATGGAGCAGGTTACTTCCCTGCACCTTTTGAAACATCTTACCATCAGAAAGTGATTTTATAGTCTAGCAGAAAACCTCTTCAAGTGTCTAAATGCAATACTGGTATGTGTTGTAGTGTTTGAGAGTTTAAGTACATGTTTAAGCTAGTTATGGACGTGTTCTGACACTGATGTCAACCAACCCAAAAAATCATGCATATCAAATTATGCATTTTGAAAACAGAATATTGATTGACATAAATGAAACAATGCTGGTGCAAACAGATAATGAATTGTGTCGGACAGAATACACCTGAAATGCATCTCCGTATCTCACTCTGTTCTGAAATATCCTGCAGTTTATATCAGATTGCTGCCCTATCCCATCCCATGTTGCTGCTCTGTGCCTGACACACGTGACACACTGTTCAAATATACTATGAGTCAACACGAACTTGGATAAACCCAAAGAAACACAGGAGCTGTGTTTTTCACTGTGTAACTGAGGTGAATGTATCCAGGTATCTACACAGCTAAGGATATTTCAGTAAAACTGTAGGTGGTAGTGCCAAGCCCTATGCCACAGGCAACAAATTACTGCAATTTACTGTAAATTACTCTAATGTGCTGTAAGACCCACCAGATGAAGCACCATCCCTCAGTGCCTAAATGAGAAATGGTTTCTGTCTCATGTGTGGCATTGTCATGGCAACCCCCGCTAAAAAAAGCTGACTAGACAAGTCTGACCCCATGTAATGGGAAGTAATGGCCTCCTGCCCACATGAGAAATACATATGTTTACTTATATATTTATACACTTCATTAAGTACACCTGCTCTTTCCATGAAATAGACACTGCTCAATCAGTGACAGCATCACATTTTCAGGCCATGCTATTTAAAACAGGTAGGTGGGTATCTATGGATTGGGTGTGTGAAATTGTGCAATTTAGAGAGGTAATGGGCATGGGTAATGTCTTAGAATGTAGCATGGTGATGGGCTGAGTACAGCTGAGTACAACAGTTGTGCTGGAAGAAGCATGTAAAAATCCACAACTCATTGCACCCTGTCATGGACGGGATATGGCAGCTGACCACCTAACAGAGTTCCAATCCTGTCAGCAAAAAACAAGAAGCTGTGATTGCAGTGGACATAAGAACACAAACAGTGGACTGTGGGGGATTGGAAAAACATTGCCTGGTCTGATGAATCCCCATTTCTCCTGATGGGAAGACCAGGATATGGCGAAAACATGGATCCATCCTGCCGGGTGTACAATACAATATAGGCTCGTGGTGCAGGTGTAATGCTGTGGGGTGTTTTTCGTGGCACATATTGGGTCCCTTGAAAGGAGCAAAGCACCATTAGAGTTCCACAGGACATCTGAACATCTTTGCTGATCAGGCGTATTCCATCAATGAATGGGCTTTTTCAGCAGGATAATGTTCCATGCCCCAAGGACAGGATTGTACTGCAGTGTCCTCCTCAGTCCCAAGTAGAAGTAGTCCCATCCAATCATGCGTACATTGGATGAGATGGAAAAATCTATTTGGTGTAGAGATCCACCACCATCGTATCTTCTGGGAAGTACTGGAATCAACATGGACCAGCATTCCTGTGCTACCCTTTCAACACCCTGATGCCCTGATGAATTCAAGCTGTTCTGTAGGTGTACCTAATAAGCTGGCCACCCAGTGTATATACTGTATATTAATACAAAAATATCATTTATTTTTCATTTAGTGATTAAATTGAACAAAACCATCTGGAAAAACAACAGATTGCTTCTCAAATCCTAGAGTTAGGCTATGCCACAATGCTTATATCATATGCCAAGCAGTACTCTGGACTACATCTCACATGGCCAGTTGCACACAATTGTGTTTCCCAGTACCTTTCTGGCTCTGCTGCAGAGGGTAGATGAGATATTCACTGTGACTCAGGGAACAGCGTGGAAAATACAGCAGTGATAAGTCCAGTTTATGAAGTTGTTTTATTTACTTAAAAAACTGAAGATGTTCTTTTGTTTTTACATTTCACCACACCAAGGTGGCAGGTAATTGATTGATTAACCAGCCGATAAAATATAGGGAAGAATCGCTTGATAACATTGCTGACTAGAGCTGAGAGTTTAGCCCTGCTGAACACAAGAACAACCAAATTCTGTATTTTATCTCTACCAAGTATATATGCATATTATTATTCATGTATATACATTGCAAACAACAGTCACAACATCAACTAGGTAAGAATAAATATCTGAGAGAAAATGACTGGCTGTTGATGTGCAACAATTAATAACCACTGACATTTGTTTGAAATTAAACCATAATTCCTCCCTTCAGACTCACATAAAGGAACATTAAGATCTCATCAATAGCGCATGATATCCCAGATATCTCATTTGGGCTCATAAAATGCATATTAAGTTTGCAACCTAATCAGAGTTTCACAGATATCTGTAATGGCTTATGGAGGACTTAAATATGTCATGAATGCTAATACTGTTTCCCCATTTGGTGTTGGGAAAGAAAATAAATGACCACTTTCTTCTGCACTCTGCTAATTGTACTTATGAGGTAATACAAAATTCTTATATATCTGGATGCATGGTTCTCTTGGTGTTCCAAGCTAACATAAATCTTTGATGATATATGATACAAGGTAAACAGGTTTTGCTAAAACATAGGATAAAATTAAAGCTAGTACTGTGAATATTACTTGATGACCATTCAAAATTAAGTGGACTTCTGTATCCAATTGTTCCTTCAAGCAATTTCTGACATCTTTAAAACTCATTGTAGCTGTTTAATAATGCATGTGTTCATTGATTGCAGCATAAGTAAAATCTGACAGCCTAATGGGTCAAGTCAGGTCTCAAGTCACTACTGCTCTCAACTGCTATGTGTCCAGTCTCTGGCTTTATATTGATCAGTGTCAGTTTTTAAAAGTTAAGGCTTTAAGACTGTCCAGAAGTAAATGGCAAGAAATTAAATCACCACAAGTAATCCATGTCATTTACCTGATTTTGCTCAAAGGCCTACACATTTAATACAATTTATGAAACATCTGCCAATAGTAAGTGATCTAATGTTTTCTTCTTTTCAATCAGCACAGCATCTGTTATTATGTTATGTATCATACGTAGCAATACAGAAACAACCATTCAGATCTCTTTAACACTTTTCTTTAGTACATTTTATGGTCTGCTAGAGCAAACTGAAAGTTATGAAAATTAATTTTTTTGTCCATAAATGAAAAAAATGCTGTAACATTTCGTAATTTGCTTAAAACAAGATACAAAATGTAATGATTCATAATAATTTATACAGACCTAGCGGTGGCTGTCCAACAAATCTGTTTCCATGGGTTTTATTATTTCATAGAACCACACTCGGTGCTTATTAAGTTCATTTGTGTATGCAGAATTGATAAACAAGAGAATAAGTAAGTTTGTCCATGTTGCCTGGTGGATATCTAGGGATCTATTAATTTACATGGTCTCTCATCAGTAAGATTATAAATATACAGTTTAAAGGCAATAAACAGACAATTTACTGAGATCTGGTGTTTGATACCTATATTCCAGAAATTGGGAGTTATGCTACACATAAAATTGGTTTTATTTGAGAACTACCATTAGAATCTTCAGCTTTAAAAAAAGCATGTTTCATAGCCATCCAACAACTTTTAAAAGGTACACATAATGAAATTCCTCCCTGATATGTGATTCAGGCTATCATTAAAGGATGATGAATAATGAAAGTGTATTTAATCATGTTCTGAGTATCCTCCTCCAGCTTTCTGTGACTATAACATGCAAACGTGATTACATTCTAATGGTCAACATTGTCTGCTTTAATGGTAGCAAGGCAGCTTTTGCTGGTTCTGTTCAGAAAATAATGAAATAATTAAATGTTGCATCAGTGGCACATTAACAAGCAACTGACATTCTTTCCCCTCTCTCCCACTCTGTTCCGTTTGATAGGACACATCATTTTATAAACCTCAGCTTTCCAAGTGCCCCAGCCAGCATTGACTCACCCTGGACACCACCACCTCTTCAAAGAAATCCCACAGTGGCCCCTCTGATTATGATTCTGATTCTGCCTCCTGCATCACTGGTTCATCTCTAGACAGACACTTCTGGTCTTAATCTAGACCACTCCTGCAAATTACTGCCCCCTGTAGTGTGGAGGCATAATGTTTTCTTTTTCTTTGCTTGTCCCTCCTTTGTTTTAACCAGTTCTGATGACCTTTCTGATGAACTGGAGTCTGACACTTGTGATAATGATGTGAAGAATGACCTTCAGAGGAAGTCATCTTGTAAAATGTAAAACCTCTCTGGTTTAAACAATATTCTTTTGTATAAAATCCTGATGAAAATAAATAGGAAGGGAAAAAATACCTTGACACAAAACCCTACAGTGGACAGAGAACATTATAATACACAGACACACACTACACAAATTACACACATCTTCTGGTTATATTCAATACCAGATAGTTCTGATATTGGTTGGAGTTTTTGCTCCTGTATATACACTAGGGTCCAAAATTATTGGGACACCTGGGCATTTTTTGGTTAAGTGTGGATGTGTCCATGTAGCTATTAGTTTTATCACTCGAACCTAATTTATGGTGTGGCGAAAACAGTTACATGTTATGGCAACTATTAACATTTTCAAAACATCTCTTTATGTGGTTGGCACACGATTGCCTGATGACTACCCTTATTTCCAACATTTTAATAATATGTATGACATTAATTCTGCCAAACAAACTGACAATTCCGTGACATTAACTTAATTTTAAAAGGTACCTACATACTTATTGCGTGCAGACAAGTGAACATACCTGTCATCTTCAGTTGTTTTTATGTATACAATTTGTGTTCAGCAAAGGTATTGCTACTACTCCTGCTATTTTTTCTCATGTTCATTAAAGTTGAAACCCAAACGTCTGACTTACTGCTGTGCCTTTGAAAAAGTTGATCATTTTTTCAGCATGGTGCTGCTTATTGTAGTGCTGACACATTGATGCTGTTCAGATGCGGCCTGATGTTTTCTCTATGTGCTGTTGTTCATGTTCCTTATTACATGAACTTGTGTACTTTGCCAAGTAAGTCTAAAAGCATCTCTCAAAAGAAATCTTGTAAATAGCAATGTGTTCTCCACTGCAGAATTACTGTCTGATAGTATCTGGCCTCATATCCCCTGGCGTTTGAGCCTGGTGTACCTGGTGTAGTGATGTTTGTTTGAACATTCATACCATGAGGATCTGTCATGTTCTCTCTGGTCTGCAGTGGCCAGAATGAGTTGTTCTGGATGATTCCTCAGCTGAAACACTCACCACGCTTGCTCTATTCTACCCAAGATCCTTCTAAAGAGCACAGGTAAATAAAATGCCATTGGATACAGAACCTGAAAGCTTTTAACAACCAAATTCACACATCTGCAGTTTTTACTCCCAATATCCTCCCTACCAGCACCATTGTAATGCCTCAAATATGTTTTTTTGTTAAAATGGAAATGAAATGTATGTAGTGTGTTAAAAAACAAGTTTCTGTAGCAAAACAAGATATCTGGCAAGCTTATCTTTTCTCCAAATACTACATATCCAAGTGACCAATCAATGACCAACTAGAATAGTATGCTTTCAATAAATCAATCAAATTTTATTTTATTTCATCATAAGGCAATTCACAGTTCACTATTTGCAGAGGGAATAATATTAATAATGATAATAAAAAAACAAATAGATGGAAATTTATTATTATTATAGATGCAAAAATGTTAAAGAAGATATTTTACATGAGTTATGTCACATCTCTGCAGTAACTGCCAGAGAGTGATTCAGGGGTGACAGGACAAGTGTAGAGGGTGGTAAGGCTTCCAGTGTTTGGCATGTTGGAAATACTCATTAAACAGTATATCAGACGGTTTGCTGCCTATATGGAGGCAGCATTCAGCTAGCCTATTCACTTTATTATTGATAATGATGATTTTCACTATTGGATATGTGATTTCTACCAGTGAGTTTAATTGATGCATAGAAAAGTAGCACTCTGAGCTCACTGAAATGGACCCATTTGATAATATGTGGATAACAAGCTGATAATATATGTAATAATAATAATGTAATGTAATGTAATATTAATATGCAGTGTTTGCATCGTTGAAGGTTGGGTTCCTTCTTCATCAGAGCAGGATCTACATTTACCTTTACATTTATTTATTTAGCAGATGCTTTTATCCAAAGCGACGTACAAAAGTGCATACAGTAAGTATAGCGACAGTACAGGAACAGGATGTATACAGTTAAACAATGAGACAGTAGTTCTCAGCTGAGAGCAAAGTCTGTTTGAGGACGCAGTACTAGCTAAGTTGATCTAGGTGAGACTTTGCTTTTTAATTTGCTTAGAGTAGCCATGCGTTCTGTTTACTCTGTTGTCATTCATAGCAAAACTTCATGGTAGGTTCAATTGGGTTTGCTTGTTTGGTTAGGATTCATTGTCAATTTATAACCGTGAGTCTTGTTTGGTAGTGCTGCTAGTTTATATTACTTGGTAGTCTTAGTTACTGCTGTGTGAGCTGTTGTGTTGCTAATTTGTGTTTGTTTGTTTGTTAGTTTTTTTTGCTATGCCCGATTTCCGGCTTGTTCTGGTTCCTGAGGGGGTGGGGCTGTAGCCAGCCCGTAAGCAGCCAATGTTGTGAGCCACAAGGCTCTTTAGTTGTGTTTCCACTAAGCAGCAGCTGGAGTGGTCTTTTCTCGTCGTCTTATGAAGACTCGGTCGGACTAAGACAAGGGAGTCTACCTGCGGGAGTCCACCGAGGAAGGACGACGAGGCACTACTGCGGTCTGCTCGCTAGCTACCCTGTGGTTGGTTTTTCTCTCAGTCTCTGTGCTCTAGTTGTGTTGTTTTTCTGGTTCATTCATCCATTTGTATATCTACCTGAGTTTGTGATACTAACACCTATTGTTTTGCATTGTCTTATCCCTCTCCCATACATACACTAATCATGTGCTATCTACCCACTCCTGTCCGAATCTCCCCTCGCAATCTTTGCAGGCGGCAACCTATGCAACCTCACAGTCGTAATCTGTCTAACCTTATTCATCCACATTGTTCTACTGATATTACTGTTGTCATTTCCGGTGGCCTCTGGAACTGCCAGTTGGCAGTACAGAAGGCCGACTTCATCTATGCTCAGGATTCCATGCTGTCCCTGCACTTCTTAGCCCTCACTAAGACGTGGATCACACCGGAGAACACCGCCACTCCCGCTGCCTTCTCCCCTGCCTTCACCTTCTCCCACACCCCCAGACCCTCGGGGAGGGGCGGAGGAACTGGTTTCCTGATCTCTCCCTTGTGGAGTTTCTGTCACCTCCCTCCCTTCCATCTCCCCCACCTCTTTTGAATTTCACACTGTTACTGTTTCTTCCCCTTGTAAACTGCACTTGACTGTTCAGCTCAATACAACCTTCGCACCCTCTCCTCAAGTGCCCTCTCTTCTGCTGTGTGCTCTTCTCTCCCTTCTGCTGAATCCTTCTCACTTCTCTCTGTTGAGGAGAAATCCTCTACTGTCCTCTCTGTGCTGTCCTCCTCCCTGGACACCCTCTGTCCCCCTGTTACCAAACCAGCTTGTCTGTCCCCTCCCAGTCCCTGGCCGACTGACTGCATTCGTGCAGACAGAGCCAAACTTCGTGCAGCTGAAAGGAGATGGCGGAAATCAAAATCTCCAGATGACCCATCCCATTTCCACTCTCTTCTCATTTCCCTCTCATCTACCCTATCCTCCGCAAAGTCTGCTTTCTTCCACTCCAGGATCCACTCCGCCTCCTCTAACCTTTGCAAACTCTTCTCTACATTCTCCTCCCTCCTCTCCCCTCCTCCTCCTCCTCCCCCATCCCCTTCTGCTGATGACTTTGTCTCTTTCTTTGAGAAGAAGGTAAAACACTCCTTCCTCTCGTCTCCTCCCATTTTGGATCCCGTACCTGCTGTCACTCCCACTACCTTCTCCTCCTTCTCCCCCCAACTAACTCTGATGTTCTACAACTAATAAAATCCCACCATCCCACTACCTGTCCTCTTGTTCCTATCCCTTCTTCTCTCTTTCAGTCCACCTCTGAGGACATTCTTCCCTTCATTTCTTCCTTAATCAACAGCTCCCTGTCTACTGGTGTAGTTCCCTCTGTTCTGAAGAGGGCACGGGTCATGCCACTGCTAAAGAAACCCACTTTAAATCCAGCTGATGTCAGAAACTACCCTCCAGTATCTCTTCTACCATTTCTCTCTAAAACCCTTGAACGCGCAGTCTATAACCAACTTTCCCCCTATCTCCTCCAGAATAACCTCTTGGACCTGAACCAGTCAGGATTTAAAGCCGGCCACTCCACTGAGACTGCCCTCCTCGCAGTCACAGAAGCGCTTCACTTGGCCATAGTGAAGTCACTCAGCTCTGTCCTCATACTACTTGACCTCTCCGCAGCGTTCAACACTGTGAACCACCAGATTCTTCTGTCGTCCCTTGCTGGGATGGGCTTCTCAGGATCTGCGCTCACATGGTTTGAATCCTACCTGTCTGACCGTTCCTATCAGGTATCTTGGAGGGAATTGGTCTCCTGCCCCCGCCCTTTCCAGATCGGGGTCCCACAAGGTTCCATACTTAGCCCACTCCTTTTCTCCCTTTACACTAAATCACTTGGACAGGTTATCTCTGCCCACGGTCTTTCCTACCACTGTTACGCAGATGACACACAGTTGTTCTTCTCTTTCTCCCCCTCCAACTCTCAGGTCCAGCCATGTACTGCAGCCTGCCTAGCCAACATTGCCTCCTCGATGTCTGCTAACCATCTTAAGCTCAATCTGGAGAAGACTGAGCTTCTCTTTTTTCCAGCAAAGAGCTCCCCAACGATCGACGCTCCAATCACCATTGAGAGTTCTGTGGTCAGCCAAAAACCTGGGCGTGACCCTGGATGACCAGCTAAACTTCTCAAGCCACATTGTGGTGGTCACCCCGTCCTGCAGATTCTCTCTTAAAACATCAGGAGGAACCTCCCTTTCCTTACCCAACAAGCAACCCAGCTCCTACTTCAAGCACTAGTCATCTCCCACCTTGACTACTGCAATGCCTTAACGGCCTGCACTATCAGGTCGCTTCAGCTGGTTCAGAATGCTGCTGCACGCCTGGTATTCAACCTCCCAAAACACTCTTATGTCACTCCGCTACTTACTGCACTTCACTGGCTTCCGGTAGCAGCCCGCATCCAGTTTAAGACACTGATGCTGGCTTACAAGACCACAAGAGGCTCTGCTCTGTCCTACCTTCAGTCTCTGACCACTCCATACACTCCAACCAGATCTCTCCGCTCAATGTCCTCTGGGCAGCTGGCGGTCCCCTCACTTCAGGAACCTGGCAGCCGTTCCACTCGGCCATGTCTTTTTTCTGCCCTTGTTCCGTGGTGGTGGAATGACCTTCCTCACTCAATCAGAACTGTGGAATCACTCGCCATCTTCCGCAGGAGCCTGAAAATCCACCTTTTCAGAATCCACCTGTCCCCTATTGTGTAACCTTTCTGTTATGTTATGTTTTTATATTTTATGGTATAAAATAAAAAAAGAAATCTTCTGTTCTAACCTTGTCTCTATGTTAAAGGTTTTGTTTGCAGATTTCTGTTTTATTGTTGCAGGATATACAGGAGCATGGTACTGTAAATAATTCATTTGCATTCCTACTGCGATCTTTTGCTTATGAGGTAGTTAGCCAAACCTGAATGATGCACTAATTGTAAGTCACTTTGGTTTAAAAGCGTCTACGAAATACCAAATTGTAATTGTAAATTATATGTTCCCTGTCATGTCAGTTACTGCTGGAAGAAAAAGAAAAGTAACTGAAGCTACAATTAAACATCAAAGGGAAGAAATCAACAAAAAGGACAAAAGGCAATACTTTTCTGTAACTAAACAAACAAATAAATAAACAAACAAAAACCTCAATTTGATTTCTGTCCCTGTGAAGGACTCCATGGGGCATCATGTAGATAATCTGACGGGCAGGTCTCCTCAACTTCAAGAGGCTTTACAGTAATGCTGGTGAAATCACTGAGGGTAAAACTATTGTAATTGGCCACACATTTCAACAAAAAGAGGTAGTGCATTTCGGAGGCTGGCCAAAAAAAAAGAGCAAGAGATGTCACCACATTGTGCATTGTGCCTAAATGGTAGTGTGTCTCACATAAAACTGCTGCATTTAGCTGCATCCCAGGTGAGTTTGTTTTATTTTACCCACTAGCTAATGCTAAATGAAATTGCTTTAGTGACAGTATCTACTTTTGAGACAGCAGGCCAAATGAACATGTTCTATTTCCTGCTAGTTGGCCAGTGCTGTGCCAAAGTCAAGGGAGATGCAGAGAGGCAGTGATCTCAGTCAAGCACAAAACAGCAGAGGAAAACCAGCAGCAGGCAAGCTCCAAGTCTGTCAAACTCAGAGGAGAGCAGGAGGAGGTGCAGTCTGTTTTAGAACAAGAATGACATAAATTAAACATCTTTTTAAAAGCCTCTTCACATCATTGGGACTCACAGACACAGTGGCTGACAGGAATTGAAGGAAAAGCTTGTTGACCAAAAGATATGAAAGCAAAAAGGAACAACATGATGCTCTCTATTGCTTTCATTGGAACTTTCTGAAAGAACAAGCCTACCATTTCACTCATTTCTTTGCTCATGTGTTGATGTGCTGCTTGGGGTTGGAGATGTTTTCATGAGAAATGGAGTGAAAAGCAGGCACACTAAAATGAAAACAAAACAGGATTGCTCACAAGTTCTTCCAGTGGAGTGTGACCTATCTTGTTTTTCTCCCATGGGGACAGTGACTTTTTTTCAGGTAAGAAGCGGTATATCCAGGCTGAATTACTACTCACCCTGCATTGGAAAAACTTTCACTGTGACTCAAAGAAAGCACAACAGCTCTTCCAGGAGCAAAATCACACACATTACATGCATGTTTATTTATCCGGGTGATGCTCTTATCCAAACAATGCATTAAACCAGGCTAAGTGAGTAGCAGAATAGGTACTAAATAATTAGTGCCATCCTTGAATTATAGTGCTGTTGTGAGAAATATTGCTACAAAGCGAATAAGTGCTGCCATAATGTGCACAACCATATACTACTGCCGCCAATTTCCTGCAACCAAGCTTGCACTACCGCAAGGCTGAATTGGCACAAAGAGTTTATCACTGAGCTTCTGCCACTGCAAAAGTTTATACTGCCAGGGTCAGCTACCCAGTTTATTATGGTGTTTAACTGTAGAGATAACCTTGGCTTTGGGTATCCACACAGTAACATGCACTTCTTGGATGAAGAAAGACCTTGACTTGAAAGAGGAAAAGAGGCACAGAGAGATTGGAACACTCAATGTTCACAGAAAGAGAGCCACCGTGTTTTATGGCCCCTGCAATGCTGCCCGGCTGGGCTTGCTATTCGAAGCAACTCTGTGCGTGTGTGCCCTGCACCTCCACTCTGTGTGTGCGCGTGTGTGTGTGCGTGTGTGTGTATGACACTGTGGTTCACCAAGGTGAGCAGAGTCATTGAGCCATGGTTGACACCTCCACAGCTGAATCACTGTCTGAGATATAACCTTTACCCATACATTACTGCTATGGTATGGGTACTGCTCTGAGACATCCAAGATGTACAAGAGGTTTGAAACATTAAAACAATAATAATAATGAAGACTTTCTTGCATAATTTCCAGAACTGGACACTTTCAGTCCTCTTTTAGAAAATAGGAAATATGTAAATTTATCAAGGCTATCAAAAGTTGAAATGAATGGATAAGTAAGTAAGTAACTAAGTAAGTAAATACATAAAACAAAAAAACATTCTGGACTGAAACTTTTTTTTTACTTCATTTCCTCTCTGTAGTATCAAGAAGAAAAGTTACAGCAATAGAGGACAGAGCATGTGGCAGTTATAGCCTCTGAATACAGATATTTATATGTGATCCCTTCCAGTCTAATGATGCAGATTTTCATTTGAGTCATGTGTGATGTTTAGCACATGATTTTCATTCAAGGACTCCAATCACTGACCACTCAAAGCTGAAAAGGCGTGACAGAAGGACCTGATTTGTAACAGTGGAAGGAACCTCAAGGACCGACTCAATCAAAACCACAAAGCTGAGAGCCATCTCCACAGATCTTGAGTGCAAGATAAATTTCTCAGTTATCACCGTGACTCGTTCAAGGGTTTAAGGGTATTCAGTCTTAAGCCTTTTGTCTGCATGACTACAAAACAAAACCACAAAAATATTTGCCGTTTGCCTTGTGACATGTTTTGTGTTGACGGAAGGAACGACCAAATGAAAGAGAAGCAAAAGCAGTAAAAACAGAACCTGGAAGGCGCATGACACCTGAAATAACCTGAGGGCCATCCCCTTGGCTCTCAGTACTGTACTCCTTACACACGCAGCATTCAGCCTCTCTCATGCGCTCCTGAGACCTGCGCAAACTCTTAGCAGCTCATAATTACACAAAACTAGACAAACCACTTCACATGTTTGTGAGTGACTTTGTCATGTTTGTGACTTTGGTTGTGAGTGACATATACACTTGTCTAAGACCAAAACAGCCGCACTAATGAACAAGCAGGCCAGTACGGAGCAGGAATTTCCCTGTGTGTGCCTGGCTGAAATAAATGGATATTGTAAAAGCAAGTCTTTTAAATGACCACTGAGGAGGCACCTGGGAAACATTCGCAGTTATAAACGGTAATGGTTGTTAGCTGAAATCTAACTCGAATCACAGACTTTTACAACACTTTATTTTCTCTGAGACATTATGTGCTGACAGTGGGTAATCTATTCTTTTTTCTTTTATTTGCACTCAAGAGTTTCTCCTGCTCTCTGCCTAACAGACTTTCTATCATTAGTGGGGATGACTTGTGATTCATCACTCAGACACTAATGTATTAAAAAACCTTGAGCAAGGAGGAGATAATCAAAGATACAGTATATATATATATTAATTGTAGTGTCTATCCAGTGGGCATTGCTCATGTTTAAAAGATACAAAGTCTGGTCTTTTTGAGCTGGGTCCCCTCCATCTTATTTGGAAAATGCCTTCATGATGGGTTTTCTCAGATGTTGCTCAGGAAAGATGAATTTGCCATCAAACTTTTTCATCAAAGCTTACGAAATCTGGTAAATGATGGTTGATTTTTGGTTAATAAAAGCCATGACAAAGGAATCTGTATGATCATTACAATTAATACTGTAACCAGAATATTTCAGTTTGGGTGAGTGGCCATTGTTGACCTGCTCTTCTAAAGCAGTAAGATCTAGACTCTTAATGGAGACAAAACTATATGCATGTTCTTCCACGCCTGTTGTACTCCACATGTTCAGTCATGAGTCTTATCACTCCCAGCCAGCTGAGGGGGTCAGTGAGTAGGACTGGGTACATGGGTGACTTCTTCTGATGGATGTGACTTAATGCTAGGGGGAGGGGGGGGGACTACCTGTTCAGCAAGGAAAACAAACCGGTGAAACTCAAGAATTTTTACAGACTAGAAGTCACAGAAAATGCATTTACAACATACAGAATAGAACAACATCTAAAACAGACATACGGCCTGGGGTCAAAGCTAACTTTGTGGGACAAATTGCCCATCAGATACATACACATTCTGAGATATCTGACTTAGGCTTCCTCTTCAATTCTGATACAAATTGAGATTTTTATTTTGGGTGCAAAATTACAAAAATGGTGGCGAATCAAATCTCAACAATCTTAATTTCAGTTTGCTCTGATCTGAGATGCACCTCTGCCATGATGTTCAGGCCAATCAAAAAAAATTCACCGCTAATCAGGAATCATTACACTAAGTAATGCTACAGTTATGGTATGCTGTCTGATGGAACAGAATTCAGCTGCTCTTTTGATAGCAGCATACATGCAGGTATCATAGCACAGCTGTATGTCATTCACTCTGAGCCACAACCCAAAAAATACTCCAGTGTTATTGTGGGCATGTCTTAGATATGGACTGTGCATGACCATACAGGTATGGATGCTCCTGTAGATCAGGGCTTTACCTTTGTAGTTGATCTTGAACCCGATGGATCCCACGCTCTCGTCAGACTGCAGGTGGAGCCACATCTGATGGGTCATGCTGACGATCAGGTCTGGGACAAAACTGCCTGTCAACCTGTGGACCCAGTCAGGCAGGTTAGCCAGAAACTCATGCCTGATCAAATGAAAAACTTGGTTCATGTCTAATGGACTGTGGTGTTCTGTACCAGTAGCTTCCTCTTTTTATTAAATACAGTCCCTCTGGTTGCATGAAAGTTAAATACTGAGCCATCATTGTACCACTAACTGAATTAGCATGCATGGTCACAGGTAATATTTCAAATATTTCAATGGACATTCCAGGAACAAGGAATGTCACTTACACTTGCAGGATAGTTCTGGGGTCCCCAACTTCCCCACCATCTCCAATGGTTAAAGTGTCATAGCCAATCTCCAGATCAAACTCTTCAAAGTTAATCTGTATCACCTGTAGCAAGAAATGAGTCATAGCAGTTAATATGTCAAAGGCCTGAATTCAAACTTTTCACTTTTTCCACATAGAATGTGTCTAATATGTGTCTGAAACTTTTAAAATGATTTCCTTATATGGGAATATTAAAATAGAGTGCCTTAGTAGTCCAGGGGTCTCACTAAACATTCAATATGCATGTATGCATCCAGCTACTTGTTGCACATATGTCAGCACTTCCGCCTGAGGCCCTCCTGTTCTGTGTGTTTTTCCCTGTCTGTCTGTGTGGGTGTGTCTTGTTTTTTTTACAGGTCCTTGTGTTTCCCACCTGCCTTCCCACCCTCCTGTTACTCTGCCACGCCCATCACCTGAAGCCTGTTCCACACACCTGTGCCTCATTACCTCATCATCTCCCTGCCTACATACATCCTGCTGTTTTTCTTTGTTCTCTGCCAGAACCTCTCAGTGGATCTGTTCTGATCTGTAGCTGTTCTGTTTCTGCTGGTCTCTGTTTTGACTGCCGTTTTTGGATGTTGTCTGTTTTCCATTGTATTTTTGGTTACTATTATTATTATTATTGGACTATTTTTCTGACTTTGATTTTGCTTGTGATTTTTGGTCATTAAAGAATTGCCTTTTCATACTGTCCACATTGTCTGCGCCTGGGTCCTTTTCCCACAGACTCTGACAACATGTTTACATTTGAGACTAGCACAAAAAAGAATAAAAGATTGTGTGGCATAAAGCCCAGGAACACAGTAGAAAAGAAACACAAAAAATTGCATCAATTTGGTGAAAAAGATACATTATCCATAGACAATACACAGAACAGAATATATCCTTTTAATAACCTGTTACTGTTGACTGACAGGATTGCATCAAGACTAAGATCCACTATCTGTGATGATCAGGCTAGGACATGGTGATGACAGTATGTAGAAAGTAAAACTATTGCAGTCATTTTGGTCACTGGAGTGTGATGCGGGAGGCTAAAACTGTAGGCACTGGGTACTGACAGAGGCATTGGGGTCTCCTTCCTACTGGAGTCCAGACTCTGGCACACAAGGTGCATCCAACATTAGCTTGGCACACTGCACTTTTAAAAGCAAATCATTAGCACCAGGTGCCATTTTTCATTTCTATCTCTTTTCTTATTTACTTTCAATTAGACGGCAATGAAGCATGTTGTATGTTTAAAGGACTGATCTTCATCTTCTCCTCTTGACCCCCACATCCAAAAATGCATGATTCATTATGCTTGGGGCAGGGAGGGGGGTGCTGGGGGGTATTATTTATTTATTTTTTTCTACTGATTGTTTTCCCTTTCTTGTGATGATAACAGCAAACCAAAGTTTGTCTCCTTGGTAAACTGGTCCACAAAGCAGTGGAAAGACCTTAGTTGTTATAATTAAACATATTGTGTAATTCATACATAAATCATATATTGAGCTACTGAATTACTTCCAAAATTTCTCATTTCCCTCAACAGACCTGTTGACCTTTGAGAATAATAGGTGAACATTAAATACATTTAGAAATCCAGTATTATGACTTCCATCTGCAAAAGAATGATCAAAAGAATGCTTACAGTACAAAGCATTCTCTCTGTAAATGCTAACATGTACATGCGTCTGTGGACAATTATCTTTACTTAGAAAGATATATCGTTCCCTATAACGCTCTGCTTCAGTCCTTACAATTAGGGTGCCTGACAGCCTCACTACTGCTAAAAAGAGAAAACATTTCTTTTTTTCTTTTCAAAGCAAAGCCTTTGCTTGTATGTAACAATCTTATTTAAAATGGCTGATGTTTTGCAGTATGTTTTCCCTTTTACTGTAGCTAAAGAACACTAGATAAGCTTGCTAATTATAACATGAAATGGATATATAGATTGATAACAACCTCCCAGCTTTAAACAGAAAAGGAGTCTCAGAAACATTCAATCATAAATTTAAAGCTAATCTAACTAAAAACTATGCTTTACAAAAGAAACCATTCTGGCCCAGATATATATATATTTTTTTACATAGCTGGTATCACATTATTAGGATTTAATCAGAAATTTTCAAATAGATTTGAGCCTGCCAAATCATTCCCTCAGGCTTTTAAAAATAATTTTTCTGTATACTTTTCCCCCTTTTTCATCCTAAATAGACTTGGCAACTGTACATTAAGCTCATCTCAATGCCACATTCTCTGCATTCATGTAGGAAAGATAATCCATGATGAATGTAGCCCTCTGACACCCCTGTGCAGTCAATGGCTGTTTTATACTCAAATCTGCAATCTCACGGCCTGTGGGACTCAAGACCCTTTACTCACAGAGCCACCTAGGAACATTTTCCTAAAAAGCTTTTGCTTTTTCTACTAATTTTAGCCATTTTCTTAATAACACCTGAATAATATAACCACAATACTGTTGTTATGATGCTGTTCAATGTAATTGCCCTGATGAAGGCATTGCAGTACTGAATGTTGGCATCCATAAAAAAACTTGGAGATTAAGAGTGTGTGACTTCCACTTTATTTTAATTTAAACAGCTTTTATTTTCCTGTGACTCATAAATTTGGATGTAAGTTCACTGTGTGTCACTTGGGACACTACTATAAATTCACTGCATTTTTCTGACATAATCACAACAAATTTAGCTTGATAAAGAGTCTCCATGAATTTACTCATCCACAATGTCTTGCATCTGTGTTTTTAAGTAAATGCAAAAAGCATAACTGTTTGGAAGCCCAATGTTGTCAGTTCCGTGGATGATAACAAGGACATATTTCAATCCTGGTTAGTTAGCCTGATAGTTTTTTAAGGCTTTTAAGGCTCCTGAATTTTTATATACTAACTAATTAGAGGCTGTGATAACAGTTAAAATGAGTAAAAGGAAGGCCCTGTCCTAATTAATCAATCAGGGCACACAGATGGGAATGTGTTGCCTTGGAGACAGGCTTCATCATGAATCTGGTGGCTGGTGGTGGAATATGAGAGCCTCTTGTACACATGATTGATGCACAGAGTTCACAGTTTTAGCACCAAATAAAGCGCTGTTTTGAATCACCAACTGCAAAATGCCCAGGCTCTTTGTCATCAAAAGGTCACTGTATAGATGGGAAAGGTTAAGTAGGAACTGAGGACTCACTAGCTATTGAATAAATTCTACTTTGCCAGTATTTCTTTACGAAGACCTAGAGAACTACGGGCTTCATTTGCTCCTCCATGGACTCACATGTTTATGCATTGCAATCACAGAGTGATGTCTCTGTATAGTGTGGGTACAGGCAGCCAAACAGCTCAAGTACAGAACCCAATGAAGGACAAGGCAATGGGCCAATAAAACAGAATTATTATATTGCAGTATTTCCCCTGGTCAGGATGCAAAATCCACCTGCCTTTTAAAACATGTCATGAATATGTTTCGGAGCTTCAAAGCAGAGCAAATAAAAAGGCACTAGCCATGCGGCGGTCTGGGATCATGTACACTGCACAGAAATGGGTACTGGAACATTATCAAGCACTGTATTTTTTTATGATAATCTGCAGGATCTCTGAGGGCGACATCGCCCAGGAGGCCCAGCTGTGATCCGAGGTGGAGAGACGAGTGTTTCACGGTTGAGAGGGATGGTGGAACCACACATTGACCTCTTAGTCACGACTCAAGCCACGGCTGTCCCCTCCTGAGAGGGTGAGGGGTGAGGCTGGAGAGCTCTTGACTGTGGGATGCAGCAGCAGCTTGAGAGATCTTGGCTCTCCAGAGAGCCGCAGTGGTACAATTGGAGATCCCCCCAACCGACACTGCCTGGAATTATTTTCTGCTGTGAGATGCCACACTGATTTACCACTTCTATCCTTCCATCAGCTAAGCATAGATACCCTGTGTTTTAAAAGCCATCCACAGGTAAGGCCGCGCTCAGGTTCTGGAGGTGCTGGGTGGAATAATGGGTATGCATCTGGAGTGCAGTCTGCGTCTCCCATAACAGATTATTCCCATGGCAAAACAGATTATTCATGCAACAAAAATACTTTGTGAAATTTAAGCAATGTGAACCACTGTCACAGTGTGTTTGAACTGCAAAATGACAGATTTGTAATCCATGTACATGACTTCTCCCCTTGTTTAAAGCAGCTAGCTACAGCATTGACTATGAGCAGATCCACAGCCAAGCGGAGCCTGGAAGTGGTGCTGCCGGGACCAGGGGAGGAGGCAGGAGTGTAATTACAGGCAGCAGAGGGAGGGAGGAGTGTCAGCACACCTCCTCCTCCATGTGTGACTGGCAGCCGGAGTAAGGTGCCGTTCATCTTACTCCTGGTGAGTTCAGATGGAGAGCGATGGTGCTGAGGATTTCATTACAATGTTTTATTGCATACAGTAAAGCATTATGGGGATTGGTACAACCAAATTAGGCTGGTAAAGTGCAAATGAGTGTAAAGTGAATGGCTATGGATATGGAGAAGGACGAGATATCACAATAACAATGTCAAATCTGTTGGCAGTGTAACCACTGTATTTATTTTAAAATGCATTAATCATCAAAATGGTCAAACCACCGCAACTTAATGTCGCACTGCATACCAATAAAGAAGAATGGCTGTATATCATGAATATAATTGAATTTTGAAAAAGCTATTTATTAGACTTTACATGAATACCTGAATACTCCAAAGATTATTAGCAGGCATTCAGAAGTAACCTGTGTTTATGTGAACTAAAGCATGAATTGGTTGCTCAGGAAGATGGCTGCTGAGTTATTTTGAATGTGTTCCTTTCAAGCCTGATTTTTACATAAAGATCACATCTGACCCAACAGCCAAGATTCTAATCATTCATATTGTTCAGGATGGAGGAATATAGCTGAAGGTGTTAGGTGTCCAAGAATGTATAAAATATTGGGGTATTTACTTGATTAATTAGCCTGGTCAGATAACATTCCTTGTTCTACAGTATGATCAGTTAGCCAGTGCTGAGTCTCATTTTAAAATGTGTGTGCACACATGAAACTCAGATTCTTGAGGAGGTAATTAAGCCCTGGAGGTTTGAAAGAAGGTTACCAGGCAAGACATGGAGAGAGAAACCTTTATCTCCCACTTACACGCTTAATACATTGCGCACATGCCTACTTACACCAACTTGCTTTCTCCTGTGCTTATATGCATGATGGCGCCGTGGGTGGCAGCCTCGGTACAGCACTCTCTAGTACTTTGTTTTTGTTTATTCTCTGTGTGTTCGGTTACTCGAACCTGACTACTTTCACTATAGAAGAACTGCTTAACACAGTGGCAAACTGTATCTATCAGAACTGGGCCTTCTGTACCTCCCCAAAAGAAAATCACTAATGAAAAATAATTCAAAATTCAAATAAAATTCAAAATTCAAAATATAATTTTACTGCTCCATCTTCAAAAACTGTTCTAGTTACGCGCACACACACACACACACACACACACACACACACACACACACTATCGTATATCATGGAGGCAGTCACTTTACATGTGGAAACAAAATGCAACCAGTTCAAAGAGATGCAACACTGTAGCAAAACCAGCAATAAAAAATCAGTTTCACTCACCAATGACGTTCACTTGAAGATGAAATCCATCCCTTTCGGATGAATTTTTCAATAACCCGGTCATAAAGCTGATCGTTGCCTTAACCCTTTTGCACGTACGGTCACACCGGTGTGATTTGCCGTTTAGCGCGTATGCTAAAACCGGTGTGATTAGAACACGAGATTGGAAAAATTCTAGCTAATTTTAGCTTTGAGGAAACATCGATATAAGATTAAAAATATAACAAATGCGGCCGTGAAAACTATGAGAGGCTTAATAATGCTAAAGAAAACATAATGAACCATGTAACTTTACATGCGCGCTACACAGCATAAAATAAGTTACGTACGAAAGGGTTAAGATGACCTGCTGTGTTCTGGTGTTTTTGTGCAGCTTTAGTTAAACAGCTAAGATTCTTGTAGCCTTTCCAATTCCATGCGCCCTTGTCGGTCCCAAACAACAAGCACTCCCAGCAGCACAGCCTCTTGTGTTGAGCTGAGCCTGTAAGCTAAGTGTATCGCTCCTAGTTGCTAGCCTGAAAATGGCGAACATAGCCTACTTTTGCAGATTGATTGAGCTCGACATGTTCGGGCATTGGCCGACCTTTTTAAACAATGCCCATCTGTTCATTGAATGGTCGTCTTGAAAAGGGCACTGATAATAAATCTGTGACAATATCATCTCCACCTGCGACAATATCATCTCCACCTACTGCGTCAATATCATCTCCACCTGTTGCCATTTTCGACGTTGGCTATCAATCGCTAGTTAGCACTAAGCTAGGTCTCGTGGCTGAGACTGAGTGAGTGAGTGGGTCTTCTAGAATACTCTGGAGCCATGGGAAAATCTGAAAGAATACGCCCATTGGCAACAAGTCCAAATATGATTGGTTGATCAAATTGTCAATCCAAATGTACGCACTCATTCCATGTAATTGTCAGGGCATTCTATCAGGGATATAGAATACCTGGGATGGAGGATATTTTCCCCAGAGACTCCATACAAAAATATCTGATTGGTTGCATTTTTTTCCAACACAAAACCACTCAAATGCGCAGTGCATGGACTAGTGGTGTTCAAAACGATTCTTTTTAGTGATTCGGTTCCTTTCGTTCAGTTCAATAAAATGATTCGAATCTTTGACTCACTGATTCATTCATTTCCATATCCGGTCGGGCGGCATACACGAATCTGTAAATAGTTTTATTGCATTTTAAAAGTTACTGTACATTGTTACAAATATCATGTCCATTATTAGCCTGCTCTGCAGCAAAACAGCACGTGTGAAACCAAATGTCAATGAAATTAATAATAATTAAATCATAATATTCATTATGTGAAACTGAACCATGCTATTCAAACAATCATGCAGCCGCAAAGTATACTTCATCTTTAGGAAGGTAATAGAACCCCACATTTTAACACATATAATAGCCTAAGTACATGTCATTTACTAAAACTAAAAAAGCACTGAGGAAAAAAGAGCCATGCTTATATCCGAAGCGAATAACTTCGCTTTACAAGTTTTGAACTAACCCAGCCCAAACATTTTAATATACTTGTAGGCCTAGTCAGCTTATGCATCACATTTCTGTTTTGTTTTGTAGCCTACTATGTTGATTTGTCAGTATTTATTAATAATGACTTTATTCACGTTAAAAGGAAATGTGATGTCAACATTAAATACATCGTAGCCTACGTAAAATTGCAGTTGTGATAAACAAGAACTGCGATACATTGTGCGCACCTAAAATATGCTACTGCTAAAAATATAAATATAAAATAATATTGCAGGTAGATGAGCAAAATAATATTTAATATTGTTTTTAATTCCTATTATTACGTCACGGAAGCGCTCTGATTCCTTCTGCATCGTCACAGTCAATGTGGATGTAGCCCAAGCCTGCTATACTGAGAACTAGTGATTCTGGCAACACGTGGTCACCAGGTCTTCATAGTCAGTGAATCTTTGGAGTCCAAACGAACTGGTGAACTGAGGAACTTGTCAGCACAGTCACCAGTTCCTTTGAGTCCGAACGAACTGGTGAACTGAGGACTCACAGTTACTTTGCGTTCGAACGAACTGGTGAACTGAGGAACTTGTCAACAGTTCATCAGGTCAGTAAGTGGAGTTTAGAGTCTTCGTAGTCACCGGATCTTTTGCATTGTCCCAATCATCAGCTGTGCCGAGATGGCCAGTGGGAGGTGCTTCGAGAGTTTTAGCATTTCAGCCATTGGCTAGTTGTTGTCATGATCGTACTGCTGATACAGTTTTGTGATAGGCTGCTTAGTGGACAGACTGCATATATCCACTGGAGGGAGAGTTATAGCTACTATGCCAGCTAATCAGCATGCATGTTTGCAAAGAGGAAGGAACGAATCTTTTAGACTAGGGATTCAGTACACCCAGTTCACCTCAAAGATTCGTTCAAAAGGATTCGTTCGTTCACGAACTGCACATCAAGAGCATGGACATAAAACAACAGAAACAAGTCAGCGTAACACTTTAATATTACAGATAAGCAACACAGGGACGATTTTTCTCCTCTCCCTGCCCAACAAAATGGACGAACAGCTTCTCCTCAACGGGACAAACAAGGACTTTGCACGGTCTGCTGACCTTTGTTTCAGTGAAACCTGGCTCAGCGGATCCACCCCTGACAGTGGATTACATCTGCCGGGCTTCCATCTACAGTGGATCTCCGAGTGGGTCGCATAACGGAGCTATCAGGGAAAACAAAAGGTGGCAGAATTTGCTTCTACATCAATGAAGGTTGGTGTACAGATGTCACAGTGCTAAGTAAATACTGCGGTCCTAACTTAGAGACATTGTTCATAAACTGAAAGCCATTTTATTCACTGTGGGAGTCTTCCTCCTTCATCCTGGTTGGTGTTTACATCCCTCCCCAGGCCAGCGTGAGTGACGCACTGCAAACCCTGGCCGACCAGATAACCGGCTTCTAACAAAAACACACGGATGTCAGGGCTCCGCCCCCTTAAGCCGCGGTGTTTTTGTTTTCCCTGTCCTTGTGCTTTTGTTTTCCTTGTGTTCCTGCCCCGCCCTGCTCCCCGCCGGGTCCCCGCCCACCTGATTCCCTCATTGCCTGCACCTGCCTGCCTGCTCACCTGCTTCCCATCTCCTCGTTACCCCAGCCCTATATCTTCCCTGCGTGTCTCTGTCTTGTTGCTAGTTCGTTTCAGTGTGTTTCACCTGTCTCGTCCCCGCGCTTTATTTTCTCGACAGTTGTTTGCTACATTGCCGATCCTGCCTGTTTCCTGACCACGATTCCCGCCTGCCGTTTTGGATCTGATCGCTGCCTCTCACCTGCCTGATTCCTGACCCTGTTCTCCCCGACTCCCGATTTTGGATTTGCCCCCGGATTGCTTCTCTGTGCTTCGAACCCTGCCTGTCCCTGGATTTACGAACTGCCTGTCCCTTTCTATTATCGCCTGCAACCGGAACATCTTGCGGTCCGCGTTTGTGTCCCAACCACCAGCGCTAACAGAACGAACTAGCCAGCATGGACACAGCGGACCTCCCACAGCTGAGGGCAGCCCTGGAGCTTCAAGGCGCTCTGTTGGCGGGGCACCAGAGCCAGTTGAACTCCTTCAGCCGGTCCCTCGACAGCTTCGCCGCCAGCCTCGTCGGGGTCACTACTCAGTTGCAGCAGTTGCAGCTGAGTCAGGAAGGTCGCCCTTTTCCGCCGGCTGCTGCCTCTTCACTGGTTCCGCCCATGTCTCCCTGTCGGGAGCCCCGACTGCCACCCCCCGAGTCATATGCGGGGGATCCTGATACCTGCCGCTCGTTTCTCTCTCAGTGTTCCCTGGGGTTCGAACTGCAACCCTCCACGTTCCCCACAGACCGGGCGAGGATCGCCTACATCATCACCCTGCTGACAGGCCGCGCTAGGGAGTGGGGTACTGCAGTCTGGGACGCCGGCGCTCCCTTCTGTCAGTCCTACGCAGCCTTTGCTGAGGAGATGAGGAGGGTGTTCGACCGCTCCCGGCAGGGCCGCGAGGCAGCGATGGAGATGCTGCTGATCCGCGAGGGGGGCCAGTCAGTGTCCGATTACGCCATTGACTTTCGCACCCTGGCCGCCATCAGCGGGTGGAACGCGGAGGCACAGTTCGACACCTTCCTCCACGGTCTTGCGGAGCCCATCAAAGACGAGCTGGCCACTCGGGAGCTGCCTGCCAGCTTCGATACTTTGGTGGACCTGGCCATCCGCGTAGATCAGCGCCTGTCGCAGCGACGCCGGGAGAGAGCAACCAGCAGCCTGCCCAGCCCTGTCTGTCATCAGCCCCTCGTGACGTTTTTAGTAAGTCCCGCGCCACCTCGTTGCCTCCTCATCGCCCGTATGATTGCGCCATCGACCTGCTGCCCAGCTCGTCCCCCCCCAGGGGGCGCCTGTTTTCCTTGTCTCCACCAGAGATGGAGGCCATGAATAAATACATCCAAGAGTCCCTTGCGGCTGGCCTCATTCGCCCTTCTTCCTCGCCTGCAGGAGCCGGATTCTTCTTCATGGGGAAGAAGGACGGCTCCCTCCGTCCCTGCATAGATTATCGGGGCCTCAACGCCATCACAGTAAAAAACCGCTACCCCCTGCTGCTTCTGTCGTCTGCCTTTGAGTCGCTATAGGGCGCCACCATCTTCACAAGACTCGACCTCCGCAATGCCTACCACCTGGTCAGGATTCAAGAGGGGGACAAATGGAAGACGGCATTCAACACCCCGTCTGGCCACTATGAATACTTGGTCATGCCGTTTGGATTGACGAATTCACCAGCCGTGTTCCAGTCCCTAGTCAACGACGTCCTCCGGGACATGCTGAAACGGTTCGTGTTCGTCTACTTGGATGACATCTTAACTTACTCCCGCTCCCTGCCTGAGCACGTACAACATGTCCACCGTGTCCTCCAGCGTCTGCTCGAGAACCACCTCTACGTGAAAGCGGAGAAGTGCGCCTTTCATCAGAGCACCACTTCCTTCCTGGGCTTCGTTATCACGGCAGGAAGTATCCGTATGGACCGGCAGAGGGTTCGCGCTGTCGAGGAGTGGCCTCGCCCCACCTCCCGCAGAGAGCTGCAGCGATTCCTTGGTTTCGCTAATTTCTACCGCCGCTTCATCCGCAATTATGGTACGGTAGCGGCTCCCCTCACCGCCCTTACATCCATTAACAGAGCGTTCACCTGGTCTCCGATTGCCGAGGAGGCGTTCTGCGACTTGAAAGCTCGGTTCACCTCAGCGCCTGTCCTGACCCAACCTGACCCTGCTCGCCAGTACGTGGTGGAGGTAGACGCTTCGGATGTGGGAGTGGGGGCTGTCCTGTCCCAGCGTTTGCCTGCCGACAACAAGCTCCACCCCTGCGCCTATTTCTCCCACTGCCTCACTCCCACCGAACGCAACTACGACATTGGCGATCGGGAGCTACTGGCCATCAAACTGGCGCTCGAGGAGTGGAGGCACTGGCTGGAGGGGGCGAGTGTTCCGTTCCTGGTATGGACCGACCACAAGAACCTCGAGTACGTAAGATCGGCTAAGCGCTTGAATCCCCGACAAGCCCGCTGGTCCCTGTTTTTTTCCCACTTTGATTTCACCCTGTCCTACCGTCCGGGCTCTAAGAACGGTAAGCCTGATGCCCTCTCACGCCAGCACGCCCCGGCCGAAGACTCACAGGAGCCCCGCACCGTCCTGCCAGCACGATGCGTTGTCGCCGCGGCGCTTTGGGACGTCGAGACCGCCGTCCGCACCGCCCTCCAGAACGAACCGGGTCCCAGCTCTTGTCCCCCTAACCGCCTCTTTGTTCCCCAGTCTGTCCGTTCTCAGGTCCTGCAGTGGGGGCATTCATCCAGGCTCGCTGGCCACCCTGGAGCCCGGTGCACGGCGGCGTTCATTGGCCAGCGGTTTTGGTGGCCCACCATGACGGAGGATATCCGGAGCTTCACCGCCGCCTGCTCAGTCTGCGCCCAGAGCAAGACCTCCACCCGACCTCCCGCCGGTCTGCTGCAACCCCTCCCTGTTCCCAGACGGCCCTGGTCTCACATCGCCCTGGACTTCGTTACTGGCCTGCCCCCATCCGATGGTAACACTGCCATCCTCACCATCGTGGACCGGTTTTCCAAAGCCGTGCACTTCATCCCCTTACCCAAACTGCCCTCCGCCAGGGAGACCGCTCAGCTACTCATTAGCCAGGTGTTCCGGCTGCACGGTCTACCCTCCGATGTGGTGTCCGACCGAGGGCCCTAATTCACATCTAACTTTTGGAGGGCGTTTTGCAGGTTACTGGGGGCCACCGTCAGTCTGTCCTCTGGTTTTCATCCCCAGTCCAACGGCCAGACCGAGCGGGCCAACCAGCAGCTGGAGACGGTGCTACGATGCCTGACATCTCGGGAGCCGTCGGCGTGGAGCCAGCACCTCCCCTGGGTCGAATACGCTGTCAACTCCCTTCCCTCTGCTTCCACAGGGCTATCGCCCTTCCAGTGCTGTGTGGGCTACCAACCTCCCCTATTCCCGGCCCAGGAGGAGGAGGTGGGGGTCCCCTCGGCAACGGCGTTTGTGCGGCGCTGCCATCGCACCTGGAGACGCGCGCGCACCGCACTGCTCCGCTCCTCGGCTCGGGCTAAGCGGTTTGCTGACCGCCACCGCTCCAAGGCACCCCGCTATCGCCAGGGTCAGCGAGTGTGGCTCTCCACCCGGGACCTTCCCCTCAAGGTGGACTCCCA
Organism: Megalops cyprinoides; assembly: GCF_013368585.1. Taxonomy (NCBI): domain Eukaryota; kingdom Metazoa; phylum Chordata; class Actinopteri; order Elopiformes; family Megalopidae; genus Megalops; species Megalops cyprinoides. Next base: position 26,134,275 of record NC_050603.1, on the reverse strand, counting down.
CAAGCTGGCTCCCCGCTTCATCGGCCCCTTTCCCATCGCGAAAGTGATCAGCCCCACGGCGGTCCGGCTGAAGCTCCCGCTCTCTCTTTGCCGTGTCCACCCCACCTTTCACGTCTCCAAGATCAAGCCCGTCGTCCGCAGCCGTCTCTGCCCAGCTCCCCGGGCTCCTCCGCCGCCCGTCGAGGCTCACACCGTGCGCCGCCTGCTGAGAGTTCGGCGTCGGGGGCGCGGTCTACAATACCTGGTGGACTGGGAGGGTTACGGTCCCGAGGAGAGGAGCTGGGTTCCTGCCAGGGACATCCTGGATCCGCCTCTGATCCGGGACTTCCACCGCCGGCACCCTGGCGAACCTGCTGTGACGCCTGGTGGCGTCCGTAGGGGGGGGGGGGGGGGGGTACTGTCAGGGCTCCGCCCCCTTAAGCCGCGGTGTTTTTGTTTTCCCTGTCCTTGTGCTTTTGTTTTCCTTGTGTTCCTGCCCCGCCCTGCTCCCCGCCGGGTCCCCGCCCACCTGATTCCCTCATTGCCTGCACCTGCCTGCCTGCTCACCTGCTTCCCATCTCCTCGTTACCCCAGCCCTATATCTTCCCTGCGTGTCTCTGTCTTGTTGCTAGTTCGTTTCAGTGTGTTTCACCTGTCTCGTCCCCGCGCTTTATTTTCTCGACAGTTGTTTGCTACATTGCCGATCCTGCCTGTTTCCTGACCACGATTCCCGCCTGCCGTTTTGGATCTGATCGCTGCCTCTCACCTGCCTGATTCCTGACCCTGTTCTCCCCGACTCCCGATTTTGGATTTGCCCCCGGATTGCTTCTCTGTGCTTCGAACCCTGCCTGTCCCTGGATTTACGAACTGCCTGTCCCTTTCTATTATCGCCTGCAACCGGAACATCCTGCGGTCCGCGTTTGTGTCCCAACCACCAGCGCTAACAACGGATGCACTTTTCATGATCCTTGGGGACTTTAACAGAGCATAATTAAACCACAAACTACCAAAATATAGACAGCATATTAATTGTCCTACCAGGGATAATAACACACTGGACCACTGCTACACAGTTCTTAAAGATGCATATTGCAGCTTTGGGGGCACTCTGATCACTGCTTGGTCCATCTTATTCCAACCTATAGGCAGAAACTAATATCTGCAAAGCCTGTGGTGAAAATAGTGAAGAAATGGACCAGTGAGGCAAAGCAGGAACTGCAAGACTGTTTTGACTGAACTGAATGGAGTGTTTTTGAAGCTGCCACTGGCAACCTGGACGAACTGACTGACACTGTGACATCTTACATCAGCTTTTCTGAAGACATGTATGCCAACCAAGACCTTCTCCACATACAACAATAACAAGCCATGGTTCACAGCCAGACTAAGACAACTCCATCTGGCCAATGAGGATGCCTACAGAAGTGGGGATAGGTCCCTGTACAAGCAGGCCAGAAGCTCACTGACAAAGGAGATCAGAGTGTCCATCCCCCCTGGTGAGGCAAACAAAGACCTAGCTGATGACCTGAATGTTTTTTACTGCAGGTTTGAGAGGGACAAATTCACACCCCTCACCCACTCCAGCCCAATGACAATAGCCCCCATCACACCTCTGGCAACCCCCCTACCCCCCACCCCCCACCCCCCACCCCCCCCCCATACTCAGGCTGCACTCAAGATATGTGAAGAGGATGTGAGCCGGCTCTTCTAGAGACAGAAAACCAGCAAAGCACCGGGTCCAGGCGGTGTCTCCCCCTCCTGTCATAAAGCCTGTCCTGACCAACTGGCTCCGATCTTCACACAGATCTTCAACAGATCCCTGGAGCTGTGTGAAGTCCCCTCAAACGCTCCACCATCATCCCGGACCCCAAAAAACCCTCCAGCACAGGACTGTATGACTACAGGCCTGTCGCTCTGACGTCTGTGGTCATGAAGTCCTTTGAATGACTGGTGTTGGCCCACCTGAAGAACGTCACAGGACACCTGCTGGACACCCTTTAGGTTGCCTACCAGGCAAACAAGTCAGTGGATGACGCAGTCAACATGGGACTGCACTATATCCTGCAACACCTTGACCCAGGAACATACGCAAGGATCCTGTTTGTGTACTTCAGCTCAGTGTTCAACACCATCATTCCAGAAATCCTTTCCTCCAAACTCTCCCAGCTCACTGTATCCCCTGCCATCTGTCAGTGTATCAAAAGCTTCCTGACAGGCAGGAAACAGCAGGTGAGGCTGGAGGAAGTCACTTCTGGCATACTGACAGTCAGCACTGGTCCTCCCCAAGGATGTGTCCTCTCTGCACTGCTCTTCTCCCTCTACACCAATGACTGCACTGCCAAGGACCTAGCTGTTAAACTCCTAAAGTTTGCAGACAACACTACGGTCATCGGACTCATCCAAGATGGCAACAAGTCTGTATATCGGCGGAAGGTTGTACGGCTGGTGCTCTAGTGCAGTCAGAACAACTTGGAGCTGAACACGCTCAAGACTGTGGAGATGACAGTGAACCTTAGGAGACACCCCTCAGCACTGCTCCCCCTCACAATATCCAACAGCCCTGTGTCAACCGTGGAGACCTTCAAGTTTCTGGGAACTACCATTTCCCAAGACCTGAGTGGGAGACCAACATCAACTCCATCCTCAAAAAGGCCCAGCAAAGGATGTGCTTTCTGCAGCAACTGAGGAAGTAAAGTCTGCCACAGGAGCTGTTGAGGCAGTTCTACACCGCAGTCATTGAATCCATCCTGTGCACATCCATCACGGTCTGGTTCGGAGCAGCCACAAATCAAGATAGGAACAGACTGCAGTGAACAGTAAGGACAGCAAAAAAAAATCATTGGTGCTCCCCTGCCCACCCTCCAGGACTTGTACTCTTCAAGAACCAGGAAATGGGCAGGGAAAATCATTACAGGTTCCTCACACGCTGGACACAACCTTTTTCAACTCCTCCCCTCTGGCAGGCACTACAGAACCCTGTACACTAAAACATCCATACACAGGATCAGTTTCTTTCCTCATGCCATCACCCTCATAAATAGCTGACCAGTGTTGCTTGCACCACCACACACACTTGCACTTTATGTATACTTCATGTATATTTTTGTCTTTTATATTATCTGTGTATTGCCTGTATATTGTGTATTTTGTCTGTAAATAAGATGTACATTGTCTGTATATTTTCTGTACTGCTGACAGACACCAATGGCCAGAACCAAATTCCTTGTGTGTGCTAACATACTTGGCCAATAAATCAGATTCTGACTCTGATTCTGATAGGAGCACTAGAAATAATTATCAAGTTTGTCAATGGTAATATCACATAATGTTTGTGATGCAAACATCCTCCTTTTCATATGGCTGAATTACTAGATTTGCATTACTAGAATATTACATTGATAGGTCAAAATATAGGACAGATTTTGCTAAGCTATAGATCACTTGACTCCATTAGTATAATTTCGAAGCATACTTAGATGATCCAGCTAGGATATTGCTTAACTGACTACATCATTACATGTTCAATGCATCCGAAGCCAATCCAGCAAGGATGTAGACCAATGGACTCCCTCAGTGCATGGCACATATGACCCATCCATCACATACACAGCCAGGCCAGCCATCATCACGTTGGGCAGCCTGAATGATCTTCTGAATGATCAGGAGGAAGTGTTCTGAAATGAATTGGCTGCACAGATCAGCGCAAATCCCAACCTGCAACTATCAACTATTATTTCTGTATATTCTGTTTGGTTCAAGGTACACATGTCTTGTTTCGTCTCATTTTGATCCATACAATGTGAATAGCAATAGAATTGGAACAATTCGGATTAATAAAAATATTAGCCTTAACTTTTGTTTGTGATTTCTCATTTGGCCATTTCTAATGACGCACGTAGCAGGACTCGAGGTTTTTCCATATGTTCTTGCCGTAGCGCTCGAAACCCACTGATACTTACGCTCATAGTCAGTCTTAAGTATTGCACTATTCTGACGAGTCTGCAGTCCCTAGGTGGGCCGCCTAATGTATATTCTATGATTTAGATTGGCAGTGAGTTATATTAAATGTGCTGGTACAGTATCCTACATCGTGGACTATGTAGCCTGATCACCTACAAGCCAAAGCGAACTAAGAATTCCTGGGATGCTAAGTAGAACTGGGAATTGGGGAACTAAAACATAGGTTGGTATAAAATGGAGTCAGATTTGAGATATTTATTTGATAGGCAGATTTTAACATCACTACTTCCAAAGACGCAAACGTACGCATCTGCCTTCAACAGCCACCACTTCCCTCATTGGTTGTGACTGGCTGTCCTACAACCCCATAATGACAAAGCTAAAACAGGATTTTAGATTTTTTTGCAAATTTATTGAAAAAAAAAACTGAAATATCACATTGACATAAGTATTCAGACCCTTTGCTATGACACTTGAAATTTAGCTCAGGTGCATCTCATTTCTCTACATCATCTTTGAGATGTTTCTACACCTTGATTAGAGTCTACCTGTGGTAAATTCCGTTGATTGGACATGATTTGCAAAGGCACACACCTGTCTGACAGATGAAAAAACCAAGCCATGAGGTCAAAGGAACTACCTACAGAGCTCAGAGACAGGATTGTGCCGAGGCACAGATCTGGGGAAGGCTACAAAAAAAATTCTGCTGCATTGAAGGTTCCCAAGAGCACAGTGACCTCCATAATTCTTAAATAGAAGAAGCTTGGAACAACTAGGACTCTTCCTAGAGCTGGCCGACTGGCCAAACTGAGCAATCTGGGGAGAGGGGCCTGGGTAAGAGAGGTCACCAAGAACCCGATGGTCACTCTGGAGATGGGAGAAACTTCCAGAACGACAACCATCACTGCAACACTTTATGGCAGAGTGGCCAGACGGACGCCTCTCCACAGTAAAAGACATATGAAAGCCCGCTTGGAGTTTGCAAAAAAGCACCTAAAAGACTCTCATACTCTGATGAAACCACGATTCAACTGTTTGGCTTCAGTTCTAAGCATCATGTCTGGAGGAAACAAGGCAACACTCATCACCTGCACAATACCATCCCAATGGTGAAGCATGGTGGTGGCAGCATCATGCTATAGGGGTGCTTTTCAGTGGCAGGGACTGGGGGACTGGTCAGGGTTGAGGGAAAGCTGAATGGAGCAAAGTACAGAGATATCCTTAATGAAAACCTGCTCCATACTGGGCCGAATCTGGACCTTCCAACAGGACAATGACCCTAAGCACACAGCCAAGACAATGCAGTTGTGGCTTAGGGACAACTCTGTGAATGTCCTTGAGTGGCCCAGCCAGAGCCTGGACTTGAACCCAATTGAGCATCTCTGGAGAGACCTGAAAATGGCTGTCCACCGATGGTCCCCATCCAACCTCACAGAGCTTGAGAGGATTTGCAGAGAAGAATGGCAGAAAACCCTCAAATCCAGGTGTAACACTTGTTGCATCATATCCAAGAAGACTCGAGGCTGTAATCGCTGCTAAAGGTGCTTCAACTAAGTACTGAGTTAAGGGTCTGAATACTTATGTCAATGTGATATTTCAGTTTTCTATTTTTAATAAATTTGCAAAAAATTTCTAAAATCTTGTTTTCGCTTTGTCATTGTGGGGTATTGAGTGTAGATTGATGAGGGGAAAATTCATTTAAATGATTTTAGCATAAGGCTGCAACATAACAAAATGTGAAAAAAGTGAAGGGGTCTGAATATTTTCTGAATACAGTGTACATTGTTGTCATTTGACCTAGACCACATCCTAAAAGGTTATCACTATCATCAGGCCAGTGTAAGTTCATAATGAGAGGACACCGTTCAAGTTTCAACGTTATAAAGCACACTTTGCATGATTAGTTCAATTATATCACTCCAATAAACAATTGTAAATGAACTCCAGATTTATGAAGCGTCTTGGCTAGCATTAGTGTGATGCACAGCACATATGCAATGATTTAGTCTATGATTCTCTTCAGAGCTTGCCCTTCAAACTGCTGGATCTGTTTTCTGGACACAGTAGGTCTTAATTATAAGATTACAATCTCCACAATCTCGTCATTTGCTTTCCCACTAAAGAGAGAGGCATGCTCTACTTGGAGGAAACACGGTCTCTGTTTGATGGGCGGGGTGTCTATTGATGACAGTTAATTTTGTCACGCCTTTTGAAAAGAAAAAGGTTTCGACTGAAAGTGACAGAGGAGTGGAAGCCCTGGAACAGGCATGCATCATAATGTCCTCAGGAATGACCCCTCAGATGCTTGGAATCAATTAGTGGAGCTGTCGGTAAAATTACGTCTCATGTTTATTTAAGTCTGACACCCTACAACACTCTCCCACCAAAGGTGGGAAAGAAAAGCAATAAAAGTCAGTACTCTGAGTTCCCATCTTGAGAAAAAATTGGTGCATTAATGCTGAGCATTGTAAGTGGTACTGAACACTCCTGTCCTTGAGGAGAAAATAGGTGTTATATGAACGTAGATGTACTATAAAAAGATACACTTATGGAAAATGCCACTTACAGGGAAAAAAATATACATATAATTTTTAAAACAAATTTCTGTTGTTTTCATGTAGTCACATGAAATATCCAATAATATATTAAAAAAAAAACACAAACGGCAAAAGGCATGTACATTGTAACCTTGTTATACAAATACAAATGTTATACAAAATTAATCTACTGTACAAAATTACAAAAGTACTGTAAAAAGGGTGGTATATTCTGTTTACAGCTAACAGAATCTCTAATTCATAAAGATAAAGATTAACACACACATAGATTCACTCCCACATGTGACAGGTAAACAGCACATCCATCAGTAGGGGAGAGAAATATGATAATCCACACTGATTTGATGCCCCCAAGTGAATATTCATTTACAAACAACTGAATAATGGTGGTCTTCATCTGGTATCTGATGAGGGCCAGCCTGGCTGAAATGTTTGTCTTCAAGAAAAATCTGAAGACACATCTCTTCCGTGCTTGCCTGAACACCTGAAACACTATCACCTAAAGCAATTTCTTTTATCATAAACTTTGTTTTCCAAAAAAAAAAAAAAAAAAAAAAAAATTATCTCTACCAGCTAGCTTGTACCTTGTCTGGCAAACTATTGAGACTTGGTCACGCTGCACTGCTAATATACTGCTAATACTCTGCCTCACTTGTAAGTCACTTTGGATAAAAGTGTCTGCCAAATGAATAAATGTAAATGTAATGTTTGTTTTTGCATAAATAAGTAATCACTCGCATCAGAGATTCAGATCAGTGTTTGGGGTGCAGACCTGAATCTGCCAGTGAGCTGGCTTTCCTACTTCTTTCAGAATACTTTGAAAATTGCAATATCAGTCCACTGCCATATGAGCCCTGAGATACTGGATGGATGTGGATGCACTGGAATATTAGATTACTCATGCTCCTGCCCTCTGCTTGCAGTATCCCCTGGTAAAAAAAAATCTCTTGCATCATGAATCGAATTTTGATTGGACATTTTCCAAATCCAACTGTAAAGACTGGTAGTCAACCCTAAATTTGATTGTTTAACATGCTACAACCCTCTGCCTGCTTTGATGAACTACACTGAGATAAATGGTGAGGGATTAATAAGAGAGAAAAAGCATGAAAGAAACAGTTAAAATGGACTCAACAAATATTGATTATTTTGCACTTTGTTTCATATTCTGTACATTGCGTGTCTCCTAAGACCACCCCCTTTTCTTTAACCACCCTTGCGTTTGTGTTATTCAAGTGGCATCTCTCAAAAATATCTCACTTTCTAAAGGTGGCAGAAAAGTCTTGATTTATTGGGAATAACATGCCAAAATCAAGGCCATGGGAAAGCAACACATTTTTCTGGCTGTGTTGGCTGAGTCCCAGACCTTTCAAAATGCTCAAATGCCAGCCAAAAACAAGAAAAAAGAAAAGGGGTCTGCAAGACCCAAAAGGCTCCTGAGTTATCATCTGTCCATCACTGCAGAGGAATGCGTCCAGACAATGCTGTAACAGCCCCTGAGCCTTCACAGGTTCCAGCACTGAGAGTTTACCAGAAGCTTTAAATGGACGAGACACTACCACAGCTCTAACCTTGAACTGATTTGATATATTCTTCACCCATGAATGTGCTTTAAAGATAATCTCTCAGCAGCGAATACAGGCATTTAGAGCTGTGTCTATGCTCTTTGTTGGAGGGACTCTACTCTTGGAGTGAGCCTGTGGAAATCGCAGGGTTGTGACGCTGCAGGGCATAAAACTTTTAATAGACATGTGAGCAGTCAGGTACAAAGAAGGTCAATGGAAATCATTGTCTGGACAAGGAAATTGGTTTTTTCCTCTAATGCAGGGGTGTCAAACATACGGCTCGCGGGCCACATCCGGCCCGCACATCTACCAGAGGATGTAATACAGGCTTTACTATTTGCGTCAACTCTTTACCATTACCACAAAACGTAATTCGTCATCCATCCACTAGGTGGCAGCAACCTATTTCAACTGAACAGCTAGTCATCTTTCATGACTAAAGAAAGATCGCGATCTAGCTACTTGCTGGCGAGAAAATGTTGTCAAAGATAAGAAAAGTTGATAAAGAGTGTCCGGCCTTTCAGGAAAAATGGACAAACGCCCACCTCTTTTGGGAGGTTAACAGTAAGTGTATCTGTTTAGTCTGCTCACAGCAAGTAGCTGTTCCAAAGGAGTATAATATTAGATGGCATTACCAGACCACTCACGCTGAGAAGTATGATCGCTACACCTGCCAGTTGCGGGAGGAGAAAGTGAAGGAGTTGGTGGCTACATTACAGAAGCAGCAATCAGTATTCACAAGAGGCCATGAAACAAGTGAGGCTGCTGTAAAGGCCAGCTATCTGATAGCCAATGACATCGCGCAGGCATCAAAGCCATATTCTGAGGAAGAGTTTGTAAAAAACTGGTTAAAGCAGCTGAACTTGTGTGTCCAGACAAACGACAGGCTTTCGTCAACATTAGCCTCTCCAGAAACACTTCAGCAGCACGGATTGAGGACAACGCTGGACAGCTGACACAAAAACTCATTCAAAAAGTTCAGGGATTTGTTGCTTTTTCCGTCACAATTGACGAAAGTACAGATATAAAGGATGTGGCACAGCTGGCGATTTTTATTAGAGGTGTTGACTCTACTTGTAACATCACAGAGGAATTCTTGGAACTGGTACCCATGACTGACACTACTATGGCTTGCGACATCTTCAGTAGTCTCGCTGCATCATTGGATAAATTGGGAGTGGACTGGGCCCGTAAGGATGGAGTCAGATTTATGTCAAAAGTTGTGAGCGCAGAAAATATTCTCGCGAGCGTATGAAACATGCTGCGAGCGTATAAAGCATTCTTGCGAGCGCAGAAAACATTCTCGCGCACAAAGCAGCCACCACGCTCGAGGGAATTTCTGCTTGGCGCTTGCCAAGCAAGCATGTTTCCTGCGCTCGCGAGAATGTTTTCTGCGCTCGCGACTTTTGACATAAATCTGACGCCATACGTAAGTCTTGCGACTGATGTTGTCTGATCGGTGTGAAAGCTGGAGTTGTGGCCAGACTTCGAGAGGAAGTGCAGCAGTGTGGAGGGGGTGAGTTTTGGAATTTTCATTGTATACTCCACAGAGAGGCACTCTGTTGTAAAACACTGAAAATGAACAATGTTATGGCTGTTGTCATCAGAACTGTCAACTTCATTCGAGCCAAAGGGCTCAATTACCGCCAATCTGTAATATTTCCTTGTTAAAAGATATGAAACAAAAAAGTTGGAAATGTATTGAAATGGAATCAAATAAAATAAATGGGAAATTAGCCTAGTAGTTGTTTTACTGATTCCCAATGAAACGGTGTTCAAACTGTCTTGAAAAAACGAATCGTACTGCCATGCAGATTTCATGGTTGCCGTTTTTGAATGGATTGTCAACGATTATTTGGCCCTCGATGACCTAGAAATTTAGTGATGTGGCCCTCAGTGAAAATGAGTTTGACACCCCTGCTCTAATGTCTACATGTGCTGTATGATTGTACAAATGCTGCCTCTGGAATGATGAAGCTATTTCCTATACAGCACACTTTAGTTTAATTTCACCCAATATGCTGTAAAAGTTTCAGTATGTGCTCTTAGATATTACTCTGCTTCCATAGTGCATTCATGTGCCAAATATTCACTGGATGCTAATACTTGGTTATTTTCTAAAACACATATATACAGATAATCCCCTTCCATTGCTACCTGTCTACAAACTGTAGTAGGAATTTCCTATCAAATTTCTTTGGTAGGAATTTTTTTTCCTACCAATTTTTTTTTTCCAAAAAAAAAAAAAAAAAAATAGCCTCATGTCTCTCTGGTCATGTTGGAGGCTTGAGAGACTGTTATCATCTTATTTTGAGAGACAGGATTTTGACAAGTTTCCTTTGTATTTGAAAAAAGCTTGCTGAAGGCAAATTTGGATATAATCAATCCAAGCCTCAGCAGCAGTCAGTGCATTGCAAAAGAGTGCATTACCAGACCTTGGAGAGAACTGTGCCACAATTCAGATGCAATTAATTTCTCTGCCCGTTGCTGGCACTGTTTGAATAAATCAATGAATGCCAGCGGAAATGTAGCTCCTTTATATGATTCCACAAAACGAGACCTGAAGATACTGTACATTCTGTTTCAAAGCACCCACTCCTGTCAACACCTACTTTGTGACATTTGGATTTAGATTGCTGGAACATTAACTGTTTGATTTTAGCTGGTATTTCACCATTGAACACAGAAACCACATTAAAATGCAGTCAGTTTTGCAATGTGCCCAAACATGGTGATGGTAGCTTCTGAAACAAACTATTGTTCAGGGCTGCATTTGAATGTTAAAGTCACAGCCCCAGGATGAATGTGCACTCAAATCAATTATCTGCTTCAGTGTACATGGACGGAGCTCTTCCTTTATTAAAATGAAACGCAGAACAGAAGAAGGGGTGGAAAATATGTTGAGATAAGCAGAATCAGTGGCATTGCTGTAAAGCCATTCACCCCGCATACCACTAACCGCTCCTCTTCACAGTCATGTCCTTGCTTTGTCCAGACAGGTTTTTGTGTGAGTATGTCTTTTTTCTCCTCAGCATACACCTTTGGTACGTGTGTAAACACGCCGCGGTAACAGCTGTGCTTAATCCCCCCTGGTACGCATCCATGCCAGTCCCTCTTGCTGGAGATAGTTAATCACACTCAGGACAACACTCCTGTTGACAGTGCCCCCCCCCCCCCCCCCCCCCCCCCAGTGTGCATGTGCCTTGGATCCATTGGCCACAGAAGTGCCGGCTATAGAGAGAGAAATACTGCCAATAAAAAGACAGCACCGGCCTAAATAACTTACACATAAATGGTAGCAGCCTTATGAAAAGCCTGCTGCAAAGAAGAGAGCCTTGGAGCAGGTACTAATGATGTTGAATGACGGTTGAGGGCATTAAGCGGAGCGGGAGACGTGCCACTGCTGCAGAGAGCATGCTGGAGTTGATGCACAGTAACCATGGGAGAGAAATGCTGCAGGGGGCACAGGCGGAATATAAATGGGAGCCTGCACCGAACCTCCGAGCATGCCTGGTAATCTCGCAGCCGCACTATGGCAACAGGTCAAGGGGCCAGGATGGGGTTTCTCCGAACAGGATACCGGCCCACGGCTGACAGTGCTGTCAGATTTTAATGGACGAGACCTGAAGGAGGGAAGTTCAGTCCAATATGTGCGAAACAGAAATAGAAAATGTATGAATGCACACTGCAGGTTCTTGTTATTTTTTGTGATGGGGGAGTCATGGGGTATAACCAAGATTGCGGAGGAGTCCGAGACAGGTCTGACATGTGACAAAGAAAGTGAAACAGCATGTAACAGCTCAAAAATGATTTGAGACATTGCTGCTGAATTATGAATGAGATATTGGGTTTTCCATAGGCTTTCTGTGGTCTCAGACCTGCAAAAGGCTCTATTTAACACCCCAAACCAAGTGAGCTGTGGTGCCTGGCCCTGTTCCTGTTCCCACCAATGTCAGTAATTTTCCTTTGTGGATTGACATCTGGGGGCACAAAGTGGTCTTTGGAACCAGAGACTAAACATGCATGCAATATTAGCAGTGAATAATGCATTTAAGTCATATACAAACTGGGCTTTGAATATTTCATGTGAACATTAATAAATGCATCGTTTCTTTATCTTATGGAGATGTAAGGGATGTCAAAGATTGTGAGATAAGGACAGTAAAGCTGCATCCTGGAGATAAGATAAAATGACCTACCTTATTGGGGTTGCTGGCAGTAATTATCCACACGCACTGGGAGTTGCTCTCGTACTGGATGGGAAAATTGGGGGAGGTGAATGTCCCAGCAGGCCCTTGCAAATTGGACCCACAAGTTTTCACTGAAAGGGAACAAGACAAAAAAAGAGTTATCAATTTTTTTTTATTTTGATGTTTACCAAACCTACAAACAGTTGTAGGTTTGTTGGTAAAAAGTTAGCTAAAAGTTGTTAATTTCCTACAAACGCTTCCAATAGCCACAGAGGTTATGTTCGAATTAATTAATTGACTCAATGTTTGTCTGTTGATCTTCAAATATTTAGTATGATTGACTATCCTTTCTCCTGTCCTTCCCCAAAAATCCTGGCAAGGTTTGCAGACTCAAGACCTAGATTACCAGAAGACATGGAGAGCGTGCTGGTTGTAAGCAAAGGCTTTAAGACATCAGTGATTAACAGTTCTAACGTCTCTCTACATGAATTATGGCACGCCGTCTAGATGAGTTCATTCCAAATGAAGCTTTACCAAAATCAACACAGCTTTGATTTATCATCTTAATGAATAAACGCTCAATATCATTTGTTAAATTCATATGCTTGGGTGTCTGTCTCCAAAATTACTTACAGCTTCATAAAAAATTTAGTACACTGAGGCAAAAGAAGGATTAAAATACGTGTATGCATTTTTAAATAACAGGCCTTCTTAATTTTGAGTTCTCTGAGCATCCATCATCTGTGATGTCAAAGTGACAGTGTTTTGATGAAAGACAGTGAGGAATTATCTACATTGGCAGCAGGCTTTATCTAACCCTGACATCTTGATTGTTCAGAAAATAAATAACCGATTATCTCAAAAGAATACACAGGATTTGTGGCCTTCAGATACTCGACGTTTCTCCTCTCAGAAACTCATCGGCACATTATGTCAGGGAGCTCAGGCTAGGACTCAATTGCAGACCCAAAAGTGCGTCGGTTTCCGGGCAAATTTTACGAAATCACAAGGCAGATCGAGAACCAGTTCACAGGCAGGGTCCAAACCAGAGAGGCAGTCCAAGGGAAAATCCAGGTACGGGAAAGTCGGAACAGGCAGGGTCGGACAACGGGCAGGCACAATCGGGCGAACAAAACAGAGCGGCAGGCAAAAACAGATCAAAAACAGGCAGGTCGAAATCGGGAAACAGCAATAGACGAAAAAACGGCGGGGACGAAACAGTTGGAAAATACTGCTACGAACTAGCAACAACTACACAACAAACAGGGTATATATAGGGAGAGTCTGATGAGGGGATGAGATGCAGGTGTGCAGGTAATCAGGCGGAGACAGGGCGGAGAGCAGGGCAGGGCTGAAACACAAGGGGAAAAACAAAAGCACATGGGAAAAAAACCAAAACACAACGGCTAGGGGGCGGGAGCACTGACACATTAAGTAGCTGTTAACCAGAAAATGCCCTTTGAGGGGAAGCAAGGGCTTCAAGCTTTCCATAGCTGTGTAGTCAATGTACAGCTTGACCACTAATGATACGGTCATGCAGTATCATCGTAATCTTAACAAACAAAAACAGGGGAGCATGGTTGACATAATCACTCTAAAACAATGAGCCAAAATGCCTTCCTGCATGGATAACAACACCTCCTCATGCTCTAAAGTCTGAAGTGGTAATCACCAGGTCCCACTAGCACTGAACATAAAAACTCCCATGGGCATGAGATATAAGACATAAAAACAGTGCATAACATGGAGTCTGGTGCTACAGTACTGCATGGATTCTGTATGTAGAATATGTGGTTCTGCGCTAACAAAGGGGTCACGAGGGGCTCTGTTCTTTCTTTGTACCTCCAGCTGGAATACAGTCCTGCCATTTGCTCCAGCATTGTGAGAATGTTAACAATGCAATAAGCACTTCCATAACTTCTTCATATTAAATTACTCTGCTGTGTGCCATCCGCATAGCATGATCAGAGATTCCCATTTACTTACCTGCAAGCAGTAATAATTTAGACGAAATAATGAAAGCACATAATTTAACAGTTAAATTGAAATTTGTGATTAACATACTGTACCCTTGGGCTCTGCGTAAAATATAGATCCAGGCAATTTTCTGCATGATTTCAAGTGGCATCTTAGTTAATTAGTTTGTACAGCCTTTGCCGCGGGAACAAACAGACGCTTCCATGACACAGAGGTTTGGATTTAATGGGATTCAAAAGGTCAGGGCCCTGCTGTGAGAAAGTGTTGAAAACTTGAGAGGAGTTCAGGAAGTGACAGGGCTCCAGCAGAACCTGGCCACATGCTGTGACATGGCGCCAACCTTGTGCTGTAACATTTTTGGGAGGAGCAGTGTGAGGCGTTTACCAGGGACTGTTAGTGCCTCCAAGGAGGGAGGGCTGCAGCCCTTGGCAGCTGGTCCCGCTTGTTGCCACGGATCTGGGACGGCACTGACATCAGGTCTCCATGGGACGCTAACAGAGCGGCTCACACACCTCATTACTGTTCACACCTCAGCCTGAGTGACCCGGGTCCCCAGCCTAAGTGGGTGAGCCCAGGTTTAGGATGAGCAGAGGGCAATCTTTCACAGACATCCCTCACTGATGCCAATGTGTTTCTGTCTTCACATAGCACTAAGTGCAACCCACATGCTTTTGGAACCCTGTCCTAAAAGCTGATTTGGTTATCTGGATGGCTAATATCTGCTGGTGTGTGCCTTGGCTGACAGTTCAATTATTGCTCGTGAGACAAAGTGCTGGGGAGGCTCAGTTTACACCTTAGCACCCACATGGTAACAATTTATAAAAGTAAGAGCAGCTCGGTAAACAAAAGGCGCAATTCATAATTTGAACATACAATTCTAGAACTTTGCCCTTTCTTCTAAAACAAGGCCAACAACAGGAAAAGATATGATAGCTGCGCAACATATATTTCTGCACTGATACTGTACATTTGGGTATAGTAGATTTTACATTTATAATCAGTAATCTTAACATTTTCAGTATATGTGAACACATGGCACAGTGATAAAGAGCAGGCTCATGTGGCCGCTGCTGTCATCAAGCTACTTGAATTGCCTCAGTCAATATACAGGTAGTTTACATACACAAAACGTGAGAAATGTAAGTAGCTCTACGTCATCTACCATCTACTACACAGAAAACATAAAAGAGGGGAATAGATAGATGTAACCTTTTTAGATTTGAAGATGAATCACAGACCTTGTATTAGTATAGAGGACACCAACTTCTAGGGAAACAGATCATTTTTGCCTTTTATACTGTAAAATATATTGGTTAAAGCCCAACATGGAATTCCCTTTTAATCATGTATGGGCTGGAGGGCTTTTAATCATAGAATTCATATGGAACACTAAACCAATATGGAAGGGTCTTGTCCCTTTGATATCATAATGACTGCGTGCAGTAGTGAGAATATGCCCATGATGTCATAATGATCGCCTCCAGCAGTGAGAATATAGCCTGCACTGGTATTGCTTATTTTACCACTTATCATGGTGTCTTATGTTTCCCAAAATTGGGCCTGACCTCTATAAGAAATTGAACTAATTCAGGGAAGGAATACAAAATTGGCCTTTGGGAGAGCAGTACAGACGAACAAAGTAACCTGAAAAACAATTGGCACTGAGAATGATCAATGACATCATTATCCCTGGACCAAAGTGCTTTGCTTCTTTTTTTTTCTTTTTCCAGCCAAATGCAGACCCAGCCTAAAGGCTTTGTTCACTTGCTCGAAGGTGTCATTTGTAATTCTCTCTACATCCAACAGGGTTAGAATATATTTTACTGTAAATATAATACTAAATGTCTAATCTACAATGCATAAAACCATCCAAAGGACTACTAAATTACCATAATCAGAATTATATTAAAAAACTGGACAGAATTTGTAATTGTGATGAGCTGTGTATAAATATGTATGTAATATGTATTTTGTGAATTTACATCCTAGTTTCAATTAGATTTTATTCAGTACATGTGAGAATACAGCAAGATCATGGGTAGATTGTAATCACTCTTAAGTACTACTGTTTTCTTAAGTGGTGCAGGCTCCAGGCCAATATTGCATGTTCCACAGCATTGTACAAGGCTTGCTTGCAACGTGAAATACTAAAAAGTGACATTTGATCTTTGACAGTATCTATTCCTTTGATTCTTTTGATTAGGCCGTTTGACAGCCCGCTGGCTTCCAGTTCCACTTCAGTCTATGTAGAGAATCCATTGTGAAAATCAATCACAAAAGGCAGAAGATGGTTTTAGTAATTTTACTTTAGCAGTAAGAATCAAGCAAGAACCAATTATTTATCTTTTGTATCAATCTCAATCACTATCTTATGTCTATTGTGTATATGATTATTATAGTAATTGTCACACAGCTATAAAGAATCAATACAGCAAACTGGGACAAATAGACTTTACATCTTTAGTGACTGATATGCTCACCAAACCTCTGAATTTTGGAGAGAAGGTGGCCAGAGAAGGCTACATTCAACCAACAGGACTGTTGCATTTCAACAGTAAGGGTCAGTGTCTTTACCCCCTTGGATTTGTTTGATGGATGAATACTTGATGCTGCATGTTGTAATTGTCTGGGGGTGTTGTGGACCTCCAGAACACCATGGCAACACAGAGCTGTCACAGGGAGCGTTGCAATATGTACACAATGAGATTTTAAATTACACCCAAAATGCATTTCCACAGGGAATGAAAACAATACAGTCAAGGGGAAAAATTGCCTCTTTCATACCAAGCACACATTAAATGGATTTAATTCCCTGTTTCCCAAATAAAAAAAGGTTTCTCCACTTTAATCACTGTTTTCTTTAAACTAATGAGTACATTCACCAATGCCTAAGAACAAAAGTAATGAAGTTGCTTTGGTAAAGTATGTAACATAATGTATGTAATTAACATATTAACATATTAACATATTAACATTAACATATTTTTGTAAATGTAACATGTTACACTATAACATGGATTTTTTTCCTAATCTGAAATGTAACATGTAAGAAGGTAACATGCATTTAAAAAAAGATTAACACTGACAGATGTGTTGTGCAATGGTTGATTCATCCCATTATAAGCAATAATCTATATGCAAATATGGCTATTGACAGATTAGGCGAGTTGTATTGACCCATTCATCACAGATTAAACATACAGTATGACCTTCTGTGGTGATACAGTTCACTGGCCAAAGCTAATTCTTATCATGATGTGAATATTAACATGCACCTGCACATGCATCAGGGCCCCCTGGGAGCAACTGGTAAAACGAAGGATCATTTCGTCCTGCTGTGTAAGAGCTGTATGACAATGTAAAGCAATGGTGATTTGCTGATCTCAGAATAGTCCTTAGCACATCCTATCTCAGTAAAACAACACCTACAAGCCTGACAAGTTCACATCACGCCCCCCCCAGTGAAGATTCGAGGAAGGTTGAACCAAAAGACAGATGCAAGGAGCTTGAACAATACAAAGTTAGTACGGGTTGATGCACTGAAAGGTCTTGTTTGCATGTCATTCATCAGAAAAAAATCAACAGAGGGCCACATGTAGATGCATAGGGACTATCAGAAATGCAAAATCAGTAGTCACTTCCTGGAACTATTGATCCAATCAGGGTGGGACCAGTTCCAGACAAGTGATGGGAACCAACTTAATTGATATCAAAATTGAATATGTGGATTTTAATTGAGGAGATAACAATGTCTGTGCATTTTAGGAAAACAATCAGAGGTGCATGCTTAATTAATGAGAAGAGAAAGCCCCAGAGGAGGAAAGCTTTTCCTGGTCTCCCAGTATAAAATACCACAACGATAATTATGCCTTGAAGTTGTCCTCATCTCCCAAACTCATTTTAGTCCCTAATTACATATAATTAAACTGTCGGCTTGAAATATTGCAACATTTTAATTTCCATTGTTCGCTTAAGAGCAGAAGCCGAATATTTAGAATCCTGACTCTGGCCAAGGAGAAAAGACATAAACACAGGTGTGTACTACAGCATTTCTCACAGCAGGGACGTCTCTCTCTCACCAAATGTCTGTCGCCAGGGTGTCTGTCCCCTGGGTCCTCTCTCATGCTGGGGTGTCTGTCCCAAGGGTTGGACCAAATTTACTATTATCTTTTTATTTTTGTATGCAAGAAAATGGGACCAGAACCCAGTTCATCTGTCTTGGATCCTGTTTTCAATGGTACATATTTTTGTTAAGATTACTAATGATCTTGGCAGTGTAGTGTATGACTGCTTCATCCCTTTGATTTCATGAGCAGTAGAGTCAGGCAATGCCAATTAGTACACTCACCCCTGGGTGATCCTCATAGCCATACCCACCGGCCCTCCTCACACCCCTACCCCCAGGCTATCCTCAGACCCATTCCCTACCTCCCCTTGCACAGATTATACCCATATCCAGGTCAACTACACACCCCTCCCCAGGTCATCCTCTTAGCCCTACCACAGGCCACCGTGAGAACAGATTCCAGGTGGCCCTTGTTTGTGGCATGTGCTCACCTTTGCACGCAGGCCGGTGGTCGCTCCAGGCGGCGAACACTTCAGCAACACGCTGGCAGGTAATGGTTTTGGAACCCTGTAGCACATGGTCCTCATCACAGGTGAACTGGGCCGTGGCTCCGATGCTACAGAGGTGAAACACGCAGGGGGTATGTTAACACATAACAACTCAATAACCCTCTCAAAGGCAATCCTGGGACCACTTCACTTTAGAGCTCTGAAACTGCTTCATTTCAGGGAAAATAAGAGCCATGGACATTGGCTGGTTTCAGCCTGCTGCAATACTCTGGTAGATGTAGTACAAAGATACCTGATTGACATGGGCACAGTGAAGGAAAATGACTGACAGATAATCAGCTACAAGGACAACACCTGTGGCAGTTCACCTGACGCAGTATTATTGGCATGTTGTACTCATGGGATAGCTCATTCATAATGCAGGAAGATATATGGCAGACGTATGACACTAAATTACTACAATTTTTCCCATGATATCCCATGATGAAAACTAAAATGGAGTGGTCTTATTTTTAACAAAAATGTTAAGTAATAATGCACTTATTAAATGTTAATACACATTAAGTATGGTTGAGTTAATAACTATTTGTTATATTAAAGCTCTAATTATGTTTCTTATCATCATGGGCAATGCATTTACATTAAGTATATGACTATGACTATAAAAGAAATCATTGTGGTTCAACACTTGAAAGATATTTCAAAATGTAATTGCATACCTTAAGAGACATGTGTGAGTATTTCAAAGGAACTCATTAAGCAAACATGGAAGCGTTATGGTTCTTTGCACAACATGGGCCCACAAATGAACTCCCAAAGTGGGAGAAATGATGGCAGTGATCACTCAGCACTTCTAATGAGATTACCTGAAGTCGGAGCCAATTCGCCGGCCATTCTCTGGCTCCCCTGGGTCCGGACAGGAATTGGACGCTTGCTTAATCCCTCCTTCGTTCACTGTAAGAGTGGAGGAAGGCATGGAGATCAGTGAGGTGGCACTGCAGTCAGCTGCAAAGGAAAAGCAGGGGATCTCATGCCAGTTTAATGCCATTGCTTAAAGGGTTTCATAATTAAATGAAAATGATCATAAGCAGAATATCTCACATGGAAATTGGCCAGTACATAAAAAGGAAGAGAGTGCCTTAAATTCTAGTGGAAATCAGGAAGCCGTTTGACCTTAAAGGTCCTTTCTGATTACCTCAGGGAGATCAAAAATGTTCCAAGCCTGACCACAGCACTGTCTGGGGTTGGTTTTATTCTGAGCACCTTCCACTGGAGGCTAAAAAAGGTGTATCACTTTTTATTTTCCTTCTGAATAAACCTGTTTTCCACTCATCCCATTAGTATTCCTTGTCGTGGTTTTGTGGACCTCTCTTAAAAGCGTTAATTAAAGCGAGGCTGCGTCCATGCTTAACTGAGCTCTCAGATTTGAAGGATATGTTGGACACAATCAGACTAGCAGGGGAATGTCAGGCTCACTGGGTTCCCTGCACCCACAGTAAGACAGTATCTGCTTTTAATAAGGTGACAGTGCTTGGACTCTGTCTGCTCCCTTTGGCATAGCCTGCTTCTTTCAAATACCCGTCTGAGTGTATGTGTGTATATCTGTGCGTGCATGTGAATGTGCATGTGTGTGTGTGTGTGCGTGCGTGTGTGTGTGTGTGTGTGTGTGTGTGTGTGTGTGCATGGGCAAGTCTGTGTGCATGCATGTATGTGTGCACATGTCTGTGTTCACATATGTGAATGTGAGAGTGTTTGTATATGTCTGTGTGTATGTGCTTGTCTGTGTGTTTGTGTGTGTCTATATGTGTGTTTGTGTGCCTAAGATAGAAATATTGTAAGCAAAATGTTGACTTTCCAAAAGTTAGAGAATTAATACAGACTGTTGCTTGAATCCCTACCCAAACATCGCTGTTTGCCTCATTAGATTAAAGGGCACTTCATCATCTGAATTTTTTTTTTTGTTCAAATTAAGTGGCGGAACACCACCTCAAAAATCTAATAAATGAATATAGGTCCCTTAGGAATGCAATCATTTTACAGTGGTTTGTTTTGTCAGTGTATTTCTTTACAAATTAATCGCAGCATAATTGGAAACACATCACTCAAGCCTTGCAACATGTTACACATATCTGGGAGAAAAGAAATCTTTACCCAGATATTTATGAAAAATATTGTGGCTTTCTCACAGATGGTGCCCATTATTTTTTAATGATCAGGGAGACTGTTGTAGCCTTGCATGACACACAATGCACAAAGCCTGTGCCGTTTCTGCCAGCTTCTTCTGGCTTAACAGCAGAACACCAGAACAGTAGGTCAGACCATGGCCTGTGCATTATTCATAAATCTGAGAAGTAACAGCTGCAAAATACCTGCTCTTCTCTACCTTGCTATTCAACAGGTGTGTGGGATGCAGTTGCACAGTACCAATTGGGGACAACATCTCAGACACTGTTTTTTTCTGAATGACAGACACTAAAATCTTTGGTTTGATATTCGGCTTTGATGCTTAAAACATTGTTATGGTTAAGCATAGCATGCCCAGTACACACTGGCTCAGTTTCCAGGGTAGTTGCAAAACCAAAACAATACAAAAAACACAACGTGCCCTTAAACAAATCCCAAAACAGTGTTTAAACCCACCCACCCACACCTGTATGCAGTGACAGTTTTCTCCCTCTCTCTAATGTTATTGGAGTAGCATTCTCCAGGCAGAATTTGTAGCACTTCAGACCCGGGTCCCACCAGACAGCGTTCCCTTTGCGTGGCTGACTGAGCTGTAGCTGAGGAGCAGCTCATATAGAGCACACTGTGCTTGCTGTCATGATGACCTGCTCCTCCACTGCTCAGGCATGAAACAGGAATGGAATTGGACTGCTGGTATGCCTTTAATCTGGACTCACACCACCTGTTGAATATGCATTCATTCTTTGATAGTGGATTACTGCAACTCTTACTATTATATGCATAATTTTCCTGAGATCCATCAAGCTCACATTCAGAATCATGGTTTACTTTGTTTTGCATTTTTTTGCCAGTGCTTAGGTAATCTATTTCTGTAATGTCAGATGTGTTTCTCCCCCATCAAAACAATTGCAAAACAGAAGATTCAGCACACCCTCTGGGGCAAGTGAAGGTGGTAGGAGGCCTCTCTGACCATCTCGGCCTACTCCTGCTAACAGTATCCCAATGTGCCTCACTTCTGCCATGAAGACATGCTGATTGTTCCTAAACTGTCCTAAGGAATTTAGTACACAGATTGATTGTAGCACTGGCCCTGGGTAGGTTTTAGCTATTTTCACACATAAACATATATTTGAAATAAAATTTGGGTAAACTGATTGTGACAGAGTGCTGTCACTACGGTTGAGTATGCGCTCTGACTGCCGTGTCAACGAGCCTGGCTCTTCGGGTTGCAGTTAAAAGCTGCAGTTTGGTACCCTATAGACCCAGGTTCGAGGCTGGGTGGGGTGACTGCTCTCGCCCTTTGCAACACTGATCCTGGAACAGCTGTTGGGCCTAGGGCATTAGCAGGCAAAGAGTTTTGATTACCCCTATGTGCCTGATTGGCTTCCACCTACCAAAGGAACCATGACATATCCTAAAACAAAACCAATAGGTTTCATTTTGGAGCTGATGTGTTTTGCTCTTTGGGGGAGGCAGCACCACTTCATGAATTTTCATTGGGTAAAAGGAAATGAGCCATGAACAATGTGCTCTCTGGATAGCTATTCATTCTGTTGCTTAAGTCCTAACCACCAGTGGCTCCTAACTAAGTACCATTCAGTAAGTGAAAGCTGCATAAGTACATCCACAGGCTGAGGCCTGGGTCTAGCCTACCCACAATGCATTCCGTCCTTAATTTTGAAAAAAAAAAAAAAAAAAACCATTAAGTAGAAAGTTGAGGAAAAGAGTTGAACATGATTACATTGAATTTGTCCCTTGCCTAAGACAGCACATAAAAAAAAAAAAACTTTGCTCTAGTTGCAATTTATGCCATACAAATTTTGAAAGCTTAACAAACACAACTGCAAACAGCTCAATAAAATCCTTACAGACAGGTCTTTAACAGCAGTCTGGCTTCCACATCATGTGCATCTGCCTTGGGTCAGAGGCTATACAGATAAGTGGCTCATTTTTCCCAGAGAGTCTTTAATTATTTAATCTTCCAGTCAATACGGTCGATTTCTCTCTCCTCTTCCATGTAAGTACAGTAAGGCTTAAGAGTACTGGCAGTGCCATTAGCTGTGGGTATTCAAAGTTGGTATTGAATTCTAGTTTTGCACCCTGTATGGGAAATAGCCAAGGGAGCTAAATCCAATTAAAATGATCATCTACATATTTGGTGTTGTTGTCCCAAACCAGATACCCAACCGACCTTCCAGAGCATACAGTCATAATGAACACCACGGGAGGCTGAGCACAATGTCTAAGCCATTCATACATATTTTATCATGCAATATTTATGACTTTTTTCCCCCATGCCAGCACAGAGGAAAAGCACCAACAAAATGTCAGTTTGAGGAATGAAGGGCCACATAGAGAGTGTGTAATGAGCAAGAATCATATTGATACCAAGAGAACTGTTTCCTTCAGCAGCTCAGGTAATTATCAATAGGTATTATCACTCAGTAGGAGTAGGAAAACACACATCCACAACTCCTCAGAACAAACAGGCAAGAGGCAGTGTCCACATGCTTTTGGAGGAATGTTAACTTCGGGGATTGGGGACTGAGAAAAAGTCTCCTTTATTAAAAGATGTCATTATACATGATTAATGAAAATTTTACTGAAATAATAGTAACTGTTACTGTGTGTGTCTGTGTTCATGTGTATGAGTATGAGTATATTTTGATGAATGATTTATTTTTTTGACTGATCCAAGCTCAGATATACAGTATAATTTAGCACAACCTTTAGCACAAAGTTCAATTTAAATTCCAGCACTGATTACCCAACACATGTCCACAAGTGTAACATTAGGAATTAAAGGTATGAACTATGCCATTCAATATATCCTGTTAACAAGAAGAAAAATGATCCAATGTGCCTGTGCCTCCATAACCACATTACAATTTCTAAATAGACCTGCTTCTAAATATATTTTATAACTAAACAGCAAAGAGAGAAAAAAAAATCATATAATAGGCTGTATCACAGGGTATAATGCAGGTAAATTTAAAAATAGATATAGCAACTTTGAAAAATAAAATACTAAAAACAAACAATGCCCTTCAATGGTGATCAAAGTAGACTTAAATGTCAGGGAATAGACAGGATGATTAAAGCTTTCAGCAGCTGCTTTGCACTGCCCTGAAATGTGCTCTTTCCGAAATGCATGTCATTGTATCTGACAGCTGACAAGACGTGCTTACAGTGCAGACGAGCTGCAGGTCACAATACAGGAGAAACTATGCGCAACCTGAAAATTATCTAAATAAGGCAGGGACAGAACAGAGAACAACAAAAACAACCTGCACACACAAACACACAAACACACACACACACACGCACACACACACACACACACACACACACACACACACACATACACACACACACACACACACATAGATTCTCTCTCATAAACATACTCACTTGCAGGCTCACACAAACATGTCACAGGCAGTAAAGGCTACAGAGTGCCTCTGTGCTCATGATACCAAAATATGCCAGGACAGACAGAAATGTAACAACAGGGATGTTTCAGCTCGGTAGCTGTGTTGTACAACTCAAAGCTGTTGATGAATATGTTCCACAGAATAGCCGAAAGGGCAATTTTGAAAATTTCAGCACCTACAAGAATATTAAGGCAACTAGTGTGGAGGCTAACACAGGCTAGACTGCATAGCTATGGGGGAGAGACATGCAACATAAAACCTGTCTCGTAAATATCTATTTGTAAAATAAATAGATCACTGGAGCAGAGAGAAATATTTACCTAGCTTACCAATATTTACACATTTACTAAAGAGGTGCTTATATTGGACATCTACAGATGTTTTCTTAAAATAACAAAGCTGTAATTACGGTATGCATTTAATAGGAGATTGAAATTAATTCCAAGGTCTCTGGAACCTTTGAAATTGAATATGTACCTGAGGGAAATTGTGTGGTTGGACACATCAGGAACAGGCAGACACCGCTCCCCCCCTCTGACACACACACACACACACACACACACACACACACACACGTCACGTAGGTCTTTAAAAGATGTTTTGTAAATGCTCAGAACAATCAAATCATTACCCTGGGCTTTATGTTCTCATAAAACTGCCTTGTCTTTCAAATGACCAACTGACACACACACATCTGTGCTTCTTATTAGCACTGAATAAGTGCATATGATCCATCACATACATTAGAGGAGAGTTTGTCACAGCATACATATGTTTTAATGCAATTGGCCAATAGCAGTAAAATAATAACAATCATTAAAATACTTCATGAGGCATGATGGGCCTGAGGATTATTACAGTAAGTGCTATTTCATGTATACCTACATGTGATTAAATGTATGTGGCTCCAACAAGTAAACTCAAAATTATTCTGCTTCTGCTTGGTTGGAAAATTTTTACATGGGTGAAACACCAACTTTTTCCATTTTCCTTGGGGTGCCAAAATCAGCTCTTAAAGTGGTGTTGCTGGTACAGTTTCGTCAGGCTAGCTACAGTACATCTTGATAAATGCTTTGTGGTAAATAAGGCTAAACAAGGCACTTACTGAAAAGGCATTGTAGAGATAAGATAAACATGGACCTTAGCCAGCTTTTAAGTCAGAGGGGGGGCCTTTGCTTGCCTCATCTCAATTAGACATGGAGCAGAGAGTATAAAAAGGTTTCAAACTAAAACCATTTTATTAGCAATTGCTTTACTCCAATTGCAATGGAGTTGTTTACAGAGCAACGCAAGAATTAGCTAGACTGCAACAAAGCTAAAATGAAATAAGGGCTCCTCATTGTAAAGTCCTGCTGAATTAAAAGTGTAGAGCAATGGGAAATTGCAGTTGAAAAAAGCTTCAAAAATAGGCAAACAATTAACAGGGACAATGCTGAAAAGCGCACGCCTCTAGCAGTATCATGAGCTAATCTGCGCAAACAAAATGAATCCAAGTAAAACTGATATATCATATTCCTGGTTTGTTTTTCATAAGGTTTTAGGTCAGAAAATTGTTGAAAAACTCCAGATGTACACACTAATAGCTATAAACATGTTTAAGCAGGGCACATAAACTAGTTGACTGCGTGGATTATCATGACTCTACTTTCAGGCACCTGAGATTCTCACAATTCTCCCCATCACTTTCTACCTGAAATCTAACTATTGCCATTATGTATGGATTTGTATGGTTGGGGCTAGGGATTCAGTGATTGGCTGTTTAATTTATACACAGATTTTTAACAATATATCGCTCTGGTAATCTTGTACTTTTGGAATGGAAGCTGTAATGAGAATCAAGATATTAATCACTGGGGACCACTAGTCTGAAGATCCATATCGCTCCACAGCTACATATCCTGTTGCATTCTCATCTTGCCTAAATCTGCAAAGCTGTATCCAAAGAGAATGAAGATGTTCTGGCTTAAATGATTTGGAAAGAACACATCTTTGGCTGGTTACTGCAATTTGCCAACCTGCTCACAGAAATTGATCTTGTTTTGCCATAGGTTGCAATGTCCATCTCAGTCCAGAACCTGTCTGTCTTAAGCTGGCGTAGAATTTCAAACAACATAGTAGTCAGGAATGTCAGATACATGAACTGCATCTGATGAATGTGTGTCAGATGGATAAATGGAGCTGTAAGTCTCCTCTGCCTCAATGAAAAAACTTAATAAAAATGTTAATGAAATTCAATGAAAACCCTAAACTTTTTTTCAATAAAACCTATACAGCAAGAGAATGTCTCATCTGTGGGCCTGTATCTTCTGCTGTTCTTGTAACCATGGTATGCAATCAAAGGCTCTGAGGACACTCTGTACCAGAATTAGGATGCAAGAACTGTAGGAATGATGTAGCAAGCTCAGGTGACTTGCTTTATATGTATACAAGATCATTGTCTAATATTACTTTGAAAACCCATTACATATGCGAAAATGTTTCCAATGATAAAAGATTTATTTTATTGTGTAGGATGATTGCAATGATTGACTGTAATGATTCCATAGATGCCTGTGCAGTCATTTCATCCCCATATTTTCGCTTTTAACATGTAAATATTTTAAAATGTCACTTGTTGTTGTACCAACTTATGGAGACAGACATAATGTTCAATTATTTTAATGTTTTAACAGTTTTCAACAGCAAAATGCTAAGTGCTTTATTTAGAAAAAAAAAGTCAAATAAATCCATTATATTCCTTCATTTTGAGGTTGTCTGATTGCTTTTAATGGTGGATACTTTGGTGAGTGGTAATTACAATGAGAGACGTCAGGTCAAACTGTTCTATCCAATTATAAACATACTTGACATTACAGTTACCAAATGAATCATGATAATTATTATAATTATATAATTAATTGATATATAATTAATTATAATTATATAATTAATTGATGATTAATATTTCTTTTTGTACTCAGCCATATTAATGAGCCACTTTTCACTGTGTTTTACTGTGTGTTCCACATTACTGCCATGGTCTGTCTCTCCCTCTCTATGTATGTGGATGTGCACTTTGTATCTAGCATGTGGATATTCACAATAGTTTCTACTTTAACCTTATTATTCAAACTATCATACTAAAACTATCTTCTATGGCAACAGACACATGAATAAAATAAGTGCTTCATAACTGTGCTTCATACAGAATAACTACCAAGTAATTTTGCCATTGACAACAGTAGTCAATCACACTGTGTTGACACAAGTGATTGATTGAATGTCCTCTCCCACAGTATATTAATGAATATCTGCCTCCCAATGATACACAGACCATCAGAATACAAAGGGGATTTATTTGACATATTCTCTAGCTAACCATTTAAGAAATATTTGTAAACAACAGTTGCTGAACACCTTCCCATTGGACAAACTAAGTAAAGGCTGTTGAACTTACTCTTCCCAGATATGTTGACTAGTGTGTAATGTTCAACATTTTTTTCTGCTCACAACTGACCATTATCCAAACCAGCTGTTCTACGGAACCATCTGGTAGCAAGAGGCTCTACTGCATCCAACAACCCAAATAATTCCAATCATCATTTGACTGTGTACAATCTTTTTACAGATTTGCTTAATTCAAGTTTAATGTTTAGGAAATTTCAGAGCTTAATAACAGTCCATTTATCCCTGACTAAAGAAGAAACTGAAAATTGGACTCTCTCACACTCCCCAATGCTTGAGACTTGTCTTAGAAGTCAAGGTCCTGACCCTATGTCCAGTTATAGATTAACCGCAGGTGAAGCTCATGTTAAGGACTAACCAGACAAGTCTGTGGAAAATGGGAATCTATTGAGTGACATACAAATGTACTCATTACTTATGCAAGCAATCTGGAGGATGTGACATTAGCTGTCTGAAAGGTGCCAGTCTGTGCATGTGTGTGTGTATTTGTGCGTGCATGTGTATGCACATGTGTGTGTGCTATAGAGAAATTCCTACATTGTGTTCATGGTACAGTAGAAGGCAGCTGAATCTATGCAATAGCTGTTTGTACAGATGAATATTAAATCCTTTTGAAAAGACTAGTAATGTCAGGGCTCCGCCCCCCTAGCTGTGGTGTTTTTGTTTTTCCCTGTCCATGTGCTTTTTGCTTTTCCTTGTGTTCCAGCCCCGCCCCGCTCCCCGCCTGGTCCCCGCCCACCTGATTGCCCCATTACCTTCACCTGCCTGCCTGCCCACCTGCATCTCATCTCCTCATCAGCCCAGCCCTATTTCTACCCTGCTTGTTCCTGTCTTGTTTGCCAGTTCGTCTCAGCGTTTTCGTACCTGTTTCGTTCCCGCAGTTTTTTTGGATTTCCGTATTCTCCGTGCCTGACTCTGCCTGCCCTTCGTCTTCGTTTTCTGCCTGCCGTTTTGTCCCTTTGCCTGATCGTTTGCCTGCCTGGTTCCTGACCCTGCCTGCCTCTGTTATTCGACCCTGTTTTTGTCCACGGACTGCCTTCTGGTTTTCGACCCTGCCTGCTTTTGTTTCGCAACTTTCCTGCCGTCATTTATAATCCCGCCTGCAACCTGAAGCTTTCTTGGTCTGCGACTGAGTCCCTGCCTGAGCCCTTACAAGTAAGCTATCAACAGCTTTGTTATCTGTGATTATGGGTAGCTATGATACGTCACGCCATCAAAAGAAATCCTATAATTTTGTACATGTACATAACATTGAAGGGTTTGAAGTATACATGCTTGTTTGTTGCATTGTAAGAACAGCATTAAATAAAATCATGAGAAAAATGGTTGACCCTGGCTATATGATTGTATTAAACTTCTCCAGCTCACATCACTGTTTTAAATATTGAATATTAAATACAGTAGTGAGATTGTTATGGATGTGTCATAGCACGTATTTGTCACTTCAACCAAACAGTACATAAACACCACAGCAAAAATCAGTACATATAATACAAAAAATCCCCTCTCACTTTCATTGCTACAGATAACCCATATGTTACAGCAAGTGTTGCACAAGACTCAAGCCTGCATGGACTTGGAAGTACTATAAAGTTCCAAAAAAACAAATCAAAAAGTGGGCTATTTAACAATATGGCAATATACTGTATACACGTTTGAAAACAGAATAGTTGTCATACATACAGACAGACATATAGAAACAACAGAAAAACAAGTGACTGCACCAGCTGATATTAAAAGTAAATGTCCTCATATCATACTGCAAATCAACCTGCAATATCTGAGGATTAGGCAGATTATACATAATAGGAAAGTGCTTTTCTCCCACATCATTGTATATTCTCCCTGCTGTGTGCAACCACTGTGCCAAGTGAGCTATATTTTAATTTGCATATCAATATTACGTCACATTAAGCATCCTATATATAAACTAAATGGTACAGCCACAGAGCTTTTTGGACTGGTAGGCTAATGACTGGAAAAACAACCCCATGCAAACACATAAAGGCAAATTATGGAGGGCACAGTCATCACAGCAAATGACACACTGACTACTGATGTGCAATCTGATTATGTAATTATTCTGACAATATGCACAGCAGGGTTCAAGGTTCTGTTCCCTGCATAGGTTTATGAATTCAAGTGAATTGTCCACTACATGAAAAGTACAGCATCACTGTACAGGGTTCTATCAATAGGGTACTGATGAGAAAAATGAACACCCTGTGTCGTTTCATTCATCAAGCATATGAATTCAATCAAGTTACTGAACAAACTCTTTTTTCCAGTTTCGTTTAGCAAAGGGCTGACCCACTCCAAAGTGCACCAGGCCATCTTGGGACGGAGAGCTCTTTCTTTCCTGTTCAATTGCTAGTTACTCCATCAGAATGTCTCTCTCTGCAATGATAATAGGCCCTATACTCAATATGGGTAAGGGCTAACTATGCCAAGAAAAAAAAACAAAAAAAAACTGTTTGTTTGGAGCTTATTTTATTGCAACAACTGGGAGAAAAAAAGGGAGAAAAACCTTCGACAGGGCAGTCTCATAATCACATACAGTGCAATCCACTCATGAGAATCACATCTGTCCAGATTTGAGTCTTTTAAGTGCTTGATTCTTGAAAGTGGAGTTCCAAATGAATGTGTAAAATTAATGTTTATGATGTTTACATTTTAGACCACATTTTGCTCATACTTGCTAAAAAATAGTTGCTAAATCAGTAGCTAAATTCTTCAAACATAGAACAACACCTACTGGAATAGACCAGCAGGCAAATGTGTGGCTCATGGACCATGTGTCCCACAAGTACATTTTGCTCAGCTGGGATTTTTTAAAGAATTAAATAAGCAGTATGAGTTTTATCCATAAGCCACATCCGGGTGCTACCACATCAGGGCACATGTCAGCTCTTCTCAGATCAGTGTGCTACCTGCCACTTGTTGATCGACTGCTAGAAGTGCAGCGTGAACATTATTGGATGAGGTGGAAATACACATACTACATATGGGCAAGACCATCATACACCAAATTTAAGATTCACCTCCAAAACAGGTCATCAACTGTTGGAGTGGAGCCACACAGAAGACCAAAACAGAATTCAACCGACTAACCACATTAAATAAAACAGGCAACAAAAGTAGTTCTACCACCATAAAATCAAGAAACTAACTTTTTTGCCATATCAAGTGGCATTCATATACTAAGCTGAATACTCCCAGGCACTTCACTGCACACTTTATTCCTCAATGTATTTCACATGATTGGTGCTTCAGTAATTAGCATGAAATTTCATGCATAAATACTGTCAAAGAAGTCATCAACAGTCCTCAAGATAATTATAAATAGTGATGATCAATTCTCAGCTCAATATCTGCTAAATGCAGTGTACTAGAAGCATGCCCTTCCTGTGTTTAAAGGGTCATGGATAGAGCCACTAAGCAATGTCATATTGACCTATATGATACACTCACAGCTTGTACTTCCCCCTGGGCTACGCTCATTACATGCAGGACAATGTGGAAATAATAAGAGCCATTTTATTCAGGAAGTTAATGCCAATTGTCAAAACTGGACAATATTCACACAGTCATGGACATAAACACGCAACACTACTTCTACAGCTAATGAAACCATAACTATACTCTTCAAACTGTAAAGAAATCAGCTGAGAGTTTGCAAGGGTAAGAGCAAAAGCACTATTGCCTTGACTTCATGCTCTTACAAATGCCTTCTGACTGACTGACAACTGACTACTGGATACTGACAGCATACCAGTATCAAAACATTTCAGAGACAGAATTTTTCATAATCCTTTCTCATGGTGATAATAATAATAATAATAATAATAATAATAATAATAATAATAATAATGTGTTATGTATGATCTGTGGTAAATGTGAGGAAACCATCAGTCACATTATCTCAGGCTGT
This sequence comes from Megalops cyprinoides, assembly GCF_013368585.1. Lineage (NCBI taxonomy): Eukaryota > Metazoa > Chordata > Actinopteri > Elopiformes > Megalopidae > Megalops > Megalops cyprinoides. Next base: position 26,102,478 of record NC_050603.1, on the reverse strand, counting down.
CCAGAATGGGCAAAAACTTTATTATATTTCTGGACACAACAAAACGGCAACGTATCTGCACTGGAAGATCTGCAAGGAATACAATATTGAAACAACAGACAAGTGGTACCAACACCAACCCAATACTGTGACTGAATCTAATGGAGTTACAATTTTATGGGATATGCCAATTCATACTGACTGACAGATAAGTGCAAACACACCAGACATCTCTATGAACAGTGAAAGAAAATGTATATTGATGTAGCTGTACCATCAGAATGAAACACACCTATCAAGCTAACTGAGAAACTAAGAACAAGGATTTTGAGATTGAGATCAAAAGGATGTGAAGAATGTCCACAGAGATTATACTAGTGGTTATAGGAGCTGTAAGACTTGTAAAAAGGTATAGAAGAACAGAAGATTACCCTCCTAGGAACAGCACACATTTTGCACATGTATTACAATATGCAAGAAAGAAAAAAAATAATAAGAAGATGCACCATCATAATATGTATTTTATTCATGGTGAAGCTATTATGTCTTTAACATGGCTTGAAGGTTAAACCTCTTTTAAGTATGCCTAAGTCTTTCAACTCAGAAGACATGAGAACATTTGTACCACTTACATCTGAACATTTTTACCACTTACTCTATAATTACTGTGCACTCACTCTGGTTTTCCATGCTGTTTTTGAAGAGACAGTAATATGAGTTAAAAATAAGATTTCTGATTTACTTCCAGAAATTCCTTTCTTATTTTGTAGGTGCATTTTGGATGGTATCATCCTCTAGTGTGATCCATTCAAGCTTGTGACAAGCTAGTTACTGCTCTGAGATCTGTTCATTCAATATGTAATCAATTTAAATGTGTCAGCAGATTTTACTCAACCCATGAATGACTGACACATTAAAAGCCAAAGCAAATCCATTAACTAGAAGATATTGTAAATCACACAGGGATGATTTGAGGTCAGAAATGTTTGGATAACAGATGTCTTTAATTCTGAAACATCAAATGTGTTGGATTCTTGCAATACTAAAATACTGGGATACTTTATCAGGAATACTCATTTTCAAGTGTAAAAGCCTTATATCAGTCAATGTAACCATCCTCAGCCTTTTTTGAACTGCTAAGAAGATTCAATAACTTCAGAGCAGCGTAAGCAGTCAGTTCAAGTTCATTTTCAGATGAAATTAGGACAGAGATGCAAGATTACTGCTCATATTCAGTACTGCATCATTCTCATTTTTAGCCTACAAAACTGAGAAAGTTATCACTTGTTCATCTTCTTACACTGTGTGACAGTTACCTGATGTCCTCTAATAGCTGTTCACACAACTTTCATTTTGAAAATAAATTGACATTAGAATCCTGCAAAACACCTCACATCTGTCTCTTGAGATTCCCGGGCAAGACAACTGTTGGAGTAATTGTGAAGCAATCTCATCACCATGCTAATATCTACACATGGCACAGACTATAGATTTCCCGCAGGGCAGAATGGGATTTAGAGTATATTGTGTATAAAGGCTTACTTGGTGCATTAGAAACATTCTTTGTTTTAAACTGTGGTAAAGTTTTTTTTTTCCTCACAAATCAGACGTATGAGTTCTTTGTGATTTAAGAATTTAGAAGTGAAAAAAGGAGCAACTGACATTTAGAACTGTGAGGATTATATTATAGCTTCTTACCAATGTCACAACATAGGGCCAGGTCTATTATTCAGGAGCTCTTGCATAATTAGAAACATTTGATTAACTCTTGTGTTTATCTACAGATCCCCTACAAGGCTATGCATCAACTAACCGGGAGAGGGGTGCATGCTGAGCTAGTGAAGGGGTAGACAGCCAAAGCCCCCATGTAGCCCCCATCAGGACGAAATGTTGTGCCCTATTGCAATGTTTCACCAAAGATCACACAACAGCAGGACCTGGCTCTATGATTCGACATTCGATAAAACAATCTATAACCACATGTGATCCTGGGAAGTCCCTCTCACAGGAAACAGCCTCATCAGCCAAAATGTTTTGGTAACATGAACTGTTGCGAGATGTGGATCGATCCTCATTCTTCAAGATGTTCATAGGACATGATCTCCATGAGGGGAGATGCAGCCTCAAGTGGACAGTGACATCTTGTCTCAGATGTCCAGGCATTGGTCCGCCAATGTTTTTGTGAACACTAGCATGAACTGTCTTCTCGACTGTTTCTGATGCTAAACTCAAGCAACTCTCTAACTCCCGGGGGCCAATATTGTGGAAATATGGGGGGTATTAAAGAAATGTTAAAGAAACATCTTAACTACCTATCCTATCTTATCTAGAGATTGGGCACAGATTAGAGTATTTGATAAATAATATCTTGGGGAGCTGCATATGTTGAGAAAAAAATTAGTCTTTCAACCTCTCTACAAAAACAATGGAGGATGTCATAGACTCGCTCCACAAATACCTGGAGGATGTCATACACTTAACACGCATTGGAACTGAGGAAGGAAAAGGAGCCCCTAGACTCCTCACTAGAGGAGCACAGACTGTGAGTAATGTTGGAGTCTGGGTAATGGGGCAGCAAAGGGACTCTCAGGGCATCTGAGGAACTGGTGGAGAAATTATTTGTTTGTTTCATTCAAAGATCTCCCAGTCATCATTGACAAACTGTTCCATCACTGTTCCTTACAAGCAGAAAGCCCTCATGAATATTCAGCTAAAAGGGACAGGGAGAGGAAATAAAACACACAGTGTTGAGTGCATGTGAAGTAAGACTGAACTGTCTTCAGGTTAGAAACATTCCGACAATGTGAAAGCAGTAGCTAAAGTGTTGCATCACTGGATCCTAGGGAAACAGGGCTAGAGACAGGAAGGCCCATTACAAAAACACATACATTACTCTCTTGCTTGTCATAAATACTCTATCGCCAACAATGAGAGGTCTGGTTATGAGGTCATGGAGAACATGATCTTTGGTCATAAAGGTGATTAACCACTCAGACTAAGACAAGGAACTGATGCAGATGGAGCCTCAGGAGTGATCCAACATTACAGCCACTATTTCAATTAATTACTTGGGAATAGTGTGTGAGCTTCATGCGCCCTTATATATATATTATCATAGAGACTGATTAATAGAAAGAGTAAAGAGTAATAAGTTAATAAGTAATAATTATTGATGACAGGATATCTCAGTTCCTAAGAAAGAGAAGGGAATATATGTGACCATACAGTATGTGACATGCTTATGCATAGTTATGCATTTAACGTTGGCAAGACTTTGAACAGAGATCAAGCCATCTGCTTGGTCCAGCTTTTGTACTGAACACAAGATAAATCCTCAATTAATTGGTCATCAACAACACAGATGTGTTACCTGTCATACTAGCCAACAGCCTCTTGCAAAGAATGTTAATTATGCTTTTTTCAGTATATGATTAATTATTCGTATGTATGAGTATTAACAACTGCGTTTCTACCTTACTGGGTATTCATATTTAATAACACATTTGTTTTAGATGATTAGTAATCAGTCCAGATTCATATATATATATGAGGGCCCAAACAGGAAATATATAAATATACGAGGGGCCAAACAGGAAATATATAAATATAATTCCTGAATATATAAATGTAAGTCTGAATATATAAATTCAATTCCCGAATATATACTCAGGCATTTCACAAGACAGTCATTTTTCTTTTTTGAATAATTTGATTATCTTTGATTGTACTGTAAAATTTTACTGATGCTAATGTTAAATTTGTTTTGCTCACTCAGTAGCCTATGAAGAAAAAAAAAAGGAAATTATTCAAAAAAGAAAAACAACTGTCTTGTGAAATGCCTGAGTATAAACTAATTTTTATATATTCACATAATTACATAATTACAATTATATATTCAGGAATTGTATTTATATATTCAGAATTACATTTATACATTCTGAGTTATATTTATATATTGAGGAATTGAATTTATATATTCAGAGTTACATTTATATATTCAGGAATTATCATAGAGTATCTGTGTGTGCGTGTGTGTGCTTGTATGTATATATATGTGTACACACACACACATGCACACACTCACAGAGAGAGCCAGTGAAGGAGGAGGAGACCACCAAAACCAAAACAAAAAGTGGAGGCACTTATAGTTCATTAAATCTAGAGAACACTCACCTTGAGAATGGTTTTGACAGTGCTATTTACTTTGAAGTTATAATTTCTACATCCTCAAATTGACTGTCGTGCATGAAGTAGGAAATTATCCTGAATGCTTGCACAGTGGGCAGGCTTTCTGACTAAAAAGCCTGGGAGCTTAGAGATGGTTTCTGAGAACACTATTTGTAAATTCTAAAAGTGTATAATAAAGTAAAAATTTAAGAAGTGTACTAAAACCAACACTAACAATACTCTTGGATTTTTCTGCCTCCAAGTGAAAAAGCAATTGGAAATATTATATGTACAATGTAACGGCCCATGCTTGGTCATTTGTAATGAGGTTACCTCATTCTTAAATCAGGATGCAGATGTGGTCTAGGGTGCTGACGCATTACCGCAATGAGTTTCAAAAATGATGACAGCTTCCCCAAGGGAACTACCCTTCACTACCCCCTACACTACCCTTCATTTTTATTTGGATTAAGGAATCATATTAAACAGACTGTGAGGACTCATCATCAAATTTGGGCAATGGGATGGTCATCTGTCACTCACAGGCATTGTTTACCATCTTAATTATGTTTAATGTATCTTTATGTATGATTAGGGACTGGAACTTCATTTTCTTTGAAGCTGTGTGGTCATGGCACAATTGTTCATATACTTAACTTTGATGACATTGAATGTATTTGTCACAGAGTACGTTGTCGCTTATAAAGCAATAATCATACAAAAGAGGAATGCTGTTTTCAACTGCACAGTGGAGTCTTTAAATACTCTGCTCAGTACTATATATTTAAGACTAAGTCTTTAAAGACTGACTGTAAACACTGCTATGTCATCAAACCCTGCTGCCTTTGCCTCCTGCTTGGTTTGGTCATTCTGAGAGAGGGAGCTCAGGGAAAATGAAGTTTCAGAGGAACTACTACTAGAAAATGGATTTGGGAGGGAAATAAGGTCCCCTTTTCACACTGATGCTTCAGTCTCTATTCCTCTGCCTCCTGATAATGAACTACATCAAGGCTGCATATAGGAAGAGAGAAGATAACTGGGTCTTAAATGCTCTTCTCGAAGACCTCTTCACCTTCATGCTTTCCAAAATTAATACTAAAACAATCCAGAGCGTTTTCAGGAGAGGCAGTACACCTGCAACTCAGAGCCAGAGAGTGTCACCTTGAGTTGTCTCTGCTCATACCGGCATGTGCCACACTTTGCTTCCGTGCCTTGCAGGGAGAACTTTTCACTTCCTCAACCCACACGGCCAGAAGTGTTGGAGCTGCTACTTCTCTTTTTGAAGGATGCTTGCCTTCATGCACCTCACCAAGGCCTTCTTCCAATTGAGCAGGTGGTGTTTATGCCCCTCTGGAATAACTAAATCCAATATGAAGCCTAATGCTCTCTCTAGCCTTCCCAAAAACTGCAGACTGTTGTAAGTCCCCCCTAATAAGTGCTAGTCTTAACCTTGTCAAGTGCCTGAAAACACAGCTATTGATGTAACATTTATAACTAGCAATGATAAGTACAGCATGGCAGAGCTGTACAAGATAGGAAATGTCACCAATATTTGTTTTCATTTATTAATGGCTGTTGTAAGACAGAATGCGGCTTCTCTTGTGATGCAGATTCCATGCATCTTGCCTTGGAAGTACAAGAAAGAATAGACTTGAGGTATTGTGTGTATTCAGAAACAAATCGACATGCAATCAACAAAAAGGTGACGTTTTACAATCCCAAAGTCTTAGCTGTAGTTTATACAAATTTAGGCAAGTGGTTTTCTTTTTCTTAGTATACAATATGTTGACAAAAAGAGATAAATGACTCAGTGAAGAACTGTATTATTCCTTTGTGGTGAATTCAGGCTCATCATGTTTGAAAATTGCATAAAAATCATCAAAGTTAATCCAGGTGAATCCATTTGTCCAAAATAATGAATTGGTCATTCATGCTATCTCTCAGTGCATGGTGCCTGGTGCGCGCCATCATGCAGCAATTAGATATGCAAATGCAGCAATGTGGAATATGTAAACAAACAAACAGACAAACATGCAAGTGCATGCACACATTCTGGAGAAGTGTAGGATAGTCCAGGTAGGTTCGGGTCAATTAGCACTATTAGCATTTTATTTGAAAAGCAAAATATTATTCCTTGCAGACCATTACTTTAAACTTCACAGTTGTAGAGACAGTTTTTAGAAATGTAGAAATATTAAATCACACAATGAAATTTAGATGTACTTACTTGCTGAGGAAACATTGGCTGGATTTATTATTTTTTACAGCATTAAGAGTTGAGGGGAAGCACGACCACTTCAAACTTGTCAAACATTTTTTGCTTGCTTATGAATGGCTCCAATTAAAATGATGTTTGGGATGATGTGTGCTTCAGACAGTCCCTGTCTATATGCTGTATTTACTGAGTGAAAATGCTGACATTAGGGAAATGCAAGAATTACAGCCTGACATTCAGGACAAGATTCAGTTCTGCACTTTCTCCTCAGACTTGCAAAATACACTGAAGATGTGTAAATATTTGTAACTGAGATGGTGGTGGCTGAAACTGACAATAAAGTCATTCTCAAACACAAAAACAATGCCATCCAGTAACTGAAATACTATCCATTCTGCTGATAGTTTGGAATGTCTCAACTCATGTACTACTATGCATTTCATTTCCTGCAAATTCGTGTTTTTAGTCTGTCTAATTATATTTATGTGAATTAATTTTTGAAGCAACTGGTGTCAAAAATGAACCAGCTGACCCAAAGATTAACTTCATCTCTTTATGACATCAATTTGCAGATAAGCATAATCTTTGCCCATGCCTATGCATATCACTGGTCATTTGAGACAGGTGGAGTAGAGCTAATATTAATGGATTAATCACGCTTCTCAGTGCGGGAGATTCTGTTATGTGTAGAAATGACAGAAAGCATTTTCAGCCTGGAAAAACCTGCACTCATGTAGTCTTTAAATTAATCCTTTGTGGTGCATGGCCAAATGTCAGGGAATACTAAAAGGGGCACACTGTGCATTTTGCTTGTGCAGAGTGGCCCTTGTAGCCCCCAATGTAGAGTAGGCAGGGGCCAGCCTTGAGATACTCACTCACATTCCATGGAGAAGCCTCTAGTTCATTTTCAGAGTTCATAAAGAAGCCAGCTGTCTTCTGCAGTTTTATTTTTTTAATCCTTTTGACTTTGTTTTTTTTTTTTTTTGCTCTGGTGGGTGTGGAGCTTGGAGCTGTGGTTTGGAGTTCATCTTAAGTCCAGGCACACTGGGAAATGTGAAGTGCTTTGGACACAAATATGTTATTAAATGAATATGGAATTTCAGTTCCTGAGTCAGTAGTGAACCTGACTACAGCACATCTCATCAGTGTAGTATTTCATACCTGAAAGGCTATACTTGCAGCTCTCCAAGAATTTATTTTTTTTTATTAAAGGCTCAGAGAACAGTTTCCAGTTCATTATAAAAAATATTCATTTTCTTTGTAATTGCATTTTTCAGGGGTTAGATTTGAGCATACCAGAGATGTAGTGGTGATGCACTTCTGCAGCTAGAAGTCTTATTTTCTTTTATTCATTGTCTGCATCCTCCTTTACTTAATGGTCTGCATGGAATTACCAGCTCTCAGCCCACCTAGGAAAGTGCTACCATGTAAAAGCGACAAAGCCAATATCCAAATGGTAATTATGCTAGAGTTTTGATAAAGCACCCATATTTATATTAATCCAATCCTTTCAGAAAAGTCAGTGTTTTGCATTGGCATTAGCCCATTGACATCTGTTGGTATTGGTTTAGAGAGATGCCATTAGCTGGGAATGGTAGGGACGAAACATGCAAACAACATCAGCAGCTTACAATGTCCAAATAAAATAATGGCAAAATTAATTATAACTGAAGGTGACACACATACACGGCACAAACAGCACGGAAAATCACAGATTTACCATAAAAAGTAACAAAGGGTAGACTCACAGAGAGAAACCTTGTTGCTGTTGTCTTTGCCTGGGAATAATTTTACTCCTCTAGATTTAAAATCTATGGACCTTTTCACTAGTTAAGGAAAAACAAAAACATGAAATCAGGTGAAACAGTTTTTAAATAAACAATTTGCATAGAAAAGAAATCATCATCAAGCATATGGATAATAATAATAATAATAATAATAATAATAATAATATAGTTTAGCATCAAAACAAAAATGTATGCATATGCATAGAAACAGGCACGTTGAAATGGGGAAAAGAATATATATATATATATATATATATATATATATATATATATATATGTGTGTGTGTGTGTGTGTGTGTGTGTGTGTGTGTGTATATTAATATAGTGGTAGCACACAGGGCTTCTGTTCATGCCCCAGTGTTGAAATTAATGGGGTTTCAGAATGACTGTTTGATATAGATAAACCTTAACCTGGACTCTCTGCAGAGTCTTCAGGGTGCAAAGCTTGCAAAGGATTTTAGTCACAGAGTGGCCGATTTGTTATGTAGTAGTAAAGAGCACAGACACACACTGCTCCACTGGGTACTGAGCTGTTTAAGGGTGGAGGACTGGACAATTACTCTGTAGCTCTGGGCTACTGTAAGAGCTGGAGTCACAAAATACCACACCTCAGCCAAACAGAAGCCCTGTGAAATTAATGACAGGCATAATAACAATAATAATAATAATAATAATAATAATAATGATAATAATAATGGTGTTACATACATGACCACATTCAAAATGCCTGAAAACATCACCAGCAATGTTTTCCTTTGTGTTTTACTTCTTTTCTCTTTATTTTTGAGATGGTGCATGGTATCCAGTAAACAAACAAATAAATATACAAAAAATAAAAATAAATCAACAAAAAGCATAAACAGAAACAATGTCAAAAAATAAAAACACCTCAAATTGCTTTTCTGTTCTCAGCACATCCTTTAAGGCACAGTTTCACCAGGGGACACCCAAGGCTTCATATTCTATATGACATGGAGATGGCAGGAACTCATGAATCTAAAACTTAGAGGGTTTTTTGGTCTGAAGCCTCTTCTGGGGTCCTGGTGCTGCAGCCTTCAAGCCCTCCCCTAACCACGCCCCCATCATCAGTCTCACCCCCCACTCTCAGAAGCAGGAAACAACTTGAGAGCTGCAGCTGTCCAATGTCACAGAGGTCCTGTGAACTTATCATAGTAAAACGTTCAGCTTCCTTCTCACACTCTGAAAATATAGTTTTGATGGAAGCAGAAACGTTAAAGCCAGGGAACATGACAGGCATAAAATGCCAATTCTCTGCATAATGCAAAATGCAGTTGCCATAATTGTATTCCTTACTACTACTTTCTTTTTCTGATAATGGTATAGGGGAAAACCCATTTTGCCCAAATGGACTAATACATTATCTTCGCACCTTCCTGAACATAAAGATGAAGACGGATGAAAACTGAATGTTTGCCCACCCTTACTTTTCTTTAAGATATTGTACTGTGATAAGTGTTTATTGGGATGGTTACCACTCCACCACCCACTTCTGTGAAGAATCGCAAAAAGATGTCACCATTTTAGAAAGACAGACACTCTAGGCTTGGTTTATTTTTTACTAGGCATTCTTTTTATTAAAATAGGCTCAGTTATCAACCTTCATACTGAAATTCATGTCAAGCACATTGCATGGAATATTACATCACAGTCTTGCTCAACCAGCATTTCAAGTACAAAAATTGGGTAACAAGATCATTTTACAGAGTACAGTACACCTCCACTTGCCATTTCAGCAACCTTGTTTTCTGTGCTACATGAGCTGCTGTCTGATTCCCTGAGGTATCTTATACAAGGCAGAGTTTATGAGAGGAAAGCTAGAAAACCCTGAACAAGGATTAAAGGTTCAAAAAGTATCCTTAGTGTTTAAAATTTGATGGAGGCCCATTTAAGAAACAATGTATTCGGTTGTAGGTAGATATGATGTTTTTAGAAATGATCTATGGATTTTTTTTTCTTTTGATTTTTTTTTTCTCAGCAGGATGGCAGTGCTTCAAATTGTATCCACGCTGTCTGTAGAAGCTGGAAGCTGCAGTATCTTGACTAGTACTCCCATGGCTCAAGTACAACAGTCAAAGCAGGTTCATAAGGTAGCCTCGACTTTCTGAGCCACATGGCAGGAGTGTGCATTATGTATGATGGAGAGACTAGGGAGACATGTTTCCACATGCCTCCTGGACCTCCATCTTCTATAGGGCTACTGATCCATGATGAACTGTGTCTATGTAACGGGTGGTCTCTTGCGTTGTGTTTTAATATGATGTTACGTGGGTCGGTGAGCGAGCGAGTTTCGAACCGAGGTTCTTACTGCTCGCTGCCAACCCCTTACAGCCAGCGTCGTTGCCAGTTGAGCTAAAGGCAAATTGCCGTTAGCCTGTCGGCGACAACGCTACTTAACCAGGTCTCAGGGGGAGTGACGTAGCCGCTACAACCACTCGGCTACCTGCTACCCGCTACCTAAGGCTTTACGCAGGACTCACACGAGCTAATCACTTCAGCTCTGCTACACTCACCCCCCTTTGACCTCCTCTGACTCCTCAGCGACCACTGGCGGCCAAGCTGTGCTTTAGCCAGTGATCCGAGTCATGGCACCAATGTAACGGGTGGTATCTTACTGCGTTGTGTATTAGATTTAATGTGATGTTACGTGGGTCGGCGAGCGAGCGAGTTTCGAACCGAGGTTCTTACTGCTCGCTGCCAACCCCTTAAAGCCAGCGTCGTTGCCAGTTGAGCTAAAGGCAAATTGCCGTTAGCCTGTCGGCGACAACGCTACTTAACCAGGTCTCAGGGGGAGTGACGTAGCCGCTACAACCACTCGGCTACCTGCTACCCGCTACCTAAGGCTTTACGCAGGACTCACACGAGCTAATCACTTCAGCTCTGCTACATCTACACTGAGAATTTGTCAGATTTGTGACAGCATTGTGACAGCATGTTGCAAAGTTTAGTGTATTCTTCTAGACACTAGGCTTATTTTTGCCTACTGCCAGTTCACATGTACCAAACAAGCTATAACTTCATGGTGCCTCCCCAGTGGACATCTCAACACCATCATACCATCTTCTGCTTGATCTTTTGTATTATTATTATTATTATTTAGTAATAGTAGAGGATGCAATACTCTAGTTATTTGTGTCAACAGTTTTGTTCAGAAGATACAAAAAAAACTTGATTACAGATTAAAATAGCCATGCTGTATGTTCATGATGGTTCTGTAAATAACTATTTAATCTTATAAATGTGTACTTATGTGATTTAATGGTGAAATAAACTTAGCTACTAAAAGTAGACATTATACCATCTCTAATGAGCATCAGCAGTTACTCACCTTGCTCATGCATAGCTAGGTACACAATCACAAATTGCGAGTGTAAAGCTATAAGATGCACTTGTGCACACAGGATCAACAGCCCTCCTGAAAACAATCTGAGTCTCCACTGGTGGACGAAAATAAAAAACACTCCTGGAGAGAGTGAAGCAGCTTTATGCTGTCATTTGTACAATTCTGGCTAAATAAAAAAGTGAAAAACTAAAAAACAAACCTAGAATGGCAATATGGAAAAGGGAAAAAAGTGGTCTTTTAGAAATGAGCTGCTTTCATTAAATCTTATTATTTAAAATCATTCTAAATTAAAATATAGTTAACAGTTATAAAATATTGAAGCACCTGCTCATGTTTCCATGCAAGTGTCTCCATATAACCCGGCTTCATGATTTTTGAGGACTGAAAGTTTGCTTCTGCTCATTTTGGAGGAATAGTGGAAGTGCTGCCTGCACCTCCTCTGGCAGTGTTTGCTTCACACAGTAACTCAAATAATCAGGTTTTACCCTCCTGCTCTCTGATTGACTTAGCTTTTAAAGATTGGCTGCTGATAGCCTACTAAAATTCTAGGAGTACAATCACGGGAGGGGGTCTAGAGTACATCAGTTAAATGGCATGGCACATCATTTCAGGGACAGCCATCTGCATTAGATTGTAGTGGCCTTTGAAAATGATCAACAAACACATGTTCATGATGCTGCAAAATATGATTTGGAGCCAAAGGATGTCTGCCTCAAACAGTTTCTCAAACCACATTTCTAAAGCAGGTGAGTTCCCAGTGCATCCTTAAGCAGGATTGTGACACCAGAGGAAACAGCTCAAGATGGTGGGGTCATCACCTGATGCATCCATCACTAAGAATATTCTGCAGCTACAAGTTCATTTCAAACTGCCTTTCAAAAAGTCAGGGGGTGAGTGTATCAAAAACACCAAACTTACTGTGCTTTGGATCCTGCTGGAGTACTATAGGGCTACACCATTGGACACAGGAGTAGATGGGAACTACAAAATCTCACTGCCCACAGCTAATTGATGGATGGGAGGCTAAATGTTGTCTGTGAGTTCACAGGACTGTAGATGTTCACCTGGAACACCTTGCCAACAGATGGTAAATTTTGCTGGCACAGAGGCAGAGGCACTGTTGTCATTCAGCTCATGGGACACTGCTGTGGTAGCGTGATTGAAGCAGCAGGAGAGGTAGTGGTGGATGAAGTCACCAAGTTTATCGAAGGACCACCCCTCACTTGTGATGGCAGAGGCATTCTTCTTGGAGACAAAATGAGACGCCAGCATATATACATATGTAAAAAAAAAGTCTCCAGTGTTCCAATCACTTGTAGGAGCTGCTAATCCATGCTCAGTTACACCACCAGTATAAAAGGGGTCGCTTCACCACGCATCACTTAACACCTCTAGTGTAAATAGGTACGTTACTTCACCATGCTTCTGTTGTTTGCATGTCTTGTTTATTTTTAATAAATAAATATTATATTATATAATTATTATAATATTATAAATAGTTTTTTGTGGTTTTACATCCAGTTTGTGGTTGATATCGACTCTAATAAATCTGTCCCGATCGATCCCATCTGGGCACTTGTTAGTCTGTGGCTTGTACTACTTGAAGATGTTGAAAATGGTCTGTGCATTCCTTGTTACTTTTTCTTTATCTTGCTGTCCTGAACCGTTGAAACCCGAGTGATGCATATATGCATCATTTAATGGCACTTGAATGCACTATTGATTACCTCTGCCATTCAGAAACTAAGAATGAACATTTCTTTCCATCCTCTGAGCACATCTTTGAATGGGAGTAGTCCTTGGGCTTACTCATTGTTCATTCTGGAGGGCTGAATTATCTGAAGCCATGAAGACCTCTAAATAGAATGATGCAGGTTGACTGACGAGAGGAATAAAAAAAAAAAATCAAGGAGTGAGAATCGACTAGGCCCAAAAATCATTAACTAGCTAGCACACAACTGAGCACAGCTATGAGGTTACTATGGTAACTATCAACAGTACCCCCGTCCTAATCAAATCCATGCAGTTCTTTGATCTTGCTGTCTCTTTGTCTCTGATTATGAGCCCTTTTTCATCTCCCTCACAGATTCAGAGATGATAACCTAACCACTGCCTGCCAATATGCTGTATTCCTTCACTTTAGTGGCTGTCCCAGTGCCTGCGTTTTAAGCTCTCCACTGAAAACTACTGCCTGACCACTAGAGGTGTACATAGACGTCATTATCTGTATCTGTATCTATATCTGTATCTGTTCAACCAACAAAATGATCTGTCTCTGTATCTGTATTCGGATAGTAGACCGGAAGTGGGCGTGGTTTATGTCGGAAATCACGTTAAAATGGACAAATGTATTTTTCGTCGTTTTTTTTCCAATATTGACTGGGTTTTTTAAATGGAGGAAATTAACACATACAGCTAAAAGCTACAGGTTCGAAGCTTCATTTTGATGTATAGGTTGCGGGGGTTTGAAAGAAATCCAGCTGCTACACCAGGCTTTTGTCTCACTAGCTCCCGCACATGACGCCTCCTCCTCGATGCGAGTGTTTCCCTGAGAGATAGACGGGAACGGTCAGCTCTCAGCTGCTGCCTGCTTTGCGCTGACTCAGTGTGGGCTACTACAGAATATAGCGATCACTTTTCAATAACGTGTAGTAAATGAAATGACTTTCGACTGGGTTTTTTAAATGGAGGAAATTAACACACACAGCTAAAAACTACAGGTTCTAAGCTTCATTTTGATGCGGGGGTAATCCAGCTGCCACACCAAGCTTTTGTCTAGCTAGCTCCCGTACCTGACTCGGTGGGGGCGACTAAAGAATATAGCGATCACTTTTCAATAATGTGTAGTACATGAAACGAATAGTTAGTGAAATCAAAGTCCTATGTTGCAAACAGAATGGGCATTTTTATCCTGTGGCCATCCACAATGATATGAATCTATTTGAAGAAACATAATGGTTGACGCACAGACATGTCAATCATGGCTTTTTTCCCCGAATAATAACGAGCAACGTCGGGTAGAAATATGTGTTTCCATCGCGTTATTTGTGCTTTCCCAAATAACGTATTCGGATTCGGGTACATCCCTACTGACCACCATTTAAGTCTGAAAGGCACCATGTCTGACTGTTAAAGCTGGCATTAATGTAAAGAATCAAAACGAGAACACAAGCTAGATATCCTGTAATCCAAAAAACTGTTGGAACTGTTCTGTTGGAAGCTAGCATCAGTGAATTTGTTTTATATTGACGCATTTTTTAGCCGTTTGAACAAGTGAATAATTGCTGAAGCAGCCCTGGGACTAAATTAATCCTTTTCATTATAAGTGCAGTTCCATATCCACTACGCCACACTGCCACACTCAGTGTTTTGTTTTGGACAAAATATATGAATAAAAATGAGTCATAATTAAAAATCAGCAAATGTCCCCACTCTCAAGTACTGCAGCAACATGAATCAAGCTACACAAAACACTGTAATCCACATTTACAACATTTATGATTTGACATAACTATGCCAGTACTATTACAAAATTGTTTCTTTTTTCTGGACTCTGCAGTGGCACGTTGGTGTATTGGTGCACATTGGTACATTATCGGGTCAACTTGCTTTAAGGAAATGAATTTTCATTCATATTCAGTTTGGCAGAACAGGAGATCATTCAGCAGTAAGCACTAAATACTCCTACATGATTGGTGTTCACACCTATTCCTGCAGAGCCACACCCTTGAGGGGTTTAGAGAAACCTTTCAGATTGCAAATGATTGACTGCTTGAATAGCAGGTCATTCAAAGCTTCATGCAACAAATTCATAACCACCTCACCCATTACTGACTGATACTGACACAGTTGCTTATAAAGTGATTGCTTTAGCTTCATGTGCTTCAAATGAAATGGGAATGGGAACATGGTTTAAACCCAGTTCCTGATTTCTACTTCATTGTCAAACGCAATCCAGTCTCCTTGCTAAAATTTTTTTTTTTTTAGTGACATACACCAAGGCAATGAAATGTTACATGTGGTTAATGGTTTCTCTTAAATTGGTAAACTATCATAATGAAAAAATAGAATCAGATGCAATGTTGCACAATTATGAACTTAAAGGTTAGAAATCGGTAGCCTATCCTCTATTTCTAGTTGGTGTGCATTGAGGTGTGTACTTGTGTAAGGGTGTGAATGTTTAAACTCTAGGATGGCATTCATTTATAGAATTTATAGATCATAATTACATAAACATGAAGAAACAGATGCATTGACCTAATATTATTCTCAGATATTACTGTTCAGAGATGTGTGATGCTTTTTAGCTGGGAATAAAGGTACTTTTTGTATTCATCTTTTCTACAGCTTTTCACGTACAAGCATACAGTAGTTTCAAAACTAAATGTCTGCAGTGATGGGTCACATTTGAAAATGCGATCAAACAAATAACTCATCACTAATTTAAGTGCGACATTCACAGGATATTTGCCTCTGTATGACTCATTTTTGGAGTGCAGTGCATTTGCATCATCCAGGTATGTAAGTCAAATATCTTACGTGTGGGCTCGGTTATTGTGGATGGTGCTTGTCAGCGAGGATAAAAAGACATTCAATCATGTCTGTTCTGTGACAAAAATTATTTCCTTTTTTGCATAGTCTGCTTAATATGTTGATGTTATCATCAGGGAAATCCAGTTTAGACGCAGACTACAATCTGCATTCTGGATTGCCGATGTGCTCACAGAATCTTAACGGTATTGCTTTCTTAAACCACACATGCACTCCAAAGGTTTTCAGATAATCAATAAGTGCATACACGGGGTCAGCACTGTTTGAACCCTGGAGGCTGGTTACCATATCAAAGGACACATATGTTTTTAAATAGCAGTCAAAACTCGAAGTGTCATTTTTTTCCTTCAATCTGACCTTCCATTTCACACATGTCATTATCGCTCAGATAATCTTTGTAACATCTTCAGAACATTGTTAAATTGCTTCCTTATCGCCTCGACAGCAGTCCCTGGCATCTTATCCTCGTTTCCATCGTGTCAGGGATAGATTACTGTAATTGTCTTGTGTCCGGTGTGGCAGATTATTTAGAGTCCTGAATCGGTCCGATATTCCGGGGCCCGTTTGTTATCAGGGGAAAAAGCAATACAGTCATATTTCACTTCTCCTGTTTAACCTTCCTCGCGTCACTGGCTCCATGTTGCTCCTTTAGGAACCATTTGTATGACCCTTCACTGGAGAAAACCGTGCCGGACACACATGACTCTGCCGCGAGTGAGCCAGGCATGAATGCTGCCCTGGACATTGGGGACTCGCACATTTGCTCAACTCAGTTAGCCTAGTAATAATGTGCTAGTGCTCTGCGCTCAACCCAGAACCAAGACTGGCATGGAATCGACAGAATGGAAGTTCAGAAGATGCAGCTGAATGCAACACAGATGCGCAAATCTGAAATTTCTCCCTTCACTCTGTAACCAGTTTATACTGTGAGATCTGCCAATGTAAGTCCAGCAGCACAAACGTGCGCAGCAATTTCTTTTTAACTGGAAGAAATTAAATAGAAATTAAATAGAAATCAAACTTGTAGTACTTTTCGCTGTTTACACTGTGCTACATTTGCACAGTGGAACTGTAGCATGAAATGTCCTGGTTTTGAGTTAATAACAACACCCGTGCATTTAATTTTGAATAGGCTATGATAATGTTTAGGCCCACTCAAATCCTACATAGCTGCGCTGTAAGTGGTACGAGTGGAAATAGCATTCATTTCATACAACATATTGTTTGAAGCTACCGCGTACTGTGGTGTAATAATGTTCTGTTCTAGTGCTATACAGCCCTATTCTATCAGTGTCTTAATTCATTCCACTGCATATGTATGACACAGATTAATTTATTTGCCAGGAAAATAGCTGCTCTGGCTGTTTACGATCAGAAAGGAGACCTGTCTGAATACAGATATGATATTGTTGATCAGTGAAAGCCAAAGCGTCTGGCGACTCTGAGCTTTGGCATTCCAGCCCTCAGCAGCCCAGCTGATCAAGGGATTCTTTTCCCCTCCTCTGGGACATGGTCACATCCTTATTTGGAAATCCACAAATATTTGCACCATTTATGATGTGTTACAAAAAAAAAAATCAAGTGATCAAAATTAGTTTTTCAAGTTTTGTTAACTGATTGTTAGGAAATTAATTTAACATAATGATAATTTGTGTATATATGTATGTTCAAATACAGTATAGACCTACTTGTAATTCTTCTAGCAGTTTTATTCTCTCTCTCTCTCTTTTTCTCTCTACAAATTTTTATACATAGGTGTGTAAGGATGTCAGACTAACTGGCCTCAACACTTTGATTAAAACTTTCCAGTGGTGGCTATGAAAAACCTACCTGATGTGAAGGCACAGATTTAGCTGTCTTATTTTAACCATGTGCGTGGCTATGGGTAAAGTATAACCCCCTACATGTCTTTAATATATTACTGTAACAAATGAATGCTGTTTACCAGAGAAAAGCTGAGCTCACTAACTGTGTGATAATAACATATAAATCTAATAAAAATATTTACGTGTTTATATATTCTTATTTATAACTATTCTCTAGGTGAATGAATGTAAATAACATAATAAATGAATACCTCTATTGAACACAAAATGAATAGGAAAATGAACATGCCCTCAATGAGATGTTGACAGACAGGTGTGTTAGTTGCATCAATCAAAACAAACCACTTTTGGCTGATTCTGACCTATTATCACAATACACTGAAGTAATTTTACAGTCTTCTGGCTCCATTATCAACCTCTGTGGAGACCTGAAAGCTTATTACATTGATATTTCCACAAAATTGCTCATAGTGTATTCCAATATATATATTTTTTCTTTATTTGGTATATGCTCTTATTCAAAGCAACCCACAAAGATAGTATGGAGTGAAACATTAAAAAAACATCTCACAGGAGCTGCCAGAACTACAATAATAGATGTGGAAGAGCCGGGATTATAGCAAATAGGCAGCAAGCGGAATAGCAGTAAAAGCAAAATGTATCCTTATGAGCAACATTCTAACATGATATTAGAGTGAATGGAGAGTTTAATAATTATTTATATGAGCAACCTTACCTTAAAATATAATGCTCATATGGCGCTACAACATAGTGGATGTTACATATAAGATGTACAAATTCTGTGAAATAAACTGATATCCAAAAAAGTGTGTTTTCAAGGTGATATCAGAAAAAGAGTGCTTTTAGTCAGCATTTGAAATGTGGTGAGTCTTTCTGCAGTTCTGATTGATGTGTTGAACCTGGGTCAGTGAGAACCATAGTGGGCCAACTGAGAATCTAACCCTCATTCACTATGAGGAGAAGATTATCTTTCCTGTGGATTCTGGACATCCCTTCAACATTACACACAGATCTTCCTGTCTGCCTTGGCAACAATGGGAATATCAGGCACTGTCCTGAGTTTGTCAGTGCTCCGCCTCCTTAGCTGTCGTGCTTTTGTTTTCCCTGTGTTTTTCCTGCCCCGCTCCCCGCCCGGTCTCCGCCCGCCTGATTGCCTGCACACCTGCTTTCCATCCCCTCGTCAGCCTTGCCCTATATGTTCCCTGCTTTTCCCTGTCCGGTTGCTAGTTCGTCACAGTGTTTTTCGCCTGTTTCGTCCCCGCGTTTGCTTTATGCTTCTGTCTGCCTGTTTTCCGTTTCTCGACCCTGCTTGTACCCTGACCTCGTTTTTGCCTGCCTCCTTGCCTCGTTCGCTTGATTGCCTGCCTGTCCGGTTCCCCGACCTTGCCTGCTCCGATTTCCCGATCCTTGCTTTGCCCACGGACTGTCTCCCGGTTTTCGACCCTGCCTGTTTTCGGATTAGCGCTTTGCCTGACGATTCCATTAAAGACGCACGGAACCCGACGCTCCCGTGGTCCGCGCCTGAGTCCCTGCCTGAGCTCCGACAGTACGAACTAGCCACCATGGACTCAGCGGACCTACCCCAGCTGCGGGCTGCACTGGAGCTGCAGGGCGCGTTGTTGGGGGGGCACCAGTCCCAGCTGGGAGCCATCGGCCGGTCCCTGGAGGGCCTCGCTGCCAGCCTCGCCAGCGTCACGTCCCAGCTGCAACAGCTGCAGCTGAGCCAGGGTAATCGCCTCTCGCCGCCTGCGGCAGCTCCCCCACCAGTTTCACCAGTACCCCCGAGCCGGGAGCCCCGTCTGCCTCCTCCCGAGTCATACGCGGGAGATCCAGGAACCTGTCGGTCGTTCCTCTCCCAGTGCTCTCTGGTTTTCGAACTGCAGCCCTCCACGTTTCCCACGGACCGGGCGAGGATCGCTTACGTCGTTACCCTGCTGACGGGACGTGCCAGGGAGTGGGGCACTGCGGTCTGGGACGCCGGCGTCTCTTTCTGCCAGTCCTTCACAGCCTTTGCTGAGGAGATGAGGAAGGTCTTCGACCGATCCAGACACGGTCGCGAGGCTGCAAGGGAGATGCTCAGGATTCGCCAGGGGCGCCGGTCAGTGTCGGACTTTGCGATAGACTTTCGCACTCTCGCTGCCACCACTGGCTGGAATACTACGGCGCAGTACGACGCCTTTCTTCACGGCCTTTCGGAGTCCATCAAGGACGAGCTGGCTACTCGGGAACTGCCCTCCAGCTTTGACGCCCTGGTGGATCTGGCCATCCGTGTCGACCAGCGCCTGTCGCAGCGGTGCCGGGAGAGAGGAGCCAGTGGATTGCTGAGCCCCTTCAAAGAACTGCCCGCACCGGTTGCGCGTAGCCCCGCCATTCTGCCGCCTACTTCCCCGGAGCCGATGCAAGTAGACCGCACTCGCATGACTCGCCTGTCCCCTGCCGAGCGACAGAGGAGGATTAGCGCCGGAGCCTGCCTGTACTGCGGTCAGCCAGGGCATTTCGTGGCGACCTGCCCTGTTAAAAGCCAGCGCTCACCCGTAGCAGGGGGAGTACAGGTGAGCGTGACCCCTTTAAGCCAGTCCCCTGAGATCCGCCCCCTGTTTTCGGCCACTCTGCTCATCGGGGGTCGTTCCCATGCTGTCTCTGTTTTAATCGATTCGGGGGCTGATGGGAGTTTCATTGATGCCGGCTTGGCGGCCCGATTGCAGCTACCCCGTATCCCGCTGCACTCACCGCTAGAAGCCCACGCCATCACCGGGGCCCCTCTGGTCCGCATCACCCACGCTACCCCCCCTGTGAGCTTCCTCATCTCCGGCAACCATCGCGAAGAGATCGTGTTGCACGTGCTAGACACCCCACAAGCTTCCGTGGTCCTGGGCCATCCCTGGCTAGCTCAGCACAACCCCCACGTTGACTGGCAGGGCAACAAGAATCTGGGTTGGAGCCCGTTCTGCCATTCTCACTGTCTTCGCGATGCTCTGACTCCGATGTCACCTGACGCCGCCGCACCCGAGGAATTCCCGGACCTGTCAGCAGTGCCGCTGGAGTACCTGGACTTGAAGCCAGTCTTCAGTAAGTCCCGCGCCACCTCGCTTCCTCCGCATCGCCCCTACGACTGTGCGATTGATCTCCTGCCCAGCTCCTCACCCCCGAGGGGGCGCCTGTACTCCCTGTCTCCGCCGGAGAGGAAGGCCATGGATCGCTACATCCGGGAGTCCCTAGCCGCCGGGATCATCCGCCCATCCTCCTCGCCTGCCGGGGCGGGGTTTTTCTTCGTCGGTAAGAAGGACGGCTCTCTCCGTCCCTGCATTGATTACCGGGGTCTCAATGCCATCACCGTTAAGAATCGCTACCCCCTACCGCTCCTGTCCGCTGCTTTTGAGTCGTTGCAAGGGGCCACCGTCTTCACCAAACTCGACCTCCGCAACGCTTACCACCTGGTCCGTATCCGTGAGGGAGACGAGTGGAAGACTGCCTTCAACACTCCATCCGGGCACTATGAATATTTGGTCATGCCGTTCGGGTTAATGAATTCCCCCGCTGTGTTTCAGTCTCTGGTAAACGATGTGCTCCGGGACATGCTGAACCGGTTTGTCTTCGTTTACCTAGACGACATACTCATCTTCTCCCGCTCCCTGTCCGAACACGTTCAGCATGTCCGTCGGGTTCTCCAGCGCCTGCTGGAGAATCACCTGTATGTCAAAGCGGAGAAATGCGAATTCCATCGGAAGACCGTCTCCTTCCTGGGATTCGTGATCACAGCGGGAGAGATCCAAATGGACCGGCAGAAAGTGCGAGCAGTAGAGGAGTGGCCTCGCCCCACTTCCCGTCGAGAGCTGCAGCGCTTCCTCGGCTTTGCAAATTTTTACCGCCGCTTCGTTCGGAATTACAGCACGGTAGCGGCTCCCCTCACTGCTTTGACGTCTGTCAATAGGGCTTTTACCTGGTCCCCGGGAGCCGAGGAGGCATTTCGCAACCTGAAGGGCCGCTTCACCTCAGCGCCCATTCTAACCCAGCCCGATCCTGCCCGACAGTTCGTCGTGGAGGTGGACGCCTCGGACGTGGGAGTGGGGGCCGTCCTTTCACAACGCTCCGCTTCCGACAACAAGCTCCGCCCATGTGCTTACTACTCCCACCGTCTTTCACCCTCTGAGCGTAATTACGACATCGGTGACCGGGAGCTACTTGCTGTGAAACTGGCGCTGGAGGAGTGGAGGCATTGGCTGGAGGGGGCGAAGACGCCGTTCCTGGTGTGGACCGATCATAAGAACCTGGAATACATCAGGTCGGCTAAGCGTCTGAACCCCCGACAGGCCCGCTGGTCCCTGCTGTTTTCCCGGTTCGACTTCACTCTGTCCTACCGACCGGGAACCAAGAATGGGAAACCCGATGCTCTGTCTCGCCTGTTCGCGCCAGCAGACGAGATCCAGGAACCCAGCACCATTTTGCCTGCCCGATGCCTGGTCGCAGCGGCGCAATGGGACATCGAGACCATCGTCCACGCCGCTCTCCGGACCGAACCGGGTCCCAGCTCCTGTCCCCCTAATCGCCTCTTCGTTCCCCGTTCAGTCCGATCCCAGGTCCTGCAATGGGGACACTCGTCCAGACTCGCCGGCCATCCCGGCGCCCGACGTACGGCGGTGTTCATCAGTCGGCGGTTCTGGTGGCCCACCATTAAAGAGGACGTCCGCAGCTTTGTTTCTGCCTGCTCGGTCTGCGCCCGAAACAAGACGTCTAACCAGCCGCCTGCTGGTCTGCTGCAACCCCTGCCGGTTCCCCGACGACCCTGGTCCCACATTGCGCTGGATTTCGTCACCGGTCTGCCCCCATCTAATGGTAACACCACCATCCTCACCATCGTCGATCGGTTTTCCAAGTCCGTCCACTTCGTTCCACTCCCCAAGCTCCCCTCTGCCAGAGAAACCGCCCAACTGCTCGTACACCACGTGTTCAGGCTGCACGGGCTGCCCATTGACGTGGTGTCTGATCGGGGTCCCCAGTTCACCTCTCACTTCTGGAGGGCTTTTTGCAGGCTGCTGGGCGCCACGGTCAGTTTGTCGTCCGGTTTCCACCCCCAGTCCAACGGCCAAGCCGAGCGGGCGAACCAGCAACTGGAGACTGTGCTGCGGTGTCTCACCTCCCAAGAGCCGTCAGCATGGAGCCAGCAACTGCCATGGGTGGAGTACGCCATCAACTCCCTGCCCTCGTCGTCGTCGGGACTGTCTCCCTTTCAGTGCTGTCTTGGTTACCAGCCCCCCCTGTTCCCAGCCCAGGAGGAGGAGGTCGGCGTCCCCTCAGCAGCGGCGTTTATCCGGCGTTGTCACCGCACCTGGAGGCGTGCGCGGCTCGCCCTGCTGCGAGCCTCAGCCCAGACTAAACGCTTCGCCGACCGCCGCCGCTCCAAAGCCCCCCGCTATCGCCTGGGTCAGCGGGTGTGGCTCTCCACTAGGGATCTTCCCCTCAGGACAGACTCCCGCAAGCTCACTCCTCGCTTCATCGGGCCGTTCCCTATCGCCAAGGTGATCGGTCCCGCGGCGGTCCGCCTCAAGCTACCGCTCTCTCTCCGCCGCATACATCCCACCTTCCATGTCTCCAGGATCAAGCCCGTCGTCCGTAGCCCCCTCTGCCCGGCTCCGCGGGCTCCTCCACCTCCTCGCCTGATCGACGGGACTAAGGCATACACTGTGCGCCGCCTGCTTAAGGTTAGGCGACGGGGGCGCGGACTCCAGTACCTGGTTGACTGGGAGGGCTACGGCCCCGAGGAGAGGTGTTGGGTCCCTGCCAGGGACATCCTGGATCCTGCCCTCATCAGGGACTTCCACCGCCGGCATCCTGGCGCACCCGCTAGGACGCCTGGGGGCGTCCGTAGAGGGGGGGGTACTGTCAGTGCTCCGCCTCCTTAGCTGTCGTGCTTTTGTTTTCCCTGTGTTTTTCCTGCCCCGCTCCCCGCCCGGTCTCCGCCCGCCTGATTGCCTGCACACCTGCTTTCCATCCCCTCGTCAGCCTTGCCCTATATGTTCCCTGCTTTTCCCTGTCCGGTTGCTAGTTCGTCACAGTGTTTTTCGCCTGTTTCGTCCCCGCGTTTGCTTTATGCTTCTGTCTGCCTGTTTTCCGTTTCTCGACCCTGCTTGTACCCTGACCTCGTTTTTGCCTGCCTCCTTGCCTCGTTCGCTTGATTGCCTGCCTGTCCGGTTCCCCGACCTTGCCTGCTCCGATTTCCCGATCCTTGCTTTGCCCACGGACTGTCTCCCGGTTTTCGACCCTGCCTGTTTTCGGATTAGCGCTTTGCCTGACGATTCCATTAAAGACGCACGGAACCCGACGCTCCCGTGGTCCGCGCCTGAGTCCCTGCCTGAGCTCCGACAGTGTTGGTTTGTTTCCTATCTCTAAAATCATCCTCATGTAGTCATATGGAAAGGCTCTATAGCAACTCTCTCAACAGGAGTTCCCCAGGGATCAGTGCTGGGGTTCTGCTTTCCCTATAATATAAATCTCCTGGATCTAGTATTTCTGCCCATGGCTTTTCCTACCACCATTCTGCTGGTGTCACCCACCTCCTTCTGTCCTTTTTCTCCTTCTGACTAAAAGGTCACCAAACCCTTTACTGAATGCTGAGCAGGGACCTCTACCTGCTGTCAAGCAGTCAGTCTCTGCTAGAGAGACTTATCTTACCTTCCAAATCCTCCCCTGTCAAAGACCTCTCAATAGCCATTGATGGTCCTGCTCTATTCCCCTTTCAGGTGACATGTTTAATGCATTATGAGACTTCACAGTCCTGCCTGATCTGTCTGCTCAGCAACCCCTGGTTGTTGGGCTGTTCCTCCCTTCCATGGCCACATGTAAGCCCCCACCTTTTTCCCCTTCACCAGGCCCCTTGTGGTACAGTGAGCTAACTGCAATTATCAGAATATCAGAATTGCCCATGATCTGCTAACACTAAGTAAAAACACTCCTGCTCAGGTTTCATGTTGGTTCCCAAAATTTGGACCTGTCCCATGCCTAGCATCTGATCACCTTAACCATTAAATTAACTTGATACAGGCCCTGTTTAGCTCTTCAGATTATTGTTAGCCTCTATGAGTATGTAAGTATGATGCATGTTAATGTTGCTCTTATAAAGTATTCATATTGTTTGGTACTTTTTAAACATTAGAATATATGGTAATATTGCTGCAGTATCACAGCTGAGTTTGAGTGAGTAAAATTAATTATGAACTATGAATTATGAACAAAAATGATTTAAAGTAATCATATACTTTTATATTAATAGGGTAGTTAACTTTATTAAGCATAACAAACCAATATCACATGTTTTACAGCTATTTAATGATTTTAGAAATATGACTGGCTACAAAATTAGCTGGGACAAATCCTCATTAATGCCACTTCACAACATTACCAAAAATACCACCCTCCCACCAAGTCTCTTTTTGTAAGTCATTTACATATCTGGGCATAAAGATTTATAACTCCTTATCAAGGATCACACAGTTTTATATAATTGTACTGATTTTATTCAGAAGATTCCATTGAATCTACAGTGGTGGAGTAGTCTACAGATGTCAATGTAAGGTAGAATTAACATTTTATATCAGCTACCTTAAAGGTGTGGCATACTGCTGGAGAAATAAAGGGTTGTTCTACAGGATTATCTCTTCTATGGAATAATCTTCATATATTATCTGGTGACCAACCCTTTACCTGCTCCACCTGGTCATCAAATAGAGTGTTTACATTTGCCAAGCTTAAAACCCATTTGTTTGACCTAAATGTATATTATTGTTTTTATTTATTCTTTTTTGATGCTATGTACTGACCCGTGTCCTTGGTTCACAGTTTGTATTTTTGTCATTATCGTTTTTGTATATAAATGAATCAAAAATTAAATTTGCAAAATAAATAAATAGAAAAAATAAATGGATCAACTGTTATATGAGATGGTGGCCCATTTGGAAAACCTTTGTGGCCCATGAGTGGAAAAGTCTGTGGACCTCACAGAACACTAACAAATCATAATTAAGTTCTTTTTACATATTTGACAGGATATGTATGCAAATGTTGCTCTTAAGGGCAATTATTAGAAAGTCTAAAGTCTGTTCCCATTTATTAAGTAGTAATGGGACACTACAAAGCTCAGTCCTAGTGAAGAAAAAAAATCTTCCTGCAGACTTGACCTTTACAATATGTGAATATATTCCTCATATTAAACAGTCTGCACATATTCCTCATCTTTTAAAACCTGAAGAAAGTTATATGAGTAGACCGGTCCAGATTTTACACATCAAACAATTGTGGTTAATATTACACTGCCAATCTGCAGAGCAAATGACAGATTTCCAGTGGGAACCAATCCTGTTGTAAATAGCTATAGAACATATCATTACTTCAACTGAAAGAATATCTTGACAGTGCATATATTCTGAAAATGTTTAACAGCAATATTTAACAGGAGAAAAAAATTAATCACAACATACAGGACTGGCAACAGTGCTAAGATGTGCTGCTTGCCCTGAGCAGTACACTTGATTTGAGTCCTCTCCTCAGGGCAAGCAGGAGACTGTGGAAACATGGGATAACAGGATAATGCCATTCATCTCTGTGCCTGGAGTGTGAGGGTGTGGCTTCAGGAACAGGAAACCAAGGTTATAGGCTGGCGATGACTCAGATCCTACTGAGACGTTTTTGGACAAAACTGAAACAAAGGAACACAAGCAGAACCCTGGGACCCCACTACAGCTCTGTGCTGCTGTGAACCCTCTGCCAAGAGTGGCTCTGAAAGGAACAAGCTGGCCTATGGTGAAATGGACCCTTATGCTTCATTGAAGAAACAAGCAGTAACAAAAGGTAAAAAGCCATATTGCCAAAGAATGAAAAAAGAAAACTTTAAAATTCCCTGCACTGATGAAGAAAAGTATTACAAGCGGTAATGCATGTGAAGCATTTGGAGAGGACTCTGCTATAAACAAGCAAGAGACTGCAAATACACTCAACTGTTTTCTTGTACATTGCTGAGAACCTACAAACATGTCAACTGGAGGTACTAATGACAGAGAGTGCTAGAAGGGACAGAATTCAAAAACAAATCCATCTCTAAAAATCTTTGCACAATATAGAACATGTATAATTGTATAATGTATAATGTAGAAAATGTATAATTCCCATATAAAACATTCCCTAATTGTCCCATAAATAAGAAATCACACTGAAGCAATAGGCCAGTTTGTTTAACATCCATAGAATAGTTCAGACCTATTCCTACATAAATAATATTTTAGTGTTCATTTAGTCAACACGGATCTCCTGATGTTCTTATCTTATAATAATTAGATAATTTTTAATCATTAAATTTAATTATAATAATTATTGGTCATCATTATTGATGACTAGATTTACTATGTACACGTTAGAGACTTTAATCCCATTATTAATATCTGTTTTTAAATGTATTTTATATTGCAGATGTCTTTTAAATTTAAATTGTATCTGCCGATACAGATATACATCTTACTATAGTTTAAGGTTTATCTGAAAGATTCTGTTCAGACAAGAGAGTGGTTACAGCCGTCACTCTCTGGATTACACTGGTGTTGCCCTCACTCCATATAAGAGGACATTGGATTTCCAGGAACGAAGGGCAAGAACAGTTATGTAAGCTGGTATTGCTTTGCTGTTAGCAGTATTGACATTTCCATTGACACAAGTGGTTTGTGTCTGTAATGTCAGACGTTTGTGCTGATTTCTGCACTCATAGCAGGTTGTGGCTGGACTGTGTCTCCATTCCTGCCTTTCAGGACAGCATGCTAGTGATTTCAGTACTCTTTTTGTTCAACTCAAATTCATTCAAATGGCATAAAGGTAATTTGATCAGTGTACAATGTGCAACAGACATTCTCTTTTAATTGCTTTTCTTTCATGTTTTGTGGACACATTATACAAAAAGACAGGTTAGATAGATAGATAGATAGATAGATAGATAGATAGATTTGTTTTCTGAATTTGAACCACAGCCATGAAGGCACTTGTACTGCTTGCACTTACATTTCCACATGCATTTCCACATTCAAAACTGCAGCTGAGTGGCACTGCTTGTAGGTTCCCTTAGTAATAAAATAAAATCAAATAATAATATAATAAAACTGATGCAAATGGTTGTTAAGTTCTTCCCATCCAGAGGAAGACCACACTGTTCTTGTCATTCTGACTCAAGGGAAAAATAAGAACCTGTTTTTTTTGTTCCCCGAGAGCGTCTTGCAAATTAAAAGTTAACATGCTCTTCAAGAAGGTATGTTTTAATTCAATGCTCAGTTGAATTATCTATAGCAAGGTGACATGATGATGATGACTTTATATTACCCACAGTTAATCATGGTGCATAAACACCTCTTGATGTGGAAATAGTTCTTTTTTTCATTTAGTCATTATTAATCTTTTTAGCATGTGGTATTTGCATAACTCTTCCTGTACAGTCAGCATTTCCTTGTTAATTAAACTTTGGCTTTGGGTGCTTAATTAGAAATGGATCTGGACACAGAATGAATGTGACGGAGTGTTAAATGGCCTATTTTATGGTGCCATTTGTTTTTGTAATAAAACTGTTGCACCTGACAAGTTTTTCCTTGACACTTAGCATTGGAATGCTTATGATTCATAAATACCACTGACAGAAAGATACATTTGCACGCCAATGTATGACAAATTATTTGAGAAGTTTAACGCTTGATGGAAACATCCCATGTCAGCATTTTAACAAGAAAAGGAACAAAAACAAGGATGGAGCTAATGTTTAAACAAAAAATCAAAATTTGGCAGGAATCATCTTTTATAATTCAAACTAAATTTGCAAGCAATAGTTGCAAATATCCAAAAAGAAGATGGTTTTGGAAAGCTTACATTTCCGTAAAAAAAGGACATTCGTGGCTTATCACTACTTTTGAGGGAACTTGTCAATGTTGAACACTGAGACACCATCTAAATAATGAAAAAAAAATACAAATCATGAGAAGCAAATATCAATAGCACTAGGAGAACATTTACAGCTAGGCCTTCTAGTGCCTGATTTGAGTGATTTTTTTTGTCATTTTTTTATGTCATGCCTCTGAGCAGTGATAATCCTCTCTCTGCATGGTAGTGGATGGCAATCCTGTTTAATTGTAACAAAGAGCAAAGTTAGGCTTTGCTCACTGCAGTTCATTCTCTCAACATTTCCAACATTTCCATCCTCTGATGCCTCATGAAAAGGGCGATGTTAAAGGTGAAATATTTTCCCATCATCTGCCCAGTACACATACTGCTAGCAGTCATTGACATACATCTGAGGCTGTAAGATTTGGAGAAATATTCACTTTGCAAGGCTCATTAGACGTGCCCACATTATGACGGTAAGACTGGTTTTTGTCTGAATAATATGGCGGTAATAGACTGAGGGGTGCGGGGGGGGGGGGGGGGGGGGGGGTCGGGGGGTTGTGGTATACCACAGGGAGGGAAAAAGGCATTTGCTCTGTCCTCAGATGCGCTCCTGCCCTCAATAGGATTACAGTAGATTATTACATTATTCATTTAAAGCACCTCAATCATTCTGCATTCTACTTAAGCACCTACTTAAGATTTAATTTTTTTCTAAAGTTTTTTTTTTTTTACAGGATGCGCTTGTTTTTGTTACATCACCAATAAAATATGACATTTGACAAATTATCCTGCGACAACAGTTAGCAGATAAATTATTGTACATTTTGCCTCCAAAATGTATTTTAAATGTCATGTTCCAGAGAGTTTTTTTTGTTGTTTTTGGTAGCATCTTCGGAGCGTACACCTCTTTCTCTACCACTTGATCAGGCCATATCCCTGAGCCTCACAGTTGCTATACTGTTACTAGTTCATCTCTTCACTGATGGAACTTCTGCCTTTTGGGGCACCAATTCAGTTTTGGTGGCCAAAGTGATAGCAGCTTTTGGAAGAGTGCCTTCAGCTGTAGCAAGAATTAATTCTTTGCACCACAAACACTGAAAACTGGAGCACACAACATGTTGTAGAAAAAATAAGGCGGCACAATAAAATTGCCAACATAAAGGGTATGTGAACCATGGTATGCCTCAATACCAAGACAAACCCATTCATACCAACAAAATTATGGCTTAACCAAAAGATTGAAAGATCCTATTTGACAGGAACATGGTGGAGAACTGCCAAATTAATTATGTCCTCAGGTTACTTTTAAATCCAGTATGTAGAGAATTTTTCCATTGCCTTAAGCCTGATGGTTGGGCAGCCAAAATGACCATCAAATAGGAGCATTAATGAAGATGGCAGATGCTGTAGGAAATTAAGTCTGACACAATCAGATGTAAGTGAGTATATACAGTTTGTGTTTAATCTATTACTGTTATACTCTGTTGGTCTTGTTTACTGAATCGGCAGTGATGACAGAAAACCAGTTGGCCTGGTAATCATTTCCCAATTATCGCAACTAGCATGGTGACACTCTCAAATGCTCAAGAATTCGAGCCTAAGTGCTCCCCAAATCCCACAATTAGTCAAACAGCTAGGCAGCATCACAGATTCTCTAATGGCCGTGGTTATGAAGAGAAAAGGGACCAATGCTTGATCAAACATGAGTTAAAAGTCACATTTCTGAAGGCTGGAGTAATAACACTCCTCTATGTTATCTGATGACTTTTGTTTCAGGAAGTTTCAGCTCTGTGTGGCTGGGTCAAAATGTACAAAAGTGATTGTGGTGGTTGCATGTGCTGCTGACACAATGGCCATCATTAGTGTCAGCAAGAGAGGTGTGCAGGGGGGAGCCTAGCTGAGATGGGACACGCCTGAACCCCTCTGTTCGCCCTGCCATGCAAGGCTGTGCATCTTCCACAAAGCTACGAGCCCTTGTATGGCTGCACCCTCCCCCCAGGCTTACAGCCCTCCCCCTTCTTTCTCGCCAGCTTTCCCTTCTCTGGTGGTCCTCGGCTGCATGCCCTATATGAGTTTCACTCCATTTGAACTCTTTCTTCATATTATTTACCCTGTGTTCATAACTGACTCATTGACTCATAACTGATTCAGCACTGCTGGATGGAACAGAATTCTCATGACCACCTTCACAATAATCCATGGAGTTCCAGTTTCCCTCTAAACAAACCAAAGATGAGACATACATGAATGTGTACATCTATGATCATTCAATAGAATCCTTGGCCATCATTAAGATGTACAGTCATTGGGTAATGAGGGTGTTTTTATCATAGGGACCTGGTTAATCCAACATGGGGTGTGGGATGTGACTTGGTGGGGGTGCTCAGGGATGCATCTGAAGAGGGAAGTGGTGAGACCTCATGAACATGAATATAAGTGCCTGTGACCTCAGACTCCCGTTTAAAACAGAAGGGGCGAACACAGCGGGCATGAGACTACGCAGGGATGTAGCATGACTCAGAAGGAGAAACAGATATTTTTACATGGTAAAATAGCTGAAACAAAAAAAGTGAAACAGAATAGTGTGGAGAGATGCATTTAAAATGGTTTGATTTGGTGTTTTTGTCTCTGTTAAATCATGTGGGAAACTTTTACAGATAGCATCCCAGACACCAGACATCAAACAATGGAAATCAACAGTTGTGTGCTTCCTTCTGATATGATGATTCAAAAGAAATTGCTCGTCACTCATTCCAAAAATGGATTGCAAGTATGTAAAGTGTAATTTATTAACAACAGTAAACAGTGGACAGTCAGGAGTACCCATAGTGTTGTGCTCATTATGTGCTGCACTGTAGGTTTAAGCCATATTCTGTGCCATTGGCAATATCCTTTCAGCTAAAGTTAGTTCTGATTCAAGCACAGAGCAAAGTTAACTTTGATGAGTGGCTTTAATAAATATGATGAAAACACAAAGAGCTTGTGAAATTGGCAGATGGACACATGATCCAATGCTCTGAATTTGACTTGATAAATGTTTCAGTGGACTGATTTATATCAAACATCCTATTTTTTGTGAAGTATAGATGTCAATTATGTGGTACTGTACAGAACTATCTCATAATAAAGGATGTGTGGCTGGCTCAGGCTTGGCCTGTGCATCCTTTATTTATCTCTTATTTTATCTGGAAGGGTCCCATTGAGATGTAAAAATTCTTTTGCAAGGAGTATTGCAAGTTCTTCAGATGTCTGTGACCAATTTCAATGTTATAGTGTCAGTATAATGTTTGAGCTCAGGTGTGTTTGTTTTTTTCTCAAAAGAATGTGAAGAGAAAGGCAAAGAGAAAGAAAAGGGACCCTACCGGGAGAAATTTAATCGCAATGCCAAGCAAAGGTATTTGGACAAACTAATAAAATAAATAACATAGATCCATATGACTTGGCAGCCCAAGACTGGATTACAGGCCCTGATGCACTACCTCCACTCACATACCCGGACATTGTAAATTATCTCGTTTTTTGGACTGAGTGCATACACTTTGCATGAGTGTAGACGCTATAAATCCCTAGAAGCTCACAAAGTTTTGCAGTGGCTGGGTGCAAGATCTGCTAATTCACAAGCCGGCAAACTACGAGAGCACAGTCATAGCTTACTTGCAATGGTAAGGAGGCACTCCGCTTTTTGGCCAAATTGTTAAACCAAACAAAATACAAAACTCTCAAAAACATTCAGCAATGTAATTGTTTTATTGAGTCATAGGCAGTGGGTTTGATCAGTCGCATTATTAATAAAAAAGATTGGCTATAATCTTGGACCTCCTTCTTACTGCAGCTACCCACGCCATCCGGCGTCTTCTCTTCACCTCCTCAACCTGCTTCCCTTCATGTTTTTTCCACATAGGAAAGGTGAAAAAACGTATTCCATTGTCCAGTTTTCTCCTTGAACAATGGTGTGACCTACTATGGCAGTTCTTGATGCAGCAGCACTGACCTATCATGGCGACGTTTTTCAGAATCACGAGAGAAAATCAAAACACAACCTCCAACTCACGAACAGAAAGACAGCAGGACCCTCACAGGATGGCACGTAAACAAAATTCAACACGGCGTGACGTCAACTTCACATTCTCTAAACTTTTGGCAAGTTTGCAAATAAATTTCACTGCCGTAAGAAACTTTGTGGAGCCACTGATTGAGGTTTATAAAACTCCTCAGGAAGAGGAGGATTCCACAGGACTCCATTGGAATCCATTTTGCTTTCACAGACACCAGAAGTATGAGGCAAACCTCAAAAGAAGCATATCTCTATATTCTGTTTCATGAAACAGTTTGACTAATGAGTGCCCCCTGCAGAAGGAGTTAGATCATTGCAGGACTGTTATAGAAATCTCTCTCTGTGTTGCCAAGCACAGTGACAATGGGTAATACAGGTAAATGGTCTGCCTTAACAAGGAGCTGGACCAGCTACTCTCCCTTTAATGGAGAAACACCCTTCAGCATGAGGTCAGAAAATCATAGCAAATGCCTGCTCTTTTTCTCAACCACTTGACAAAACATAAATAAATACAACATTTCTCAGTGACAGTACTTCTCTTTCCAGAACTCAAACTCATTTTCATTAAATAATCAGTCATAATGTTTTTTTTTCAATGGATTCAAACAGATGATTTTGTTAGAGTCCCAGAGTAAAATTCACTCTAATACTGCATCTGTATAAGCTTTTATGTCAAGTTTCTGAGCATAACATTCAAATAAATAAACATGTAAAGAAAGACATAACAAGCAATATTGTATGTTACCAAATACCATAACAGATATGTCTCTGAAATGAAAAAGGACATTCATTTTACCTTCTGAAACTACAGAATGTAAGGGTAGGCAAACGCTCATATTTCACCCAAAGCTTCCAGGGGATAAGATTTGCATCACCATGGATAACATCAGGTTGGAGTTTATGGTAAATGTGTGTCAGAATGATTCCACAAACACAACGCACAGCAAGGCACATGTTGGTACATGGATCTGGATGGGCCATTTTCAGATGTTTTTTTTTTTATAATGAGGAAAAAAAGAGACAGCTATTTCAAAAGTGAAAAGTGATTTGCTGCTGAACCAGGGTTAGTTTGGAAGTGGCATGCAAGTTTTAACAACAAAAACACTTTTTTTTCTTCATTACAGATTTTGGAATTGTTCTACTGGGTAGTGCTTTAAGGGAGAATGGTATATAAACTTTACAATTCTCAAAATTCAAATGGATACTATGCTACCTATCATTTTGGTGTCATTTACTGTATACTCATAATTACAAAACTGACTGTTATTATTATTAGCCTAAAATGGGGGCATGATTATCATAGAAACATCTGTCTCTTATGATCTTAACTAGATAAATATCAAAAAAGATAAAAAGTACAAATGTACAAATGTAAAAAATAATCAACTAGTGTCATGGAATAAACACTGAAAAGCTTCACACATGTGTCTCTGACTTCATCTAAACCAACTCAAATGTTTACAGTGTCTTACTGTATTAATGCAATCATCCAATTTTCTGTCTTTAATTAGCTCAAACAGGACTACCTTAATATCTGTGTGATTTTTCACCATTGTTAAGGGGGTTTTGTTTGTTGTGGGTCAAGAAAAAAGAAGACAAACAAACAGAACACATATAAATATTTCACATCAGTTTACATGGACGCTTACCTTGATAATGAGCACTAAAGCCTCTGTATCGATGGTTGCTGTCAGTTACAAAATGTAGCCTCAGCCAGTTCTTGTTGCTGACAATGGGTGATGGAATGTTCATCCCAGACAGCCTGCAAGAGAGAAGAGGCGCATGAGTTGGCAAGACACACCATGTTCACAGTCTGCAAACCATCTCTGTTTTTTCAAACTTCTCACCAGCTTTAATCTCACCTGAGCTTGAACTGAAAAAGAAAATCAACTCAAAGAACTGAAATTTATTCATCAAATGCTGTTTGTCCATTTTAGCTAATTTACTTTTGCTGATCTGCACTTTTGAGAGGTCCAGAGAAGTTTGTGGGAAGTACTTTTTGGAACAGCTCGCTCCTGCCTCATACAACGGGCACAGCCAAGCACACTTAAACCATCCATATCCCTCAGTTTTCTGGCCTCCTGCAAGACAGTGAAATGAGAGGCAGCACATAGATGGTACATAACCTTTTCAGAGTCACAGAGTCCTGGAGACGCAGCCCTCAGCAAGTGTTTCTGCCTCTGTCACTTATCATGGCGGGATTCTGAACAGTGCACCCCCCCCCCCAACCCCCAGGGCACTGCTGGGAGTCATGCTTTCAGACACAACAGTACACTAAAGAGTACAGCCACAGAACTATAGGCTTGGCACGTGTGTACCTTCCCTTGTTTTCTTTCTCTCTTTTAAAGGTTGTTTTTCCCCCATCTCAGCAGGGAGTGAATTATTCAGCCATGATTTTGGTTGTGTCAGTCACCGTTCTGATGAAGGCAAGTTTCAGATGCAAGGACTGCTTTGCCCTGATTTGAACCTGAAATAATTCAATTAGTATCAGAAGGCAACTCTTGGAACTCCACTAGGTAAGACAGCCGGAAGAGCAGAGACACAGTGAAAGCTGTGCAAAAGGAATCTTTGTGGAGGGGTAACAAGCCAGGGTGTGCAAATGTTTTATTTTTCTCCTACACCTCAGATTAATAGGGTTTCTGTCTTCTAATAGTCACACAACGATTTTCAAAGCCATAATTATAGCTTACTCATGTACATTCAATGTGCCAAAGGAAAGAAATTAGGGAAACACTCTCTGTGGCAGATCGGTATCAGATGAAAACTTCAGCAGAAACGCTTGTGTAAGCAGTGTAAGGGTCACATTGCACTCCAGTCCCCTGGCATTACAGGCACTGAGAGGGAGATCATCAGTAGATCAGCTAAATGCCACTGTCTCCTCTGAATCCCAAAATGATAAGCGTGCCCCCCCAACCCCCCCATTTCAAATCTCTGGGGCTCTGCGATCTGGCGTCATCACCCTACAGCCTGTGCGTTGTCCATGACTCTTCCAAGGGCCCCTGGAAGTTGCAAGGAAGATGAGTGTTTTAACAGCACACTGGTGATTTGTTCACGCTTTTGCAAGGTGCTGGGAGCGGAGAGGTCGCAGTCCCCTCCATCCATCTTTATCGATGACTGACGGGATTTGTCATTAAAGGACATGGTCACATGAATCACTGCTTAAATGGCCTTCGCGAGCTGGAGCAATGCCATATCATTATCGTTATCTCTCTCTCTCCCCCCCCCCCCCCCCCCAAAAAAAAAAGGAGGAGGAGGGATGAAGTCTCCCCAGGTCATTATGCTGCAGTCCTAACCCAATGTGTCCCTTTCCCAGCTCCTGTCACATGATCACTGCATGACTGCTAAGGAGAGCACACATAAAGCATGGGTCAGCACACAGAGAAACTGCAGCCAGCTATTGCAGGACCACTTTAGGAGAAGCAATGGAAACACTGAACCATGACGGTCCAGTAACAAAGGCATGAGGTGGTATGAAATAAAGCAACCATTGTGGACCATTAATGGCCAAGGTTCACAAACTGTGGATACTGTGCTTTTAAAGTGTGCATTTCATTGCCTTTCCTCTACAGTGGCTGCCCCCTTCTGGCTGGGGAAACTAATTCTTCGCAACAGATACAGTATCTGTGACATATCGCACAAGGTTGATGATGTTTATTGAACTGATTATAGTTTACATAGGACTTAACAGAACATTACTTATACAATCCAGTCCCAACCAAACAATGGGTTTGATACCTCTGTTTTTTTAAATCCCTCACCAAACAAACCACTTACAGATGTCAGATAATGGCTTCATGTATTAAGCAAATAGGCAGCCAGTTGTGCATGCCCACAGATGAATTATAAGTAAAGACATGTATGGACTGACAGATGTATCAGTTAGCCCATAACCATACACCTCAGTGTGAACTCATCCACATATAATGTCTTCTGCTCTGATCATGCAGCTCCAGGACAAGAGGGCTGGCTCTCTCTATGCACAGGGTGAATGTTGACTAAATGACTGGGTGGAATTCTGACAGTGTTTTCTCTTCCCCTTCTTGTAATATGTATGCATTTTAATTAAATGAACTGGCATTCTTCTTGGAAGTAATAAGCAATCATTTTATGACATTGGGTAGATCACCAGCCTGCCCACTCATAAATCACTGGAATAGGTCATAAAAAGTTTTATATGGCTAAGTGTAATTTAATCAACATATCTCACTTTGAGGTGTTGACCAGCCAGTGAAATAGAAAATTTTCACATCTACCACTGGTAACAAAGGTTAAGTCTATGTGAGGGTTTAGGATATTGGATTAGGGTTTACTGAAGCATATACAGCACATGCTTGGCTCCATTCAATCTAAGCACATTCCACTTTGTGCTTGCCATGTACTTAAAATTCAAAACAGCTACATTTCACTTTGTCTTTGAATTTACACTCAAGTAAATGTTTCTTCATTTTGTTATGTAACGTCATGAAGTTGTAACACCAGCAATGACAAGAAGCCCACAGTGTCTGAACAATTTGACTTTGTCACAATGGGGATAGAGGCAGGTAGGTCAGGCAGGGCTTCCTTGTCTAACTACTCTCAGGCACCCTGTCATTTGGAGGGTGCATGTAAGTAGCCTGGATGGCATTAGTAGAGTACTGCCTATCCTCTAATGTGAGCCCACTGCACTGTAATGTGCTGTGTGGGTTGCAGTGTAAAAAATAACTGTTAGCTGTTCACAAGTGTATCAGAGGACTAAATTTGCCTCACGTCACGAGGGAAAAGGTTGTGTCATTGAGTCAGGCCTAATACACAACTGCTGATTCTGATATATGGCTGCACGAATGTGAAAAAAATATAATGTAAATGTAAAAAATGTTGTCTATGATACAAAATAGTTTTTACTTACAAAAATTATATTGTGGTGAGATTGAATAAAGGCTTTCCGTGTTGGGTAGTCAGATGGATCATAATGAAACTGATAGTAGGAGTGGGATATATATACACCAAAAAATAGCATTGTGGTCACACGTCTAGATGCCTGCTTTAAATGCATGTCAAACAATAAGCCTTAGAAATATTTCATAGGTTTCTTACACTGTCATATTACATCAGCTGAGAGACCAAGGAATGCAATGCTCAAGGTGACAATTATGGTTAGAGGACCGATGCAGGAACAGCGTGCAAGAATCAAGTTTCCTACGCTTTTTTTTTTTTAAACTCTGTTCATCTTAAAAGTTAATTTGACAAAAATGCGGCACAGTGATTGGGATCCAGCTGACGGGCTGCCTGCATGAGGAGCCGGGCCCCCACAGGTCTGGGGCAGTAATTGATTGCACATGCCACTCTCAAAGCTTGGCCTTTCCAAATCTCTGTGCCATTTGCTGAAATGTAAATGACGCAAACATTGGAGGAACGGGAAAAAAGGAAGAAAAAATGTCTTTATTCACTGAGGCATTTACAGTGAATTTCCTGTCCTCCAGAAATCTGAAAGCACTTCAAGGTCTCAGAAATAACTCCTTGTGAACTGATAGTGACAAGAACAAGTGGATGAAGTGACGCTATGTAGTGACAGTGTTGCCGATTTATCACTAAGGTATCCAAGCGTCATCCACGCAACTCCAATATTTAACTTTTACATGCCTGATGGGTCACTGGGAAATAAACAGGAACTGAAAACTTGGCTGGAGGACCGCACCGATTTATGATTCCTCCAAAATATTCTTGGCTCATGTTGATGATGTATAATTAAAAGGTTTAGTAAGGAGATTATATGGCTCATAAATGCAAATTAATGTGCAGAATTTATAGAGAGATAATTTATTTAAAGTCCAAAGTCTATAGCACTGGTTCCCAGCCTGGGCTCTTTTGGGGTCTGATGGCACGCCATGGTGATCTAGTGAGTTAATTAATAAGTAGGTACAGGTGAAAATCGCACTTCCCATGTTTTTTTCATCAAATATGCAGTGGGCTATAAACATTCCAGTATATTACAGAGGCCTTCAATGCCTTCCTGTGCTACTTTTCAACATACAGGAGTTTGCATGCAGAACATCCAGTCCAACATAACTGTTTAATTTGCGAGAAACAGGGCATAAAAGCAGAAGTGGATTATTTGAAGATTGCAGTTAAAAGATCATCTCTTTATTGTTGTATTTGAATAAGATATCTTGAGTGGATCACTCAGGGTTAAGGTTGAATCAATTTCTGGAACACAGAGCACTGAGATGCTTTAGATAACTGTTCAGGATGTAAATTAGCATTTAACATTTTGACCAAAAGGAGGATTTGATTAGTTTAAAATGACATTTTCTACAATATCATGTAAAAGATATGGAACTTTTGTGTTTTACTTTATTATATTTTTAAACAGTATTGAACGGCAAATGGAGACCAAAAATTGCTGTTGTTATGGTTGATTTATCATTAATTAATTAATTACAATTTATAATGAGGGGGTCGCAAGTGGCTAAAATAAAAGCAAAACAAGTAAAAGCTGTTGTTTCAAGTGCCAGCTGAGCCCTGCAGTACAGGAAAGGAAATAGCTGTGTCATAACAATTGTCCCATGTTGGTGCCCACATAAGCCATGCCTACATCAGCAGCTTTGCTTTGCCCGGGATACATGTGGGTTGGTTGGCCAGGGTCCACCCATCACTCCCACGTAGATACCCTTGGACTTGAGTGGCTGCCTATGAGTCACTCAGATAGTGTCAGAAAGATGCACCTATCTTCCAGTGGTGCTTGTCTCCTGGTACACTGTGGGATTTTTTGTGTGAAAAATAGTTACGTTAAGTGTGTGGATCAGAGGATTGCACACTCTCACCCCACAGCCTAATGAGAGTTCCATGTATGTCTTTGTGGTGCTGATAAGCTTAAATTCAGACCTGAAGACTACTAAAAATTTGGGGAAAGTGTGAAAGTGTGAAAAATGTACCAAAAAATAGAGGTGGGACATTTGCATATCCTTGTCAGGATGTGCAAATTTCTCACTAAAACCCCTTCAGCTGGTACAAAATGCAGCTGCTCATATCTTAACTAGAACTAAACGCTTTGAGCACATTTCCCCTAGTGCTAGCTTCTCTCCATTGGCTACCCATTAAATACCGGATAGATTTTAAAATACTCTTACTCACATTTAAGGCTTTAAATGGGCTTGCCCTTCCCTATCTTAAGGACCTTCTTCACCCATACCTTCCACAAAGAGCCCTTCGTTCCCAAAATGCTGGGCTTCTCATCATTCCAAGAGTGGGCAAAACTACTATAGGTGGTAGAGCCTTTTCCTATCGAGCCCCTCTCCTGTGGAACAGCTTGCCCACTGAGGTTCAGGGAGCAGACTCTCTCCCCACCTTTAAGTCTAGGCTCAAAATATATACAGTAAATCCTTCAGCTGAGGGACATGGCCTGGTGCTGGCATGGATCATAGAGTCTCTGGTGGACTCTGGTCATTAGCCGTGATCTGGTGGCAACTGCCTTAGGGTCGTCCTCGTGATTATGCTGGTCCCTTGCTCACACATCCCCTAGGTATACTGCCATAATGTTAGCCTGCCGGGTTTTTTTCCTTGTTGCATACTGGCATCTTTTTCCCTGACCCTCCTCTCCTGCCTCTCTGCTGTACATTCCTGCCACTCTTATCATCCACTAACCTATGTTTTTCAATTCTGTTTTCCCTACCCGGCTCTGGGCTCCTGCCTGGAGCTGTAAGTCAAGCACCACTTCGGGACCCTCAGCTCCGCTTCCTCGCCATCATTTTGTCCTCGATGTATCAAGAAGTGGACCCTCGAGGACTACATGCCATGCATATTCTGCTGTATAACTTTTAAGATTTAAGATTTACAAGACTCATTGTGTCTTACGCACCTACATTGCTGTGTCTTACTACCTACATGTTTCACCATTCTTAAGTGCTGTTAAGAACTTCATAGGAAATTCTTTACTACTCTATTTTTCCACCCAGTGCCAGCCAGAAGCAGATGGGCTCCTCCTCTGACCCGGGT
Source organism: Megalops cyprinoides (assembly GCF_013368585.1). NCBI lineage: Eukaryota > Metazoa > Chordata > Actinopteri > Elopiformes > Megalopidae > Megalops > Megalops cyprinoides. The sequence goes on along the minus strand of NC_050603.1, from coordinate 26,061,644 downwards.
TCTGCTCAAGGTTTCTTCCTATTAGTCAGGGAGTTTTTCCTTGCCACTGTCACCTTTGGCTTGCTCTGAGGAGATATCAGGCCTGGAATACCGATGTAAAGCTGCTTTGTGACAACTCATGTTGTAAAAAGTGCTATATAAATAAAATGAATTGAAATTGAATTGAACAGAAAAGAGTTATCACATGAATTCTTTCTAGACTGATGGGGAATTAAATATGAGCAGATTATATGTATATTGTTCCATTTATCCAACCATTTATATAAAATCTACAAATGAGTATGATTTGATAATTCTCTGTGCAATTGCGTGATTATGATGTTGGAGGTGGTGATGTATGAAATATGAAATATGTATCAAAATGGGTCTGGACAAACTAAAATGTAGGGAGCACCTATTGGTGCAATATAGATGGCAATTAGTGCAGGCAGCTTTGCTCAGTGAGGTGATGCTTGCTACAGATGCTTTTTGTATTCCTGAAAGGGTCATTATTTCTTGCAGTCTGACCACACTAAATAGCCACCAGGTAAAAAAAGAAAGAAACTGCAAATATGTTACACTCATTTCAGCCTCTGTTTTTGAGCCACAACTCTGTGGAGGCTTGGGCCTGTTGAGCATTCCCTCTCGGGGAAGGGCCGACTTTGTTACCTTCATATAAGATGGGATCTGCTGTAATCTCTCAGCCTGTGATGAAGGTCGACTGCAGCGCAAGGGGTGCATGTCCGTCAGCGGAGGCACATGCATGGCATGCCGGCAGCGTCCCTGAACGCCCAGCGCTGTGGGTGCTGCCATGTGGCTCCTCGCCCCGGCAGACGTGTCATCAATCAGCAACCAATGCGGGAGACGAATGGGGAGCTGCTTGGAGGAGGCGAGTGTCTCTCCATCACTGTGATGTTTTGAAAGTAAGTAATCAGTGTTCTCTGCAGGCAGTTCTTCACCGGCTGCCCAGCCACCATTCCTGAGCCCTCCCCCCTCCCCCCACTGATGGCTCTCTGAGCACGGGCCACGAAAAGTCAAGGCTTCTCCGCACCATTAAATTCTAGGAGTAATATTTCACCCCGGGGTCATGCTGTGGAGCTCCTACTATGGTCAGACTTCCCAGAGGGACAACAGAGTCTGGCCAATCCGCCAGACCCAAAAAAAGACCCTCATTTTACAATCAGGACAACTACTAGCAAGAGACTCGCATGACATGCGAAACAACAAGGACACTGAAAACTTTAATTGGTGGTGTTCCAAAACCTGTGACGATTGGTGAACGACATAAATTGCAACCAGTGACCTTATTTTTTAGCAACTGTATAGCTGTTGCTCATGCTACATCTACGGATAACATGTTAGCTTAGCATAAGACATAAGTCTGGTATATGATCATGTGTTCTTAGATGACTTATTGAGCCATAGATTACATTAAAATGCCACCATTCTGTCTTTAAGTATGTGGAAGCAAGTATGTCCCTGGCCTACAGGTGCAGCCGAGTGCATGTGTGTCCTCCCAGCCTACTAACTACCTTGCATTAAATTCTGCATCTGTATTTCTCCTTCTCTCATCTAAATAAGATGGCACAGAATCCAGTCTGTTTTCAAAACTGTTATTCGTGCATTGTGTTGTCATGCTCCATCGTTCAGCAGATGACAAGTGCATCACACATGACAGGGTACCTACAGAGAAGTTTCACAAAATAATAAAACCAAAATTCATATGCAGTGGCTAGGGCTGATGGACACACATTCTTTAGATTAACATTGTACTTGGCAGCTCACCAGAGTCTCCATTTTCTGTATCAGTAGTTCCACACAAAAATAATGTGGCAGTGAATGAAATAAATGGACAGTCTATACCAACTAATGACCTCAGAATGCTTTTACTCAGATACATTATTCATCATTAATGTTTAGCCTTGGACAACTAAAACACGTTTAAATGATGCATTTTTTGCACCATGACAATATGAAATGAAATTTAGTTTCCCCACACAGGCGTTCCCCAAATAGAAAGACATTTAGGAACTTTACGTACTTAGTGTGCAGAGAAGAATGAATGTGTCTCGCAGAGCTGTCAAGGGAGGAGTGGTCTTTGAAGAGACTGTCACGGAACCAGCCTGGAAGAGGCATCAAGCTGTAATGGGGCACTGTGTCTAATAAGCCTGCATCTATGATTGCTCTCAGATATGTGCTGAAATACAAGGACACCTTTCATTTTTATTCCATCATATTTGGCACATTTATTTATAGTGCACTGTGTGACACTATGGCGGGCCCGCCTCTGCTGAGTAAGATGTCAGAGCACACAGGTGTTTGGTGTGCTGAAGGCGTTTTTTTTTTTTTTTAGAAAATGAAAAATGTGTTTGTTCAGTTTCAGGAATTTTCACAGGCAAATCCATTTGGGGTGGAGGTAGGGTGTGTGTTGTTGTTTTTACTGTCCTTATGGTGTCTCATGAGGGATTTGAACCCTCCTTCAGTTTGCAACCTCACTGGTGCCCAGGTATTGTTCAAACAGACACTGATGGTGTTTCAGTTTGTCCCGCACAGAAGTAGACTTTGCACTCAGTGTTTCATGGTAACAACCACCAGTCTCAACCACCATTCATTTTTGTTCCATCAAGGACCGAGTCCCCTGCATATTTCCATGTAAAGGATTACACATAATGCTTTCTGGATACTTGAAATGAAACCTCTTCAATTTCCCTGAGGACATAAAGCCAAGGGGGCTTAGCAATCACAGAGCATGACAGGCTGAATGCTTGCTTGTTATAATGCTTGAATATAAATAACGTGCAGTAACACTGAGGAAGAAAGTCACACTCACAACGGCTCCTTTCAGATAAATCAGGTCCAATAATTCACTTAAATGGTGCTCCAACAGGCACCGGGGTGAGAAGTCTTATGAAGCACTGTGACGGGTGCCAGCTCCATTCCTCTTGCTGGGATCTATGGAAATCGGTCTCAGTCTTCAGCATCACTAAAACATAGCTCTTCTTGCTTTATACGCACTTCAACTCACAGACAGGCCAAGCTGTCTGGATTTCTTTAAAAGAGTGTGAGAGTCAGTGTTAACAAGACTGTCCTATTTACACTGCGTATAAAAGTTGAGCTTCAGCTATGAATCTTCAATAAATTTGGTCCAAGGTGATGCCATTGAACAAATGGCAATACTTTGGATTCTGTGGGCTCCTAGGAGCCACACGGGTTTTCCATCTCTGTCTCCGGTTTTATCTGCATGAGGCACCCGATGATGTATTGCAGAACATGTAACTTTTCCTTTCTCATTGTTGTTGCTGTTTGTTTCACGGCCACACTCAGGTCATATGGGTTTGTTTTCTTATTTGTTTTTTGTGTTGTGTGTCATCACACTGGGACTAATTCATAGGTTCCAGGGACCGTGACGCACTAGCGGGATAGGGGGTTTGTGCAGCCTGTTTTAATGAGGTGAGCATGATGGTCCAGAGGCCTGATGGATGGTGTAGTGCTGCGCTACCATCATGCTCCCCATTCCTGCCCCTCCCTGCCCTTGAAGTGCACTGCTTCCTGGATTCCAAATGGCATACGGGCCTTTGCAGCTGCTGACAGCACGCAATTAGCCACTCCGCCTCTCCCTGCATGTGAACCGAGCCGCCAAACTTCATTTGGAAAAGTTTTCCTCTGGCACAGAAACACTCCCGTCCTGATTGTAATCCACTGCAGCATGCTAACAGCATAGCTTATCTGACTGCAAAAATGAACAGGAAAAAAATCAATCATGAATTGAAAATGTTCACTGTTTTCTCTGTTAATAGCAACCAAAGAGAGAAAAACAAAAAGATTGGTGTAAGTCAAGACCATTATAAATGAAGACTAAATTTATTTTGAATAAATGATGGCTGTAAAAGAGGCATCTTGTTTGGCACCAAAAACTACACATCCTCTTCTCAAAGTCCCCTTTAAGTTAAGTGTACCTCCAGAAGTTAACATGAAACACTGAAAACATGCTAAAAATAAAAGAGAACAGGGAGGGCCTATTTCACAGATAACCCCACAGAGGCAGACTAATGAATACAAATGTAAAAGTTCTCACAATCATTTAATCTTCTCTGAAGTGCCTTTCACAGTTTGTGATGAGTGCTCATCAATTCAGCATTTCTGCGTCACTCCTGAGGGAGGCTTCATTACGAGCCAGGCAGGGACCGGGAAATCAAAACCTTCTATTTCCATATACGTCTACTAATATTTTCACGGTGCTTGCACACGGATGTCTGCTCAGGTGTGCTTCAGTTACAGTATTTATTGCCTGTGACCCAATACAACCCAAAGAAATACTTATTTTTGCCTTAGCTCTATACTGTGGATTTCTCAATGTACTTTCTACCAATATACCCTTCATAACAGAGTGACTGCATAACGAGGTTCATGATTTAAATGCATCCTTCTTACTATTTTTATTTGGTACAGATTTCCTTTTAATTTCTCTTATAAATTACTGAGTTTCACGAAGGATGAGGATTCAAGGCTAAGAGACCCAGGAATAACAATGGAAAGTGGACTTGCAGATTGAATTCTGGGAAAATTAAGAAATTGGTTATCTAACCTTATCTAACAGCATGTGTGCTGTTGTAAAGCCAAAGAAACCCTCACTTAACTAGCAACCATTTTAAACCCTTTAGCACTTTATGCACCAGTTATCAACACTAGTGCAATATCTCATTTTAAATGTGGTGGCAGCTAAATGAACCGCCATATTGACATGAACATTATGGAAAAATGTGAAATATGAAAAAAAATTATGAAACCAAGAAAGTAATACAACTTCAGCAGTCATTGGGGGAAATAATAATTGCTTTTTCTATGGTCACACTGGAAGCAGCCCTCTGCTGCTCTCTTCATCTGTAACCAATGGCTACTTGACATATTTCACTGTGCACTACAGAGAAGCCGGTCACTAATTTTAGAACAATTTAGTAACCCTTACAGAAGTATGACTGTTCTGACAATCGGTAAGGAACGTGTTAAACAGAAGTAACTTGTTTCCTTTGACCTAAGGGAATTCAGACCTGGATATTACATTATAAAACCTGGGCTCTAACAGGCTGCTGATGTGTTCACTGTTCTCCTCGCAGAGATGTGCAGTGTATAACACATTTGTTGTCTGTGGATGAGTGGATGGGGGGATGTGTTTTGGCACATGCCTTGCTTCGGCACTTTATTTTGCAGGTTCTGGAAGATGCCTCAGTGTGGCAAGCTTAGCGTTCCATCAATGTTTTCCAGGCTGAAGTCAAATCGGGGAAAATAATAATTAAAATCTGCCATCTGCCCTCTGTACACTCTTTATCTGGGGAGATGCTCTGGGCTCCACTTTTAAACAATCTAGTCATTTTAACTTGTCTGTGAGTGTAGGTTGACTTACATTTTTGAAAGGTATTTTTGGGAAAACCCCATCTAATATTCAGAACAATATGGATTAATTTGAGCATGGTGCAAGCACAGTACTGGCATTGGAGCAGAGAGACACCTCCACAGAGAGACACCTCCACTTTTGCTGTGCCATTATCAATTCCAATATTTTTCAAAAAAAAAAAAATGTTGCAACAGTTTCAAAACACTGCATTCCCCCTGTTTGTAGTTCTTCTGAGAGATTAGCATTAATTTACATGTTCTAAATATTAGCTATAAACACAAAAATGTATGTATTTAAAATAAATAGAATTTAAAAAAAAATCCCATTGACCGAAGCTGAGAGGGACTGACTGTGACACCAGTGTGAGATCCAACCACATTACAACAATTACAAATGAAAAAAGTATTGGAAGCACACGATACTGCATGCTTTCATTCAACATTCAAAGCTGGGGTCAAGTGGTTAATTTCTGTGGTTGGATATTTCTTTGTTCATTATAGAATTATTTCAGTCAATTAGAATAGAGGTAAAATAGCTTATTCAAACCTCCTATCCTGAAGATGCCCAAGCACTGTCTGTAACTGGATGTCATCATCTCCAACATCTCCATTTTATCCATTTCATGTGTTTATAATGCAGCGGCACCACGCTGTGCTCAGAGTAAGGTGATTGCATGGTTCCACTTATGAATCAGTGAGCGCTCTGCTAATTATAAGCACTGGCTGCCACTGACACCTCCGTCTCATTGGTGGTGTGGGTGTAGTGATCGAGTGCTCCTTGAGCCTTGGGCCAGCATTGGAAACCAGAACGTGTGCACATCCCAAGGTTGTGACACAAATCAATTAGCGGGAAGAGATGTTGCTGCCTCACTTGCTGGTGATGTTACCATGGGCAATTAGGTGGAGAGTCTGCTGCCCAAATGATGACCAGGCTGCATGCAGCCTGCATCCTGCTGAAGATCAACTCTTCTCTCCCCCAATTGGCTGACTGCTAATGCCATGCCTCTGCTGCTCATCTAAGCCACACAGGTAATCTTCTAGCCTCCTCACCCTTGGTAGGTGCCTCCGTGCCAACCTCGGTAATCAGTTACTGGCCATCTTGCCTGTGTGGGATATCTGTCACCATGTATCTAGCCTGTGTGGGTTACCTGTTACCTGGCATCTCACCAGTGTGGATCATCTCCGTGTGGGTGCCTTGGCCTGCCCTACAACACCTCATAGGTTCTGGGATGCTGTATGAGAACAGTGACATGGCAGACCCTGACCCCATGCTATGAAGCTACAGCCATCGATAAGACGCTACATCCCCTCCATCCTGCCCATGCTGGGGGAGCCACGTCCCTTTGACCTCTAGTGTGTAACTACTAAAACAATATATAACAAATAATACAGTATATAACAAAAGGTAGCCATGAAGATTGCCCCACAAGTAACACACCACTCTTATTATCAGTAAAAGTATATCCATGAAAAGTGGAACTTGTTCATACTGTATACACAGGCATTACCCTCCAGTATAACCCACCTCTATCTCCGAAGGCTTAGTATTGTATACTTTGCATGAAGTTTGGAGGAGCATTCTGCGTGATCCTTGTAATAACTGAAGAGAGCTCAGTTACATGCTGTTTTCTGAGAATGTAATTTCCTCATATTCATTCAAACTGTTACATTACAATATCAACCATTACTATTACAACACTTGGACTGCAAACACCTATACTATGGAACCTGACCAAGTTTGACCTGCAGCAGCATTAAGGTGTAGTACCCTCCATTTAATTTGAAACCATGAGCTCTGTGCTGGTGAAGGATGGACAGATTAGGTCAGTCAAGGTTGTAGAAACAGAAAAAAAATATCAGCTGCTACAGACCAATGCCCATGTGACTGCAAAGCGGCAGCGACTATGAGATACAATGCCATTCTATAGCTGTATAGCATTATTAATATTCTGACACTTAAATATGAATACTGATGGATAACTTGCCCTGGTACAGCGTATAGAATAGGTGGCAAATCATATTTATGGACGTTAATATTTCAGTTTTTTGATGTTAAGGACAAAACATTTCAAATCTCCTGACATGATTATTGCATAGTACAACCTTCTCTTACCATACAACACAGTCTGTATTTTTGTGTTATTTATGTGTGTGTGTGTGTGTGTGTGTGTGCGTGTCTGTGTGTGTCCGCGTGTGCATGTGTGTGTCTGTGTATGTGCATACATGTGTGTGCACGAGTGTGTGTGTGTGTGTGTGTATGCATGTGTGCCTGCATATGTACAGGTGTGCGTGGAGCAGCATGTAGATCTAAGGTTGTGCAGTGCATTTGTTGAGTGCATAATTGCTTTAGTGTAAACAGGACAAAATTAAGATGTCTCTTATCAGTCCTGACGTGTTTAAAACCAAAGGCTATGCAGATCAATCATTCATCAGTGCTGCCACTGCGGAGTATCAGACATTGCTGCTTCAATGGAGCAGGCAGCACAGCACCAGCAGTGCCACTGTTAGTCCACAGCAGGATGGCCCTCTTTGCTCACACAATTAAAGATAGGACAATTACTTCTGAGAGTCAAAAATCAGCTTCAAATTCAGCTTTAATAAATTCAAATTATTAAGCAAATTCAGCTATAATACCATACTAATAATAGTATACTGTGTTACAAGGAGGTTACAAGGTGTCACCTCATTATATGTTTACTAAAACTGAATGCCTTTACAATGTTCTCTAGGAGTGCAGGATTCTAGCTGATAGACTGAAACTGTAGTATACCCCCAAATGGTATTATCAGCATCATACCTCTAAAATGTAAATATCTGTGAAAAATCTGTAAGTATCTAGACAGAACTGTGATAGAAGTAATCCTGATGACTAATAAAACTGCAGGCCTGTAACCACTTTCTTCTGTAGTAGTGAACCCCGTGTTCACCCAGTGTTGTACTGTAGCATTTCAGCCATGTTGACAGTGCCACCACATTACAGCCATTTTACAGGGCTCCATTCTGAATTTCTCCTCTCCTGATTCGTTCACCTTGGCACGGTGTGTGTGCATGCGTGTGTGTGTGTGTGTGGGTGCATGCATTGTGTGTGTGTGTCTGTGTATGTCTGCGTGTATGTGTGTGAATGTATAACTGCTCTTGATGAACACTTATGCTTTTATCCATCACATCATAGAGCCTCATTACATTCCTTTTTAAATTTACAGACACACTGCACTGTATTCATCTTAAATGAGAGCAATTCGGGCAGTTTGTGAGGGCCATAATTTCAACTGATGGGAACCCACAAATGGTCATTTGAATTGCACCTAATATTATCTCCCCCACCCTAAAATAACTGCTTCCCTCAAGTGTTTTAATAATTGTCTAGATTATTTTACATTGGGATAAGCCTCAGCACTGCAGGGGGCAGGATAGACATACATTTTAATGTACTTTGATCTTGTTTTGCAGCAACTCTGCAGAGCAACCTTCGAACCTACAACAGATGTGTGTGTGTTTTATAAATGCCGGCTAGACTGTCTTTGAATGGGACAGCCTTCATGTTCTCTGCCCACAAATGACTCCTATCGCCTTACAAGAGCAACCTCTGCCAAGGGATGGCATGGCAACCTGACCAGCTCTCATGGCCTCTCCATTTCTGTTGTTTCCAGGTGCTCCAGTTCCCACCCACCAAAACCTCTTCCAGCATGAAAGGGAATTGATCTCACGTTTCCAAACAGAATTACATGTTTTTGTGGGAGCAGATCAATTTTCCACAGACTACTGGTCACAGTATCTTGCTTTGTCACTCTGTGCCCAGCACACACATTGGTCTACAGCATGGTATCAGAGCAGCTTCACATGTGAGCATAATGCACGCTTCCCCGTACACACCTCAGCCCTGCAGGACATGAACATGCTCAGTTCTGCTGTCTTCTGTGCTTCTGTATCTCTCCTCCATTTTGCTGTACTTCTTTCCATTGTATCCTATTGCAATCCCATACTTCAGTATGCATTCCAGTTTCTGCTTCATTCTCTCAGCCTCAGAGCACTTTTTAATCTTGAAACCCAGGGCATTGTGAATGCAACAGTGGACCAGGAGAAATATTTTCACCATCTCTCAGAACTGGAATGGCTGTAAGGGCTTGTATTGGAATCCATTCGCCATTTAACGGCTCAAGTCTACTGATGAGAACAGGATCCCTCACGGCCAACATCTGAATCATTGTTTAGTGTGTCAAGATCCAGGAGACAGCAACCTTCCATAACAATAAATAGCCATAGCGCACCTGCCAAATGTATGTTCATCCAGGCGATTTGTGGTTAGATGGGTGATTGAGGCCTTGCACTTTCCTTGCACTTTCCACCCCAGATTTAAGAGGCAAGGACTGGGGACAACAGGACAGCGGGGCAGTGGGACAGCATCCCACTTCTCCATGGCAGCAGCAGAACACAGTGATTTTAAAAACAAAGTTGCAAAGAATGTGACAAACTCCGGGACTCAAATGTTCTTACAGTGCAGCTGGCCATTTTTGCACACCGCTACATTACTACAACTACCAGGAGGCAGTCAGAATAGTCATGTTAGCTTGTGTCCTCCTGTTTCCTGTTCCTCCTCCATGTTTTTCAGTATACTGGCGTACTATGAACAACCATTCTGTGACAGAATTGTTTATGCAGAAAACTTGAAGCAAGTCTTCCTTGATTGATTGATTGGTCATCTCTCATGTATGTAATGACTCCTTCCTGTTTTGTGTTATACGGAAAAATATATCCCAAAATAATATATATATATATGCTAAATGAATGGTGACAGAGCCCAGAGCGCCAGCTAGATCAAACTAAGCGAGGTGTGGAACTGACATCTCCCAGTGCAGTGCTTCTTGGGGGCACCCCTGCATACAGCCCCCTTCATTGTACATATTACATCAAATTAAAAAAAAACCTCCAGACATCCAGTCAAATTGTCAAGAATTGTAAATGTCACTGCACTATGGTGGCTGTCAAATTAAAGCAGAGCTGCAGATGTTTCTGGGTTCAACCTGTCGGCACGTTGTCACTATTACAATAGATACAATTCATAAACACATAAATACACCACTCTATGTGAATTATGAGACATGCAGTTTGGCCTCTTCAGAAATGTAGCATGACCTATGCACATACAAATTGATATGTCTGTACCCCAGATGCTAATAGCTAATGGGACAGTTCAGCAATTGTCTGCTGTCCCTGTTAAATAAAATAAATAAATGCATACATACATACATAAAATTATGTCCCAACATTCTATGTTGGAGGCCTTTTGGAGGAGGTGCTTTGCATTTAACTCTTCCCCTGCTGGGCATGCTGATTTTCCTCTAAGGTTACTGACATTGATTAGGCTTCACTGATCTTTTCATTCAGTGCTAATTTGGACTAATCATCACCTGACAGATATCTGCTACAAACTCTCTGTTAATGTTTCTCAATGGGTTAATAATAATTTATCCCAATGTTTTTGGAGGCATGGTTGTGCCACTAAGAGTAAACATTTTTCTGCAACTTATTTTTTCCTTAAGCACATCTGGGGTAGTTGTCTCAGCTGATTAGGCTTAATTGGTTGTTTAACTAATCATCCTAGGCAGTATGACAAATAATTGAGCCACTAATTAATCACAATTATTTTCCTGGACTGTAATCTGCAGTACTAATTTATATTTAACTTTTGTATTCTTATTAGCACAAACACACCTTCAGCCATGCATTCCTTCCACAACAGACTTGCGCCTGATAAAGGACTGATGTGAAGTCCAGATCACTATTCAAATAACAGCTCAATCAACGTTAATTAATTGAGCTCAGTTGAAATGAAAATAAGTACACTCCATGATCTGCTCTCACTAGAATAGAAAAACACCAGCATACATGGTCAGTGTGCTGTGCTCACATTTTTCACAGTACTTTTTTAACATTTCAGCTTTTTTCCTAAGTATTTAAAAGCATGTGTATTTGAACTCTTTATCAAATGGATTATCTCCCATCTATCCCTTTAACCTGATCTGGTTAGTCCCTCTGAAGTTATAAAAATGGAGATGATACCTGAGGAGTCACATGTGAATATGACATTTGTGGATAGAAACTAGCCACGGTGACCACAATTCATCAAAGCATAATCATTTCAGCTGGGTTGTAAAATATCTTCTGTTGTTTAATGTAGGCATACTTTCACCAAACTGAAGCTATCTATCTATCTACTGGCCAGTCTTACCATTATCCAATGATTTAATTCCAGTCATAAACTACAGCCTGTACAGATGGAAAAAATATGCAAAAGTGTTTGCAATCAAATGCACCTGATATATTCAAAATCAAAAGGAATGAAGAATAACGCTTCAGTGATTTATTTATTTCTTTTTCATACAAGACGTGGTCATGAATGAGACGTGCGTGTTTGCCTTTGGCATCAGCTTTAGGAAGAAAACACACATCATTGTCACCATACAATATGCATGTGCAGAATGTATCTGTAATACACTTAATGTTATAGAATAAATAAATAAGCACACATTTGCATAAATGCACTACAAAGAGAATCAGGAGAGAGTCAGGCCAGTCATTTGTCATCCACCTTCAACCTCCAGCTAGTGCTACTTTTTCCTATAATGTACACACCATTATGTGTTAGGTAGTTGTAAAAGAGAAAAAGCTAATGTTTGCTTAAATTTGTTCAAAGATAATGATAAGCAATGCTGGAGCTCCTCCTCCCACACACAAACATACATGCGCACACACAAACACAGAGACACAATTTCAAAAGGAATCAGTGTGAGCTCCTGCTTGCTGACAAACTTGCGGGAAGGGTTGTTAATAATACATACATTTAAATTAACAATTGAATGACTCAGACATTTTTGCCTAAGGAACTGACTAACCTTGAGAAAAATATACAAATTTCACTGAAATACAGTCTCTGATTAGTGAAAAACAAAAAGCTATTGAAAACTGCCGAACACAAACTATTCCACAGTGAGGAAGCAGCAAAGTAAAGGGGCTCCACAGATGCTGGAAAGGTAGAGAGCTCTGTTTAATCCACAACTCTCCTGGGACACTCAAAGGCCTGCTATCCACCAATGTGAAACCTGTTCTTTGCGAGCTCACACAGCCATGACAAACGCACACACACTCACACACACACCTGTACACGTACACACAAACACAAACAAGTGTGCATACACATACAGACAAACAAATGCACACACACACATATGCACCCACACACAATCTCCACTGTGTGTGAGATCATAACCAACACACAGTAAAAAAACACTCAAAAGCCAGTAAAAAATGTAACTCCAAGTCCATCATGATATTTGAAAATGTTACCAAGGTTTCACCATGATGGCAGTTCATTTTCTGGTGCTACAAGTCAACAGGACAGATGTCATATTCCAAACACCTGGCTTGGCTTTTTCGATTGCCAGAAAGCAGTGCATTTGTACAGACTCCCTCTATGCTCGCCTTTGCCGCTGTGGAGGAGTCTTCTGGGTACTGAGAGCAATGCCTACCAGCCACTTCCATTTAAAGTGGCTCTCTGAGCCAGAGGAATAACTCTCATGTGTCTCCGGACGAAATTAGTCCCAGAACCCAGCCGTATCATGTGCGGGCTGATGCTTGTAGGCACACAAGCAATCAGCGAGGGAGGCGGAGGTCCTCAAATATTATTCAGAGACTAGCTCGTGCTCATGGCAGATATTTAACCTTTTGCGGCAGGGAGGCCCAGTGAAATGACAGCCCAGTTGGTTTTGCAGACACAGAGTGTGGGTTTAAAGCTGGGTGACACAGTCACGATTTGGAACAGCTCTGCACGCTGAGAACACAGGCACAGCAGAAACGCATTAGTCAATTGCAGCCGCAGCTGTATCCATGCATATTCACGAATGGAACATGCAGAATATTACACACCTGTCCCGTACTTGTATGTTTTTTTGGATCAAACACATACCAGAATTTGTGTCTTATTGTGTCAATGTCCCAAATCATGGATTATATCCATCCATTCAGAGTGCAATGCCATTTCAATTCAGTGAAATGAATATTCAATTCATGAATTGAAAATGACCCCATCATTTCCTATGAAAAATTTTCAATTCATGAATAGAATTTCAATTAATTCTGACTGGTTTGAATTGAAATGTAATTGACCCCAACTCTGACATCCATATAACTGATCTTTGATCTTTGATCATTGATTACAACAGCTATATATATATGATCTACATTGAGTATAATACCCATGTATATGATTTACAGCATTTTACTTTACCCCCCAGGAAGGAAGGGGACTTAGAGGAGTTGGGTGAAGCTGATGCTTCAAGACAGGTTGCAGAGACATGGTTGCAAGACACACCTTGGTCCCTTTAGTCAGATAGCAGAGAGGGATGCAGGTGAGCAGGGGCCATCCATGAATCTGCTGACTGTGCGTGGACTCCTCCTTCCCCTGCGCTGTTTCATGCATGTGAGTGCATTTACAGCTAAGGGCAGCAGCAGGAAGGAAAGAGTAACAGCATGTTTCATGGAGAACATTACTGTGTGCCGTTCTGGACAGGTTTATCTCATGTATCCCGTTGTGGTTTATAAACAGCATTATCCATGACAAGCCAATTTCATATATTCCATACATTTCGGATTATGTTACAGTATGAAAGAATGTGTGATGGTAACAATGAGTTTTGTGACAACAGAACTTCATCATATGGTCTGGTAATTGCATGTTGGAATTTCTAATCCCACCCACCACAACCCCACCCCAGCCCACAGATATGTCCAACACCATATTTGTGTGCAGTGTATATTTTTACAGTAATTTCTGTGTAGTGTGAGTGGTTCATCCATTGTATTTCTGTGGTGTAGTTAGGAGGAGGCAGTCTGGCCTCAGCAGAGGCAGCCGGAGGCTCTGGGCTCAGACTGCGTCAAGGCATCCGCTTGGCGAAGCGGAACGTGGCAAGCAGCGCAGTCACAGAGCTGCCCCCCAACCGTCACTGAGAAGCTGTAATTACAGCGGAGCTCTCCTCACAGGTTGCCGGGGTTACTGCACTCATTCTTACTTCCTTTCAATGGCTGATTTTGTTGCTTCCCCCCAATTAAATACTGTCTGTGTGCTGTGATTCTATCATGTAATCCTCACCTGTCTAACGCCTGCCGCGCCTCTCTAGCACCCGCCGGGCCACTCTAATGCTGCCACTTCTCTCTAATGCCCGCCACACCTCTCTAATGCCTGGCATTCTACCAGCAGAATATCACACCAGCCCTGCCCTTCCCTTCCCACTAAACCCTTTCAAACGGGCAGGGCTTTCATGTGCCTCTGTGTGTTTATGGGAGGTATTTTACAAGATGTCAAGGAACCAGGTCAAGATGCCAAGGTGACCAGAGGAAAGGTATTTAAAGGAGTGCATCTGTGTGTGTGCTTCTGTGTGTATGTCTGTGTGTGTGCATGTGTGTGCACAATTTTGTGTGTGTGTGAGAGTGTGTATGTGAGAGAGAGAGAGAGAGAGAGAGAGAGAGAGAGAGAGAGAGAGAGTGTGTGTGTGTGTGTGTCTGTGTGCGCGCGCACGTGTGGTGGGGCTGATTCACACTCCGATCTATAAAGCCCAAGGTCACGGTCACGTTGCTTCCAGTTCCAGCACTGCTGTAGGATCCATTTACATTCTGGCAGGATAGATTTCCCAGACATGCACATCCACACATGCCAGCCCCTTTGATTGGAACGCAGTGTGCATAACATCACACAACATCACAATGGAGAGATGCTCCATTCACCCTAACGACGCTACAATGTGAACACATGTGAACACATCTGATCAGATCCTTTAGCTGGAATGGCCAGGACAGAAGCTCATGACATTGCTCTCTGATGACATTTTTTGCACTTATGTATTCTCCCTCTCTTTAACTCATTCCCATAACATAGAATAGGGGTGTGGACAACATAGAAGCATAGTCTGAACACAGACCACTGGGATATGGCAATTTAGATTCTAGAGCACTATCAGATCAGATTATAAAATCAGATTAAATTAAATCAGATTATATATAAGAATTTTGATTAAAGTTGCACTTTTGCAGTGAATGATAACTTTTCACACACCATAAATTACACTACAGGCTGTGTTCATCCCTCCCATTCTGTCTGAGTGCAGGACTGCTGGCCTGCTGAAGACCAGCCAGTGCATTCTGCGTGAACCACAGCTGTGAAAGTAAATACAAATGCTGAGTTTCTATGGAAAACCAGAGGGTTTTGCATACATATATGTACGTGATACAATTTATTCTCTAGCTTGAAGGCTCATTTCATTGTTCTATTTCTTTTCTATTGCTAGTTTTTGCTAACCAATTTGTTGGGTGTCAGTGAGATCTCTACACTCATTTTGTGAATTTGTGAAACAGTCTGGCCTTCTCATAAAGCAAAACAAAGGGGCAAACGAGGAGATAGCTGAACTGGAAGCTGACGTGGTTTTGATTTTTGTTACCGTTACAGGGGTGTTGGCAATGAAGTGGCACCACATTGCCACAGTTTGACTAATTCCCCCTGACGTGTCTTCCCTTTCTCCTGTTCCTTCGCTAGCTTGTCAAAATTGTGTCTCAATCATGTGAGGATTTAAGATGCCCTACAATGTGCTTTCAGATGCGCAATGGGTTGCAATTACTGTAGAATCCTCTTCCATTAATAGATTTTACACACATTAGATTGGAACGTGCCCATGCAATGGAGCTCAATAGGAGCTGTAACCATGGCCCAGGAACATCTGCCCTTACCTGGCTTTATCTGGATCAGCATGGTGCATTCCCATTTTAAAAAGCCACTCTGTAGGATGCTTTGGTCCATTTCACAAAAGCAACAGCAAGTTAAAATGATACTGACATACCCAAAATGAAACATGGTCAGAAGAGCTTCACAGTGCATGTCAGAGAAGATGGGTTATTTCTTCTGCTTGTTTTCTTTGAAGGGACTTTACAATGGTAGGGAAAGGGAGACTTACATGAGAATTGAATACTGGTGTTTTCAGTACAGTGGACATGGTGATAGGTGAGAGAACATATTTTTACAGAAACCCTCCCCCCATTTAATCTGTGACACATCTTCCAATGCAATGAGTCCACTGTGAAACTCTTCTGGTCACTTTATGACAGTTGCAGAATCCTTATTTATTGTTAAAATTCCAAAAGTTTGGAGTCCAACAAGAAGAACCAGGTGATTCAGGAACTAGAGCGCCAGTGGTTTGGGGAGCTGCACATTTCAACAGTATTCCAGGAAAGGTCACAGCCAATTATCTTCACTTCCTAACTCAGACATGCTACTCTTCAGGGCTGTGCACACAGCGCAGGGCTTCCTCTCCAGAAGGCCCTCTTATGGCCATTTGTCACACTTCCATTTTGATTTTCTTGCCTATCTTTATCTGGCATGTTATAATATTAACTGTATTCATTTCTTGAAAATGGATGTATTTTATATGAACATGAATACATTTACATAAATGCATATGTATATATTACGCTTTTACCTTTATATATTTCAACACATAATTTAATTTGAATAGAAATCAAATGAAGGCAATCTGGCATAGGTGCAAATGTTCCAGTCAAGATTTTTCTGTCAGAAACAATACAAATGAATCTGAAATTCAAGGGCACTAAAGAGGCAAGCATGACATGAAATTACATACTGCAGCTGATGAGATCTTCTTCAGGGCATGCTCCCTGTAAAAGGGGTTTTTACATGTTAAATGAAGACATATTTAAAATGTTGCATGCCCTGCAATGCTTCAGGGGTCTGGAATAGGACACTAATGTGTCAACTCAGATAAAGCAAGGGATGACCACTGACTCAATCATTGCACATATCAGAATTAATCTAACTACCTTTTCCTAATACTTTGTTTTATACAATCCAAAGTGGTTAATTCACATAATTGCACATTTAAAGTTGATTGCACTGTTCCCAAAGCTCACTATGCACCATATAAGTAAACCTGAGGATCAGATCATTAAATCATCAGGTGAGAACAGATAAGTATATGTGATGCTTGTCTCGGTCCTAGCACAAGGTTAAATATGCATGGAATGGTAATTTGTGGTAACAGCTTTCCATTTGAGTGCATTTTTCCTCAGAAGATTAAAACTGAATGTGATGATTTCTGTATCAGCGCACACTCAATCCTGTTCCCTTTTTTGCTCAGTAGGCCTACAGAACTGATTGTTTAGGGCTTGGCCACTTGTCAAAAAAGTAAAATCATTACCCAGGAAGCAGTATTTTTTATTTCAGCTCTGAAATTCTGAGCAGCAGCCCAGGAACATCAGTGTGCTCTGCTATCAGCAATCTTCAGTGGCGCAATGTCAACCATATGGGTAAAAAATAATATTTTAATTAGTGAGTCAACAAACACGTTTGGCCCTGGGTGACATACTCACATGTGTCAAGAACAAAAACAAGTTTATCTGTCAGTTTTTACATCAGGCACTGAAGTGGATGAAGGAACTCAGATGACTGACACCATGTTAAACATGAAAGCAGACTGGGATGCTTCTAAAGATGTGTTTGTTGCAAGCATGCACTTGCGTCAGCCCCACTACTCAGAACAAAGTAGCAAGCGGTATTATAAGGGAGGAGTTTATGCTGAAAAGGTCACAGTGGGTATCACAGGCTGCCTCTGTTAGACACAGCACCTTTTGTAGTGATGCCTCAAGCCTTGAAAGAGCAGGCTAGTTTATAACACAAAGACAAAATCCCCACTGTTTTCTTTTTTTAATGCAGCAACAATAACCCTGAAGGGAGTCTCATTAGTTCCTTGTGCATATGAGGAAGTGTTTGATGAGGTAAAGGTGGACAAAAGGTGGGGTATGAAACTTGTTTTCACTTTAAAAGGTGTGTGCTGTTATGAAGAGATCTGTCAGTTTTCTCACACAGGGAGGCGTTTCTTTTCTGCTGTAGTAGACTGGGGGCTCATAAGTTCAGTTAGTGGGGTGGGTCTGCACTGAGCTTACTCAGAGAAGGAAAATATCTATTATATTAGAGGTAACATGCTGCTTTCCCCAACTTGGTTCTGTGGCCTTTCTCTGCAGGTGGATTGATTCTTCCATGGCATCAGGCAGGTCAGGAGTGATGTTTTGACCTAAGAACCCTCCTCTCCCCAGTCCTGCTCCGCGCCAGGTTCTCCAAACTGATCTCAGCATTCCTCACTACTCACAATCAGTAAATAGGCCCTTTGCCGGCCCTCTGTTGAACAGCCAGAATTCAACCTCTTTAACAGGAGTCAATATGACTGACACCTATTGTGCAAGAAAGTCAAACAGGAGGAATATGTGCCAGCCTCATAATCATAATTAAGAGGTGAATTAATTAGCAGAGATGGTAATGGGAAGTCATGGTCAGCTATCGCTCCTGTCTGAGGTTTATAGACAATGCCAAACACACACACACACACACACACACACGCATGCACACGCACACACACACACACATACACACACACCACCCGAAAGCAAAATGCCCCAGGCTGAACTGTGCACGTGTCCTGATTCAGCTGTCAGAGGCCTAATTAGACCCCTGGTCATTTGCTCGGGTGGCTGGCAGCAGAAACACTGCTCTGGCCATGTGACTGGCAACACAGCTGCAGTAAGGTGGGGAAGCAGACAAAAGCCACCAAAAAGAAACTGTGTCTGCTTTTGCCCCTTTTCAACTGTCATTTCCCAAGCAACCTATTTAAGTAACTTTCTTATGTCCTGCTGTTCAGGCTGATTTCACTTTACTAGAAAATCAGTGTTGCCACCAAAATTAGACTTAATACTTGAGGCTATCCAATTTAAATGGGTGAAATATGTCGCTCATCCAAGGGTCTCTGATGCAAATAGAAGGGTATCCAAAACAAAAAAAAAAGGGTCAAGCCATCTGAGGGACATTATATTAATGGGTGTCATTACGGTTTTCATGAAGCAACAATATCAGTCTTAAAATCAAGTTCTATTTACTTTGTCTGTACATCAAGGAGAGAAATAATCACACTGGGGCAGTAAGGCGGTTGATCTCTAGCTCACAGGATGGCAAAATCAGCTCAAAATGTGAAAATAAAAATTATGCAGATCAGACATTATCTTCAGCTGTAGGATAACCTTTGAATGCTAATTCCAGGAACTAAGATGACGAGGGAAATAGTTGGGGATTTCGATGTGAAATAATTATTCATTTGAGTTTACTTCACATTTTATTTTCCCCCTGTTTACACAGAGCACTCCAGTTAACTGAGGATGAGCTGAATATTTGAGG
Organism: Megalops cyprinoides; assembly: GCF_013368585.1. Lineage (NCBI taxonomy): Eukaryota > Metazoa > Chordata > Actinopteri > Elopiformes > Megalopidae > Megalops > Megalops cyprinoides. The sequence goes on along the minus strand of NC_050603.1, from coordinate 26,041,996 downwards.
ACATACATGCGCAGGAAAGCTCTCAGTGCTGTTGCAGCACAGAGGAGCATATGGCTGGGTAGCACTGAGGTTTGGCATTGAGGGAAATTGGCGTCTTACACAAAACCTCCATTGCCCAAGACTAATCATCTCCACATCAGTGCAGATGACAAGGGGTAAAGGACAAGCAATTCTACATGTACAAAAACCATTTTCTTTGTCACTAAAATATCTGTAGCACATTACAGCGGAGTTTCTAAACTGCATTTATTCATGTTGTGTCAGCCTCTGGTGTCTTATCTCTTGTGAAAGATGTGTTTGCCTGTTCGGCAGAGAAGAAAAATGCATGCTGAAAGTGATAGGTGAAAAACAAATGAAACGGATCGACCTCCTCCCTCCTTTTGGCTATGATTATACACACACTAAGACACCTCTTATGCAAATTCAGACATGAAAACATATAATAATAATAACATATGATCTGAGGTATCAAATAGAGTATAACCCCCCCCCCCCCCCTTAGGTGACATCTGGTCATGTCTTATACATGGAGGAAAAGTATGGCATGTGCAGTATCACGATGAAAAACATCAGAACATCTGAAATGTGACCCCACCCCCTCGAGAGATCACATCCTCCTCCTACTTATATTTTACATGGAATTCATAATAGTAATAACAATTAGTAAAAAAGTGAAGAAATCAAATGAACACTGATAAAAAACTCCTACCAGTTTTAAAAAGTCAATCATTAAAGTAAGATTTATTTGATAAAAAATAAAAAAAAATTTCACATGATTTTGACGTGTTATAGAAACAGTAACATTAGCGATAGAAAGCACATTTTGATAAGTCAAATGTTAGTAACATTAGTAATGTCAGTGTAATATAACTAAATTGTGTAAATTGTGTATTTGCCGATTTACAACCCCCCCCCCCCCAAAAAAAAAAAAAACAGAGAGGGCTTGGTAAGCTAATCAGTAGGACCATTTCATAACTTTGATTTGATTTTCATAAATAATTTTGGGTGTTCTGTCGTTTTGTCCTACCTTGTTGAAATGTCCTATCTGCAGCCATCATTCTTTGCTACCCTAACTTGAAATACTACCGCAGGTAGCCTACCCTAGGTTGCGTATGATTTTTAGTAGGCAACAAATGGATCTTGTCAGAAAATGCTACCAACATGAGATTATATTTGTCATATTTAAAATATCTAAAATGACAAAAATAGTCTAAAATGACCTTAGAAGAAAATTATACCATCATAAAATAAGCTGGTAGCATATCTCGATAGTGTAGACACTCACAGAAAATGCAACCAGTGTTTTAGCTATAACGAACTGTGACACATAGCGCTGAAAACATTAGGCATAACTTGATGACCTCATTCGCTTAGATCTTGCGTTGCAATAAAGCAAGAATGTTAGCTAGCTAGCAATGTTATGGGATATGCACATATGAGCAGATGGGCTCCCCCTCTGAGCCGGGTTCTGATCAAGGTTTCTTCCTGATAGGGAATTTTTCCTTGCCACTGTTGCCTTAGGCTTGCTCTCAGGGGGTCTCAGGCCTGGGAACAATGTAAAGCTGCTTTGTGACAACTCGTGTTGTAAAAAGTGCTATACAAATAAAAATGAATTGAATTGAATTGAATTGAACTACATTTCTGAAGACAGTCTCTACCGTCAGAGGAAGCCAAAAATTATGGGCAGGCATTTGGTACTGTCAGCTGTACCGTATTTGCACGCCTACGCATGCGCACTACCTGCTGGTTGCACAGTCATACCAGACTTTTTGACCTGCAAGTGAGCGTCATGATGATGACTGACTTGATATCAAATTATCTGGGTGAATTCTCAGATTGTTTGAAAGTGGGAAAGCTGCACCAGCTCTGCTGGGAAAGTCAGTGTGCCCTTGCTGAAAAGATGCCTGAGTTGCCTGATGCCTGCAGATTTTGATGATGAGAATGTGATTGATTTGCCTGAGATTGCGGAATCAGAGTTGTGCCAAATAAAAGATAGCAGATTAAGGATAATCTTGTATCCAAGGAACACATCTGATTTCATTTCAGGAGACCACTACCACAGAGATCTGTGCTCTTTGTAGCAGTTGAGTGTTTTGATCTTTGTTCCTTTGAGTGGACAAGTTTGAAGTAACAGCAAATAGGAAACTATTTGTTCAGCTTATATCTAGAGGCTGGTTTCACCCCCTATCCATTTCAACAATTGCTGAACATTGAGAAACTGTGGTCTATAAGCTACTGTGGAGGTAAAATGTTGGATCCACCCCATTTGTGTCTTGGAAAAGTGTGGCGGTTCTGTTACTATCTTAGAGTGTTCCAAAAAAAGAACTTTATTAGCTTTTACATCCTGAGATGTAACTATGACTGGGCACAATGTATTTGGGCTGATGTTATTGTAATGGGGGGTGGGGGGCATTACATGCTGCCTGAGATGGTTTGATGGGTGGTCAGAGGACCTGGTACTTTTTGATAAGGTGTGATTGCATTGATGGAATTTCCACTGAGATGCATTTCAATCATTCGAAGTTCTGCAAAGGGGGATCTGGGCCAAAGCAGTCTCCTTAGGTGTGCTGAGTGCATTTGTTTCCAGTTGATATTATATCCACAGAGTGGAAAGTGAAGAACCTCCTGAGTCAAATTACCTTTTTGCATCCAATGAGACCACAGCATTGCCTCAAATACAGTCTCTGCATCCAATGAGACCATTGCATCCTATCAAATGCCTAGCACTCTGTCCAACACCTTCTCTGCATCCAATGACATCCCAACAGTCAGCCAAATACCTTTTCTGGAACCAATGTGATCAGAATGTTCTTTCACCTTCCTTTTTCTGCATTCAATAAAAACAGAATGTTATCTCAAATTCCTTTTTCTGCATCCAATGAGACCTGAAAGATCTCTCAAATTCCTCTCTGCAACTAATGAGACCACAACCACAGCTGTTCTGGATTTTTAATGTAGAAACAATAGGTCTTATTAGATGCATGTCTCCCTTTTATGAAGCTGCTTAATTAGGGTTTTGTGCTGTTACTAAGGCAATACTTATTGTTTTAATTAGGTGTATGAGTGTCTTAAAGGATGAACTAGCTTTGACTGGCCTTTTGCCCTGTTTGTAAGAAATGAGGAATTGGGGACAGTTTAACATTCTGATTTGCTAATATATGGAGATTTCAAACAAAAAAAATGCATCTGGTACATCTGGGTAAATATAGTTTGAATCGCCTCAGTTATTCTGCTGGTCAGTTTATACATTTCATTTCAGAAGCTCAGACAATGTACATTATGGAACTTCCTTTAGTTGTTTTTAATTTGTAAAAGCTCTATTCTCTCTTAGTATCTTATTTGTGCCATGCTGTCTAGCATCCAGGCACTTAGGCAAACTACCCACATTTTTAGTCAAAACATATATGTGCTAGATGCTTGACTAATTGGGTGAGATTCACTCTAAAAACTCTGAGATTCAAATTCAGACAGCTTTTTCCCCACTTATGATGCAATATTAAACTCCATTGAGTATTGTATTACATATGAGTGTGCCCAAAATGATTCTTGTGAGTGGATTGTTTTTTTTGTTGCTTTTTTGAAAAGAACATCTTTACTTGAACAGCACTAGTATAGGGATGATTTTGTCCCAGTGTTATTGATCAGTTATTGATGCAGTTGGTTATTGGTTATTGGTTGGTTATTTGTATTGGTTAATTTGCAGAAGTGAGTTTACCAGGTGCGGTGCTGAAATGCTGAGCTGATGTAAAACTGCGAGATGCCATCCCGAACATGCACAGTTAAAACATTTGGCTTAAAACTAGCTATCATTTACCACTGCAGGATTTTACAAAATGCATCAGCCATGAGGTCTGTGTTAGTGGCATGATGGGTGTATTTATGTGGAGACAGAAAGGCCACTTAGAACGCCCAGCTGCCAAGCTGTAAAATGGTACATAGGAACTATAATCAAGCTATTCAATGTTCCCATGGGAAACACAGAAAGAAATTCCTGATTAAGAGAGAACTGCAAATAGGACAGAGAGCACTTTACAGCCACACATTTGTGAAGCTGAATCAGGACAGATAGCTTTACTGTAGACAGGTCTTGTAAGCAAAATGGGGTAACATAGTCAAACCTCTCACACACTCCACAATGTCTGTGCCCCAGGGGTCACAGCTCCTCTCATATTTATAACTCACCCTTCATGGCTTTCACGCAGCAATGCCATTGGTTCGCTGTGCACCAGAATTGTAAACGCGTCACTGTGAGCCTAATAGACGTTATTGCTGCTGTTGACACATCGTTTCAGCATGGTGAACAGGAGCGGAAGAAGAGTAGGACAGAGTGGTTCCAGAGCTGTGACTTGCAGGATAATAACTTAAATTTATAATTTAGTTTAACGACATCTGCTTTTATAAGCAGCATTGGGTGAAACACAATTTTGACTAGCCAAGGACAAGTCCTGTGTTGCCAAGAGCTGGACCCAATAAAAGTTCACAGGAGAATGACATTAATAGCATTTTGCACTAGGTTGTAGTGCTACCTGTGTGCAGGGTGATCACACTGCAAAAACCCTGTGCTGGTAATACAATTGGGATTAAAACTGTAATAAAACTATCTTGGCTACATGTGTCAGTTTATGACTCCTCTGGTAAAGAGCAGTTGCTTCACAGTTGTATATAGCCCCCATGGAGAGGAGTGAAGCCAATGTTTTCAGTGGGTGGTAATACTAATACTAACACTAATACTAATGCTAATAATAATAACTAATGATATACATTTCACTTCTGGAAGAAACACACTTGAAGTGTACTGATTTATCCTACGTATTAGCTGTACAAAAACAAAACCTTGTTAATTTTTATTTTTCTCTTTATGAAAATGGGAGTTGTTTTTAAATTTTATTCCAAGTCATATTAAGTGAGAAACCTGGTTGCAGAATAATATAGCATAAATTTAAATATACATTTAGTATACCTTTTTTGGAAAGGGATGTCCATTTCTCTGAATGAGAAATCATAATTATGTATATTGTGTTAAACTGTAAGTTCCAATTTACTGTGTACCCAAGGAGATATATATATAAAGATGATGAAACCCAATAAAAAAGACTACATCTGGCAGAAAGTGATGCTCTTCATTTTTCTAATCCCACATTATGCCAGACCCCATGTGAATACCAAATCAAAGGCAAACTACTTTAGCTGCTAGCTGGAACAAAAGCACTGGATGCTCCTTCCCCCAGCATAAGATGCTTCCCTCCATGTTCCTTGGTCTGTCTCCATTCCACTAGTCTGCAGAAGTATGCTGGCACACAGCCAGGATTAGAGTCAAGCCAGCTCAAGATAAAGGCCACACTTGAGATTTGAGTAGTGAGCCATTTGCAAACATTACATAATGCATCTGGCAGCAGAATTGCTTCTATTAGCATCTTCCTATGCATTTTTCAGCCAATTGCATATCATGAATTGTACTTTGCATGCAAGATCCAATGTGCTCTGGAGAATGAATCACTTCACATTCTTAGTACCACACAGCTGCTATCACTACTACTTCATGATCTCAGGGCTACTGCAGTACCAGTGGTGAAATAGTAGTAGTCACATAAGAATTTTTACAATTATTACTGTCTGCTAATCCACCTCATTCTGCTTTCTTATGTACATTTACACACTACATACATACGTGTATATATATATATATATATATACACACATTTGTTCAAATGTTCCTTCAGTGAGAAAAAAAAATGCCACTGCAGTCCAGACAGTGAAAAAGTAACCAATACTTATTTTTTATTTCATCACACGTAGAAAAAGTATCCATGTAGCAAAGAGTTAAACACAGATCAGTAAACATCCAGCAGCCAGATTTTTTGGAATTACAATACTTAGGTGCACTTTAAAAGGACAACAAGGCCAATTCTTAATTGTCAATTTACAAGATAATTGTCAGAAGGCAACTGTGAGGGGGCAATTATCGACAGGTATCAGTCTAGACAGCCCCACTGTTTTTTGTTTTTCCTGTTCCTTGTCTTCTTGACAGATACTGTGTCTCTAACGGGTTAGAAAAAAAAAAAAAACAAAGAAAAGAAAAAACAAACACACAAATTAAATATACTATTTCTATGTCATGCTGTTTCGCATTGAATATACCAAACATGTGAAAGCACAGACAAGCCATAATAGAGGACATTCTATTTTAATGACAGCGTAATGACTCCATCAGCTTGACAGCCAATATTCTAGCTGCTGCTACTGACAAGTAAATGACATCTAGGCTTGCTACTTGGTATTCATCAGATATTTTGTACATAATATTAATTTAAGCATTGTCATTTAAGCAGGCACACCCACTAAAGCGCCTCCATTTTTTAAGTCTAGGTTTTTCCACCTATGATTGTCTACTTTGACAGGTGTCACATTCTCCTCTGCTGTCAAGGCTGCTGTCAAATGCAGTGCATTTTAAAGAAAATGATGATGATGATTATCATCATCCAACAACTACAGGAAACCTGGAAAACTGCGATATAGCCCTTCTGCTGCTTTCGAATCCTCCAGTCTCTGTATCTAGCTACCGAAGTACAGTGGGGCTACGATTAGGGCACAATTTACATTGGACATTGGGCCATATGTATCAATCTTTGTGTACAACTTGCCGTAGGTCCATGCGTATGCACAATGTCACGATTTGTGTACGGAGGTTTTTCTTCAGAATTATCAAACACCACGTACGCCTGATTGTCTTCATAAATCTGATCGTAAATCAAATCAACGTGAGATTAAATGCACATGAACGTGCTTAACGTCCACTCCCACAATTGTTCTTATATGGACCGAGACATGCCTTTAATTAGTCGAATTAGCATATTAAAGATCCCAGGTAAATCTGAGTGCAATGCACAGACTGATGTTGAAGATCAATGGCAGGACGTAAGAAAAGAAATTATTCGGACAGGGAGATTGAGGTGATGGTTGATGAGGTGGAGAGGAGAAAAATGGAGGCCAGACTATTGGCATTTCAAATCGACGGAAAAATGCGGAGTGGCTCAAAGTGGTGACTGCTATGAATGCAGTTTCAACAAAGGTGCGGACGGTGGAGGAGAAGAAAAAGAAGTGGTCGGATTTTAAACCTGAGTGTCCTCACACTTGGGAATCGGAGCACTCGGAACGTAGATTTACAAGACGCAAAATAATAGAATTTATGAACGATTCTAACCACTGAGAGATGACTGCTAAAATCAACAAAATGGTAGCCAACAGTGTCAGGGTCATAAGTAAAAAAAAACAAAGGTAATCAGATCGTTTGGTATGTCTTTCTGCTCATGCCATGGAGCTCTCTCGCTTCCTCTCTCTCATTGACTGAAATTTTACTTCTCTGTGTCGTTTCCAGCGAGTATTCCAACGTTCCAATATTTTTGTTGCTTGTGCTATTTTTCTATAGGGTACATAAAACTTAAACGGGGGCAGAAAATACAACTGAGGTGGCAAAGCCTCCTCTTGCCCCCTCGTGGCGCCGGGTGTGGACACACTGGTCCTGTGTGCACTTATTCGTTTTTTGGCCTCTCTTTTAACACTGGCTTCACCACTGCTGTGAAATAAATGTATTATTTGATTTTGAAACAGTAGTCTTGTGTTGTTATTTAGCCTTTCAGAGACTATTGCGTGGTTAAATCAACGAATTTCATTAAACCTACCACCAGACCAATTTTAGGTGGTGACCTGGCCATCTGCTCCAAATATTCCTATTTCATATTATGGCCATGACGCACAAACACATGGAAAAGGTAAGGCAGGGAATTGTTTGCATCTAGTCAAAACGCCACTATATTACCAGGATGAAAAAATGCAGAAATGGGCAATATCAGGATGATAATCTACTGTTGTACTATATAAAAAGATTTGCCCCCTCGCCATTTTTAACTGCCCCCTCAGTCACTTCATCCTGACACCAGGACCTGGCGCGATAACACTCATCAATGATTGACACAAGACCCATTTACTTGCATCACCGTTAGTTCCTCTTGGTGTCGCCAATCTGCAAATAACAAATTTTATGCGTACGCCACCTCGAGACCATGTGTAGAGGTATGCATGTTTTCCCGGGAAGTATCTTTTCATAAATACCATTTTATGTGTAGAAAAGTGCTCAGCACGATTTTAGTGCGTACCCACCGTTGATACATGTGGCCCATTATTTGACACCTTATTTAACATTTAGCTAATGAGGACCTGGGTTGTAACCTAAATAAAACTGATGTTGGTGTCTCCATTATACCTGGGAGGTTTCCAGACTTTGCCCTCTTTTTCCCCCCAATGTAAACAAATACATGTTACTCTTAAATACAATGCACAATGGTGTTTGGTAGTTAGCACTATCTTTATAATGCAGGCCAGCTCAGCATGGCAAAAACTGGCAAAAAATACTGAATCATTCCCTAGACTCCTGCATTGTTTTCTGACTTGTCTGCAATAAACTATGAATATGCATTGATTTTTTGTTATTGATCCAAATCATTGGAGTGACATACCAGTTTTAGGATGAACTGTTCCTCTGACTCGCTACAAACAGCTAGCTAACCATAGCTGTATTTACCATTAGTATTAGCCATGTGCCAAGGCCATTTCTTTGTTCACTGTATAAGAAGGTATCAGAAATACTGATACTTCAGTACTACCAAGATACTACATTTCAAACATGGTTCTGAACACAACTGACAATGCATTATGTGTAGCTCTCTGTATGCATATTAGGAAAAGTGTGCTGTTGCGTTCATGTAAAACATAGTCAGTTAGAGTCAATTACAATTATGTTCATGTAGGGATACCATACACAGAGCTCACTTTCCAAACCCCAACCCTGACCTAAACTGATTCTTTTTCTCTGCTGTTAATTATCTAAACTTGGACATTTGCCTTACACATTATTTGACTCACAGCCTGTATATACTATATTGCTGCCCTGGTTTTTAAAAGGGATGGGTAAATAACATTTGCTGACATTTTGCCCTCTGGCAAATATCAGTGCTGCTAATTTAGGTTAATATCCCGTAAGTCAATGTAAGCTTGGGAACTAAACATGATGGCAGTTCACCCTCAAAAAAAAAAAAAAAAAAAAAAAAGACAGAAAATTATATGAAGGGTTAAACTAGTGTCCTTGCGCATGGCAGCACTGGTCATATGACGGATCATATTGCATACTATGCACCCATCCATCCCATCCATCAAGTGAAGTGAACGTCGGTGAAAGAACAGTACAGATGCGCTCATTATTGGACCAATCAAAGTCTAATAACCAGAAAAGGCCATGCTCAAGAGCAACTTGTCCATTTGCTGAAAGGCATCACTCACAAAGATGCATTTAAAATACATCTGGACTGTGGGAGACAAGGAGAACTGCCATGGAAGCAAGCCCACAGACTAAGAGGGTAAGGCCAGACTAGATCCATATAGACCCAGCAGTTGCAGATATTCGGATACTGTATTTTGAACCACATTGAGTTATTATGAATGAAATAAATGAAAAACTTCCCATTTCTGATTCCTGTGGTCACCAGGGTGTACCTGTGTGCCTCTGTTCTGCCTCACTGGGACTAGCTGTTATAGTGGGTCTTTGGAACATAAATAACAATCTGCTTAAGATCATAAACAAGGATTTCTGTTATAATTGCTAACTATTATTCATTAATCTTGTGCCTTATCACTTTTTCTCTTATTACTCTCTCTCTTTCTGTATTTATATATCCATATATATATATACATACTTGAACATGTATGTATGTATGTGTGTTTGTGTATGTATGCTGCACCTGTCACTTGTACAACCAGTGTGGCTAGTTGTGAATGGGTGTCAGATACACTGGCCAGACAGCCATAAGAAGAGAGAAATGCAGCAGATGGCAAGGAGCCAACCAGAGTGCGGCACATCCGGCACGTTTGTCGGCTCATCTGCCACAACAATGCAGTGCCTGCTGAATGGCTTGTGTTTGTCGATTGTACCATAGTACAAAACAACATGTATTTTTACTTCATATTTAGAAACATTTGCCTCATACTTTTGTCTTTATTTTTATAAATGTATATAGCAGTACATGCAGATTGAAATATATGCGTATGGAATTATGGTGTGTTATTTCAGTTCCAACATTCTCATTGCAACCATTTCCCCCAGAGACTAAGATAAGACTTGTAAAAAAAAACTGCAAACAAAGCATAACCTCAAAAGTAATTAAACAATAACTGGCATCTTGTCACCAATGTGAATTTGTTTACTTTGTTACTTACTGTCATTATAACTTCACAGCCAATTGCCTGATTTTATTGTATATTTCTGGCATTGTTTTATGAATGTAATGCTCTGTTGGAGCCACATTAAAAATGGCAATTTCAACAGGCTTCGACTGAGCTCATCATATTTCATCTCAAAGAGCAATAATATGCTTTTAGCTTCTAATAGGGCTACTCAATTAGATTATTAAGAACGCCATAATTTCATGATTAGAAAAGGAAAACTTGAAGTGACAAACAGTGCCATTTTATCTCTCCTTGTAAATGACCCAAAGTAATAATACCCTGTGTTAAACTTGTCAAAATTATTTCAAGTGTAATACTTTAGAATGACAACTCCAGACAAACCCTCAGCCCAAAGCTCAGCTGCCCCCTCCCATAAATAAATATAACATGTTAAACCAGAAAGGAAAATCGTCCCACAAAATGCAAAACACTCTAACCTGCTTCACTGCATCCTGTTTTTCTTTTCCTCCACTCAGTTTGTTTAGCAAAATTGCCATTTTTAAAGAATATTTCCAAATTACATTTGTCTGTTTGAGAAATTTTTTTTTGGTAAACAACTGTGAAACTGTGAAAGCTGTGCAAAGTCTATGAGTATTCAGGAAGAAACTGCCAGGGAATCAGCAGGGAAACCCTGCCACAAATGGAAGCACTAATGAGAAAGATTGTGTTATGCAGGGGGTTTAAATCCTGCTGTGAACACAAATCGGGGACTCCTTTAGTAAATGAACACTTAAATGGAAGAGTATTAAAGACACTTAAAATGTACTGCACATAGTGGGTGGGGGAGGGTAGGTGTCAAAAATGCAGAGCTTCATTGCAACACCAATTGTGCCTCGCTACAAAGCAAACTATTTCTTTTTTTTTTTTTTTTTTGCTGCTTGAGCCTTTAGCAGACATAGTAAATCCATATAATGTACCTCATGCATGGCAGACATTCATGTGAAAAAAAGATTAAAGGTGGAATTAAATGGAGGAAGTGTCGCTCCTCCAAGGGCAGTAGTTTACTGTTCTGTGAATAATACTAATGCAATTTCTGTATAGGTTTTTTTATTATTCCTGCAAATGGATGATGAGCTACAAATATGAAAAGTAATTAAAAGGGAAACATGTTGTATGGGTTGGTTACAGAACTAATTCATGGGATAACTGCAATGTGCCTGCATGATATGCTTTCGAATTCACAACAGACGTGCACTATCACAGAACAGTATTTTTTTATTAAATCTTGTGAGAGACCTATTTTTATGTCCCACGGCACAAAAATGATTATCCATCCATTATGCATTGACGGTAGCAAATTGGTTTACAGGAATATATGAGGAGATCGATGGACTAATTTGAGGACAATCAATTGGAAGTGAAATTAAATATTGTTATGATGAGCGAATTAAACATGTTAGGCACATACAGCATGAATGGTGCTCACATCTGTTCCTGGCCAGTCTCCCTCCTGAGGATGATGAACACTTTCACACAGAGATGCATACACAGAAACACAGACAATGACAGCGCCAACATCTGAAATGAGCAATAACAGATACTTCCGTCAGAAATCGTGCCTGCTCATGTGAATGGATAAATTTAAAGGCTTAGAGAAGGACCACAGAGAGCATCTGCTTGTGAGCCAAATGCTTGTGCAGCTTGCGCTTGTGCATTATAAACTGTGGGCAGGGGTGGAGCCAATGGCTCATTGGAGAGGGGGTGGGGACCTGTAGTGGACCCTTATACAGACTATTATAGGCTGTATGGAGATGCAAGACAGATCTAAGGGGAAACTTACGGAGAGGGAAGGGCGGAATGGAGAGAAATGCAGATTACAATGAGGTGGGCTATTTCAGCACACCTCATTGCGTGAGACCATTTTTAAATACTGCAGCTCCGTCAGCACTGGCGGCGATGGGAATAAAACAAGACAGCCGGCGATCACCTAGCTCCTACTTTGGAACTCGAACAGAGGGCGTAATTTTTCTGTTTGTACACTTACACAAGGATACTGGACAGCAAGTTTTCTGTAACTCTATTGTGTCTCTGCTCATTCAAAATAAATATTGTGGCGAGAAACTTATTTAGGGGTCGTCGAAACCATTATGCCCTCAGTCTGACTTTTTATTTATTTATTTATTTTTTGCTGGAATCAAGCCACACAAACAAACTTTAGTCAAAATATTCAACTAAACAACAAAATGCATGTTCAGTCAGACAGAGTGGGCCCAAGGTGGGCCCCTTTGTGACTGGAAGAACCGTGGACCTGAGGGAGCTGCACTCTCTGCCCCCCTGCTCGCTCCGCGACTGTGGGTCTTTATCGCCAATTTATCATGCAAGCTTTGATCACCTGTAAAATGCTCAATTCCATCTGGGTCCCAAAATAACACAGTATGCTTTGCAGGACAGTCCTTTCAGTATAGCACCATTTGTGGACTGTGGTCAGTGAGAGGTGCAAGTGCTGTGCAATGGGCCAGAAGTTGCTGCCTGAACTCTCTGAACTAGAGCAGATTCAAGGCTGTCCAAATTAAGTGGCATTGTGCACGATTAGTCCAAAATCATAGCAGAGATCCAGTTGCATGCACACAGGGGAGGGGTTCTGTGCCATGCACTATTCATGTCTGCTGCTCTCCGGGAACACAGAGGACATATGTAAAGCGACCGCATGCAATCAGATGCAATTATGATAAGAGAGTAGTGCATGGAAATGGATTTTATGAAATGACCACATTCTATGTCACTGAAAATTATATGGTTCAATTATTCTCAAAAACATATAGTTAATATATTCTCAGAAATTTATAGTTTGAATGGAAGATGTAATACAACATGGCTTTTGCCACTCTTTTGGCATGCACAACAGAAAACCTGCAAGTAAATCAGTGAAACCATGTCCATTATCATGCCACAGCAAGCTGGAGACCAAGTGACATGTTTCAGAAAGCTGAGTGTACATTATTGCAAAACGCGCACTGGGAAAAAAAAAAACACTGTTTCTCTTGTTTAGTGGACCGCCTGCTTGATTAAGAATTGATCACGCTGCAACGAAAGCTGTGTCATGTGGGATCATGCCACCATCTAGAATTTGAATTTGTTGAAGAAAACATGCTAAATCTTGCATAGACAATGCTGCAGAGATTATGTTTCTGATTGTGTCTTCATGTTCATGACAGGTGGTCAGTGGATATTCTCCACGATGAGGCACTGAAACCACATAGCCACAAAATCGTGCTGCCCTTGCACATTTTGAAAATGGAATGTTGAATGACATAGATGGCAATATGTTGCAAACAGGCAAGGCGTTCATAAATGTTGACGTCACCAGCGGTGACAGAACACGGGATAGGAGGGTGGATCATGGGAGAAAAGACATAGAGATGCATTTCACTGTCTTGGCCTTTTCTCCTATGATCCACATTCTTAACAGATCAGCGCTACCCCTCCCACTTTCTGTCCCCACGAGTGGAAAATAGAGCTTATGACATGACATGCGTGAAACAGCACCATCCAAACATACCATGAGTCACACATGAAACCAAATGAGACCAAAATCCTGCTACTCTGTTTGTCATTGTTAAGTATACCAGAGGTGAAGAAAAAGGTGTCTGGGTAGCTAGATAACCAAAAATACGTCAGTGACTTACAACCTGCAGATAAGAGTGCCAGGCTCTGCCACCAGTACTCTGCTATTGGCATGAAGCGTCAAGTCTCAATGCTTGAGCAAAGCAGCAAAAAATATTCTTCAGCTACATCTGTATATACAGTATATGTTGTGTCATCAACGCTTAGCAGGTTGCTGCATTTGTCAGCCTTAGTGCAGGCAGGATTTCGCAAAACCAGGTGCTGACTAAATAAATCATGTCAATGGACAGAGTAACACAGCCTTTAAATGAAGGGGAGCTAGGCCTCTGCCTCCATTACCTCAGAATCATGGTTCTGTTTGGTTTGGGAGAAGCAGTATGTATGGGAGGAACAACTGTGTTATTATTATTATTATTATTATTATTATTATTATTGTCAAAATAATGACTCATTATTATCAATTAGCAAACTCACTGTGAATGCAAACACAAACACATAACATCACAGTGCATAATGTGAAGTGATTAAAAACATTTTTAATGCACCTCTAGTATATTGAATTTTGTTGTTTTCAATTAATGAAAACTTCTCATATTAATGTTCACAGCTGCATACAATTTACCTGCCCTCTGCCCAATTACCTATTATCTGCGTAGGGAAGTCATATGTAATCAGCAGAATAATACTGATTTAAAATATTAACAGTATGCACAGATCATTTGAATGAAGTGTGAACCACATACAGCCCCATTGACAGCTGCACGCAAATGCCAGCAAAGAAGAGCAGGTGGACTCACCATATCGTTGGAGGTTCTGACCCTTCCACTTCCAAGTAGTCATACTTGTCTTCCATCTGGAAGTCTGTAAAAATGATGGAGATGGTGTCTCCGGGATCAGCAAGTATGGTCCACGTACAGTCCGCACTATTGTAATATTCACTGGGGAAATTGGGGCTCGAAATGATGCCGCTTGAACCTCTCAGAGTATCACCACATGTGTCCTCAGCTGTCAATCAAACACGGAGAGACTTCTGTTAGGAATCTGACTTCGGTACTTCACAAAGTATACAGTAGAAAATAACAGCTGAATTCCTTCTCAGTTAACTATATGATATGTATGCATTTGTATATATTTGCATATATACAGTCTGTATACATACTGTATGTAGCATTTTAGAATTTCTTTCTTTTTTCCAGACCATTTTGGCAGCAGCATAATTATTCATAGTCACATTTCATTGGGCATATTGTACTTATTTTTTTCAGTATATCAAGGTAACAGTTGAACAGAATGTAGAACGGGGCTGGAGTTTGTATTGCTGCTGCGCCTTCACACAAATTGAAATCAAATGAAGCCTCTCTATTTCCATGCTATGCTCCCCAGCTCTTTTCATCATATTGTAAAAACCTAGTGGTTATTAGGAGAGCCTCTGGAGTTAAAACACTTTCATCTCTGTCATCACTTTTAATGGGCTCTGCCAATGCACCAAGGTTTTCTGACTAAAGTGCTCCCAGCTGCATTTTCCCAACAGAGTTTAGATCTGCTCCTATCTATTTTTTTTTCAAGGATGCCAATTTAATTTCAAAGAAGAATCTCAAATTAAAGTTCCAGAATTCTTGTATTTGAATATGTTAGAATAATGTACAGATAAAGACACATGGACTGGTTTGTGCAAACATTATAAATTATATTCATATAATTTATACATGAAGGCATACATCTACATACATACATATGTACATACATGCACACATTATATGGACATGTATGTACATACAGGTTAAACACGTATATAGGGATGCCCTTGGTATCATGACAATCACATTTGTTTACTTCCAAAACAAATTCTAAAATTCTTTTCAACAGGACTACATACACATGTACATTTATACACATAGAGGCATGTATATCCATGCCAGTGTTCATACATTTACTGTATATATCCATGCACCTGTCCTTACACACATACACAATAACAAACACACACACATACACACATGCGCCAACAACATGCACACACATACGCACACACACACACACACACACACGCGCGCACACATCAGAGTGTATGCACACACCCACACACATCCCACCTCACGCACAGACACCCCAACACATGTGCATGCACACACACCAGTGGATATGCGCACACACACACACATACACACACCACCTTACCTGTACATTCAAACACAATTAATTGAAATAGTCTCTTTTAAATTACTTTTTGTTGATTGACATAATTTTGTTGATTACTGATGTACTTTCCTATGAAGTAAAATGCTTTATAATAATGGCAGATAATCCAGCTGGCATTAAAATATAGAAAGTTTCACACATGGGCAATAGAAAAATGACTGGGCCACAAGTTAGTGTGGATCACCGCTGCGGCATGAAGAATGTACTAAAGGAAAATAAAACCATTCTTGCATTTTCTGAAACTAGCAGTCCATCATAAGTATGTTTCACCAGCAGTAAATATAGCCCATGGCATTCTTAAACATGATGGATGATCTCTTTTTGCTAAATAACATACTTCCTTATTTCATTCTGATGTACAATGAACACATTACGAATAGTAATAAATTATGTCCTCTTTTTTGGTGTGTGTGTGTGTGTGTGGGGGGGGGGGGGGGGGGTTGATATGTTAAGGGCTCTCGAACTGTCTGCCTCATACAAATTGAAGCCTCTATTCATATCCAACCTGTAGCATACCCTCCTCGAGCATTGTGACTTGCAGTTTTGAATTTTGGGGTTCTGGCACCACTCACTGCTTCTGGGACATGGAGAGCTCTGCTAACTCCACACAGATTCATTCATATGGATAAGATGCAGAAATATAAATATAGCACTCCTCCCTCTCTGCCAGTACCGGTGACTTAATCATGTGTGTTCCACTATGTGCATGCCCATGAATACCCCCATTTACAGAATGACAGTATGCAGTTTGCATGCTGGATGCCATCTACTGCTCTCTATCTAAGACAAACAGGGGGCATTTTTTTACATTTCATCACCAGGAGGCATTGTTGTACAAATACCCCCCAGAGTTCCTTGCAACATTGGTGCTCTCTTGGTATTTTCAATCATGCACTGCAGAGATAACCTCATGTTTGCAAACAAATAAATGAATACGAGGACCTCTTATCTCATCCCTGTAATGTCAACCAAGTTATGCAAAGATTTTGAGGCTTGACATTCACAAACACACTTCTCACTGTACTAGCATTATTATATTGTAATAGTTGAGGACAAGGGATCCCATGTGTGGTCGAAGGTCACTGGCAGATGAAAAGAGACAAGCAAAAACTAAACCTGATGTTATTTTGATGCAAGGTGCACTGCCCTGACATTTACCTGTCAGTGACTTATGTACAAGCAGCCCGCATTCTGTGTGAGATTTGAAGGCTTCTCTCAAGGCCCAAAATGGCCCAGGGAGTGTCTGCAAAGAGGTGTGTGTAAATACGCCTGAAAAAAGGCCTTTGGCCTTTGCGATGTCTGTGCCACACTGCCTCAGACTTGCTCCTCGCCACTTACACCACACATTTCCCACACTTTTACACATTATTTAAGGCTGGCAGACCAGCGAGGCGTGTCAAGGGTTAGCCTGGATAACAACGCTGCAGGCTGTGGATCTGTCAGAGCTGTCATCGCAGATGTAGGGAACCTTCCAAAGAAGGTGCAATGCCACAGGCACCATGTCCCATGAAACTGCCACTCTTCCACCATTTTTGCTAAATGCTACTGACAAATGATAACTTCTGTGGTGGAACGTTAAACAAGGGGAAAATATCAATAGGTTATTTTGCACTGTAAAATTGCACCATTTTGATGTAAATGAGGCTGAAAGAGAGACTTGAAATGTCTCATCACTGATTCTGAGACATGTGGAGGCAAGCCAACACCATGACAAAGTAACATGGATTTCCTTCACAGCTTTAAAAAAAATACAAGGTGAGAAATTTTAACCTAAAAATAAGAACAAAGACAATGGGATACAAATCCCAACTGAAGCGGTAAAAAATTGCAATAATATTCCACGCAATAAGCCTTAAGCTGAGCCAAGCTTGTGTGTGTATTAGAGCTAAAGAAGCTCCAGGAATAGACAGTAATTCCTTTAGCCAGGGGAACCTGATCTCCCCCACAAATTTGACAATAGAAGGAAACACCCCTGAGCCGTCACCCAGCCCCTCTCTGAGAGAGAAACTGCCGTGATCCATGTGTACAGAGACTGACTAGCAGTATAAAAGATCAGACACTATCTGGTACCATACAAAGAGGTTTTCTTTTTCCTTTTTTCACTCAGCAGCTGGGGGATAGCCCCATCTACATCTGACCATTGATGTAAATTAGTAATATTTCAGGGTTTTTTTTTTTTTTACTGCATTCGTAAAATCATGGCCACATTCCATGTTCCTCGCATCCTACATACCCATTTATCCTATGTACCCATTTATCATTAAAAGTAGGATGATGTAATTGTTTCTAGTTTAATATCATTGGCAACAGCTTTATGAAAAGACCATAGCCATGACCACAAGAATTGCTTTTTTGCACAAAGGCAAAAAAGAAAACACTATTGTTTTCGTTTTTTTAAAGAAAAAACAGTGTTATTCCTCAGGTAAACCATGAAATAAAGGAAGCTTTAAAACCAAAGGTGTATGACATGTTGAGACTCTGCTCTGCTGTCTGAACCTTTTCACTTGAAGAAGACTTAATGACAAGACACATGGTTTGACAAGAGGAAGTTTAGCCTGAATAAATCAAGTCAGAGGTCTCTAAGCCTTTTAGAACTAATGTATGAGATTTCCAGGCCGATAATTATAAATTGTTTTCTCCATTTTCAGACAGTGACAGATATGCTTTCTGGCTCTATTGTCTCACCTTAGTTCACAATGAATGTTTGATTTCTTCAAGCACCAGCAGTTTCTACAGCCTCTGCAGCCAGAGAACACAAAGCAGGACATGTCTCTGCATAGATGCATGTCTTTATATCCCCACCTCAGAGACTGTTTTATCAAGGACATGAAAGGTGAAATTATGCTGAATTCAGTGTTCAAACCAGTTTCAAACCCCTCCCACCAGGACAGAAAGTGTGGTGGTCTTTAGTGTGCAGTTCCCTGAAATAACTGAGCCAACGCATGCTGGGTAATCTAAATCGTGTGTGAGAAATGATACTGTGACCACTATTTGACTGCCATTCAATTTGAGATGTTTTCACTTTTTACACATAGGATATAGAGCTGATGATGAAAAAGCAGCAGACGTACTCATGAGGAACGCAATATTATTTGTCCTCTATATGTAGCACAGCAGCTATGTTTTGTGAAGCACTGCCAGTGGCTGCTGGGTTTTTTTTTTTTGAGTGTTGTCTCCTGTCAGTGTCAGACAAGTGGCTTATACACCAGTCCAAACATCCTCACCATCTTGACACAAAACCGAAGGGAACAATCTCTGAAGGGTGTTGTGAAACACCGCAAACAGATTTGAGTGCAACATCCATTCAGTAGCAAAGTTCTCGCTCTGAGAGTGTTCTGACATTCTGATATTCTGAAATGGCTCTTAGACTGCACCCCAGGAAGTGCTCCAGTCACCCACTAATGTCAAACGGCATTTCAGCCAGTCAGAACTGCCAAGCTGGGGGTGGTGGGGCCTGAGATGAAAGAGTCTCTCATACCTTCCAGCCAGTGGCACATGGTGCTGGACTTGAAAGAACATTTATTTGCTTGATGCTGTCAGAGGCCTCCCAATCAACAAACCCATAGAGCTTGCAGTCAGATGCAAATCTACACAGACTTTTTAGCTGTAAGCAGACATTTTGGAAAGCCAGCAACTGTAACTACTGGTTAAATATTATTATTGTTTTGAAATGATCAGTTAAATGGTACATTTCAGTGGACTCTGATCTGACTCTAACTACTCATTGATAATAATGAGTCTGTATTCCCCCAACTCTTTAATCCTGTAATGATATGCTTATACCCCATAATGAAAGATTAAAATGAGAGAATCCATAAAGAAAAGTCATGAACCCATAAAGAAGTAACAAATGGCTCAGCAGCTACAGTTCCAACACAAAAATCATCTTTTATAATTTTTATGTTAGCGTCATGACTAGTTCCCCTACTATGACCCATGCTTGTCGTGGTCATATGAACGTACAAACAAGATTTGTGCATATTTGTATTAATAGCTGTATGTCCATACCTGTATTACCTGTCCCTGTCTTTACCACTATACTCCAGTCTCATCTGCTTGTCATGCTGCAAGACAAATTTCCATACGGACATAGATATGATAATGTTAAAAGTTTAAGAAATAAAAGAGCTGAAAATTAATCTCCTTTTAACAGGCAAGTCAGTTTGTTTTCTTTTCCAGTTGTTTCAGATACCTAAAGAATGGGTTATTAGAAGCATTCAATGGAAATGTTAACATTTATTTTGATGTAACAGATTTTTTTGTCAGTAAGGGGCAAGGAACTCTGTGTAAAATGCTCTCCATCAGCCTCCACTAAATAAATTGCTTTGCTCATTTATTGGCTTGTCTCCCCACATGATTGCACGGTGGTTTCATTTCTGAGACTCAAGGTCGACACTCTGTGTGACTGAAATGGCATAAAATCCTTTGGAAGTGACAGCTGCGGTGGTCTGCTGTAGAGTAAGTCTGGCAAAACCTGGTGGCACCTGCAGACGGGAGTAATCCAGGCATTTCCCTGCCTGTTGAGAAGGAGAGGGTGGCTGTGGTGCTGGGGATAACCAGGGGAAGACACCTAAGAGCCTTCAATCACTACATCATTCAAACAATGCCACACGCTCATCCAATGAAAAAAGGGGTGTTTTTTATCAGCTAGAGATGTGTGAAATCGCTGGGCGGCTGGGGTCTCTGAGGCTGTCAGATCAAAGGACTCGGCTTGTTCACAGAGAGGTCCACTGCATGCCTAAACAAACCAGAACCACAGCCCAGGACCAGCCGCCGGGATGGGCCACGCCTGCCAGGGATACCACTGGCCAATTGCTAGGACCCACAGTGGGGGAGTAGTCCCTGCCTGTTCCGCCAGAGTGCATTAGGTGTCTGCTGATGCTGTCTATCTGCTGTAGGACAGCGAGGTCATGCTCTATGTGATGTACTCTGGCTGGTGCAGCGGGCTCTGCCCGAGTCACAGATCTTCATCAAAGGAGCAATTAGAGAATCAATACGCCTTGCCACTGGCCTGGCTCGCCTGGTTGGGGGGCTGCCTGCTGCATTGCAAGACAAAGTGCAATGCTACACAACGATATACAACTCCTTACAGGAAAGCATATTATTATTATTATTAATTATTATTATTATTATTATTATTATTATTATTATTATTATTATTACATATGGTATCCAATGATAATCTATTATTTTAATGTCATTTTTTGAAACTCCTACATTTTTGAGGGAAATTTTTAAAAGATTTCGAAAAATCTGTCATAATATTAGCGAGTGTTTATGTTTTTCTTGAAAAAGGGTTATCACAGTCGGCAGACATTCATTTTAGTTGAGACCTCTTTAATGTCAAAACACATCAAAACACAGCAAATCTTCAGTGATTCCTTTTTGCAGGTGCTGCACGCACACACAAAAGATAAACTAAAAAGGAAACTGAAGTACTAAAGAGACAGTAATACATAGTCACTACAGTGGCATGGTGAGGATGCAAGTGCTGTCCTGTCTGTAGCTTGCTCATCTCCCTAAGAGCTTTTGGTTGGATGACCTCCAGCATCAGATAACACCCTTATACCCATCATAACTAATGATTATTTACAGAGACCTTATATACTGACATTATATTACATTACTGTCATTTAGAAGACATTCTTAACCAGAGCGACTTACATATGTTGCAATTTTTACATGTTACCCATTTATACAGCTGGACATTTACTGAGGCAATTATGGGTTAAGTACCTTGCCCAGTCTTACAGCAACAGTGCACCAGTGGGTTATTGAACAACCAACCTTTTGGTTACAAGCCCTGTACCTTACCACTATACTACACTGCTGCCCCATCGTAGACATCATAGGTTAATCGTTTAAGCTTTCTTTTTGGGGCTTACTTGCAAAAACCTACATATCCACATACTCCAAATTACATTATATTACAATACATTACATGCATTTAGCAGATGCTCTTATCCAGAGCAACTTCCATCAAAATAGAACATAAGTATATCCATTCAATTTAGTGTTAGACCAGGCTCACACCACTCCGAGACCAGTGAGTGTGAGCATAACACTATTCAAGGCATATCATAAGTTACTCTGACAAAAGCCAAGTATACTACGATACAACACTCCTTAAAACACAAATTCATAATAAATTATAATACGTAAAATTAACATCAAATGCAAGAAGTAGCAGTTGTTAGGGGGTTTGGATAGAGGTGGAACCGAAATGCAGTCTGGAGAGGTGGGTCTTCAGTCTGCATTGGAAGATGGCCAGTGATTCCCCTATCCCACCCCCTGTGGGGAGCTCATTCCACAAATAAACTCAGTTCTAATATTTTGACCAAAAATAGTGGTGAAATTACATCAGAGTCCAAATATAATAGTAATACAATAGAATAGAATCGTAATCTCACTTTAATGCATTCAGTATGGATTCATATGTCCATGATAAGCTCTTGGTGGGGTAACAACCTTTGTGTGTCCTCTGTAATTGTCTGTGATACAGAGCCTCCCAAACATCTCTGCACCCTGCTTTCCAGCTCCACCAACAAGATCAGATTGAGGTCCCTGTGATGGATCCTCACTTGTAACATCAATTAGCCTTCTTTAGCTGTTTTTGATTATTTTTTCCAGATGCTGTTGAATCAGCATGAGCAGCTGTTCATATTATTAATAAATTGTTGACATTTAGTCCAATTAAGAGAGTTATTGAGCCAGTAGAGGTATTAAATAGGCTCTAAATGGAAATAAACCTGGGGACGAAAGAACCGGCTGGACAAGAACCAGAGACCCCAATTAAGAGAGTGGCACACAATTATTATCTGTACCCAAAGAGCAATTATGCTTTAAGCCAGATTTTCTTAGTTACATGGCTGATGAACAACACCAACATCACTTGTAAGCTTTGGTGCATGTATCAGTTTTGTGTCATTACACCTTGCAATTTCATGTATCCCACTACAGCAATACCTATCACTTTTATTTTGCAAGTTACACCCTAAAAGAAAAGGCCCTGAACCAACAAAGTAACAGTCTGATCTCTCAATCTGTTGTATTTGTAAATAGAAATGTACATCTCTTACTGTTTTCGTGCTCGGTCTCACACAAGAAAAGACACAAACTGTCTTCCTAATTACTATTATTGAGGTATAGCAGCTGAGCACTCATGCTTAAATCTGATAGCTTTCTCCAAATACATTGAGGCCCCATACTTGAAAATACTCAGTACCCAACTCTAACGCATACTAACAGCTGAGAAAAATGAATTTATTTTAACCAGGGACAGTTACAGGTGGCTATCGTGATGGTAATTGGTACAGTTATACTATTCCAGAAGAATCTGGTGATTCCATAACTGACACCATTCATTCCCGCTAGCAAACATGATTTTCATGCTTTGCAGTCTTCAGGGATACAGATATCATTCAGACTTTTTGATCACTTCAGCTGAGAACACCCTATGTTTGTGGCATTTTGACATCAAAGCAGGAAGATTGTAATTCACTTAAGTCTATTTTACACGCATAAGAGCCATCTCATGAAAAAGTGAGCTTTATCATACGCTCTGTTCACCAAGAAGAACAATACATCAAAGTGTTCACAGGATAAATGGATCACTTTGCTTCATAAATCTGCAAAACTTTTCATTGCCTTTGACACCTCACTTTGTTCTGATTTCCTGACCCAGATACAAACAAACTCTCCCTTTGATGGTGGGTTGTTAGCGGACTTGCTAGCAGGTTTCACTCCGCAGCCCTAAGCTTTGGCAAATTACACAAAGGTCACAGGCTAGCTACCTTACAACACTGACAGCACTGAGGGAAAAAACATACTCATGAAATCGGTTACATTTTGTATTACTCATCCAGATTCTTATACTTATTTTATGATTTGTATTTATTTACTTTGTTGTGAATGACCAAAAAAGTCAAGGTTTTAATCCAAAAGCACTTCAGCAGCCTAAAGCACCTCAGCAGCAAGTAAGAAAACTTGATGTGTTGTTCTGAAAGCAGAAGCTGGAGGACTGGAAGCAGCAGGAGATTAAGGAGAGTCAGAGGAAATTGGAAAGTCTTTCCTAACACTTTTTTAGTGTTGCTGTGCAGTTATGTTCTTTTTTATCTATATTTTTGTCTCATATGTATTAAACAATAGTTGTACCTCCAGATTAAGGATCCATTGTCATGAAAGAATTAAGAAGAGGATTTTTGCTATCATGTTCTTGTTGCAAGAAAGCTGGCTGGTATGGAAGATGATCTGCCAAATGCTAAACTGAACTTTTTTGTGTTGTTTTTTGTTGTTACCACCTTCACTCTGGCACTCATTGTGCTGTTTTGAATTTGGATCTTGTTAGTTGCCCTATACCTTGTAGTTGTTGTAGTTGGCCAATACTGTGTCCTCAAACAGACTTTTCTCTCAGCTGAGAACTACTGCCTCATTGTGGAACTGTACACATCCTGTCCCCGTACTGTCGCTACACTTACTGTATGCACTTTTGTACGTCGCTTTGGATAAAAGTATCTGCTAAATAAGTAAATATAAATGTAAATGAAGGAATAGTTGCAAGTGGACATTACTTTGTGAGGTGCTTGTTTGCATTACATTACAGTGAGGCTGCTCTAGGCCAGAATTAAAACACAAATACAGAACTGAAAGAAAAAAAGCATTGCAAATGCTTTGTGATGTACTGTGGTGTGGTGTACGCCTTCCATTCTGCATATTTTTATAGCTTTTTACTATCCTTCATTCTAGTTGCTATCATTGGTTGGAATATCAGTCAGTCATTCATCTGGGGTGGGAGCAGTGATGACATTCACTTCCTTGAGGGCAGGATTTCATGCTTCAGTGTCACTCAGTAAACCCTGAAAGTGAGCGGAGAACGAATCACACATGATTCATACAAACCTTGTCAACAACAAAAATAAGATTACCTTCATTTTAAAAAATGTTATATGTCATCTTCAGTCTCTGGGACTCATAGAGTGATGCTAGCAAAATGACAGCTGGGCTTCCAGATTCAGTATTTGACAGCGTAGATATGATACAGTTTGGATTTACAATAAGGATTATGCTTATCTACGGACTGCTAAGTAGCTGCCATTGTGCACACAAAGGACATCCACTGTGTCCAAAAAGGACCTGATGAGACCAATACAGGACAGTGGTATTAATACCAGGAAAGTTACAGATCAAAATAGCTTGGTCACTTGCTGTTCACTTTATTGTATGTGTGCTTGAGGCACCTGTCACAAACACTTACTGTCAATATAGAGCTGTCTAAGACACCATAACAGGTACCGTATGCCCCATGCTTACGAAGTGTTTACATCTATTAATGAAAATTATACTACTTCTAATAATAATATATGATGAAAATGATTAGTTTCCTCACACTATCATCAGTCGGCCTCACAGGAGCGAGTGAAATCTATCCGACTATCCCTGCACGCCTTTTATCTTATCTACCTTTTTTATCTATCTTTTATCTAACCACTGCTGCTGGTATTGGCATGCCATGTTTATGAGACACAGGGTTTCAACTTCAACATGGTTTACTAAGTCAATTTCACATCCAGATGTTTTATTTTCAAAGCTACAGGGATCAGTAATGAAAGAAAAAGACTGTCACAAGCCTTATTGCTACCGTGTAGTACAAATATTTTACTTTTTCATGCATTTGTCATTGAGAGTATCAGACTAATACTGGGCAGAATGTAGTACCAGAGGCAATGGAGCAATCAGAAGTCAGCAACACAATCTGAGCTGCATGAATTATCTCATTTTAGAAATCCCTCCAATCCAATTCTTCGTACGGCCAGTACGTGGTCCAACTCACAGGAAACTCGGACCAGCTGGAAGAACAATAAGCAGTGTCATATTCACTCATTTTTGCTCTTCACAAAAAACTCAAGTGACACTTAACACAGAAGGGTGCCTCCCCCCCAGGCACTTACTAATTTTCTGGTATAATACTATGCACTTAATCTGTTATTGAGTTAACCATCCACTGCAATTAGGGCTTTGACCTTTCCACATTATTTCAGATAATAAACAGTTTGTTTCCAACCAATAGGCTGAGGTTTTTGTTTAGCTGGAAAAGTCACTTTTTTATTTGATTGAAGACAGCAGGTCCCAACCATCATCCCAACTGTCAATTAGTTCACCTCATTACATGCAAAATACCGGTTGAGACAAAGGTGCTGCACTCAGTGCTAAAATTAAATGAAGAACCAGCTCAGCATAAAGGCTTGAAGCTTGTTGTGTAAAACCTACTGAAACAAGGTGTTATTTAATATGTCTGAAGCTCAGTGCGATTCTTACATTACATTAAGTAATTGAAGTAAGTAACTTTTTCAACTTCTCACGCAACATTCTGACATCAGAGACCACTGAAATTAACTACAGCAGTGAAGGATAAAGGGCATAGTTTTTAGGTTTTTAGGTTTGAAAGACTCGCCTTCCTTTCACCTGCAGCATCTGTTTTTTACGCCCCTGACTCTCCTAATACAGATGTAAGGCATGATAAATTTGGAGAACTTTATCACAAGATACTGTTATTTTTCACAGACTTCAATGTTTACCAAACTTGTGTTCAACAATGACATAATTTCTAATGCTGTGCTTGTATGACATTCCTGCCCCTGTGTATTTGCAGTTTGGAGGAATCACTGGGAGACACTGTCTGACCAACAGGGGGCCAACGGGTAAGAAGGGGGTTGCCCTGAGGTTTTATCTAAGACTGCAGTGATTGATCATAACCAGAGAGACCGTAGCCAAAAAAAAAAAACAAAAAAAAAACACAGGGGCACAGGCAACAAGTGAAAATA
The DNA here is from genome assembly GCF_013368585.1 of Megalops cyprinoides. Lineage (NCBI taxonomy): Eukaryota > Metazoa > Chordata > Actinopteri > Elopiformes > Megalopidae > Megalops > Megalops cyprinoides. The sequence continues at coordinate 26,015,138 of NC_050603.1, read as the reverse complement.
CCACAGCGAAAATATTGCCACACAGACAAACAGTGGCAGAAACCAGCTTCATTACAACACACTTTCAATTTTTAACTTGTAATACAATTTTCTCTCTGTCTCTGAAAGCAGATACCTTTGAAAGAGCTAACCTGCAGTGTAAGCCTAGTTGACAGTGATGGTAATGTGTTTCTTATGGAATGGAATGTATAGTATATACACAGTACTGACAATGTAGTCACACTCCCCCTGATTACATAGGACATATATATTGGAACATGCACATGAAAGTGAAAATAACAGGGAAAATCTACATATTGCTTATTTTTTATGCTTTCTTTGTTCATATTTACTCATATACTCATGTATATACTAACTCATATATTTGCACAGAGCAAAGTCACATTTTTCATGTAGCTGGTAGGACCTGGTAGGGACCCAGCGGATACCACTTCGAGTGCTATGCTCGCTTTCGTTGGCTATTTATGACGTAATCATTGCGTTCCAAACGAGCCAAGCCGAAATTGGACAGCGAAGCCGTGGTAGGTTTGAAATATTTTCTCTGGTCTTTTTAGCAGTGATTACATGTCGATGTTAAGATGGGTCACATTTGAAGCTTTGTAGATTGCTCGTGTGTTGCTCATGTGCGAAATGTCCAGTGCGATATTTGGAAGTTTCAAACTGTGAGTATTGTTGTGTGGTATTGTACATCGCTTGTTTGTATTGTACCTCACTTGAAAGACGCTTTGGATAAAAGCGTCTGCCAAATGAATAAATGTAATGTAATGTATACCGCATACTACATAGCACTGCCTGCTGTGAACATGCAGTTCTTTGGAATGTTTTCGGTAGGTTACCAAGTTTGTGTACGACTTCTTGTGCTTCAACGCACAGTCAACGGGGTGGTGACATCACGCGAGTTCCCACCTCTTGTTAAGGAGCCTGTAACTCGGACACCGGTTTTCCCAGAGTAGTTTAAATTTTGTTTTTATTGTACTTCATTTTATTTTTGTGTCCTCTTTGAAATTGTTGTATAGTGTGTATACGGTGCGTACTGTTGGGTATTGTGCCCTAGGAGCACCTAGCTGCCAGGAAGGTGTACAATAATTTATTTTAATACTATCTGTTTTGTGCAAGTCCCCCCCCCCCCCTTTTTTTTTTTTTAATAATCCATACTGTGCAATAAGAGGCTGTGGGCAGTGTGCAGTAGGTGATACCAAGGGAACTGTTTGCTATGAACTCTGATTGGGGTGTAGCACTTGAATTTTATACTTTTATCACAGTCTATTTATTGGCGTGGGGTTTATCTTTGTGAAGTGTGCTGTTAGCCTTGGTACAGGCTATTGTCTCAATCGCCTTAGAGCCTCTTGCCATTTTAACACGGAATCAGCTTTTACTAATTTATTGACTCCCCTACCCCATAGCCCTCTATATTTTAACCTGTGTTGTATGTCATGTTTTAATACTTGCATAATCAATAAAGCCTTGTATGATTTTGTACATCAGAAGCCACCTGTATTCTTTCAGTAGAATAGCTTGTGCGGGGCCAATTGCCAACATCAGGGTTCCTCTCTCCCTTCATCAGGGAAGTGGTGTAGTCCAATACTAGGAGATCTTAGTTAAACATAGTGAGGGTGGTGCTTTTGCCTCCCGCAGGCCACATTCACAAATAATACATTTAATTTAATCATGAATTTCATCCCATAAAACACAGGGGCAAATTTAATATCACATTTAAGCAATATTTTCAGTAGTTTTTGAAATAATATTTTGACATTTTTAATATTTTACAGTTTCTGTTCCAATCTGATCAGGTGTGTGAATAATACTGGTACTGTACAAATGCTGCTACATGGTAAGCCATTAAATTCCATCACACTTGGCACACATGTTATCTGGAGTCCAGAGCTCCACTGGGCATGCAGCTCTGACGTAATCACATTATCAGAGACTGGGTCCAGGGTTCCACAGTGGTGGACAGATGCACTTGTGTAGCTTTTGTCTCTTGAATATTTTAGAGCAGATGGACTTCTACACTTTTCTAAACTTATCAGATGGCTTTGATACTCATCGACAGCAGCACCACTAAACCGAAAACAGCGAAAACTGAAACAATGATGTCCCCTGAGGACAAAGCATAGTTTAATTTCATGAGAGGAACAGAAATAAAATGGTTTTTTTTGCCAGTACTGAATTAGGCTACAAGTGCCAGCAACAGCAAAATGGCCATGTCCATATTGATTAAAAAACCAAATAAATAACCAAAATGAAACACAAGTTAAATTAAGAAAATATATGAAGCACATATTTAAATAAAAGGGCCTGGCATGCAAGGATGATTTTTATACATAATATCAGTCATAAGTTGCCGTGGTACCAGTGGTGTGGACCTTGAGCAGAGTCATGCATTACCTGAAGTATAATGTTGTAAGTTGGGATGCAAATGTGGTAATTCATGTAATAATGACCCTCCCCCCATCCCCACCCTAAGAGGTAAAAGTAAAAAAACACTGTGGAGGTGGCGATCTTTTTTGAATCGGCTACTGTTGACTAAGGTGGACTGAACACAGTCACACATTACCTACACTAGGGTCCAAAATTATTGGGACGCCTGGGCATTTTGTGGTTAAGTGTGGATGTGTCCATGTAGCTATTAGTTTTATCACTCAAACCTAATTTATGGTGTGGCGAAAACAGTTACATGTTTTGGCAACTATTAACATTTTCAAAACATCTCTTTATGTGGTTGGCACATGATTGCATGATGACTACCCTTATTTCCAACATTTTAATAATATGTATGACATTAATTCTGCCAAACATGCTGACAATTCCATGACATTTAACTTAATTTTCAAAGGTACCTACATACTTATTGAGTGCAGACAAGTGAAAAAAAAGACCATCACTTCAATTAGGCCTGATTGAACGTTGCCCTGCCCCCTAATTGAACACTCATACTGAAGCCTATATAAACCTAACAAGGCTGGAACATGGTCACAGAAGATGAAGCTGAAATTGACATTGACATAAATATGACTTTCCCAATGTCTGATGGAATATGCAGCAAAAATATTGTGGGTTTTCAGGAAATAAAAAATAAAAATAAAATTGAGTGTCCCAATAATTTTGGACCCTAGTGTATATTACCAGTCCAACTAAGTTTCAAGGGTTCGGAAAGTTCTAAATAAACTAAAAGTTTATAACATATGATGCAACAATTATATTACACAGATGATTAAATGGATAATATATGGATCCATTTTGCTCTTTTGAGTTCTGTGATTGCGAATTCAGTCTTGAATATGTTTACTGTCATCTTTGTGAAATATGGAGCTCTCTAGTAAAGTGATGTGGAGCTCCAATGGAAGGACCCCTACAACTGATTCAAAAGAACTGTATTCTTCTGACTTGCAAGGAGGGAGATCATCCATCACTCAACACAGGATCCAGTATTTTTTTCCACACAACAGACAATAAGGGATTATTTAAGTCAGAACTCATATTATTTGTAAATTAAAATATCTTGGCAGGACTTTAAATGCTCACATCTACATCTGCAAATTCATATGTGTCCTGTTGCATGGGTTGAAATGATGGCCAGGGAAATGTATGTAGCAGCCTCACACTAATGAAAAATAAAAGGCCAAACATAATTTTGCATTCGGCCGCACGTGATGAATTACTACACGTGTTGGACAGAGCGTTGACACACGCCGTTTATTGAACACACTAAATCACATAGTACAAATCAGCAGCAAAGCTCCTGCTGCAGGCTAAAGGCCTGCCAGTTCTCAGAGGTGATAAAATGACACAGATTTTTCCCCATGCATTTTAATCTGCAAATAATTTAACTGCGAAAATTCTAACATGCATTCACTTATGATTTGTGAATAAGCAAACAGCAGCGGTCAAATGTTTTATGATGCTGAAACAAATAACTTAAGGCCTCGAACGGTCCTGAGGATTAAGTCATCTCCATAAAAAACTGCAGTGCTGATCCAACTTGCAACTGCTCTAAAGTCACCTTCAGCATCTCAGCCTCTTCAGTAAGAAAGATTCAGCACAAATTATGTATGCATGGTGTTGATATTTCATTGCTGGCTACTAATCCCATTATTTCAATGCCCCCAATGACAGTGTATTGACAAAGCGTAAGCTTGTTATTGGATTTCTGACTCCCACCCAACCCCCCCTCAGTAATCTTTTTATAATAGCAGTGGGACTAATTTCTTCAGGAAGTACAACCTTACTAAGCAAATGTTTGATAATATTAGCTGTAATCTAGACTGCATCTCTGTACAAGTGTGATTACTGCAGGGGGATTTGCTAAAATTGTTTAAACGACAGAGAAAACCAAAAGAAAGTTAAGGATCAGATCTGGCACCAGTATGTTCTTTCTTTTCAGACATATTTTTTGTTATAATCAATCCTTTGTAGAGGAAAATGTGAAACACACACACACACACACACACACACACACACACATACACACACACACAGGCGGTGATCTCAGGTTCTATTGTCAGAACCAAAAGACAAGAAAATGAAAATGTTTTATGTAAGGTAACCCGCCATCATTGTTTGACTCATGATAAACTTGTGAAGCCATCTGGTAAATCACTTACTCTACATAGGGGGGATGTTCATGGGGTCGGTCAGGGTGAAGGTTCCACAGAAATGCCCTTAAATGGTAATACAGCTTGATGACATCATTGAAGCAAGATAGTAATGTATATGCTTATTCAGATGGCAGCTTGTGTAAAGTCAGTTCTAGTGGAGCTCGTTTTCTGATTATTCATACATGTGTTACAAGAGGGGGAGTGAATATCTACTCTGCTAAACATATTTTTCCTCATCTATGAAGAACTGTGTCCTTTTGGCCATGACATTGCTTGATTTCTTTTGCTAAAGAAATGGCAAACGTGATGTTTAGCTTTGCTCTGTGTACCTTCTGTCAGGCCCACCAAAATGTAGATGTGTTCTATATATGCCCACCAAAATGTAGATGTGATATAGATGTACATATAGATAAAATGTGTTCTTTCCAGTTCTGCATGAAAATTTGGCATTCATTCTAGCGAAGACTGACTTGAATTTGAAAACTGTATTATTTTGTACTCCTCTAGAAGAAAAGATGCATTGTACTTTGATCCACTGCAGAGAAACTATAAGCTATTGAAGTATCATTTTGGCAACCAAAAATCTGATAAGACGCAAAAGTAAACTATATCATATGGTTCATACATTTACATTTTTAGCAGACGCTTTTATCCCAAGCGACGTACAAAAGTGCATATGGTTTCTGTCCTCGACAGCTTAACATTAGGGTCAATAAATGCAATGGTCACATCTGCCTTGAAAGCAGGAAATTTGTTTAGTTTCTGTTGATTTTATCTTTAGTTGTGGACTTGCCTTCTTGAGTATTTCTGATGTGAAATCATGTGCATCAAATCTCTCCCTGCTTCAGGACAAATGTAAGCAATAAAATAACTCATCTGACATGATTTTGTTTCTCTGTAGCTACTTCTCCATCACATTTCACCAACTGCCCTGAACAACCGTATTGTGTGTACTGGGGACTGCAGTGGCAATTCTGAAGGAATTGCTGCACATTTCGGCTCAAATATCACACAGTAATAAAATTTCTAAGAAAATTCAAGTGCTGCAATCGGTCACTGAACACCACTTGGATATGCTTTGAAGGCTCATATTTAAATTGTAAAAATACATACTTCATACTGATACATGCTGAAATCAGTTCTCCATTTGCATCTAATTCACAGGAGAGGGGTATTGTAATATAATGACTTCAGAGCAAGTACAAATTGAGAAATGAGAGGGAGAGAAATTTTTGTGCACTTTGGCTACCTGCTAAATGGGTAGGCGAAGAATAACTGAAAATGTTTTTTCAACCACAGCTCAGAGCCTGACAGTCATGCATTCCAAAGAAACGTGTGTGTCTAATCACAGCTGTAGATATTAGCACAGGAAACTGATGCCCCCACCCTGGCAATCACCAGGACCAAGTGTCTGTGTCTGCTTGTATTTGTGTGCGAGTGCATCCTCATGTGTGTGTGCTCTTGTGTGTGTATGTGTGTGTGTGTGCACGCATATGTATGCTTGTTTGTAAGTGTGGGTCCGTGCATGTGCTTATTTGTGTGTGTGTGTGTGAATGTGTGAATGTGTGTGTGTATCTGTGCATATGCTTGCTTGTGTGTGTGTGCATATGTATGCTTGCTTGTGTGTGTGTGTGTGTGTGTGTGTGTATCTGTGCATATGCTTGCTTGTGTGTGTGTGCATATGTATGCTTGCTTGTGTGTGTGTGTGTGTGTGCGTGCATGTGCTTGTTTGTGTGTATGTGTGTGTATCTGTGCATATGCTTGCTTGTGTGTGTGTGCATATGTGTGTGTGTGTGTGTGTGTGTGTGTGTGTGTGTGTGTGTGTGTGTGTGTGTGTGTGTGTGTGAGTGTGCGTGTGCACATGCTTGTTTGTGCCTGCATGCTGTAACAGCAAGTATGAGCAGGCATAATTTTTGCAGGAGCATCATTGCAACACTTGGAGAGGCACAGATCTGTAGGTCAGTGATGTAAAGGGCAGAACATAACAAGAATGAACTGAACAGAAGCCTTGAGATTGTGTAGGTAAAAGATAACTAACAGCAATCCCAAAACAACATTCAACACTGTTGGCTGTCCCGGGGATCCTGTGGCATCTCAGGTAACACATGTAAACAGCTAAAGGTGTGCCCTGTAGAGGCTGAGCAGTGAAAGTACAACCACCCTCACTAACAGACAGCAAAAACTAGTGCGGGAGCTGCGCTAATGCTGCTTTCCTGTCCTGTCATCTCCATTCTCTGTCCCTGTAAACACCCCCACCACTCCCTCAGTCATGAATAAACATGTGCAGCCAGTCAGCAGAGTGTGTCAGGTCTGTCAGACTCTCACACCTCTGCAGCTCCCCCAATATTAAATCTTCAGCATGAGATATTTCCTCACATGAAGGCGCTCTCTGTCACAGGGGTGATGTGTTCAGCTTTACCCCTGGTACAGTTCAGTGAACAGACAGGACACTGGTGCTGGAGTCGTTTTTTGGATGACCTGAGGGCATGTGTTTACCAAACATGAAAATTCATTCACTAAAAAGAAAGAAATGATTGACACAGATTTAAATGAGTTAAATAATGACTTCATTAAAAAGAAGCAAAAAATGTGACTAAAAGCACACAAGGCAAACATATTCGGGGGGGGGGGGGCGTGCTTGAAACCATCGATTTATGAACTCATACTCCACATAGAAAGAGGAAAATATTCTGGAATGTAACCAGTTACATTCTATTTAAATTGCATTTTGTCTGAATGTTCACACTTGCCATTTGGTATACCGCGGACACAGTGCTTAAACCCTCACTTGTGGCCATTATGTTGAAGATCTCGGTCAGAACGCATTGTCGCGGCTCCCATGCGAGTCTCCCTTTGCGCATCGAAATAAATCTTTTCAATTGAAAAGTGGTCATCAGTGTGTTACTTCGCCAGTCACGGAGAAAATTCCCAACAATTCAAACCAACCTGAAGACACAAACTGCAAAAGTCCTATTTTGGAGGGAATGTGAGGCAACATATCAGCATGTTTCCACTGCAGCTAATTGAACACGATTGCTATTTAGCCTGTCTCTCCCTCAGCAGGTTGGAAGTTACAGCAGACTAGCTATGTCTGGGGGATGTAATGGTGTTTTCTTCCTTGTAGCCTGCCTTTGGTTTCGGTGGCATGTGGGTTTTGGAGATATCCACTGTTGCCGTCTGTGCCTGCTGCATCTCAAAGAAGCAGGAACGTGTCTTGGTGTTATTTTGTGGGGCTAAATTGGCAAGCTGCTGTTCCTGCCACATTGTCGTCACCTTTGGGAGCCCTCTCTGTGGTCTTACAGCTGTTGGGCCAGCATGTAGATATGTAAAATGTATAATCATTTATAAAAACTGCTTAAACATGCCCTGAGAAAATATTGGAGATGTGTGCCTGGTTGAGGCCATGGATTTAGCATCAAATAACCAGCTCACAAAATTCACAAATTACTCAATTCAGTCTCATGGCAAACCCATCTAATTGTTAGTAACAAACGCATCCCTCAGTAACTCGATGACTTATTTCTTAGTCACGATTATTGAAATTCTCAGCACAGGTATTACTAGTTGCGCTCTACAGACAAGAATGTGGTGCTATTGGGAAATCTATTCTGATGCTCCACCATGCAGACATTATTTTATTTTACACAGGCACAACACAGCTCATCAGACAATTTCTGCTCTGAGACATTATGGCTGTCTGTGCTGTTATCAAATCTATTGCTGGTGTCACATCAGAGAAAGTGCAACTTGTACTGCCAGCTCTATCACATCTTTCCTTTCTGAATTACGAGCAGGAGCTCTGGAAAGTACATCTGTCAGACAGCATTGCCTGCGTCTGATTGGTGTTCAAATAAACTGTCAAAACTCACACGGAACTTTTGACAGCTGCTCCGGCAATTAGAATCAAAGCCAAAAAAGTGGAACCTACAGATTGCTGACATCACAAACGTTTATTCATCCCATTTGATCAATCAGCCAGGTAGAAATTCTGTTTATTGTGTAACTTGATTGTACGCACACTAGTTCTGAATGCCTGTGCCAATATCAGGGAAAACCAGTTTGACGCGGTTGTGTACATTCTTCCATATGGACGAGATGTTGCCTAGCATCAAAGGTAAGATCAAAAAGCTGAACGACATGGCAAGAGCTGCTGGATTAGATGTCCTTGCAAGAGCCCCGTGGCCTACACATTGAAAATGCACTGCCTAAATCACTATGCAGCTGACACTGTTCTGAAGAGGGCTGATTATTTCCGGCCTCCTGAGATGAACTTGAACAATTAGTTTGATATCAGTACTTCGTGCGCCCCATTTCAAAGCGAAGCCATTAATGTTGATTTGCATTTAAAGGTCTTTATCTTTCTATTACTCACACACGCTGCTGTTTTGTCGGTTTTGATATTGCATCTCCCAATTGATAAACGATAACACTATCCACACAACACTAGTTTTCCTGATGTCCCCTGGTATTTTACCTGAAATTGCAACCTAGGTAATCTCATGCACGTGGATTGATTTTTCATCCACATACCCTGAAGCAAAGGTAAATGTAGTTTTAAAACATTGCCTTCAATAGGACGCAGTTTCCGTTATTCACCGGCTGATATGTCAACCCATGCAAACAGGTATTCATAACTATACACCAACCAACACAGCTGGTGAAATGTAATATGTACTTTTCAAATATATGTAAAACACTGCATTTGAAACATCATGTCACGTTTGTCATGTTTGTTCAAATTAACACAAAGTCAATTTTAAAAACTTTTTATTATTATTAATATTACTATTTTCAGTCGAACCAATTTTGTTGTGATCAGGTATATATTTATGTCTTTTTAAACAATGCTTGATTGTAGAGGTCACATGATAGTTAATGTGATTTTTAGTTTAGTTCAAATTTTGTCTGTTCAAGTGTTAAATGGTACAAATAAATGATTAAAACTAGATGAGTAATGTCTGTAAACATGATTCTCTGAGTCTCTTCTGTATGGTTGGCTTTGAGGCACATACCTTCCGAGCAGATAAGGTTTGAGAAATGGAAAATTTCCCAGAAGAAAGTGTAGATGGGAGAGGATAAAAAGCCACAAATGGTGTATTAAATTTGTCAGTGAGTGGCTGACATGGCTTCCTGGACTTCCTCTCACTGCAAGACAAATGGCACTTAAGACGGATGCTGTGAATGAATATTAAATTAAGACATTTAAAGATGACATTGTCACTGGAAGCTCAAACAAAGGGGCCACACTGGATTTCTCAGAGAGTAGTGAACAAAAGAAAATGGATGTGTCTTTTTCCCTTTTGTTTCTGTGTTCTTTCAGTAACAAGGGTGTCCTGTGTACAATGAATCTGATCTAGTGGGATAATCCCAAGACAAATCTATCCCTGCACTTGCTGGAGAGAAACACATTTTTTGCTCAGTGTTGCTGGGAACATTTACAGACACTGTGCTGCTGTGCTCTAATTAAAGGATCTGGTTTACAGTGCACCATATACCTCACATTAGCACACTGGAGATCACATTCCACATTACTTTCATTGCCATGGCTTTCAGCCCTTTACTATACAGTATATTGTTTAGGTGGAGGAGAAAATGTCTTTGATACATTAACATAATTTAATGGGAGCTTTCTCTAACATCTTCTGGGATGTCCACACTGGCTGATTTATATTGGCTGGATACCATAGTGTCAAAGTATACAAAAAATGTTGCTCTTGATTCGTTTTGTAACTATTGCTAGTCACTTACGGGTATGTCTGTTATATAGCATAGTACTACAAATGCTCCCACATCATTGACAGGAGACTGTCCCTTGCTCTTTCACTATTCCCTAACTATTGACCATCAGTTTGACTATTGAAATTGGTTTGCATCAATAGCTACATTTCCGCTTAGTTAACACAAACCATTTGTGGTGTTGAATTATCAATAACTTTAATGTGAAATGGGATAATATGTACTGGAACCCAATACATGAAATTTCTCCATTATTTTTCCAGAATGCAGATTTTTTTGAAGTAGTAAGGCGTGTCCTATCCAGCTGAATAAAGCACAGGTAGATTCCATTGCATTACATTTGTTGAGCTGCACAGCATTTGCACCTTGGCATCTTATGGCATGTTTGCAACCTTTGCCATATTTGATGGTCTGCCCCTCATACTACCCCTCTGCCCCTCCCCCTCCCTGACTGTTCCCCTGAGCCACTGAAGAAAGAAACCAATCACAATGCTCTTTGAAGCAAACATGCATGTGTGCACATAAGCCTACCTGATCAGCAGAATGCTTTAGGTTTTTAAGCGGCAGAGTATTAAAAAGTAATATGTCTGAGTCTCTTGGCACAGTCGTGTGTTTAGTAATTATACTTCTGTATGTTTCAGAGCTGTCAAAATGCATTCCTGCCCTGCATCAAAGTGTCACTGATCTTCAGACCATCCCATAATGACAGTCAAAGAGAAGGCAGAGAGGGGCAGCATTGTGTGTCTTTTTTACTCCATATTTTTAAAGCCTTTTTCAAAGGGCTTAGCTGCATCATAGCTATCACTCGGATGCATTCTGATGTGCTGAGTGACATTTCATCCGGGTGGAGGCTGATGGAACTCTTACTGTATCCCCCACATGCAGCTTTCAATGGCTCCTATTTCAAGGTTCTTAAGTGGTGGAATCTTCAGGACTCCGAATGGGGTGCTGGTATGCATTGTGTCTGTTAATAGGATTATGTACATCCTGTTTGGCTCCTGCTAGAGGATGGCACTGAGTCCATCACATGCTTTGCAGTCCACTCATTCCAACCTCCTCCTATGGTACTGCAATTGTTATTTTGTACAGACAACACAACTGCATTTAAGAACACCTTGCTAGGAACCACAATGCAAAAGTGCACATTCCACAACATGTTTTAATTTTACTTCCCTAAATAAATGACACAGGGTAACTTCCTTGTATTTTTCAGCCTATTTAATGAACTTTACTTGTATCCTTACTTTACCTGCACTTCCTTTAATGCAAAATAATTCAAGAAAAAAACAAGCACAAATAATAAAACAGTACAAAACAAAAGGTGATAATGATGATAATGGTTATTCTTCTTCTTTTTATTACTATTATCAATATTACTACTGCCATGACTATTATTGATAACAGTAATCAGTCTGCCCGTGGGTGGCAAGCATGTAGTTGCATGTGCTCCAGTTCAGAGGTTACACATCATTATCTGTGTGTATTTAGCCTTTATAATTAGGCCTAGAGTGATCTCATTAATAAAACAATAGAGTTTAAGGGTTTACGTCTTCTCAGACAGCATTAGGTTGATGCATAGGAATTGTCATTAATAATGAAGGTATACTGTTGCAAGCTACTCATAGCAGCATTCTATATTTGGACATATTTTATTTAAGAGCTCATTTGTAAGTCAAATAAAACAATATATAATGTGCAATTATATTTAGCCCACAGCACAGTTAGGAATACTTATTTGCTCTCAATGTTTAATATGTTTTACTTTTAATAATACATGCCTTTTTTCCCCATGCAATCTATTTTTATACCCACCCTGACTGTATACCTGTGTATAAAATGCAGTTCTTCAAATCATCTGTAAATAATTATATCACTGTCTGTAAGAGCATCACAGTTTAAAATATAAACACAAAAAAAAAGGTTCTGATTTTGGTCATGCGTTACATTTATAGATGGTGTAAAGTATAAAGTCTTACAAAGTTAGTGCTCTGTGTCTGTCACATGTGTCATGACCTCAACAGCACAGTGAGAGAGGAAAGGCCAGTGGTCACGGGGCGAAAGGTGTGGAGGAGAGGGGAACTCTGGAAGCTCTGAGGAGGTGGTACTGGTGTTCATGCTGTAGAGAGGGCAGTACTAGCATGATGCGGGCAAGTTGAGCTGTGTGAGCGACGGTGCTGGACACAGTGGTGTGTGGGAGGAAGAGTTCACACTGCTCTCTACTGCAGCCATCCAAGATCTCACCCACTGCCTTTGTAATAGTAACTGTGGGCATTTTCTTATGGAGTTGATTTTAATCACTCTTTGAGAAGTAAGCAGAGAGTCTTCAGGGCATATTTGTGTGCATGTATGTGTCTGTGTATTTTAAGAACTGTAGAGAGGATGGTTGCAGTGCTGGCATGAAATTTCCTCTAAAAAAAGCCTCCTGTTAATCTTTTTTTCTGACCTCTCAAAAACCCAGCCAAGGTCTTTACCAGCAGTAAAAACCAACACACACAACATGACGAAGTGCATCGTGCACTGCGCTATCAAAGAGCCTCAAAGGCAACAGATCGCTTGAAGTGTTCATCACTGAAATCATGGGCCGTGGGTGCGTCACGAGAGAGTTGCCTGTGTGGAGCTCCGCAGAGGGTGGCAGGGCGTGGGACACAATGGGTGGGCAGAGTATTGAACTGTCAACTCTGAAGTGTTGCTGAGCATTTGGACTGTCTGCGCCACTGAGAGCCAGGCTGAACAAAGGGAGCTCGGCGAGAGACAAGGTTGTCTTGCTTCGCAGCACACTGTTATTCTGTGAAGCAACATACAAAACAGAATGATAAACAGACTCTTTGAGAGAGTACAGAGAGGCAATGCTCCAGCAATCCCCCTACTGGACCGGGGATGGTGAAGGACGCTGATAAAAACCTTTTACGAATTTAAAAGGAAAGATACTGGAAAGATCATTTCAATTATAAACAATTACTAGAAGTGACGCCAATCAGATGGTGTAAATGTATCACAGTATACAGGTATTTCAGTGTGGGCTTCTTTTTCTTATCAAATGCTCTTCACATTCACATTTGTTTGAAATGGATGGGTCATTCAGTTTGAAGAATTTGGATCCAGGGGTAAATGTCCAGATTACTCAATAAAGGAAAACAACCAGATTTTTATGTTTGAAGGTTTTCTAATGGTATTAACTCTCCAATGAGAGTTCTCTGGCTGCAAATAATTGTAGCAGACCATGCTAATGAAAGCTCCCTGTGTGATCTAATGCACGTTAACACAGCATTGCATAATTATCGTGTGGCCAAGCCTCGGAGAAGGCTTCAGCGGCAGATAAGAAACCACAGATACTGCTTCTTGTGGTACAGCAGAGGCATAGAAAGTGCAAAAACACTACACTAGAAGAGAAAGCGGAAAACAAAGAATGGATCAAAAGGCTTGACAGTAATGAGCCACAAGCAGCGTGTCTGGCAGGGACTAAACTTAACTGAGCATTTGAGGTCGCAGCACAGAGCACTGCTCTAATTGCTCTCAGTAAAACGACGAAACATTCAGGGGATTCGCAGCCCTTTGTTTGAGAGGAACTCCAGCAAATCGCACAAAATCTACCCTGCCAACAGCTTTCATAGTGCTTTCCCACTTGCTATACATGGCACCCCAATAATGGGTCATTTCTCAGGAAGGAAGCAGTGTGGAGCCGCGCTATTGATTAACGCTTTTGGAACAGCAACATGTAGCACTATTCAATGCAAAACAAGGGTGTGATGAATTGCATGATGATGACTGCAGACCAGCACATGCAGAATGGAATAAAGCTAGAGTAGGCTGTTTCCTCACTGCCTGCCAAGCAAGCCAGCTTTAGCCAGGCAAAATGCCCCTGAAATACTGGTTTCGTTCTTCTGTTTTTCCCATTTTGTGCACCATGCACACGCTGGTTGACAGACCAAAGTTTAGTTTGGAGTTCTGAAGGAAACTATGTATGCACATGTGTCCCTTTCTTGGTCTGGTTGCTACGATGGACCAGAGCCATGTTAGTTAATTGATTTCAGTTTGTCATACAGTCACATCTCCTAGTCTTTGTACTCTCCCATGCACTCCCAGCACTTTGATAATCTGCCAGCCCTGTTCTTGGTAGATAACCTCAAATCACTCCCTTAGGATGGTGTTTATATAGTAGAGCTTCACAGGACAATACTAAAATAAATCCTTATAGATTAGACAGTGGATTTTACAGAGATAACTGTGAATTTAAACTGACAAGGATTTTACCAGTGTGCTTTTACTTAGTTGAAATTTGTCCAACAGTACTTTCAGCTGAGTATACATAAGTAAAAAAAAAAAAAAACACTAAGTTTAGTTGTGTCTGTGCATTTAGTTATCTTTTTCTAATATTAACCATCCTAAATATAATGCAGAACTGTCCTTAGGTCTCTGAAAGTTGTGTGAGCTTTTTAAGGAAAAGGTTCAGATCCACACTGAATAATGCATGGCCTACTTCACTCGAGGACAGTATGGCAGCACTTTCAAATTAAAAACATCCAGCCTAGGAGAGGAGTTGAAACTGCAGTACACATGATTGCACATTAATTAATTTCCTCTGTTTCAGCCCACATTTGTCTTAATATTTGCACAGTCATGATGATTATTATAGACAAAAAAACACTGCATTCTAAAACAGCACAAAAGTTGATGGGTTACAAAAAGTAGGGAAGCTCTAATGAGTGCACCACAGCACTCTAATCTGAATGTTGTCATGACAATGCTTGCCAAAAAATACTGCTCTTCAAAATGGTACATGACGTAACACATCTGTACAAGGCATGATCACTCAACAAATAAAAACAGTAAATAAGCTTTTCTACCCTCAGCCTGTTAGTTGTCTCAGCTTTGTTCAATGTAGCAATACAGCAGTGTAGTATAGCATGTATCATTTAATTACAAAAGTGTACGTATACCACTTCCCCCTATGTCTACTTAATACATCCCATAATACAGATGTACAAAATTCCTGTTCATAATTGATTGACTCCTATTGCAATGTTGGAATTAGGAGCAGTACTGGAGTGCATAGATGGTTCTCATGAATGTGTATTATGGTCAAATCTGGGTGTTTCAGGTAGCAGAGGCACTTCAGTGGAGCTCAGATGGGAGCCAGCAGAGCATGCAGTTGGCAAGCTGCTGAGAACAGGGGCAGTTAATAACATTTTAGGAATGCTGAATCCAAAACTTAGTCAGCCTAGTTTCATCAAAGTTAATGGGCATGTGAGTGAATTCCTTTGACCGTAGGAACCAACTTAAGACCAGCACTGTGAGCACGGAACAAATTTCAGAGAGAAGGGACAGCAACTGTCATAATTCACACTTTGAAAACAGTCTCAGAACCAGAACTACCTGTTATACCCATCTGAATGAAGCAATCCAAATTAATCAAACAAATACACACCTCCCCGGCCAAGCCCATGCATACATTCACACATACACACCGCAACCAACTGTGCAATGGAATGGAACTGACATTGCATCAACATTGCACATCCTACACTGCACTGATGTCCTTTTTGCACATGTATATACATGTATTTAATGTATATATCCTTTATTTATTTCTTCTTACACTCTCGGACCTTTTTTATATATTTTCTGTCTTAAATTCTTGTGTTTTACTCTTAACGGCATGCATAAGTGGAAGGCAAAGGATGAATTTCATTGTACAGGGAACTTGTTTCTTTACTGTGCATATGACAATAAACTTTGAAACTTGAAACTTATCACTTCTTCCTCTTTAGTGGATTTACTGACGGGTGGCTAGCTGTCTAGGAGGTGTGTATCGCCACTTGCTGTGCTGGAGTGTGGATGTACAGAGTAGGGATGTGCATCTCCATCACTGAGGCCGATGCGATACACATCTCGATGCACTGCCAATGATCCGATACATTAAAGATACATATGAAGCAACTAATAATGCAATATGATACGATTCACCCCTATTCACCCCTATTGCGATACAGTGCGATTCAACACGATTTCATTCAACACAATGCGATTCAATGCGATACTATGCGATGCAAAAGAATATGATGCTGTGCAATTCAATATGGAACAGATAGTTTGATTTTATTTCACCGGCATATTTTGCAAATTGCATGCGTCTTGTCAAATTGACCGTCTCTCTTGAAAAATCTGAAGTGTCGCCAAACATTTGATTTGTAGCAATTCAGTAGAACGTATAGCTCTTCCTCCTCCATGATAATCTTTGACTCGCCCGGACACGCCTCCAGCTCACATGAGACTTGGCCGAGAAACTTGACGAGAATTGGCCACTGACAGCAGAGATGAGAGAGTGTGCTTGAGAAACAGATTCTTCTTCAGAAGAGAGATGGTTGAGATATAGACACTAAAAGGGTATAGCATGGGTTCCAGGTTTCAGTTGGCAGAGCACTCGCTTTGAGTTCTACAGCCTGCATGCGAAGCAAGTGTATCATCTACCTACAGACACCAGGAGCCAGCGAGAATGGACCAAACTGTCTTTGTTCTGCTGGGGATGGGGATGGGTTTGTCATCAGAGTTTTCTTATAATGTCGCTCTGAGGCACCCTGTGACTCATCAAGCACCTGCAAGCAGCTTGGGTGACATCACTCTGGAGTGGCTTGCATCCTCTGATCAGTGACCTGCAGTGAAATAAGTAGCTGCCAGCTGCGCGTGGGGGGATTGCATTGTGCCTAATTCCAGACTGGGTCGGTGAAAGGCCATAAAGACCAATAAAAATAAAAAATGAGCACAGTGCAGCAGCAAGGACAGGAGAAGAAATGAAGAACTGCAGGCCTGTACAATGGGGGCTTTAGGGTTGAGGGTCTTATGGTTTAAAATGGGAGGCAGGTAAAGTTGAGTTTATGCTTACTGCATTATGCAACACAATACAGTCTTATACTATTGGATTTACAGGATTCATGCATTTCTCTTGTTCCTCTCAGGTTCCAGAAGATGAAGGCATGTCGCTGGCAGCAGGATAATGGATATGGGGTGCCAAACTTTTGTAGACATCAGTATTTCGTGGACACAATGCTAACGCATTTGTGTTTTTCATGGTTTCACGTGTTACAGTGTTAAATGGTTTCGTAATGAATTAATGCGTTTTCTAGCACAGAAGGCATTCTGTCTGCGAAAGTGAAACACTGATGTCTACAAAAGTTCAAGCAGCCTTTGCTGTCGTGGACGGAATGCCTTCTGTAACTGCGGAGTCATGGAATATATTGTGCTAAATCCCTTTCGTGCACATCATACTTTCAGTAATCAGCAAAACAGTTAAGTGGACAAAATGAACATTCAATGGCATGGAATGATGATGGTATAGCGCATTCTGCATTTCGCATAAATGCTGGCCTAGGACATCTGTTACGTGGACAGAATTACTTTTGTCTACAAAATGAGTTTCTTTTGTCCATATAGTGCAAAGTGCATTCTGCCTTTTGTCCACAAAATGAAAAGCACAATGGTCAATTCAGTGCACGAAATAAATTTTCCGTTTTATTTTCTGTGCACGAAAGTATGTTCTCTCTTCAATATTTCGTGGACACAATGCTAACACGTTTGTGTTTTTCATGGACAAAAGGCGTTACGATGTTATATGATTTCGTAATGAATTTATGCGTTTCGTAGCACAGAAGGCATTCTGTCCATGAAAAAAAGGTCTGTTACATTTGGCGCCCCATATATGGAGTCCTGCTACTCCTATCATTTAGATGCTGTGGCCATAGATGGCAATCACACAGAAAGTTTATTGGGGGTTACAAGATAAATAAAGAAATAAATACAAAATCAGCTTGAGGCCTGGGAAATTGCAGCACTCGAATGTGAGCCGTACTTCGGCAGCAATATTGATATGCAGAGTTTATCAGCAAGAAATCGGGTCATGTGAGTCTCTGATGCTTGAGAACTGATCCCAGACCTCCTTCACTTCACGGAAGGTAGCCCTCAGCAGGAAATAGATTTACTGTTTGAATGATCTGAGAAGTCCTGTGGTTTATGACTACCTCGGGGAGGGGGGAGGCTGCAGTGATTAATTGACAAATGTAGAGCTGGAAAGTGCTGACGGAGGCCTGCTTAAGAGTAAACCCACATGCAGGAGTGGCATGAGGCCTTTTCTTCATTTCTTTAGATGCGCAAAATGTGCATCCTCTGAGATAGGATCATAGATAGCCACCGCTTTGAGGGGGAAGCAGCCAAGGGCCTGCCCTTTTGTTTTAACACACCGTTTGGAGTCGATCTACACATGCCTTTTCAACCAGCATGTTTGCGTAGCTGACAACTTCAATACAAGCAGGCATCCTTTGGGAGCAATTACTCAATCATTTGTCCTTTAAAAAAGCCAGCGATATTAAGCACAACTCCAGCAAACAAGAATTGCCTCAAAACACGAAACGCCATGGAACTCCGCCAAGATGATGGGAGACAGGATGTCGGCAGCTTTCCCTTGAGGACAGTGTTGCACGTTAAAGGGGTTCAATCACTGCTCATGTCCCATCGTTTGACATGTGTGGTGAGTGAGGTCACTAATTATCCTTCTATTGAACTAAGAAAATAAGTCACCTTATAGCCTGAGCAGTTATCACATGCTTCAGAGTGACAGGCATCAAAGCTGTGCCTTGCTGCTCATGGAGAGAATTAAATATCTCACAGTCCATGACGAGGCTTGTCAGATTTGATCTCAGAAACAGAAATGGATGCATACATTTCATATTTGATCCCAAATAATCCTCATATATTTGACCAGCCAATTCACAGACCCTTTCATAATACACATAAATTCACTTCATACAGGCCAAATGCGGTCTTACAATCCCTTGAAAACATAGCCAACATTTTAGACTGAAACGTCAAAAGCTTGTATGTGGGCTCAAACCGTGAGTGTGAAGCTATGGGACTATTATGATTATTGCTGGAAAGTGTAGATTTTCTGGATTTTATTCACTTCAAATGTATCTTGTCTTACCATCCCCTCTGAAACAGTGGAAATGGTCAAGATTAATGGTTAACCTGAATGACTGGAATTCCTCAGTTAATTTTTTGTCTTAAATCTACATCTTAAATATTTCATATGATATGTTCATTTTTTTCAATTTGTTAACTGTAAGTGATTTCTAACTTTATGACCTTTTTTAATTCCATTGCAGGTGAATGGGGTTGAAATGTTTCTTCTGATTAAATCCTTAGGAACAGAATTTCAGGGATGCTAGACTAGGAAAAGTTTCTCAGGGAAACTATAATAGGAACAGTATCTCAAGGAAACTATAATGTAAAAAATATGATTTTACTGTTGATCTTCATGACAATAAAAGAAACAGAAACAAAATTTGACAGTCCATCCAGATTTGCATTGACAACAGTGACCTTCACAGAAATGTATACTTTTTTAAATGCACCCAAAAAAAAATTCTATCTCAGCATACCTGTCAAACCATTAATAATCTATGCACATTAGCGGTAATGGCAGATAGATTAATGCATTTAATTATGCCTCTTCCAAAAGCAAGTAAACCTATAATACAACATTCAGTTTCTATGCAGAGAAACATTTTAAATGGGTCCTTCTTGGATTAGAGGAGTTTAAGTAAAACACAGAGAATGAATTTATGTATATTTTTAATTTCCCATAGCTTTGCATAATAAATGTACCCTTCTTCTGATATTAACGCTGAATGCACACTGCTTATAATTACATGTTTATATTAATGTTATTTATAGGGTTTTGAGGTCACAACATTATTTAAAATTGGAGCACTTGCTTTATTGAAAGTTAAGGTTAAAGTACAGTGTGAGCAGAGTGAACATTGGACTGAGTTTGGGATAACCAGACCTGCAGCTTGCCTCCATTTCTACTCTCCCAGATGCCTCCCTCCTGTGCTTGGCTCCTCTCCTCCTTCACAAACTCTTTGTGATGAACAGCGGGCAGTAAAAACTCTCATTAAAACATAACTCTATGAGCTGGATCCGTTAAAACTCGAAAATCATGAATTCGAAACACTTTACAAGTCAATAAAATGAAAACTAGCTGCATGAGCATCACAGTTTTTGACAGAGGAAAGATTGGAAATTCTGGAAAAGAAGAACAGTAAAGACCTACAAACCAGCACAGTCTGGGCTCAGTGTCATCCTCCACAATAAGTCACAATGAAATTATATTGCGTGTTATTGTTTTTGTGAGTGCTCTGTGGCACTGTATAAAACTACACTTACATTCTCAAGTGTCTGACTATGTCCATTCATTAACGTTCCTAGCAACCTTCGGCTAGGAATATGAATGTGGTTTACAGGAGCAGCACACTTCTGGCAGCATATTAACACTGGAGTAAACAGGGACACAGCCCTATCCTGCCACTGTGCGGTCCAAACAGGTGAAGGCGCTTGGATATCAGAACATCAAAATGTGGAGGTGACACAGAGGGGTTCGGGGATCTGTGTACTCCTATTTCCGCACCACCGGTGGCCCAGCTGCAGACCAGCAGATCTACACACCAGGCCAGCAGCTGCTGGACCCTGCCCTCAAACTGCATGCCTTTAGAGCTAGTTATGCTGATCTTTACACCATTTGGATGGGCTGATGACTGGACATGTAATTAGTTGTATGCATCCATTTAATGATCGATGGATCTGCATAGGGACCATTCTAAAGTGATGCATAGAGGCTTAGCACTCATGGGTGGATATGTGTTATTGGGCGTCCCTTATACCGATGGAGAGAGAGAAAGAGAAGAGGCTTGGTTACTCATTCATCTCAGCTGCCAAGCTTTGATGAGAACAATATCTTCAGCCACTCTACAACAGATGCTCACAGAAGACATAATCCAGGTGGGAGCAACAGAGGAAATCAAATGGCAACACAAGAGGCAAGATAAAACCTGACACAAGGCTAAAGAGCAGAAATGAAATCTGAGTGCACACAGGTCGGAAAATCAGGCATTAATGCCTGGCTCATCTCTGTGTAGGGTCATTTACAGGTTCATGCATATCACACTGCATTTATAATGCTGCCATCTGCCTCTACTTTCAATCTGAAAGCAAAGAGTGATGTACATATTATAAATATAAAATATAAATATAAATATTATAGTTATGATTTCCATAGTTCATGGTTGGTTGGTACAAGTAAAAAAATCACACAACCACAACATATTATACTATTAATTAGTATTCAGCTGAGTTTATGGGAAGGTTTTTTTTCATTCCTTTTCTTTCCTGGAATGCAGAGATGCAAAGTTAAGACTTGTGTTACGATGACATTGGATCCATGCAATAAGAGGGCACTAATATTTCTTTAAACGGGATTATGGAATTATTTTAATGAAGAATATATATGTATCCACACATGATTTTCAGGTACCTCATTAATCACAACAGGCCAGAGCCAAGCCAGGGGCACAAGGCAGCACCAGAACGTCAGTCCATCACAGGACACGCCCTAATCACAAAACTGCACTCAAGGTAGGACTGGCGGAGCAGTTAAGAATGGCAAGGGGGCAAATCTTTTTATATAGTAAAACAGTAGGTTATCATCCTGCTATGCCTATTTCTGCATTTTTTTTCATCCTGCGGGTGGCAATATAGTGGCGTTTTGACTAGATGCAAACAATTCCCTACCTTACCTTTTCCATGTGTTTGTGCATCATGGCCATAATATGAAATAGGAATATTTGGGGCAGATTGCCAGGCCACCACCTAAAATTGGGCTGCTGGCAGGTTTAATGAAATTCATTGATTTAATCATGCAATAGCCTCTGAAAGGCTAAATAACAACAATACAAGACTACTGTTTCAAAATCCAATAATACATTTATTTCACAGCAGTGGTGAAGCCAGTATTAAACCTGGGTGTCCTCGCACAATTTAGGGAATCAGAGCACTCGGAACATAGGTCTACAAGACACAAAATAATAGAGTTTATGAATGATTCTAACCACAGCTAAAATCAACAAAATCATAGCCAACAGCATCAGGGTCATCAAGTTAAAAAAAAAAAAAAAGAACAAAGATGATCAGATCGTTTTGTTTGTCTTTCTGCTCATGCCATGCAGCTCTACCTCTATCTCCGAAACTTCACTTCCCTGTGTCGTTTCCAACGAGTATTCCAATGTTTCCATTATTTTTGTTTTTCTATTTTTCTGTATTATCTACTAATAGTGAAAAAGACAGCTGAAGTATGCTAAGGACATGCAAAACATTAACAGATTTTAGTAATAAATGGATCTAGTCTAACTTTGAAAAACTATGGTATGTTTCTACAGTTTACTTTGGTATACAATAATCAGTGGGATACACCTGCAATTCTGCCATCTGTTTATGCATGTTTAATTTAATTTGTATTTTGATTTTTACTATTGATTGTATTTTTTTGGTGTCAATCTGGTTAATCTATCCTGCATGTCATGAGGATAGATGATGGGGTCATATAACCCCTCTGAATGTCAAGCGTGATGCAACTCAAGACAGGAGCTTAATAACAGTGCCCTCTGTTGGAGGCTGGACTTAGTTAGCATGCTGTTGCTCATGGTCTGGGATGTTCACAACCAGCAATTTCTCACCTGAAAAGATGGTATAGCTAAACAGTCTGTTAATGACAAGCCACTGGGAGACCCAACACTGCTGAGACCTAAACCTTGCCAAGATCTTCACAGTACCAGAAACACCAGGTTTCATCAGTAGCTTAGCTGTGAGGAGGTGGTATCTTTTGCAGTCCAGCCATTAGGGGTGACTAATATTCATTGATGGAGCAGAGTGAGATGATGTCAGCAACATCTCAGGTGGACTAGCCAGCAATGGAGCTGAATCATCTTGAGAAATGAATCCAGGTGGTGTGTGGACCACCTGGTTGCATGTGCAGGCTGATCAAGGAGAAGGTGTATCTACACACCACAGAGCCCCTCCTGTAGAAACTTAGGGCAGCCTGAATGCACTGCGGTACAAAAAGGAAGTCCTTGCACCTCATTCGCTGCCTGTGCCACAGGATATTCCTGCCATGACAGCATTCCAGCAGGACATTGTTCATCCTCGAGCTGCCTACAGAACAAGGGCCCTCTTGCAGGATGACCATGTGACAGCTATGACATGCACGGCATGCTCACTAAACTTGATCCCCATTGAAAACTGTGGGATGAGCTGGGCTGATGTGTGCCATCTAGGGCTCAGAGACCAGCGATCAGAGAAATGCCTGTCCAGGCCCTACAATGGAATGGCAATCTCACAAAACAGCAACCACGGGCTGGAGCAAATCATGCATCAGAGATATGCAGCTTGCATTGCTTCAGGAGGTGGATGCACCTCCTTTTGGTCTGGACTTCCACACTTATTCCCCAATGATCATCGTGGCTGATGACAAATATTAACAGCCATAACAAAGTCACCCATGTCATGTACTTTTTTCAGGAAACTGTGAAATTTGCTTCAGGCAGAACTGCTATATATCTGTTGATGGATGGTATTCATTCATAGTTTGAAAATAACTGGGGTTTACCGTGCGATAAACAAAGTTTTCTGTTCACATCTCACACAGCCTCCTGTTTTTGTGCAATTTTATGGCCATTTTAGATCAGCCAAAGGCTTTTCATACAAAGCAACAGTCCACCTCCCCTGGCTTTACTGTCCTGTTATCAGTGACCTCTACGATACACTGAAACACATCAGCATACATCCCTTGTTTATTAGCCAGTGAATTTATTGAGAAAGCCTTGCATACTCAATACATTAATAAAACATCTTGAAAGCCTGACTGGAAATGTTCCAGGGCCATATTTTGTGAAATGCATAGGAGGGCGGGTCGGGTGAGGGAGTGGGGGATGTGTTATATTTTGAGTACTGTGGCAACCTTGTCACATTTTCCTCTGGAAATGAAGCCATGGGTACAGAATCTGAAGGTGCACTCCTAATCAGACAGCATGCATGCATTGTAACACATCACACATAGTAATATCTTCAGTGACTACTGTCACTTCAGCTAAATGGCAATTACAGCATCTAGAGGGAGAGATAGGAAGAAGGTGGGGGGATGCATTCAATTTAACTGCAGTGTTGCTGTGTCGTTTCCTTGTCAGAAATTTCAGTATGCATTATTTTCAATAGATGTTCACAAAATAATTTTTTGTGAATCTCAGTAACCACTGAAGTCTAAGTGTGTAAGTGTGTGTAAGTGCTGGAGAGACAAAACACTAAATTTCTTAAATTTGTTAGTCAAAGCTGAGGACGAAGTGCCGCAGTTTCATCTGACAGCCCTCCAAGCCGATAGCCCCTACACTGTGCTGATTCCTTTTACACAGAGCCAACCAGAAAAGACATGAGGCACAATACCACTCAATCACAGAGATTTGAGCAGATGTGCGAAAACATTTACCAGCCCCATTCTACCTAGCATGTGGCAAATGCTGTTTTTCTTCTTTTTTTTTGGTCAGAAATAAGAAAAAAGATGGGAGTGACATGGACTTCCAGTCCTTATTTCCACTGCAGTTTTGGACTGTGCAATTTTGGTTCATTCTTCTTAGGCAGTCATTTAAAAGGCAGCATGAAGAGAACGGCGGAGAATAAATGATAACTGCAGAGCCAGCATGAGACACCCACCTTTCCCATTTCAATACGAAGCACTGCACAGAGAGTGTTCCAGGCATAGACAGTATATTTATCATTTTCAACAATATCAGTATGTCAAGCACGATCGCAGTTACTGCTCCTCCAGCCAAATCTATATTGCTGGATTAATCCATCTATCACAAAATGACTATGTAATCAGATTAAGAATTACTGAGCTACTGAACAGAATGTAATACAATGGATATCTAATACAGACCACTGTCCATTTATTTTCATGTTTCCTTGACTCTTCTCCTCCTCTTTTTGAATAGATATAGTTCATTAATTCATATTAGAGCGCTGAAATCTGGGACTTGACTGGTGGATCATTTTTGGAATGAAAGCACATTTCACAAACATGTTTCTCTGTTCATGCTCTTTTTCATGCATCACATATAGTGTATTGCTATAGAGACATAAGTCATGATGAATCTCTGACTGTGGACTGAATTACTGCTCCAGTTCCTGTTGCCAGCTCGCTAATGCACACCTGATATTCAGGTCTTAAAATATGCCCTTTTAAGGAATAGCATCTTAAATGCAAAATGGAAACTTTAGCTGTATGTGTTACAAAAGTCCAAGAACTTCGTTTTTCCCAGTAAATGCATACATCAGATTGATAGTGTCCAGATTTAGATACCTAGAGTAACACATCAGTTGTGATGGCTTGAGGTAGACCATCTCATCAAACTAATCTTTACAAATGGGCTGAATTACAGCTAAAAACATTGATCCTATAAGCACTAACATTGTTAGTACACAATTTAACCGCAATGAGTGAACATTTCCCACAGAAGGGTTCACAAGGAAGCCAGCAAGGAGGAGATGATCTCTGATAAATCGGAGATGCCTCTGCAATTACGGAAACATGGAATCTGATTACAAGGAGAGAATGAAAAATGGCGCACTGTGCATGTCAAACTCCTCAAGAGCCTGTGGAGGGTGAATAACCTTCAGGTGGTCAGGCACTAACCCCTTCACTGCTGCTTTTTGTTGATGATGGGAAAGAGGGGTTTTGCCAAATCCAGAATGGCTGGAGATCTTTTTTTTTTATCAGTGATATACTGATCTGAGTGAAATAAAGTCACTCAGATCAGTGAAAGATTGGCTCTATGCATTTGTGATTGACAGCAATCAGTAGCTCCACCCATCATTGGGTTTATGAGGCCTCACTCTGTGGCAATGATCATTTAGAATTTTCCATCTTATTGAAGGTCTCTCCAGTTGCCAAGAATGATAATTTTTGCTCTTGGAAATTGTTCTTGCATACATGAATCACTGGAACTCATCTGTGGACAGAATTTTAATGTTAATTCCAGAGACATGCTTCATGGCAGTGCATTGTCAAGGCAAGATCTGGAGCTGCCAGGACAAAGTTGCAAAATACATTACCATATAGCAGACCACAGCAAATCATGAGCAGCGCCCTGTGCAGTTATATACCATTGCTGTCACTGTCTCTATTTTACTGTGACTCACTGATTGTGTTATCAGTATGCTAAAAAGAAACCTAAAGCTTCATTAGAAACCTTAGAAATTTGTCTTGGCTGAGTTTAGAGCCATTCTCCGCTAAATGTTAGACGTTGGCAGTGAAATATATAAATAAATGCAGAAAATAAACAGCAATTAGAAGATGCATTCAGCTTTAAAGATAGCTGTAGTCATCCTGTAATGACAGCCAAGATGGGACTTCAGACTGCAAAAAAATGCAACAATAGACAACTCTACAGTTGAATGATGAAGCAGCAACTGTGAAAATGAGTGCATAAATACTAATGAATCAATAACAAAGCTACAATCTGCAGTGTCCTTTTGGATCATAAAACACATAGCAGAAACAAATAGGATTGAATGTAACTGTCTTGTGACTTCTTCCCTTACATAACAAGGTCTGTAATTTTTTTTTTTTTTTTTTTGAAAAATCTGAATTGAGGGTAGAAAGCATAGTGCATTTATAAATGCTCAATAAATATTAACTGCCACATCATAGATCATTTACAAAATCATTGCTGTAGGTTATGTACTGATCATGAGTTTGCTTGTTTATTTGTTTTTTTTTCTGAGTGTTTCTTCAAGCATGTGTTTAGGTTTCATGGTCATTTGGTTAAACAGTTTGGTAAAGTCACCTAAAACATCTTGCCTTGACACTTTTGCTGTAGAGCCATCCGATGATAAAAAAGTAAAACAGTAAAACTCAGATGTTCATTTTTATGTACTAATTTCTGTAATACAGCAGAAACACACAGATGAGGTATTTAGAACAACAATTTATCTACTGTGCTGGATCTTTCAGACTTGAATAATTGTGAAGTTATAAAGAATCACACATTCTGCTAAGACATATGTTTTATGTGATTTTTTTAATGCAAGCATGAGTAAATCCCAATTACATTCTGGAGGAACAACCATGACAAACAAGTACTCTCAAGTTCATTCCCTACGGGCATATGCTGCATTTGAATATTCATCATACCATACCCACATATCACCAGTAGTCCTAACTTCAACAAACATTCTTCTCTGCCTGTCATTTACAAACTTTATTAGCTTAGCAAAGGTTTAAGTCAAATTTGTGGGTGCTCTGCTCTGGAGAACTCTCCTGTTCCTAGAGATGAACCACCATGATGGCTTTGTGGGTACAGCAGGGGTTGCTGGTCTTTTCACTCTTCAGAACCCTGAGATTTGTCAGGTGCTTATGAGTTGATCAGATTATCTGATTGGCACAGTGCCTATCCTCCAGCCAGCACCCACTTCACTGTAGGGTGGTGCATAAGTGGTGTGAAAAATTGCTGTTAACTTTTGCATGAGTGCAGAGGTTCCAGAACATGGTTGAATAAAGGGGAAAAACAAAATAAATTTAAAGGATATGTAGCTAGCCCTGGATATGTCCTGGATATGTGCCCAGAATGTATGCTAAAAGCAAGGAAACAGACATGCTGCTTAAGTAAGTCAGATCTTTTTGTGAATGCAGAACCACAGTTGTAAACTACTAAAACAGATGTCGTATAAGTAATTCACTACGTGAATTACTTGCTTTCTACATGGACATGACATCATACACTTGCTTGTTGATTGACATTCAATTCGACTACGTGCGAGCTCTGAACTACATTCTTCCTGTTGAGCTGAAAATGACAAAAACAGTGAGCATCATAATCTTTTAGTGCATTTATCTGGAATGATGCAGAACAACAAAATGTTGTTGGCTATGGTGACATGTATCCTCACTAGGCAAATTCTGCGTATGGAAAACGGGAGCAAAGCATTTGTGATTTTTCAAAAGCAAAAAAAAAAAAAAAAATCCTACAGTTATTGCATTTTAATTAGGAGAGCTGATAGAGTTCAGACTGATTGTGAGTTCATTCCTAAAGATCATCTGCAACTGTAACAGTGATAATTTGATGCAATCCAGGCATCCAGCTGTTTCCAAAACAGTTTTAAAGAGTTCATAATCACATTACAAAAACAACACTGCCACTATGGGCTTACAGTTTCTGTATCAATTTCCATGAATGGGCAATATTTGTATTGAAGTGGCTGTTATTAGTTTATTTATGTGTTTGCAAAATTTTAGTTTTTAGTTTTTATTTTTATTTATTGATTTATTGATTTATTTTTTGGTGTTGAACCCTGTAAAAGACCCTTCCAAATGAACATTAACAGCAAAGGCAGGGGCCATTCAAATGCAAACTAGCATGCTTCTCTACTTCACCTTTAAAGTGAACTTGCAGACCTCTGAGCCTCTTTTGTTCCCATTAATGCTTCTCAGCTACAGCTTTCCCTTTAGTCACTTCACTCTAATAGTGGAGTTTTGGTTGTTGTCTGTTGACTGGACCACTAACCCTCCTGCACAATAACAACTGCAGAATAGGAGCCGCTTGCTTTATTTGCCGTGTGACAAGAAGACTTGTGAAATGTCACAAATTTCAGGCGCACTTTTTGAAAAGCTCACTTTCCAGAAAAGGAAGAGCACTTGTTTTGTGTTTTGTGCAGTTTAGCAACTCCCTAAGATCATTATTTTGCAGCTGAGAGATGAGGGACCATTGATTTCAGAAGACTTCTTTGGTTTGTTCTTTGTGACTTTGTGGGCTGCTGTGTTGAATTTAAATAGCATTTGATATCTTTATCTTGATGACTTTGATATCCTTTATTTTAATGTTATATATTCCTGAACAGACAACATGAACAAAGCTAGATCCTTCTAATGTTTCGGTTTAAATGGATTGGACAGATTGTTTGTTTGTGCTTTTGCAGTTGATACATGTTTAAAACGCTGAAAAATGTTATTCTGTATTTAAAATATATTCAAAACTTATACTGGAAATATGCATGTTTGCATTCAATATGTTGTGTCTAGGGAAATACAATCACTAAAATAATAATGAGTGGAATGTTTGCATTCAGTATGTTGTATATAGGGAAATACAATCACTAAAATAATAATGAGTGGAATGTACAAAAGCAGTTTCAGGCCTGTGTGACTACTAATATACAAAAAATCTGTTGAATAAATTCTTTTGACTTGGTTATGATATTTATGCTGTTAAACAGTTACACTGCTCAATGAAATTGAAGGCATGAAAGATTTATGTCAATGTCAATGCATAATCCTGGAAATTTTGTGTCCTTAAAAACCAACCACCACAGCTAACAGTGTGAAACTGTTCTGCGCCACACCTCCAAAAAAAAAAAAAAAAGTTGCCAGGGATACTAATGCACAGCCAACTAATGCACAGCAGCAAAAGGAGTAGTTCCCTTACCCTCACAGATACACTAAGTATTTATATGGTCCTGGTCGCAATTTACATTTCAAGATTATCTTCTGTGGGCCATATGTGGCTGTGAATATTCATATCAGTATGTTAAAGTACACTTCCCCTTACCTGGATAATTGACAGTTACCATCATAGTATTCTTATAGTAAATGTGCTAAACATGTATGTAGCAATCATCTCATTTACTGATCCATACTAAGGACTGTTGCAGAAGAACTAGAGATGCAGTGGATGAAAGCACCATACCAGAAACACCAGAAGCACAGTGTCCAAATTTTAGACATCAGTACATCGAACATCTGCTTATTGTATGACTTCCATGAAATAGTAAATTTGATTAGGCTGGAACTGGATTTCAATTTTAACACAAATGGTATATCAGCTGAGAAATTATTCTTTGTGTAATGTGATTTTGTAGTTTAAAGTTGCATATGTCCTATCAAGGGGAAATCTGACCAAATAATTAATATTTCATCCATTAACTTCATGTTCTAGGGATGGAGCTTTTGAATCATTTCAATGCCATTTTTTGTCGAATTAAATGGATTTTTTTTCTGTAGTGTATCCTGATTAATATGACAGCAGAGAAAAAACAACAGGTCAGGCTGTTTCAGAGGCAGTAACGCAGCTGTGCGAAAACATTTAACCAGAGCTATTGTGTTCAGCTTGTTTAAGAGCTTGTTTTGATCTACAGCACAGCTGCTGCTTTGACAAAATCATTATTTTAATAGTTTCTTTAAAAACCCCTGAATGCTATGTGTGTGCGAGTGAATGTGGGGCCTGTTATTGTGTATTTTGATGCAGACCTTGGTGCAAAAAGGTGTACATGTGTGAAAATAAAATAACATACAGTCTACTTGCACTGAATTGCCCTGTGGAATGAGAGTGTTTGCATTTTAGCTCAAAGAGTAATTCTTTTGACCTGAATGATTACAAACTTTGAAAGTTGCAGAAGTAGAATTATTAATTTGTTCTCACTTGCACTAGTATTTGTAATGAAGCTTTCGTGCAGACAGTTTTATGCTCAGTGGAACATCATTACTGGAGAAATTAGTAGTACATCATATTGATGTTGTTATGCACTATATCTCTGTGCACTATACACACCTTAGAATAACAGCTGGGGCATACAGTATAAACCGACACAACAGCTAAGCCATAAGCTGTGTATTTAGATATTTGTCTCTGTATGAATTAATTACATCAAATTTTATGCAATATCAAAATATTATCTCTATAACTGAATGGATTCTAGCACTGTTTGTGTAAAATATTACATTTGATTTATTTTAAAAAAGGAAATGCTGATATGGCATACAGTGTGAGTGTGTATGGTTGTGTTCCTCTAAATCTCCAGATACTTGCTTGGTAAAACTTGCTGAGTCCTACCCCAAAGCAATTCTCCAATCACTATTCCTCACAATGGCATGGTTACACAACATTGCCTAAAGCACAGTTACAAGAAGTTATAGTGCTAATTAATATACGCATTGTAACTGCAATCAAGCCTGCAATCAAGCTCTGTAAAAATGTCTCGAGTAACAACATAGTTCTGATCAGGGAGTACACACAGTACTCAAATATCTCTATACTAATATAGCAAAAGAGTACAATTGAATTTTAAGTCTCCCTTGTGCCTAAAATTCACAGTCAACATTTGGCTGGTACCTACTCACAAGCAAGAGGGCTATTAAGACCTCTTTATTACAACAGCAAGACCCATATCTGTTTGTGTGTGCACCCCATCAAAGTTACCACTATCATTTGCATTGTTTTAACCTGGACATTGTGCATATGCTGGACTTATGCCTGTTGATACTCCCTCCTGGGTCTCAGTTAACAGTTCTGTGGTCCTACACTAATCCAAATACAGCTCTCCTGATCCATTTAAAGTCATTCCATATTCAAGGCCACAATTCATTTACCCACAATGCACTTTGTCCATAATTTTGAAGAAAGCATTTACTATGAGTCTGTTACTTGTAAAACATGTATACAGATGTTGATGGAAATATTGTGATTTTTCCTGTTTATATACATTTTTTCATTAATTTCAGTGATTTGTGACTGAAAAATGAGATGAAAAATAAAAAAAACCTGTATGAAGTCTGGGCTGCAGGCAGTTGGGAGTGTGAGCAGGGTTTAGCCTGTCTTTGCCAGAGCTCAGCCCTATCCTTTACTCTACTATCTGAACCCCCGGAGACACTCTGCTCCATATCTCCCTCTGACACACACCCCTGCCCTGTCACACCACGCTCTGGGAGAACTGCAGCACAAACACTCTACCTCAGCTTCCGTGCCTGCTTCAGACATCACACGCCAGTGCAATCACAGACCTTGGCCACCTGGGACAGGCAGAGAGAAACACTCCCACTCACCTGCTCCATTCTTCCCCAGCTGTTCTAATGACCTATTTGCTTGTGAGGTCCAAACATTCCAATGCATTTCATTTTCTGCACCACTACCATGTGCCACCTGGTATCTCCTGGGCCCCGGACATTACAAAGGGGCCCAGGATACCCTTATCAGATTGATCTGTGCCATTCTTTCTCAGTACTGCCACAGAGGTGCTTAAAATGTGCAGCTTCATCCTCATTCTGAAGACAAAACAGGTTTCTGGCAAACATAGACATACATTATGAACACATTTTTTTCTGGAAACTGTAAATGCAGTAGAACTTGAAATTAGGGATATGTATATCTAAAATTCAGTTTTTGAATCAGCAGTACAGATGTCTTATTTATAAGACTAGTCACAGGCTGTTTCTTGTAACCAGTTGAGCCAAACCCCAATCTCACAATGGAAAAAATGGCTAAAAACTGCAATTTATGAATATTTCTAGGTGAAATAATGTGATTCTAGAAAAGACAATATGCACTTCATTGAAAATAAAATAAGTTTCCTGTGGTAAAGCAGCAAAACATTGCAGTGTTAAAGTGCCAGGGTCTGACATATTCTGAGTGGTACATAACATTTGTACTGCTGGTGGAAGACTGACTAAAATGCTAGCAGTGACAGTAATTTCACATCACCTCCCACAGAAATGCCACGGAGCTCTCAGACGCAGAGAGTCAGTCTAACTCAAGCAATGATGCCGGACCATTCAGCCAGAAAAACAGAAGTGTGCTTTGGCCAGCCCTCAGGCTAAAAAGATTCATGCAAGGACTGGAAATAGGGCTGACATGGATCTGCAGTCTTATTATATCAGAAGGATCTCAGAGTGAGAGCTGTGTCACTACATCCGTTCACTTCTCTCAAACAACACAACATGTGAGGTGTTCAAGAAAAGCTCTAGGGCAAATATTTGTAATAATGTATCCTAAACAGATAAACAGATAAATATATACATATAAACAATAATGGGGGAAAATCAACCTAGCTGTTATGGTGTTTTGTCTTTTACCTTAGATAGCACAAAACAATGTTCAGGACAGACGGCATTATTGTTGATATTGAACAACCTTTTTAATATGGCAAATAAAATGCATTTGCATTGACTCGGGATCTAGAGGCATTTGAGTGCTTTACGCTGTCTCAGAACAGCACAACTTAACGCTGAATTATTAATGATAACTGTCACCACAGTTCAATTTTACAAAGTGCACCTTTTGACAACAAGCAGCCAACAAGAGAAATCATAAATTTGTCATAGTAAATCATGTGGTTTTTTGTGATGGTTTAGTATGGTTTGGTATTCAGCAGTAAAATTTATACTACATTTGACCAAACCTAAACTTAACCTAACAATTTAAAAGCATGGATTCCAAACACTGCTAATGAGACTTTGTTGAGGTTCGTTCTGGGTAGTATCCTGCACTCTAATCATTCAATTGACTTGCCATGTAATTGAAGTTGCATGGCATGCTGCTGCACAAAGACAGACAGATGTAGTTGCTGCCATCTTTCCTTATTAAATTCACACTCCTAAAACTAATACTACCCATGGAGAAGGCCTTTTTTAAAAATGGTCATGGATAATGCACAGTATAATTGGCCAGAACCCAGGACAATAAATCTTGATATGTTTGAAGCAAGGGCACTGCTGTTCTCCTTGCACTGAGTTGTCTGGCTGAGAGGTTTATGACTAACTGCCTTCATGTTCACAGAAAGAATCTTGTGTTTTTCTATGATTTTTTTGGTTTCACTGTTACTAAGATAATAGCTCACTTCCTGGCCCAGCTATAATTCTGTTCTTACTTTCAGTGCACAGATATACTCCTTATAGTTTCTCATCAGCAAAATGTGATTAGATTAGAATACTGCTTCTCAGTTAAAGTGTAAATATTCATGCACATTTTTAACCAAGATGTCTCCAGAAAACATCAATGATGAAAGATCGTTCAAAAAAAAAAATCTCTGTATGGCCTATTTGAGCAAACCTAGAGGGAGACCTACTTAGTTACAGAGGAGAAATCAGAACACAAACTGGTGTGTCATGTTGAATGCAGTCAAACATTTTCTCAGAGTGCTCACCCACCTCACATGCGCATGCCAGATGGACAGACAGACAAACTCACCATGCACACAGACACACAACCACACCAGCACAGTGCAGAGACAGGCTATTGTGCCGACAGACACACACAAACACACGCACACACCTGTGCTCACACCCACACGCATGCACAAACACACACACATACACACACACACACAGACATGTGCCTAACAGCAGGAGGGGACTCACCTCTGCAGATGGGGACTGGGAAGTCCCACACGGCAGCATTTCCGCTGTTGGTGACACAGGTGAGCTGCGGGTGGCCATCAAGGACATACCCCGACACGCAGCTATAGCGGATCTTGTCGCCCACGTTGAAGCGGGTCCCATACAGGATACCTTTGGGTGGGACGCCCGGGTTACCACAGGAGCTGCTCTGCAACTCTGAGCGGAGAGAAGCAGAGACAAGGAATGGTCATGGCATTATCCAACCCAGCATGTCACATTACCTCACATGGTGATGTCATCAAAAATACTGATAACCATTACACTGACAGTACATTGAGTCATTGTGCGGACACTCTTATTCAGACCGACTTACAATAGAAAGCAAGAAGGTTAGGCTGGAGTCATTACATCACATTCAGCATTTCGCTAGCTGCATACAGAAAACTATAACTGAAGCAACATCACCTCAAAAAACAATTGTAGAGGCATGTATGTAAATAGATATGTTGATTTGGGAGACAGAACAATTAGCCCTTTCAACTATATAGGCATTCCAGGTATATCTTATCTTAGAGCATGTGATAAGAAGACAGTAGCAAACACTGTGCCCTAGCAGATACATTTGTTTTCCCCTATACCTCACGCAGTGTGAGAACACTGTTTTTCCAAAGTCAGTACATATTGTACAGAAAGCGTTTTTATACAGCACACAGCTGAAGGTAAATGACATACTGCTGCCAGGAGCACCAACACTGAGCTGGATACAGAGTACAGATCACACTGTGGGCAGGGGTTTATGCTGGGGAGTCAAGCAGAAAAGCTGAGACACATAAGCTTACAGTTGCCTCCAGGGATAGACCAGAGTCACATGATCATCATCAGTGCGATTTACTGACACAGTCATTCACTAACTCACTCACTAAATCACTCCCTCATTCATTTACCATTTAAGGACTACAGGATCACAACCCCCATTTTATTATCAATAGGCCCCCTGTTGATCAGATGTCCTCGTGTGTCACCGGGCAGGAAGTTTTTAAAACTTTGGTGGACCTCTTCAGGCTAAGAATATTCGTCATTGCAGAGAAACAGCCTTTCAAGATTTGCTGCTAATGGAAAAATAAGCACAGTGGAAGCTCTTCAGATTTCGCATTTGAGTACATAGTTGTGGTGGATGGCATCACAACACTGTGCTGACACAAATGGCCTAAAACACACCATTTCATAACATTACAGCCCACATGGTAAGACCAAAATGTGCCTCTGCCATGATCCCTGTGCAGTGGTGATTGCTTTGTGGGTCAGGAGCACCGCAGTGGATAGCTATGGCAGGTAATAACTTTCTCTTCAGTGCTGTAGCTTCAGATGCTTTGTCTGAGCTCTAAAGATGTAAACAACTGCAACAATGCCAACAATATCCTTACTGTGTATCCCACGTCATGTATTACAAGTCAAAGGGGGAAAATAAGGAAATATCCAACACAATAGATGGCACAAGCTTCCAGATGGGATCTGTATCTACTATGTGTCTTTTCACTATGTAGCTTTTGTACTACAACGTCACTACCATTACTGCCAGACACACGCTGTCAGCTGGTGTAGGTATTTAAGCCCGGCTCTGCGGTGCCAGAAGCAGACAGTGGGACACTGAATGAATTATCAGCCATTGCTGCCCACCCTGCATGGTTACTCCGCCAAGTGATACAGAGTGACTAATATGTAAATGTCTGCAGGTACCAGCTTGCCAACTTTGTTCATTTCATCTCCCTAATTACTTCATCGCGAGCTCTGTAAAATAGCCAGAATCAAAATGATTAAATTGACACCCTGCATGTTCCATCATCAATGATATGAGATCATTATTAGTTCCTCTAATGAGCTGATTTGTTATTTATATGGTAGTATATAGTACATGATGCAGCAGCGAGCGATTTGCTTTCCTGTGTCAATACATCAACACATTTTACAATACAATCTTTAAAATAAATAAATACTGAAAATACATTATTAATCAGACATATTTATAAATAAATGTCATTTTGTATCATCAGGACAACTGAGTTATGGATTCACATCCTTAGACAGCTGTCAATATTGCCGTTGCACCCGCTTGACAGTTCACTTGGCTAATGTCATTACAGCATCAAAAGATGAGAAAAAGGGCTAGATGTTTCTCATGTTAAAGAGAAAGAAGGAGAGAGAACAATCCACTCTGACAGAAAATAATAAGATATTTTCACCTAACAGCTCTGACTGGCTCTTCTTTTGTATTTAGTTACACAACTGTGGGCTGACTCTGTTGGCATTTTATGTAACTATTATTTGGAGCTTTGAGTCATTATCTGCATCCACATTCTATACATGAAAACACTGCACCATATCTATAAAATATTTCTCTCTGTACTGGATGTGTGTACATGTGTGTGCACAGTAAGTTCATGAACAAATTCAGTGTGGAACATTGCTATACCTGTATGGCTAGATCTCAAAATAATGGATGAGCCAAGGTCGTAGAGGATTTATTCAAACATTGCATTGTCATGCTTTATAAAAAAAGCACAAAGAAATCTCTGGCCCTGTCAGTTTACAAGCAGACTTCTTCATCAGGTAAATATTTAAAAATCTGTTTTCTTTCTTATGCTAGCCAATCAG
This sequence comes from Megalops cyprinoides, assembly GCF_013368585.1. Taxonomy (NCBI): domain Eukaryota; kingdom Metazoa; phylum Chordata; class Actinopteri; order Elopiformes; family Megalopidae; genus Megalops; species Megalops cyprinoides. The sequence goes on along the minus strand of NC_050603.1, from coordinate 25,978,115 downwards.
ACAGCAGATACTTCCATCAGAGACAACCAAATTCATAACTTAAATTTACTGGAAAATTTTAATGAGGAAAATATGCAGGAGGGTTAAAATGCAAACATACCTCATAACACCTTCCTAAAGCATGACACAAAATATATTATCTCTGTAATGTGCATCATTAAGTACAAAATTAGCTTACAACAGCTTTATAAAATGGCAACAAGATCATGAAGGTGTCATGTATTCCATGCAATTAAGATTAATTTACAATTAAGATACACCTTTCTATTTCCGCTACAGTTAAACACTGTTTCCATCCTAGCCAAGACTCAGTCCAATGCTTTTTTAAAAAATTCAAAGCAGGGCTATGTAATACGATGAATGAATACAACCCAACACACTTTTGTTTTCCGTTACTGTGAGCAAAATAAAGCTCCAGCTCATAATTTTGCACAGCCCTATTCTTCATATTATATCTACACCCAAAAATTGCCTCTGAAATACACCAATTCAATTAAATTCAGTTCAATTCATTTTTATTCGTATAGCGCTTTTTACAACACAAGTTGTCACAACGCAGCTTTACATTGTTCCCAGGCCTGAGACCCCCTGAGAGCAAGCCTAAGGCAACAGTGGCAAGGAAAAACTCCCTATCAGGAAGAAACCTTGAGCAGAACCGGGCTCAGGGGGGGGGGGGGGGGGGGGGGGGGGGGGCATCTGCTTCTGGCCGGCACTGGGCAGACAGAGTTAGAGACAAGTTATGCAATGTACTTTAAGACATTTACGATTGACAGACAATAGTAGTTAACAACAGAGTGATTATAAGAATGTCTCCTAGGATGTCCGGTTCTTGGAATGCAGTTGGCTTTGATGGGCAGGGCAGCGAGGTAGCAGGACTGGAAAATGGGATGAGACGCTTGGGCTACAGCTCCGGACAGGAGCCCGGAGCAGGGATAGGAAGCAAACAGAAAACAGTGGTTAGTGGATGATAAGAATGGCAGGGATGTTGAACAGAGAGGCAGGAGAGGAGGGGCAGAGAAAAAGGTGTGCAACAAGGAAAAACCCCGGCAGGCTAACATTATGGCAGCATACCTAGGGGCCGGGAGGCAAGGGACCGGCATAGTCATGAAGGCGACCCTAAGACAGTCAACACCAGATCACGGCACAGGGTCCATGAAAGCAATGACCACTTAGTCCACCAGAGACTCTATGATCCACGCCAGCACCAGGCCATGTCCCTCAGATGAAGGATTTACTATATAGATATGTTTTGAGCCTAGACTTAAATGTGGAGAGAGAGTCTGTTCCCCAAATCTTGGAGGGTAAGCTGTTCCACAGGAGAGGGGCTTGATAGGAAAAGGCTCTACCGCCTACAGTAGTTTTGCCCACTCTTGGAATGATGAGAAGCCCGGCATTTTGGTAGCGAAGGGCTCTCTGTGGAAGATATGGGTGAAGAAGGGGGGGCAAGCCCATTTAAAGCCTTTAATGTGAGTAAGAGTATTTTAAAAACGATCCGGTATTTAATAGGTAGCCAATGGAGAGAAGCCAGAACTGGGGTGATGTGCTCAAAGCATTTAGTTTTGGTTAAGACTCGAGCAGCTGCATTTTGCACCAGCTGAAGGGGTTTTAATGAGACGTTTGCACATCCTGACAAGAGGGCATTACAGTAGTCTAATCTGGATGTTACAAAGGAGTGGATTAGTTTTTCAGCGTTGTTAATTGATACGATTTTCCTGATTTTAGCAATATTTCTCAGTTGGAAGAAGACAGCCCTAGAGGTGTTAGTTATGTGAGTTTCAAAAGAGAGCTCGGGATCAATAACAACACCAAGGTCTTTGATGGCTGCACTCGGGGCAAGGGAGACACCATCAAGGTCCAGTGTAAAATGAGTGAGTTTGCTCCTGATTGAATTTTGGCCTATGACCAATATTTCGGTTTTGTCCGGGTTAAGGAAGAGAAAGTTTCGGGCCATCCAATTCTTTACATCTGTTAGGCAGGCCTCCATGTTTGAAATATTCAGAGGGACATCGGGTTTGACTGATATGTATAACTGAGTGTCATCCACGTAACAGTGGAAATTAATGTCATGTTTACGGATGATATCGCCAAGAGGCAACATGTATAATGAGAAGAGCAGAGGCCCAAGCACAGATCCTTGAGGTATAACATATCTTACTCTGGAACGAGCGGAGGATTCATTGTTAATGGAGACAAACTGATATCGTTCTGATAGATAAGACCTAAACCAAGATAGGGCCTGTCCACTTATGCCAACCAGGTTTTAGAGGAGGTCAAGGAGGATACAATGTTCGATGGTATCAAAGGCTGCACTTAGGTCTAGCAGCACAAGAAGAGAGATACAGCCATTGTCACAGGAGAGTAGAAGGTCGTTGAGCACTTTCAGGAGAGCGGTTTCCGTACTGTGGCGAGGCCTAAATCCGGACTGAAAAACTTCCAAAATGTTGTTAGAGTGTAAAAAGGAGTTGCTTTGATACTGCTTTTTCCAGAATTTTTGAGAGGAATGGAAGGTTCGAGATGGGCCTATAGTTTGACAGGTCATTGGGATCAAGATTGGACTTTTTCAGAATAGGCTTGATAACTGCTACTTTGAAGGGCTGAGGTACGTGTCCAGACATAAGGGAGGCGTTGATAAGATTTAACAGCGGTGTGCCAATTGTAGGCAATAGCTGTTTTAGGAAGCCAGTTGGTATGGGGTCAAGTTGGCTGGTAGAGTTATTAGATGAATTGATAAAAGAAGAAATGTCGCTAAATTCAATGGGTATAAAAGAGTCAAAGCGTGAGGTGGGCCGAATAGACATGCCTACATAATCTGGAAGGGGACTGGCCAGGCAGGAGGCAGAAGTCGATGAGAATTTTTGTATTGTGTCTCTTATCTTTAAGATTTTACTATCAAAGAAGTTCATGAAATCATTGCTACTATAAATTGCTGGTATGGTAGGGTTAACTGATGCAGGACTCTTGGTTAATCTGGCGATAGTGCTAAACAGGTACCTAGGATTGTCCTTGTTTCTCTCAATGAGGGTAGAGAAATATTTGGATCTGGTAGCTGTGAGGGCATGCTTGTAGGTTAGGAGACTTTCCTTCCACGCCAGGAGAAAAACCTGTAATTTGGTGGAGCACCATTTTCTTTCGAGTTTTCGCGTAGCTTGTTTGAGAGCACGAGTATGGTCGTTATACCAAGGTGCTAGCTTCTTGTCTGTGATTTTCTTTCTTTTGAGGGGAGCAACGGCATCCAGAGTTTTACGCAAAGTAGAGTCAATACTGTCCGCGAGTAGATTCATTTCAGTTGAGCTAGGCACCAGACATGTACCACATTAAGTGGAATCATTCAATGATGCATTAGATGATAACACAATGGGAGGAAAATACAATATATTTAAATAATGAGAACAACCCATTCAGCCCACCTCATTGTAGTCATTTTTGTAAGGTAATGGCTAAGGTTCATAAGGTATATACACCTGTCAAGTTATGCTACCACTAGTATCTCTGAAAACCACCTGCCATCTGATTTTTTTATAAACTGAAACACAAACACAATCTGGAACCTTTTAAATGAAGGGCAAACTGTAATTCAGGCCTATGTACTGTACACAATGTGTCATCGATGTAAAAATCATCTACCACACTCAGCTTCATTCAATTTTTGGAATTTGATCTAAAGTCTTAGAACATTAAACAATGATATTTTTCCTACATAATCCTTACAAAGTAATTTCAAGAGTATCTGGTTAGACATTTGTTTTTCAAATATGTTCAAATCAGAGAATTTATCCAGAGAATTTATCTAACAATGACATTGTGGGGATTGTTTTCCCAACTTTTTCAACTTTTCAATACATGGAACCAATTCTAAAATCATACACCAAAAGATCTGACAAATCTGACACACACTCAGCTTTCCAAAAGCCATTATAACCAAGAAAAAAAATCTATCACACCTAAAATGGCATTACATGAGAACCATACTTGGAAGCACTAATACCCCCTTCTAATACCCCCCACTGTACTTTAGAGCACCAATAACCCCTTCCATTGAAGATTTGATCTTTTCCCCATTTCCCTGGGAATATCACAAAGAGCAGGAATGACACACACTGTAGCCAATAAAGGAAATTATTTAAAGAGATGTTGGTCACCAGGCTCTCCAATGCAAAATAAACAAATTTAGAGCTCCCCAAACAACTGATCACTTTCATCCTGCCTCGTAATTACAGTGCTTTAAGTAATAATGGCATAATTAGGTATCAACAATAAGCACCAAAATCCCACAATGTAGAATCCCATTCACTAAGGGAAAATTGAGATTCAGTTGTTACCATGTCATACAATTCAAAATTGAATGTTAAATCTGGTTTTTTCCACTATAGGTAGTAAAAATGCTGATATATTCTCTGACCTGGCTGTTAAATCCATTTTAAATATAAGTCCTCAATTCCAGCAGTTTCTGTCCTTAAGGATGCGGTCTAGTACCAGGTTGTGGTGCAATTACTAGTCATAGTTCTACAAAACTGATACATCCTCATCATGCTGATTGGCTGGGTCAATGATTTTGACCTTTAGACTCCTTTCCTGTGAGACACCTTAAAGATAAGTGAGGAAATGTCAGCAGATTTTTTTCTTGACAAAGCTCTGAACTGTGCAAAAATCCTAGGAAAACGTCAAATACCCAAAAACAAAAAAAGAACTTTCAATGAAAAGCGTGACTCATCACACAAACAAGTTTCCAAGTTTTTTGCACAAAGTTTTTTGTTTGGCAGGTGATTCACACATCCTGCTGTGTGTTATACATGCTGTGCGTTATGCCTGCCATGTGGTATACATGATGAGACACTGTCCATCAAAGCCATGAGACCGTCAAAGCTACTGGAGTGCATTGAGCCCACACACCACAAGGCAAGCTCTGACCAGAAAGAATTCAAATTAAAAGAACAGCAGCAGAAGGCTCCCCCAGGAAAAAAAAAAATCAATATTTGCTGTGCATTTCAGCAACCAGAAGCAGCTCACTTAACTGGATTATTTGAGTGACACATTCACTGTACTGAAGAACCTCAATCCTTCAGTGAAAGGAAGACAGCAAATAAAAAAAACCCAGCCTTCAAAGCATTCCTGAAAACCTGAGGGAAAAGTGGGGATAAGGGAGCCTTCCAGTTCTCCGACGATTTGGCAGAAGCTGAGTGACTTCTCCAGTCTGTACGTGACCCCATTCCAGAAACAAGTTTGTCAAGATATGTCAGCTTAAGGCAGCTGGACACCTGTGTGTGCACCCCTTTTCTGTAAACAAGTCTTGGTCTCATCCCCACCCTCCAATAAGGAGTGGCTTGAGCCAAATGCTGCTGGGTGGGTTGTCTCTGGAACAGGGTTTCACCTCATTGAGGAAAGCCACCATTTTGAGCAAAGAGAAAATAGAAAATCTGTAAGAGACAGATATGTGTCAGCTGCTGTCCAGTAGGGATGACAAACTATCTGTGAACACATTTTACAACCAGCACTCCTCTACAGTCATCTCATTTTCAGTCTGCAGAGAATCAAGTATGCCCAAGTAGCTCTTATTGTCACAGAGACAGCAAAGGACCAGTCACTGATTTTGAAAGGCAGCCAAAATTACAGGCTTGACTTCAAATGGAAGGTTTGGTCATGGACAAGCCCATGAAAGGCACAAGCATTTTACTGCTGCTGCCCAGACCGGTTTGTAAGAGGCACATAAGTCTGTCAACAGTGTGAACATATCTTCAATATTTACAAGCCTGTAGTGATATTAAATCAATAAATACTCCCATTAAATGGCATTACATGTAAACTGACTTCTAAAAGGAAATATCTGTCATGTTACACAAATGCATAACTGTACAGAATATACATAACTGTATATAATGTTCTATGGGCTTATTGACACACATTGAGATTAAGAACTTGAAGCTCACCATAGTCATCATTTGAACTTCCAAACCATTCAAGAAAGCGTAGGTTATTGAGGGAGGGAAATGTTGTCACATAACCCTTGTGTCAAAAAAGAACCAAAAAAAAAATGCATGACTTGTCCTTCCACCACAAATACTCGGTAACACCACAACTGTGATCCAAGAAAATACATTCTACTACCTACTGAAGTTTAAGCAATAATTATATACTGGAAATTTCACTGTAACAACACATGCCTGAATACATGGCAATGCTTTTCAAATGGGAGGTGCCAGAGCGGTTGATATACAGACTTTGGCAAACGGGCACCATTTTGGCCCCAAAAGCTTGACAACAATAAATTACAGAACCATACTTTTTTTGAATACCCTTGGAAAAAGAACAAAAATGATTCATGATCATAATCATCTTCCAGCCATCCACATAGTTCCTCAAACTCAGTGAATGCTAAGAGCAGAAACTCCTCCAGTGCATGACTCAAGACAGCTTCATAAAGAAATCTTTCTTTGTAGCAATCATCCATTCAAACTGATCACTACAGGTATTTAGGGGAAAAATGCACATGGGACCTAATGCTTTCATTAATTGGACTGGTATAGCATTCCACTGTCTATGTCTGTCTGTCTATCCACAAATTCCAGTGTCCCTGTTAATGTGTGACTGAAGCTCTACCACTACCCCATTATGACCCACTAGGGGATTGAATATCCAGAGAAAATAAGCACTGTTATATCATTTCAGGTCCTTAAAACTGAGCATAGTGTGGAGATTTATTGGTCTACTTACAGAAATGTGAAAAAGAAGCTGCAATATGATTTCATATCTCAGCCCACTCAATGTCCCTCACTTGACTGTACAGCGATCAGGGAATTATCAGGGATAAGACAAAGTAATGCCTTTCAAATACATACAAGAGACAAATTATATATTCCAAAATATATATTCCATTTTCAACACATGTCCTCTTTCAATCAGGAAGTGTACACTCTGTGTGTTAAAAAGCAGGAAATCCTACTGATTGAATACAGAGCACATGGGTGTTATGAATGAGGACTTTGGTTGCTTCATGTGGCTGAATTCTGAAATGCTCATCTTGAAGGACACATCTTAAGCACACCTCTGACCCAGTTCACAAGTGTGGTACAAATATGCCCCCTGCTTACCTTTAGAAGTCATTAGGGTGTGGTGACAAGGTTCCATTTGATTTGTTTTATTTGTCATTGCAGCCTTTGTAACCTCTATCCTCGCTTGGAAAAATACAGAGTCTCGTCTGGTATGAGCAGCACCTTTATTGCACATCTTTATTGAAATGGCATGGCATAAGAGACTGACCAGATTTCTTGGGACTGGCGAGAATTTACAAGGTCTTTGTGATGACATTCTCAAACAAACAAAACTCAGACCATGACGGTATTTGACAAAGTAACAGTGGTTGCAGTCTGTCCAGAGCTTGATTTGCATCATTTAAGTAACTGCTCTTTGAATTTTTGAGAATCATCAGCTATGAAATATGTAAATTTGTCTCCACAGGGAGATACCACAAACCACACTAAATTCCAATCTCCACAATATCCAAGTTCTAAAATCTCACCAGTCACCTTCATTTGGTGGATTCAGAAAATACAGTTCTGTCAATCATCCCCAGCTGCTCAACAGCGAGCTCTGTGAGACACAAGTTTGGTTTTCCTCTGTATGAATCTCAGCTGAAATTGTGATTGCCATCTGAACATGAGAGATTTGGAAGCAAAGCAGTGGGACAACAAGAGCATGAGACTGCAGCGTTTCAAAACACAATTCATTATTAGTGGCTTTTTATTCTTCCAAATGCCAGAAATTTCAACAATAAAAGTAGAAAAATTAATCCAGCTGAATGCTGACATTTATGCTGTAATGGTGGATACCTAAACAAAATAAACCTAAGGGAAAAATAATCTGATCTCTGTCCAGCTGTCTGTATGAGCTGGAGACAATAACCTGCAATTTCACCCAGCTGACCTCTCTTCTCTCGCTGATCTTTCTCTGACATTAATTCCTTCCCTGAACCTCCATGCTCAGCTTCTGTAATGCACGTTCCTACATCAGCAAAATGACTCATGGCCCTACACTTCAGCATTGCGTGCAAAGGATTAACCCAACTCAGGGTCAGTTCCAGGGTCACCGCCTGCGATACTGTCTGATTCGTCCACCTGTGTTTTCATCATGATCAGCTCACTCAAGATTTAATACATTTCTCGCTGTGTTCTGCCACTCTCAAAGGCCTCTCAGTACCTTCTTATTATCTGCTTGCAAAGGCAATTTAAATTGGGTGAGCTGAGGGAGACTTTGTGCGCTTTCTGGAGTGTTCTTATAATAAGCACGTCACCCTGGTACGATGCCCCATCTCTCCCGGCTCCTCTGGACAGAGCAGTTAACAGCACATGGCCTGCTTGTCTAAAGATTGGTCTGACCTGAGGTGCTCCAATCAACCTTGTGTTCAATAACAAAGGAATGGAGTGGGCTAAGGCTGGAGAATTGCTTACACTCTCCTGTGTCTACTTATCTATGGAAAGCTACCTCATCCTACCATCCATCTCAGTCTCCCTGGCTCCTGGTGACAGGGCATGTTCTCTGATAGCGCTGAACCTCTCCTGGTCTCTTTTGGTGACAGAGCATTTTCTACAGTGCTCCTTCCTGAGCCGTGGCTAATATAAGGTCTATCGATTGCATTTGTTAAGAGAAAAGTGCTTAAAGGGATGCTGGGTGAAAGGGACCTCAACTTTCACCCAGCATTTTCCTAGCTGCACGTTGCCTCTTTCAAAGCGAAGTGAAACCATTCATTTTATTAATAATGCACTGTATTCTGTGTTTTCTGAGAAAACCTCCTCATTCCTGGTGATTTAGTACTAAGGCTCTGTTTGTGTAATTGGGTGTGTGCTTGAGCAACAGAGGCAGAATGTATTGTGGCACAGCAGGTGGTCCTGTCAGTACTTCAGCCCCCTAGCTGTTGTTTTTGTGTTCTCCCTGTCTGTCTGTGTGGTCCATGCGCTTTTGTTTACAGTTCCCATGTGTTCCAGCCCCGGCCCACTCTCCACCCTGTCCCCGCCCACCTGAATATCTGATTGCCTCCAAATGCCTGCCTGCTCACCTGCATTCCCATCACCTCATCAGCCCAGCCCTATATCTGCCCTGCTTGTCTCTGTCTTGTTGCCTGTTTGTTGCAGTGTTTTTTTTTTTTTTTGCCTGTCTCATTCCCACCTGTTTATTCTGTTCGGAGTTTCCTGTGCTGGCCTTGCCTGTTTCTCGACTTCGTCTCTGCTTGCCGTTTTGTCTTGGTTGCCTGATCTGTCTGCCTACCCGGTTTGACCCAGCCTGTTTCTGTGTTTGATCCCTGCTTCTGTTTTGCCCTGCCTTGGACTGCCTTCACGGTTTTGTGACCCTGCCAGTACCGCCACTACGAACTTGCCCTTCGATTCCAATAAAATCCCCTTGGAACCTGTACCTGCCTGGTCTGCGTTTGAGTCCCTGTCTGTGCCCTGACAGGTCCTCTCTGTATGTTCAAAGCCATAGCCCTCCAACCTAAAGTTCTGCACCCATAGCAACTACATCACATTCTAACACAAACCTGCTCAGCTAACAGCCCAACAGTGCTAAATGGGACATATAACACCTAGCACACCCAAAAGGTGCAAAGTCAGTCACAGAAATTGAATGTATTTAACCCAAAAAAACGTGTAACGTCAGCATGATCTGGGCAATATTTTTTAACAGTGAAGAGAGGCATACATCCTGCTTACATCCTGAGCCATTTTATTTCGAGATATGTCCCATATAACAGGTGTGCTAACGCCCCTAACATTAATGTCAAACTCCATATGTTCATCACAGCCCACTGAAGCACTGTGGGATTTTATTTCTTTAATTTGCACTCTACAACTGTCACATCGCTCCTTGTGTGACGAAATCCACTGGAGGACAGTGAGCGGGGATTAGCGAGAGCAGAGAACATGCAAGTACATGGGTAGTTGTCAGACGTCCTG